>NC_089838.1:42132577-42738259 GCF_035609145.1 Eleutherodactylus coqui | reverse complement strand
AAACGAAAATCACATTTTTTTCGTTTTGCTTTGCTTGAATTCATTTAAAAACTGTAGGGTCAAAATGGGCAGTACACTCCTAGATAAATTCGTTAAGGGGTCTAGTTTTTAAAATGGGGTTACTTGTGGGGGTTCCCTTTGGTTTTGGCCGCTCAAGAGCTCTACAAGTGTGCTATGGGGCCTAAAACGCCTTCAAGCAAAATTTATGTTCTGAAAGACACTGACTACTCCTTTCATTTTGGGCCCCATTGTGCATCCAGACATAAGATTAGGGCCACATTGGGTATGTTTCTGAACACGGGAGAAACAGGGGTATCCATTTTGGGGTGTAAATGATCATTTTCATGGGCACTATAGGAAAAAAATATGTCTTTAAAATGACATATTTGCAAAAATATGAAATTTTATTTTTTTCTCCCCTAAATTGAATTAATTCCTGAAAAAAAAACAGTGGGGTCAAAATACTCATGACACCCCTCAGTGAATACATTAAGGGGTGTAGTTTTTAAAATGGGGTCATTTGGGGGGTATCGATTATTCTGACACTCATGAGCCTTTGCAAACTTGGCTTGGTGCAGGAAAACAAAGTGCTCCTCAAAATGCTGAAAAGTAATGTTAAATTTGTACATCATCTACATGGTTAAAAAAAAAAACACAAAAGTTTTTCAAATGTGCATTCAGAATTAAGTAAACAGATGGAAATATATATCTTATCAAAAATGTGTACAGTATGTTTGGACATATTTGAGATATTACAGTTGAAAATGTGAAAAAATGATAATTTTTTCAAAATTTTTCCAATACTGGTACTTTTAATAAATATACGCAAATTATATCGGTCTCTTTTTATAACCAAAATGAAGTACGACATGTGGCGAAAAAACTATGTCAGAATCATTTGGCTATGCAAAACCTTTACGGAGTTATTCTATGTTGAACGACGCATGTCAGATTTTGAAAATTTGGCTCCGTCACTAAGGCGCAAACAGGCTTCGTCACTAAGGGGTTAAATACCCTGCCTCCAACAAAGCAAGCGCTGTGATTGGATCGAGCACCAGACAATCGGCGTCGGCACTCGATCATTCACAGCCATTTAGTAAATGACACCACTGAATAGCTGTGATTCGTTCATCGAGCGCCAACACTGATTGGCTGGTGGTCAACTCAATCACAGCTCTTGCTTTGCTGGAGGCGGTGTATTCAAAGCCACGTCACCAAAAAGAAGAGGATATCTCAGTGCAGAGGACACTGCAGACTGTCGCATCGCTGCCGGAGACCAGCAGCACGAGGCACTGCGATGTCGCGGACCAGGTGAGTATAAGGCCCCCCTCGAAAATAAAACACTGTGCCTCTTTTGGGACAAAAAAGTAATAATATAAGACTGTTTGTCTTATTTTCGGGGAAACTCTATAATACAGTTCATTAATAACATATTTTTACATTAACTACTAAAAATCCCTTTTGAATACATTGTGCAGTATCTTGTGAATAGTTAGTATTCTGACTTGTGCACAACACTCTACTTGTACTCCACACATCCATATTCTATGAACTTCCTGATTCTTTATCGTACTGTTTTGTGTTTTTCAGTCTTCTATAGAGAAAATTCGGCTCACAGAGACACAGGTTTTAGTTGCGGCTGCTCAGAAGAAGCTTTTAGAAGAAAGGATGAAACTTATAGCTGAGCTCTGGAAAGCAGGTATCAAGGTAGGTGATGGTATTGTGGTTGGGTTGTCTCCAGAACCTCAGGATTACGGATAATACACCACTTGGGGATCCTGAAGGACTCCTAACAAACACATTATTGCTGCCATATTCCTGGGTTTGCACTAGTGCTCAGTGTTGTGGTGTTTTTTGTTTTTTTACAAAAAGAAAACGTGGGAGTGAGCCCTAATTATGTCACTTCTTGGCCTATGTGAAAGAAACTGAAATGAGTGCTGATTGTTATTTGTCGCTCATCGCTTGTTACATACAGCGGAGAAAACAGCTTGTCTAAAAGGACCTTGAAACAGCCATGTCAGGAGAGGGTAAAAGGCCCTATTTATGGGGATTGAGTATTGTAGAACCGGCTACTCACTGTAGGGATTTAATTAAAGGGATAAAAAATAAAAGGGATGTGTCACCAAGATTTTCAGTGTTAAACTGCCAACAGAGTGCTTGCAGTCATGTTTAGCGTACTACGGACATAGCGTTGTGTCAAATAGTAAATCATTCCTGATCACGGGCCCGGAGCTGGTATTGCAGGTGAGGGGGGTGTGGAGGCCACCGGACTCTCCTGCCCATGCTGCGTTTACATTGTCCCCAAGGGCCACCCCTTCATGCCTTCTTCAGGAGTCTAGCCTTGGGGACGTGTAGTTCCACACTGGACAACACAAGAGTACAGCGATCCGCTCACTTCTTGGCATCAGATCCACAGTTTCCTCTGCTCCACTGAACAGCAGTGGTTCGGGTAAGCTCTGCCTGGCGGCTAGTTCCCCTGCGTTTTAACCCCTCCTGCTGTACTGCCTGCAGTTGTAGTGCTCCACAGTGTTTGGTTAATGTGGCATCTGTTTTTAGCACTTTAGCGGAAGATCAGAGACAATGGTCGTCAGCCAGGTCCAAGTATTCTGCATGCACTTGCTGCAAAACAAAGTTTTCATACGGACAGTTGGAGCAGTTTTGTCCTAACTGTATCCCATCGCAACAGGCAGCTGTACATCCCATTACTGGCTTCCCTGTCGTTAAGCCCTTTCAGATTGCCGAGTCGAAATGGGCACGCTCCCTGTCGCTGGTGGTTTCAGACCTTACTTCGGCGTCCATGGTGATTTCTTGGTAGGTGGAACCATGTGTCCAGTACACTTTTATTTTTCAGAATAGTCCTACCGTTTACCACCTCCAGTAGTGCGCTTGGAATTTTACTTCAGACACAATATGTGCTCAGAGGGTGAACTATCTTGAGTCCCCCCTCTGATTCCGATCTGGACGAGGAGCAAGCTTGTAAAATTTTTCACAAAGGTGGATAGCCTAATTGTCGCTGTAGCAGAAACCCTGCGGGTATCAGATTAGAACCCAACTACATCTACAGCAGCTTTTTCTTTCAGACGTCCAAAGCATTATCCAAAGATTTTTTTCTCCTCATGAGGATGATGTGTTAATCAGGGAATGGATTCAGATTTTTCCTGATAGCCATGAGACAGAATATACCAAGACTCTGGAAGACAACTTTGTCTCCCACGAGGACCTCTTGGCTGGAAATCATGGATAACATTTGCCACATGGAGGACCTGGGTGCCGCAGACAAAGGAAACTCCCCAAAATACTATGCCGCCTGGACGGCCTGGATTGTGTTCAGAAATTCCCCTGACCTAAAGACATGGCTTCTTACAGGCGCACTACCCTCTTAATCTAAAATAGATGCTCCATTGTCACGCAACTTCTGGAATCCGATACGGGGCACAGGTCGCTGACAGCCGTCCCCCTCCCCCCCTCTTCGTTACATCCCCTAAACCCCTACCCCTTGCCTTTCCTCACTCCCCCCCCCATCTTATATTTCTGTTACTACCAGTGTTTTCACAATGTTGCAACACCAATTTTACCAGGCAGTAGCCTTAGTTATAAAGCTTCCGGACCGTTGGCGGCAGCGTTCGGTGGGGCTGGCACAAAGGTTGGCTCACCCTGCCTCTCGGCCACCACACCCTGTCCAACAGGCTGCCCAATTTTCTGCACTGTATCGCAACTCTTTGCCATTTTGTTGATGATGTAACATGTTTCTTATTATAAAATCAATAAATACATTTTGAACCATAATCAGGGAATGGAATTTTCATTATAAGTGCCTCACTGCGCCAAAGAACTTTGTCCTCCTCTCTTTCCAGAGGATTTAGTGAAGTCTACTTAGCTAGTAGTGGATCTGCCAGTGTCCCTACTGGCGAAGAATGCTACTCTTCCTAGATCGGATCCTTCATCTTTTCAAGGTGTGTGTGTGTGTGTCAAGAAGATTGAATCCCTAGCCAAGACCTCCTTTTGAGACAGTGGGTTCGGCTCTTGGGTCAGTTTTTGCCGCTACCTGGGTCAGCAAGGCAGTTGCTGAAGGAGCCAAGGAACTGTGCAGATGTGTCCTCTCCAGTTCATCAGCTGAAGAATTAGCAGATATGGCACATCAGATAGGCCAGGCAGGGCAGTTTATCTGTGAAGCTTCCCTGGACGCGGCCATGCTCTTAGCTCGCGCTTTGGCAGCTTCAGTAGCCACATGCCGGACTTTGTAGCTAAAATCCTGGAATGCAGATGCCTCCTCTAAAAGGTCTCTGACAAACCTTCCCTTTGTTGGCACAAGACGTTTTGGCACCAGACTGCATGAGATCATCTCCGATGCCACTAGTAGAAAAAAGTTCTCGCCTACCACAGAACAGACCCAGGTGGGTGAGAGCTACACAAAGGAAGACCTCTATTTTGTTCCTTTCACCTTCCCTGGCCTCGTATAGAAAGAGCATCAAGCCCAAACCTTCCTGACGTTCACAGTACTCAGTCCTCCTCTGTTAAATCCTCATGACGGTCGGCCCTCACCCAATTTGTCCAGAGTGAGGGACAAATCAGGGAAAGTTCCCTTTGAACGAGGAATTTCACGGTTCAGAGGCCTGGCTTGTCCATGTGTGACGCCTGGAGTCGAGAGTTGGTTTCTTTGGGCTATGTCATACAATTAATCCTCTGCCCATCCTCCCTATCGCTTTTTAAGCTCCAAAATCCAAGAGCCTTAGTTTAGGCGAAACACAGCCTAGCCTCTCAGGGCGGCATCATTCCCCCATCTGCGTTTTGCAGGGTTCTATTACAACTTCTTGTGGTGCCCAAAAAGGATGCGTCAGTCAGTCCTGTTCTGGATCTAAATAACCTAAAACATAAAGGTCCGGCATTTCCACATGGTGCCACTGAAATCTGTCATTGCATCTATGCAGCCGTTTCTTTCATCCCTAGACATGAAGGTAGGCATCCTTGATATTTTCCTCTGCTGAGCAGACAAGCATTTTCTTCAGTTCGCTGTCTGATCGCGATGAATTCATGGCTTTCCCATTCAGGCTATCCACTGCCATGGACTATTTACCAAAGTTATGGTATCAGTGATGGCTCTCCTCTATGCCAAGGCTATAGTAGCCATCCTCTATCTCGACATTGACATGATAAAGCCCTTAACCGGACGGCCAACCTGCAGAATCTCCACATTACTATGGACACACTGTCCACATCTGGGTGGATCATAGACTGCCCCACCCTTGCAACGGCTGGATTTTTTTGGGCCTCTTCTTTGACATGGCTCAAGCCCATATCTTGTTGCCTCCAGAGGAAGATGCACTCTCTGCAAATTAGGAACCCAGTGTCCATGCACCACTGCATGAGTGTTAGGACTTATGTCCTCCTTTGCGGCAATGCCGTTCGACCAATTTCACGCCCGGCTCCTCTAGTGATCTATCCTTCTAAGATGGGACAGATCCCTGGACTCCTTGAATTAGAAGATCCGGGCACAAACTTGGTGCTCTCTTCGCTGGTGGCTGGATTTCCCGCAGATCCATCTAGGGTGCTTCTTTCTGACCCTCCAATGGCACGTGCTCACCACGGATTCCAGTCTCTCCAGCTGGGGGTATACTCTTCAGAACCTTACAGTGTAGGGCACTTGGGGCAGAGAAGTATCCGCACTTCCAATAAATGTGATGGAACTTCGGACCATTCTCCTGTTGCGTTTATCACTTTGCACCCCAGCTAACGGGTTGTCCTGTTTGGGATCACCTTCTGGTACTCTCAGCAGTTCACGTACCAGGGGTAGACAATTGTATAGCTGACTTTTCATAAGCAGAAAGATAGTCTACCACTGACAAAGGCTCTGTGTAGCCGATACGCGTCTGGTTAGAGATGTGTATACCTGGCAATTTTAAATATGACTAAATAAAAGAAGATTATAAATTTTACTCTGCAAGCAAGCGTGGATTACACTTTTCCTGTATGGAATTTTTTGCTGCTTAAAGCCCAGGACTGGGGGCAGGTGAACCCGCTTGAGCAAGCAGTGGATCGTGAGATATATGAAGTGAGCAAGCTGACAGCACAGCACACCATATTCAAGTGTCTGGGCGAAAGGGGTCTGTATCCCGAGGTCTTTCGGGAAATTTTTCAAAGGTGGGGCGATCTGGATGTCTACCTGATGTCAATCAAAGCTGCTGAACTTTTGTGACCCAGATGGCCTGAGGCGTGGCCTTATGGCATCCAAGGTTGACATTTCTGGCTGGATACAATCAGCAATGGTAGAGGTGTATTGTGCCAAGGGCAGCGTGCCTGCATTCCACGTTACGGCACATTTACTCGGGCAGTGGGTGTCTCGCGGGTGGTATATAACGGGGCCTCAGCTTTGCAGGTCTGTAAGGCTTCTACATGGTCTTCCTTGTATACTTTTTTTCAAGGTTTTATCGTGTTCATACTTTTGCATCCACAGACTCCTAGCTCGGTCAGAGTTTTACAGACTGCTGTAAATTGACCGCCTGCAGCCTGATATATTTTCCCACCCCTGAGGGACTGCTCTAGGACATCCCATGGTCTTTAAGCTGTGTTCCTCAATGATCCAGATGAGAAAACTAGATTTTGTACTTGCCGTAAAATCTTTCTTGTCTCGTTCATTGGGGCAGACACAGTACCCACCCAGTTGGTTATTACTTTCTTTACAATTTCTCATCCAGGTTGGGGCATTTACTTTGTTGTTGACCATGGAGCCATCCTGAGTTTTATGTTCTAGCATGACATAGTCAATACAAATTTTTTTTTATATTTATTTTATTTTTTGCGTGTCTGCTTGGCAACTCTTACTGCTTGTGTATAAACTGATTAGCTTGGTTCCTGCAGGTTGGGTATAGCTGGTAGGAGGAGCTAACACTTTTTTTTTCTGCTTAGTGTCTGCTGCTTAGTGGCACTAGCTATAACCACAGTTTTTTAAGTAGCTTAGGAACTATTTTACTATTTTCCACACATGTCCGTAGTACGCTTAACATGACTGTAAGCACTCTGATGGCAGTTTCACACTGAAAATCCTGGTGGCAGATTCCTTTTAAAACTTTGGACGTGTTTGTGACCAGCTTGTTCTTTGAATCTGTGCTGCTATAGACTCTCTTTACAACCTGTCAGGACATCTCCTGTTATCGTCTATTTTTGTTCCCACAGGCAGAAATGTTGTACAAGAAAAATCCAAAGTTACTTAATCAGTTGCAGTACTGTGAAGAGAGCGGTATTCCACTAGTGGCCATTATTGGGGAGCAGGAACTCAAAGATGGAGTAGTGAAGCTCAGAGATGTTTCTACAAGGGAGGAGGTATGTAACACTAAGTTCACACAAGGCAGGTCTACACAGTTTCTGATGCACTTTGATTTAGGCTAACACCATAAGTGGATTTTAAAACGTATTCAAAAACACCGCACCCAACATGTCCACAGATTGTATGTGGTATTGCAGCTCTGCTCCATTGAAGTGAAGGGGGCTGATGGGCAATACCACATACAACCTCTGGACAGGTGTAGCACTGTTTTCGGCAGAAAGCAACTATGTCTTTATAAGCCTAGATAACCCCTGTTTAAGGGGTATAATCATCTTCTTCTAAAATGATGGTATATTTTCAAGAGATAAGACTATGCAATGTATTTTCTCGTTTTGTTGCATTAGGGAACACAGCTTAAGACTGTGCCACCTACAGGCAGTAGCTATAACCAGACACTAAGCAGAAAAGTGTTTGCTCCTCCTACCCACTATATGCCTTCTGCGGGTACCAAGCTAATCCATTTTAGCTTAGTGTCTTCATTTACTGGTCTTCAACTGTTATCCATTTTGTCTTTGGGAATACAGAGCTGGCACTGAACTCTCCCTGTTACCCCACTGAGGAAGACAAAAAGACTGGAGCTAACTAGTGTAATGTCAGCCCGACTCTCAGAAGACAAGATGGCATGGCCAACATCAGTTTGACCCTTAGGTCTCGGCTATAGTGGCCCCCTTATTGGAGCACTCCCTTCCTACTTAAAGGCAGGGAAGCACAGGGGTGCTCACCTGAGTATTCTCTCTATCAGGTAAGTATCCTCTTCTCCCTTTTCCTTACCACTAGTGCTACCACTCTTCCTTCTCTACTGTCTCTAGTCCCCCAGTGGACATTCTTTCTCTGGGTAGCATGGGGTCTTCCCTTTGGGAGACAGTCCCATTTGCTCCTTCCCTCTCTACACTGCTGTGTCCCTGCTCGGGGGCTCCTTGGCGGCATCTCATTGATTTAGGGCTTTTGGATTCCTGGGGGACTTCTTTTCCTGGGTCTTTCTCCCAGGTGGTGCTACTGTTTACCACACACTCGCAGCGCTGGTGACTGGGGCTGTAACTAATGCAACAGACAACAACATTTTTGTACTTGCCATGAAATCTCTCTCATCACATTCATTGGAGGGGACCGTACCCACCCAGTTTGACTCATGACGAATTCATGTTGTCTTTTGACTTGTTGGTTCAGAAGGTTTTCTGCTGTGTTGCAGTCTTTAATGTTTACATTGACTGTTTTTATCTCTCATTTTCTACTTGCTGCTCCTACTGTTTACATACAAAGTGATTAGCTTGGTGCCTGCGGGTTGAGTATAGCTGGTAACTATGTAGTAAACTCTTTTTTTTTTTGCTTAGTGTCTGCCTCCTAGTGGCTATAACCAGAGAGAGATTTTATGGTAATTAAAAAAAATCTTGTTTTTTGTAAGAATTTTTTTTTCTAAAATGTCCCCACATCTTGCAGTCTGCTGTCAGAAAGAAATATCAATGCTAGTACACCCCCTGCTCTCTTTCCCCATTAACCTCTTCCTTACTGGGCTGAGCACTTTTTGTGCTTTCACTGATCATCAGGGCAGCGGGGTTTAGCGGTGACTGAGGAGACATTGTGGCCCACAGTCTAACTCCATCTTTAGTTCCTCGTGTTGGCTGAGATCTCCGCTGTGGCTTTTTTTCTGCCAGCAGAGCTGAAAATTGTTGGAGGCCGGAGCATGGCAGACGTCCTGACCCTACAAATGTCTACCCATGCTTCCTCACTGCTGATTATCGGAGTTCCGAGAGGTGAATCGTCTCTACCGTGGCCCGTTTCCTTTGGACTGAAAACTGCATGTTGCCATTGCACAGATCCTTAGAGGAAACCTACTTTATGCTTCCATTGCAGAGTCCACACATCAGCTCTAAGATTATTTCTCTCAGTGTTGCGTAGATCGATGTATGGCTTCAGTTTTAGGGTGCATTCAGACGAGCATATGCGTACATAGGTACACACAAAACTGCGCACCTTCCTACCAGCACAAACGTGTGAATGCAGGTCCGTGCAGCATTGCTTTCATTGGGGCTGTGACTGCTGCCGTCAGCCCCATTAAAAGCAATAGGATGCCGGCAACCCTTGCAGTGATTTTCAGGGAAGGGCTTATATTTCAAGCCCGTCCCTGAAAATCACTGCATGGTTTGTGTGTATAAAAAAAATGTATATATTCTATTTTTACTCAGCTCTCAGCTGCTGCCATGTAAATATTCCCCGCGAGGAGTCCCCTTGTCACTGAACACTGTGACAGCGCTGTAACAGCGTCCAGTGACAAGGGGACTCCCCACGGGGAGTGAATAATCCCCTGTCACAGCTGTTGCAGAGAAGCACGATGTTCTCCTATTGCCTTCAATGGGACCAGCGCTTCTGCAGCCCCATTGAAAGCAGTAGGATGCCAGCACCTCTCAGCTGCTGCTGGGGCTCAGACGCGTCAACTGTGTCTTCTCCCTGAACTGCTCTGAATCTCTTTCTGAATCTTTCTTCCATGCATTACATTCAATGAATAGCTGAGTGCTGCCTGTGATTGACTAAGTGCTCAGCTAATCAGATACAGCCCTTTCAGCAGGCGGGATTTTAAATTGGAGCAGTTCAGGGAGAAGACACACCTAGATGCGCCTGAGCCCTGGCACCTACGGAGAGGCGAGTGTGCACATATATTTTTTTAACATATTCTACGGATGATTTTTCCAGAAAGGGCTTATATTTAAAGCCCTTCCCTGAAAATTCTTGCAGGGCTTGCCAACAGCCCATTGCTTTCAATGGGACTGCAGAAGCATCGGTCCCATTAAAAGCAATGGGAGAACATCGCAATCCTCTGCCACAGCTTTGGCAGGGGACTTTTTCAGCCCCGCAGAGATGAAGAAATATACTGCCACAGCTGTGACAGCCATGGCAGGGGATTCTTTACTCTCTGCGGGGAGTGCCCTTTTCACTGAACACTGTGACAGTGCTGTCAGTGTTCAGTGACAAGGGGCATCACTGCTGGGAAATATTGGCATGCACCACAGACCTATGGTGCAATCTTGCATGCCTGTAAAACGATGACCCGTGAACACGCCATAGGGAAGCAATGGTTCTAATAGACGCATGGTTTTGTGCGCACCTATGTACGCATGCACTCGTCTGAATGCACCCTTAGCACGTGTTTGCTACACCGATGTAAAATGCTTGTGGATGAAGCACTTCTTTACTGTGTAGGTAGGTTTGTATATTCGGAGGGTGTCGTAAAGGTCATGTATTGCAGAAATAACAACCCTCATCTGGTTCAAAGGAAAAGTGGTTGCTATATACAGCTGCTCATTCAGATCACTACTTTGATTTCAAAATGGCCTCTTAGTAGTAAATAGTGAATTCTTATTTGCAGCTGTAAAAAACTGTTCGGCTTTATCTCTGCAACCATTGTTATAAGCATCGGAGATCTGTTACAAAAAACACTGCAGGAGATTTATGTAAAACCATCTTTTACATTTTTGTTTTGCTGTTCAAATTATTTTATATTTTTACACTTTTTTTTTTTCCTTTTCTTCTTCTAGGTTGATGTTTGCAGGCAAAATTTGGTGGAAGAGATTCGAAGGAGAACCAGTCAGTTTTAAGATGTTACCATAAAGTTTAGGCCAATACACATATGGGTCCACTGTGTCTGACCTGTTAGAGCAGCTTGTTTAAAAACCATATTCTCACAAATGTTTCATTTCTTCAGTTTCTCTGTTCAAAATGTTATAATAAAGTTACCTAAAGTGATCCCCATTACAGCATGTGACCATTCCTGCGTTTATAGGTCTATTAAAGTAGCTTTACAGAGCAATACCACAGAGCCAACTTGTGACTTCAGCATTTTTAGTGTTGCTAGAGTATGGCCCATTTTTGCCTGCAGTTGGACCTGAATCTTCAGGTTTCCAATGGATTTATGCTTTTGGTAGAATCGGGTATTTGAAGAAGCACTCCAGCAATTATTTTTTCGCTTGCTTAGCACAACATAGACTATTAAATAATGCAATAATGTAGAAGTCCTTTTATATATACCTGCTATAGCTAATGTGCCACTTATGGGTTCTCTGCAGTCTTCATGCTTTCTTCCCTTTTGGGATATGGTTCCCCTACCGCAGAATGCTTTTCACATTCTGCCTATGGCAGAAGGATGTCGGACATGATGTCAAAGTGCTGGCCGCTGTGTGTTGCGCCGAGTGTCTCCTGTGTGAGAGTAAGGTAATGGCAGCAAGTGATAGATCAGTGATGTACAACTTCTGTTGCCTAACTCGCACTGCAGTGTATCCCTACGTGATGTAGCTTCACTTTGCTTTCCATAGACTAAAATTTGTGATGGGTTTCTCGGTCATCCTCTAACAATACAAGCAGGAGGCAAGGAGAGCCGTGGGATGCTGCATCTCATAGATAAATATTGGAGATCCTGCACCTAGCACACATGAATAACAGGGCAGATTTTACTATTGAAAAATTTTCAACACGGATTGCACCAGATAACTGTATAACATGCTTTGCAATACACTTGTGTATTAGACACTTGCTGACACCTCCCCGAAAACCAGTATCATCCTGTCAGTATTATTGTATCTTGACGCCACCAGGAACTCCTAGTGGAGTCAAGATTGACAGGGGGATGACTCCCCCTGTACCTGATTGGCTGCACATCTTGTTGCCAGTGGGTCCTGGAAGGCCACTACAGATTCCCAGCTGGCAGCAGGGGAGTGCATAAGTAGCGGTTAGCGGTGGTGTCGGCCGACACGGTGCTGACAGGCGGCTGCTGGGACGCAGCACTGAAGCTGTGGCCGGCTGTCCCGAGCGGCGGAGCACAAGTGCCACCTGTGGCAGCATTGTGAGTGGGGGGGTGCCCATCAGGGAGTTGCGGCCAGCACGGAGTTGACAGCCGACTGCCAGGACACAACGCTGAGACCAGCCTATTCCCAGCCTGGTGACAATAATCGCTGCAGCGTCTGCCTTGATTTGTTCCAGCGCTGCAAGCTTAGGATGACTGTTACTTTCTTGTCCGTATCATTGGGGGCCACAGCCAAGACCATGGGATATAGCCACTGCCCTAGGAGGTGACACTAAGCAAAAAGGTGTTAGCTCTTCCCCCCTGGCTATATCCCCCCTGCAGGCACTCAGCTAATTAGTCTTTAGCTTAGTGTCTGCTAGGAGGCAGACGTGGCTATTCACGGGAATCCAGGGAGTCGGGGCTTTTCCCTGGCTCTACTGGCCTCCCGGGGGAGACGCAGGCAGGGGGTGTCTCCACCACTTCTGCGGCGTCTCACCCAGTGAAGAAAAAGGGGCCCGACCCTGCAATGTGCATTGGCGTCGGTTACCCGCCAGCCATAGGGCTCCCCCTCCCTGGAGCAGCGCACTGTCTTACCGGTGACGCATAGGGGGCAGCACTGCTGGAGACAAGTCGGCGTGCGGACAGGCTGTGGCTCCCGGACGACGTAATAGGACAGGAACGGACATCAGGATCACAGCGGCAGCAGCAGCTCTCCCGGAAGCAGGGATAGGAGCACGGCATGCTAGCAGGACGCCGGGGAGCTGGCTGGGCAGGTCACTTCCGGGCGCAGCGCTCTGGGGTGCGGGGCGCCGACGCTGGGCCGGAAAACGTCACTTCCGGGTCGCGGGCGGACTTCCGGGGCAAGCCACGCCCCCTCCGACTGCGGCAGACTTAAAAGAAGCGGCCAGGCAGAGGAATGGCCACTCTCGGCAGACACTCCGTTTGTCTGGCACCACTGAGCCCAGCACTGTGCGCAGCTATCGGTCACAGCACACAGCAGCATCCAGGATCCAGCCCTTATACGGCCCTGCAGACTTTGGCTACAGAGTGAGCACCCGGACAGCAGCAGCACCTCCTGTAATGGGCACCAGCAGCTGTAGCAGCACCGCAGTAGTTTCTGCCACACACCTGCCGGGTCACCAGCGCTACTATCTCTGTGTGGTGCACCCACGTCGACTCCTGACGGCCTTCAAGCTTCAGGACCAGAGGCTCCAGCTGGATCAGGGGAACCGCTAAAACAGCTGCTAGACCGGGTAAGCCCTGCCAAGGCAGCACTTTGCGGTGTCTCCCCTCCCCCTGCCCTGTCCCCCCTGCAGGTACGCCTTTGGCAGTACGTAGCATCCACTTACCCAAGGGTTCCTGTTGCCATGTCTGACCCTAGATCAGAGGGCTCCAGCTCGGCCAAGGGGAGGGTGAAGCATTACGCTTGCACAGCTTGCAGCGTTAAGTTTGCCTGCGGTCAAGTCGACCCCCGCTGCGCTAAGTGTACCACGGCACGCATGGTTCCAGGGATCCCGGTGCCCCCCGCCGCCCCTGTGGAGCCAGGGCCCGAACCCCAATGGGCGAGGTCCCTGGCCGCTGCCGTTTCCGGCCTGGCCACATCTTCTGCGGCAATTTTACGCCGGTTAGAATCCAGCTCGGAAGGTTCCTCTTCAGAATATGCGTGCGGGAGGGCATGTAAAAGAAGGAGGTCCCGCAGCAGCGAGGACACCTCCCGTAAATCTCGCCATACCAGGAGGTCTTATAGACCCTCCAAGTCCAGGCGGTCCAGAGACTCTCGTGGTTCCCATGGGTCCAGGGAGTCCGTCCATACTTACCACAGGTCAAGGCATTCTTCGCGGTCTCAGTATTCTGCAAGGCCGGCCTGGGCGCGACGTGACTCCCCCCGAGCATCGTGCTCTCGGGCTTCTCAGGATACGGCCCAAACGGGGCGAGAGCAGTGGGTCAGAAGACGACGAATGCTCCGCGGTCTCGTCTGCTTCTGATCTGGACGATGAACAGGTTTCGCGGCTGGCGAGCCTAATGGACAGCCTAGTAATAGCTGTAAGAGAAACCCTCCAAGTAACGGAGGAACCAGTAGAGACGACTCCTTCCACGGTGTCGTTTAGACGGCAGAAGAGATCGCGACAGGTCTTTCCAGACCATCAGGATCTCGCGGACGTCCTTAATAAAGAATGGCATAACCCTGACATAACCCGGAAGTTACCTATCCATTCCCAGGAAGTCTGAAAAAGGGTTGGGCGGTACCTCCAGTAGTCGATCCACCAGTATCACGGCTATCTAGAGGCACGGCGTTGCCAACAGCCGAAGTGGCAACTCTGGCTAATCCTCAAGACAGAAAACTGGATACGTTGACGAAATCAGTGTTTCAGGCTACGGGCACCGCCCTGCAGCCGATTTTCGCGGCCGCATGGGTCAGTAAAGCGTCCATAGCCTGGGCCAAACAGCTGCGGAAAGACATTGTGGGAGGCGCCCCACCTAGCGAACTACTGGAAGCAACAGACAATATCATACAAGCGAACAAGTTCGTATGCGCAGCAGAGCTAGATGCAGCTAAGTTCGTGGCTCGAGCGTCCGCCGCATCCGTCGCGGCAAGACGAACCCTCTGGCTAAAGAACTGGTCAGCTGATTCAGCGTCCAAGATGGTCCTAACAAAGTTGCCATTTGAGGGAAATAGGCTCTTTGGGCCTAAATTAGATGACCTGATAAAGGACGCCACGGGCGGCAAGAGCACGTCATTGCCACAAATTCCAACAAGAAAGGAAAAAGTCCCATTGAAGAGGAAACCGTTTTTTAGGTCCTTTCAGCGTTTCTCGTCCCGTTCTGGGTCAGGGCAGTGGTCCCAATCTAGGAGGACCCCGACAGATGCAAAGAAGGGCCCAACCTTCAAGATGAGACAAGCATGGCGATCCCAACCTGGAACATCTAAGGCGGCGGGATCAAAGAACGCGGCATGAGGCACCGCCCCCACCCAGTGTCATCAGGTTGGGGGGCAGGCTCTCCCAATTCCGGGAGACATGGTGGAGTCGCGTGAGCGACAAGTGGGTGCAGGAGATTGTGGCATCCGGGTATGCGATCGAATTCGTGACTCTGCCACAGAACTCGTTTCGCAAGTCCAGAGTGCCTGCCACCCCAGAAGGAGTAGCCAACCTACATTTGGCAGTAGAAAATCTTCTGGCACAGGGAGTTGTAAAACCAGTGCCAGGGGCACAAGAGAAGCAAGGGTTCTACTCAAATCTTTTTTTAGTGCCCAAAAAAGACGGCAGGGTCAGGCCAGTACTGGATTTAAGGAGACTGAATCAATTCATCAAAACAAAACATTTGCGGATGAAGTCGATCAAATCCGTGATAGCCTCCATGCAGCCGGGGGAATTCTTGTACTCAATAGACATCAAGGACGCTTACCTTCATATTCCGATTCGGGAAGCACACCAAAAATTCCTTCGTTTCGAGACGCAGGGAAGGCATTTTCAATTCACGGCTCTGCCATTCGGCCTGTCAACTTCTCCAAGAGTCTTTACGAAAGTACTAGCAGCATTGATGGCACTACTCCATGCAAAGGGCATAGCGGCCATACCATACCTGGACGACGTGCTAGTAAAAGCACCGTCACGAGACGGCAACATCAGGAGTCTACGTGTCACGATGGAAACTTTAGAAGAATTTGGCTGGATAATAAACCGCGAAAAATCGTGCCTAATACCAGCACAACGGTTGGAGTTCTTAGGCATGATATTCGACACCAGCCAGCACCGAGTGTTACTACTCCAGACAAGCTTCTACACGGTGTTCAGTCTCTAATACAGAAGAGAATGCTAACCATCAGACACTGTATGAGTATTCTGGGCCAGATGGTAGCAGCCTTCGAGGCGGTCCCCTTTGCCCAATTCCGGTCAAGGATGCTACAACATCTGATATTGTCCCGCTGGAACAGGTCCACACTGACTCTGGAACAACGAATCCAGATAACCCCTCAAGTCCAGGATGCGTTGAAGTGGTGGTTGAAACCAGGGAGGCTTCAGGCGGGACGGCCTCTGGGACCAAAACATTGGGTAGTATTGACGACGGACACCAGCCACTCAGGCTGGGGCGGAACACTGAGGGGCCAGCCGGTTCACGGAGTTTGGTCTCAGAAAGAAACAAGGTTGCACATCCTAGAATTACGGGCCATTTACCTAACTCTCCGGCACTTCAGGTCCAGTCTCAAAAAGAAGGATGTGCGCATCCAGACGGACAACACCACAGCGGTGGCTTATGTCAACCATCAAGGGGGCACACGGAGCGCGTCAGTAATGAACGAAGTAGCTTGCATACTGATGTGGGCGGAGAATCATCTGAGCTCAATATCAGCAGTCTACATTCCCGGAGTAGACAACTGGGTGGCAGATTACCTAAGTCGGGAAATGGTGGATCCCGGCGAATGGGGGTTGCACCCAGAAGTATTCCGGACAATATGTTGGAAATGGGGTACACCGGACATGGACCTCATGGCGTCCAGACAGAATTACAAAATTCTTCCATTTGTTGCCCGAGCATGGGATCCGCAAGTGGCAGCAACGGACGCACTGACCATTCCGTGGGGAGGATACAAACTCCTGTACGTATTTCCACCAATCCCCCTCATACCAAGAATCCGGTGGAAAATCAGACAGGAAGGGCGACCAGCGATATTAATAGCGCCAGATTGGCCAAGAAGAAGCTGGTACGCGGCCATCATAGAAATGTTGACCGACACACCATGGCACCTACCGGATCGAAGAGACCTGCTATCCCAAGGGCCTTTACTACACCTGGATTCCAAGTCTCTACATTTGACGGCCTGGCCGTTGAAACCGAGGTGTTAAGAAGAAAAGGTTACTCGGAGAAGGTGGTTCAGACAATGATACGGGCCAGGAAACCAGCCTCGTCGGCTATTTATTACAGAGTCTGGAAGCGTTTCTTCACCTGGTGTGAGGAGCGGTGAGTGCAGCCGATGCAATTTTCAGTAGCCAGAATACTGGCATTCTTACAATCGGGTCTCGAAATAGGATTAAGGGTAGGCTCACTAAGGGGGCAGGTGTCAGCACTGACGGTGCTGTTTCAGAGGCCAATCGCAAACAGAATGGCTGTGCGTACATTCCTTCAGGGAGTCGCCCATACGACACCCCCGTTGAAACCCCCGGTTCAAGCATGGGATCTTAATCTCGTGTTGGAGGCTATGACAGACCAACCGTTTGAGTTGCTGAAGGAGATTCCTATACGACTGCTGACCTGGAAGGTAGTATTCCTTGTCGCTATTACCTCTATTCTTAGGGTCTCGGAGCTGGCGGCCTTGTCTATACAGACCCCCTATATGACTTTCCACCAAGATAAAGTGGTACTGAGACCATCACCAGAGTTTCTACCGAAAGTAGTCTCGGAGTTTCACATCAACGAAGAAATTGTCTTGCCTTCTTTCTGTCCAACGCCAGTACACACGAGGGAAAAAACGCTGCACCACCTGGACTTGGTGAGGGCGTTGAAGATTTATGTAAAAAGAACCAAAGAATTCCGTAAAACCGACACCCTCTTCGTGATTCCGGAGGGGCTCGGCAGCCTCAAAGTGGATAAGGTCCTTGATAACGGAGGCTTATCGCACCTCAGGACGCACGCCACCATTTCGGGTTACGGCCCACTCCACATGGGCGGTAGGGCCTCCTGGGCGGTCCGGCACGGAGCCTCGGCGCTTCAGGTGTGTAAGGCAGCCACCTGGACTTCCTTACATACGTTTTCAAAATTTTATAAGGTCCACATATCTGCATCATCGGACGCTGCGCTCGGCCGGAAGATCTTGCAGGCAGCGGTCCTTTGACCACACGATCAAACTGTAAATGCCCACCCAAGATATGTATATATTTTCAGGACTGCTTGTGGACGTCCCATGGTCTTGGCTGTGGCCCCCAATGATACGGACGAGAAACAGATATTTTTGGTATAACTTATCGTAAAATCTCTTTCTCGTCACGTTCGTTGGGGGCCACAGCACCCACCCCTTGTTTATTTAAGCGGTTGCTGGAACTTTCTGTTCTTCGGTCATTGTTTGGCAGAGAATTATGCCAAAGTATGTATTTTGGTATGTATAAAACATAATATGTATAATCGTACTCCTACTGGCTTCCTACTGCTTGCAGACAGACTAATTAGCTGAGTGCCTGCAGGGGGGATATAGCCAGGGGGGAGGAGCTAACACCTTTTTGCTTAGTGTCGCCTCCTAGGGCAGTGGCTATATCCCATGGTCTTGGCTGTGGCCCCCAATGAACGTGACGAGAAAGAGATTTTACGGTAAGTTATACCAAAAATATCTGTTTTCTTCTTGGGCGTATATTATAAGGTGTTAATTATGCCATGTTACATCGGTAACATGCCAGCATTTACAGCTCATAATGTAAGCCTAAGAAGAACAGTAATCCTCAGCCTAAGGCTGCAGAACTGGCACAAATCAATGCACACTGTGCTGCTAGGACCTTCCTACCTTGACCCTTAGCGGGAGCTGGGGGTGTTACGGGCATTCCTCCTGTCAACCCCCTAGCTTCTGGTGGCATCAAGATACAATAATACTCATCCTGTCTGCCCTTCAGGACTTCAAAGCCTTTATACTGGTGGACAATATGAATTCAGTTTGGAACATCCTGCCCAAGACCAGAGATGAAAACACGAGTCAAGGACAAGAGTTGACCTTGTTCTAGATAACGGCAGGTCACTGATTTCGTCTTTGCAGATACCGTAATGTCCCTTGGCCTAGCCACAAAGGTTCACTTCCATGGGAAGGTCATACCATGGTACGTGTCCGACACCACAGAACACAACTTCCATTGTACTGTGTAGCAATATTTAGTCATCAATAACAAATGAATGTTTAAGTGCGGGAAAACATGAAGAAGTGACGTTGGGTCTACCACGAACAGCTCTTCTGGATCTTGCCCCATGAGTACTGGGGAAACTGACTAGAGACCGGAAATAGAATTTGATAGTACCCTTCTCTCAGGTGCTCAGATCCTTTCACCTAGCTCCACTGTGTAGTGTCAGAACCCTGAAGGCCGATGTGCAGGTTGGATTGCAAGCAGGAGTCAGAGAACGTATCACAGCGGCGAATACAGACTGGCTGATATCTGGCAAATATAGGATCATCCAGTTTTGTCCTGTAGTTTGAAACAGACATTAGACTTCTAATGAGATTTATCTTTCCAGTACCACGTATGCTTTTGTTAGCATGGCATGCTGCAGATGTTTGGTAAAGCTTTAGTAACGGTAGCAAATGTTGAGCTGCAGCTTACAGCAGTTTACCAGCCTTTCTCGGCTGTCATTCAGGCAGATGGAAATTAAAAGCAAATGTCTGTTTTTAATGGGGTAATTTACCCGGTAAAGCATTGGATATGTTCAATTTCTAACTTTGCATAAATCAGTAGCACACATGACTGCAGAAAACTTTATTATATGTGATTATCCATAACATAAACTCCTTTCCAATCTTGTGTAGATCCCTCTTTTATCACTGTCAGTTCAGGTTAGAGCAACTGGGCAAGGCCTGGACTTCACAAGACCGCTGAAGATGTCCTGTCCTATCTAGCACCAAGATATTAGCAGCAGATCCTTTAAATCTTGTAAGTTGAGTGCCCATTGGCCCTTTTGGCAGTTCATGGGTTGTCCTTTGTTTGACCACTTTTGATAGCTACTAACCATTGCATAGCAGGGACACCTCACAAGACCTGCTGTTTCGGAGATGCTCTGACCCAGTTGTCTACACATCACAATTTAGCCAAGTCGTTCATGTCTTTATGGTTGCCTATTTTTCTTGCTTCCAACATGGTTACAGGAAGGAGTGACTATACTTACTACCTAATATTTGCTGATGACACAAAGCTAGGAGGGATGGCTAACACTAGATCTAGAAAAGCCTGAACAGTGGGCGGCGACTAACAGAATGGTATTTAACAAGGAGAAATGCCAAGTCCTACATCTGGGCAAGATAAATAAAAAAAAAAAAACACATATAGGAGGAATTGGGCTAAAGCAGCAGCACATGTGAAAAAGACTCAGGTATATTAATAGATCATAGACTAAACATGAGTTAACAATGTGATGCAGCAGCCAAAAAGGCAAACACAATTCTGGGATGTATTAAGACAGGGGTGTCAAACTCATTTTCACAGAGGGCCACATCAGCTTCATGGTTGCCTTCAAAGGGCCGATTCTAATTGTTAATTGTAAGACCATATAGTAAAAGTGAACCCCGCAGTGTCCCGATAAGTAATAAGGTCCCCCATAGTGGCCAGTGGCGCGCATATATATATACAAGCTGATATACCCGGCTTCACCCGAGTTAATTTGGTACTGGTGTTTACACAGAAAATCTTATGAAGTCGTCGTTACTTTAGAGATACCGAGGAAAAAAATATGTTCAGCATTTTGCATGGTTCTTTGCGTTACCCAGGAAACACCACGTGGAGGTAACCATGTGCTGTTTCCATTATATAAAATGACATCAGGAAGTGAGAGAATTAGATTACGTACGTAATATTTGGACACTAATTCTTTTGTGCTTAGAATTAAATAATCGAGTTGGGGCCCATTAACTTTTCCTATTTATGACATAATCAATGCTCGTGCCAAATTTCAGGTTTCTATGACATCGGGAAGTTGGAGAATTAGATTACGTACGTAAAATTTGGACGCTAATTCTTTTGCACTTAGAATTGAATAATCAAGTTGGGACCCATTAGCTTTTCCTATATATGACATAATCAATGCTTGTGCCAAATTTCAGGTTTCTATGACATCGGGAAGTTGGAGAATTAGATTACGTACGTAAAATTTGGACGCTAATTCTTTTGAATAATCAAGTTGGGACCCATTAGCTTTTCCTATTTATGACATAATCAATGCTTGTGCCAAATTTCTATGACATTGGGAAGTGAGAAAATTAGATTACATACGTAAAATTTGGACGCTAATTCTTTTGCGCTAGAATTGAATAATTGAGTTGGGACCCATGAACTTTTCCTATTTATGACATAATAATCAATACTCGTGCCAAATTTCAAGTGAGAGAATTAGATTACGTACGTAAAATTTGGATGAGAATTCTTTTGTGCTAGAATTAAATAACGAGTTGGGACCTATTAACTTTTCCTATTTTTTACATAATCAATGCTCATGCCAAATTTCAAATTTCTATGACATCGGGAAGTGAGAGAATTGGATTACGGATGTAAAATTTGGACGCTAAATCTTTTGTGCCTAGAATTGAATAATCGAGTTGCGACCCATTAGCTTTTCCTATTTATGACAATCAATGCCCGTGCCAAATTTCAAGTTTCTATGACATCGAAAATGAGAGAATTAGATTACGTACGTAAAATTTGGACGCTAATTCTTTTGCGCTAGAATTAAATAATCGAGTTGGGACTGCTTTACTTTTCCTATTTATGACATAATCAATGCCCGTGCCAAATTTCATGTTTCTACGACATCAGGAAATGAGAGAATTAGATTCCGTATGTAAAATTTGGACGCTAATTCTTTTGCGCTAGAATTGAATCGAGTTGGGACCCATTTACTTTTCCTATTTTGGATATAATCTACGCTCGTGCCAAATTTCTTTTTCTACGACATCGGGAAGTTGGAGAATTTTGGGCGAGTCAGTCAGTCAGTGAATGAGTGAGTGAGTCAGTGAGGGCTTTCGTCTTTATAGATATAGAGATATATACATACACACACGCGCACTCGATTATACACATATGCGCACACATACGCACGCTTTTATACACATACATGCACAGACGCACACTATTATACACATACATGCAGACACGCACACTATTATACACCTACATGCAGACAGACGCACACTATTATACACACCCCTACATGCAGACAGACGCACACTATTATACACACCCCTACATACAGACAGACGCACACTATTACACGCATATACGTGCAGACAAACTCCCACTATTATACACATACATGCACAGACGCACACTATTATACACTAAAGCGCACAGTATACAAATACATGCACGCAGACAGACGCACACTATTATACACATACATGCAGACGCACAGTATTATACACATACAAGCACAGACGCACACTATTATACACTTAGGCACAGATGCACATTATACACATACATGCACACAGATGCACACGCATATATGCACAGACACGCGGACAGATACACACTATTATACACATACATGCAGACAAACACACACTATTATACACATACGCGCACAGACGCACACTATTATACACATACGCGCACAGATGCACAGTATAAAACACACAGGCGCACACTATTATACACATACATGCAGACAGACACACACTTACACACATACATGTACAGACGCACACTATTAAACACATATGCGCACACAGACGCACACTATTATACACATATGCGCACACTATTATACACATGCGCACACAGACGCACACTATTATACACATACGCGTACACAGACGCACACTATTATACACATATATGCAGACAGATGCATACTATTATACACATACATGCACAGATGCACACTATTATACACATACGCGCAGACAGACGCAAACTATTACACACATATATGCACACAGACGCACACACATCTATGCACAAACACACAGACAGACACACACTATTATACACATACATGCAGACAGACGCACACTATTATACACATACATGCAGACAGACGCACTCTATTATACACATACATGCAGACAGACGCACTCTTATACACTTACGCGTACAGACGCACATTATACACATGCACAGACGCACACTATTATACTTATATGTGCACACAGACGCACACTATTATACACATACATGCAGACGCACACTATTATACACTTAGGTGCACAAACGCACATTATACACATACATACACAAAGACACACACACATATACACACAGACACGAAGACAGACGCACACTATTAAACACATACATGCAGACAGATGCACAGATGCAGTTTTATGCACATACATGCACAGACGCACACTATTATACACATACGCGCACACTATTATACACATACATGCAGACAGACGCACACTATTATACACATACGCGCACAGATGCACACTATTATACACATACGCGCACAGATGCACACTATTATACACATACGCGCAGAAAAGCGCACACTATTATACACATACGCGCACACTATTATACACATACATGCAGACAGATGCATACTTTTATACACATACATGCACAGATGCACACTATTATACACATACGCACACACAGTCGCACGCTATTATACACACCCCTACATGCAGACGCATACTATTACACGCATATACGTGCAGACAAACTCCCACTATTATACACATACATGTACAGACGCACACTATTATACACTAAAGCGCACAGACGCACAGTATACACATACATGCACGCAGACAGACGCACACTATTATACACATACATGCAGACGCACAGTATTATACACATACATGCACACAGATGCACACGCATATATGCACAGACACGCGGACAGATGCACACTATTATACACATACATGCATATAGACTCACACTATTATACACATACATGCAGACAAACACACACTATTATACACATACGCGCACAGATGCACACTATTAAACACAAAGGCGCACAGACGCACACTATTATACACATACATGCAGACAGACGCACACTATTACACACATACATGTACAGACGCACACTATTAAACACATATGCGCACACAGACGCACACTATTAAACACATATGCGCACACAGACGCACACTATTATACACATATGCGCACACAGACGCACACTATTATACACATATGCGCACACTATTATACACATGCGCACACAGACGCACACTATTATACACATATGCGCACACAGACACACACTATTATACACATACGCGTACACAGACGCACACTATTATACACATATATGCAGACAGATGCATACTATTATACACATACATGCACAGATGCACACTATTAAACACATACGCGCAGACAGACGCAAACTATTACACACATATATGCACACAGACGCACACACACATATATGCACAAACACACAGACAGACGCACACTATTATACACATACATGCGACAGACGCACACTATTATACACATACATGCAGACAAACGCACTCTATTATACACTTACGCGCACAGACGCACATTATACACATGCACAGACGCACACTATTATACTTATATGCGCACACAGACGCACACTATTATACACATACATGCAGACAGACGCACACTATTATACACTTAGGAGCACAAATGCACATTATACACATACATGCACAAACACGCACACAAATATACACGCAGACAGACGCACACTATTAAACACATACATGCAGACAGATGCAAAGTTTTATGCACATACATGCACAGACGCACACTATTATACACATACATGCAGACTGACGCAATCTATTACACACATACATGCACACAGACGCACACACATATATGCACAAACACAGACAGACGCACACTATTATACACATACATGCAGACAGACGCACACTATTATACACATACATGCAGACAAACGCACACTATTATACACATACATGCAGAGAAACGCCAATATTATACACATACGCGCACAGACGCACACTATTATACACATACATGCAGACAGACGCACACTATTATACACTTAGGAGCACAAATGCACATTATACACATACATGCACAAACACGCACACAAATATACACGCAGACAGACGCACACTATTAAACACATACATGCAGACAGATGCAAAGTTTTATGCACATACATGCACAGACGCACACTATTATACACATACATGCAGACTGACGCAATCTATTACACACATACATGCACACAGACGCACACACATATATGCACAAACACAGACAGATGCACACTATTATACACATACATGCAGACAGACGCACACTATTATACACATACATGCAGACAAACGCACACTATTATACACATACATGCAGAGAAACGCCAATATTATACACATACGCGCACAGACGCACACTATTATACACATACACGCAGACAAACGCACACTATTATACACTTACGCGCACAGACGCACATTATACACATACATGCACACAGACACACATTATACACATACATGCACACAGACGCACACACATATACGCACAGACGCAGATGCATGCTTTTATACACATACGCGTACACAGACACACGCTATTATACACATACGCGCACACAGACGCACGCTATTATACACATACGCGCACACAGACGCACGCTATTATACACATACGCGCACAAAGACGCACACTATTATACACACACGCGCACAAAGACTCACAATATTATACACATACGCGCACACAGGCGCACACTATTATACACATAGGCGCACACAGACGCACGCTATTATACACATAGGCGCACACAGACGCACACTATTATACACATAGGTGCACACAGACGCACCGCTATTATACACATAGGCGCACACAGACGCACGCTATTATACGCATACGCGCACACAGTCGCACGCTATTATACACATACGCGCACACAGACGCACGCTATTATACACATACGTGCACACAAATGCACGCTATTATACATACGCGCACACAGACGCACGCTATTATACACATACGCACACACTATTATACACATATGCGCACACAGACGCACACTATTATACACATATACTCACACAGACGCACACTATTATATACAGACGCACACTATTATACACATACGCGCACACAGACGCACACTATTATACACATACATTCAGACAGACGCAAACTATTACACACATATGCACACAGACGCACACACATATATGCACAAACACACAGACAGACGCACACTATTATACACATACATGCAGACAGACGCACACTATTATACACATACATGCAGACAGACGCACTCTATTATACACTTACGCGCACAGACGCACTCTATTATACACTTACGCGCACAGACGCACATTAAACACATGCACAGACACACACTATTATACTTATATGCGCACACAGACGCACACTATTATACACATACATGCAGACAGACGCACACTATTATACACTTAGGTGCACAAATGTACATTATACACATACATGCACAAAGACGCACACAAATATACACATACATGCAGACAGACGCACTCTATTATACACTTACGCGCACAGACGCACATTATACACATGCACAGACGCACACTATTATACTTATATGCGCACACAGACGCACACTATTATACACATACATGCAGACAAACGCACACTATTATACACATACATGCAGAGAAACGCCAATATTATACACATACGCGCACAGACGCACACTATTATACACATACACGCAGACAAACGCACACTATTATACACTTACGCGCACAGACGCACATTATACACATACATGCACACAGACGCACACACATATACGCACAGACGCAGATGCGTGCTTTTATACACATACACGTACACAGACACACGCTATTATACACATACGCGCACACAGACGCACGCTATTATACACATACGCGCACACAGACGCACGCTATTATACACATACGTGCACAAAGACGCACACTATTATACACACACGCGCACAAAGACACACAATATTCTACACATACGCGCACACAGGCGCACACTATTATACACATAGGCGCACACAGCCGCACGCTATTATACACATAGGCACACACAGACGCACACTATTATACACATAGGTGCACACAGAAGCACGCTATTATACACATACGCGCACACAGACGCACGCTATTATACACATACGTGCACAAAGACGCACACTATTATACACACACGCGCACAAAGACACACAATATTATACACATACGCGCACACAGGCGCACACTATTATACACATAGGCGCACACAGCCGCACGCTATTATACACATAGGCACACACAGACGCACACTATTATACACATAGGTGCACACAGACGCACGCTATTATACACATAGGCGCACACAGACGCACGCTATTATACACATACGCGCACACAGTCGCACGCTATTATACACATACGCGCACACAGACGCACGCTATTATACACATACGCGCACACAAATGCACGCTATTATACACATACGCGCACACAGACGCACGCTATTATACACATACGCGCACACTATTATACACATATGCGCACACAGACGCACACTATTATACACATATACTCACACAGACGCACACTATTATATACAGACGCACACTATTATACACATACATTCAGACAGACGCAAACTATTACACACATATGCACACAGACGCACAAACATATATGCACAAACACACAGACAAACGCACACTATTATACACATACATGCAGACAGACGCACACTATTATACACATACATGCAGACAGACGCACTCTATTATACACTTACGCGCAGAGACGCACATTATACACATGCACAGACGCACACTATTATACTTATATGCGCACACAGACGCACACTATTATACACATACATGCAGACAGACGCACACTATTATACACTTAGGTGCACAAATGCACATTATACACATACATGCACAAAGACGCACACAAATATACACGCAGACAGACGCACACTATTAAACACATACATGCAGACAGATGCAAAGTTTTATGCACATACATGCACAGACGCACACTATTATACACATACGCGCACACTATTATACACATACATGCAGACAGACGCACACTATTATACACATACGCGCACACTATTATACACATACATGCAGACAGATGCATACTTTTATAAACATACATGCACAGATGTACACTATTATACACATACGCGCACACAGACGCACACTATTATACACTTACGCGCGCAGGTACACATTATACACATACATACACAGACGCACATATATATACGCACAGACACGCAGACAAACGCACACTATTATACACCAACTTGCAGATAGACGCACACTATTATACACATACGCGCACAGACGCACACTATTATACACATACGTGCACAGACGCACACTATTATACACATACGCGCACAGACGCACACTATTATACACATACGCGCACAGACGCACACTATTATACACATACGCGCACAAACGCGCACTATTATACACATACGCGCACAGACGCGCACTATTATACACATACGCGCACAGACGCGCACTATTATACACATACGCGCACAGACGCACACTATTATACACATACGCGCACAGACGCGCACTATTATACACAGACGCGCACTATTATACACATACGCGCACAGACGCGCACTATTATACACATACGTGCACAGACGCGCACTGTTATACACATACGTGCACAGACGCACACTATTATACACATACGCGCACAGACGCACACTATTATACACATACGCGCACAGACGCACACTATTATACACAGACCCACACTATTATACACATACGCGCACAGACGCGCACTATTATACACATACGCGCACAGACGCACACTATTATACACATACGCGCACACAGACGCACACTATTATACACATACGTGCACACAGACACACTATTATACACATACGTGCACACAGACACACTATTATACACATACATGCACACAGCTGCACACTATTATACACATACGTGCGCACAGACACACTATTATACACATACATGCACACAGACACACTATTATACACATACATGCACACAGACACACTATTATACACATACATGCACACAGACACACTATTATACACATACATGCACACAGACGCACACTATTATACACATACGCGCACACAGCTGCACACTATTATACACATACATGCACACAGACACACTATTATTCACATACTTGCACACAGACACACTATTATACACATACTTGCACACAGACGCACACTATTATACACATACGCGCACACAGACGCACACTATTATACACATACGTGCACACAAACACACTATTATACACATACATGCACACAGACGCACACTATTATACACATACGCGCACACAGCTGCACACTATTATACACATACATGCACACAGACACACTATTATACACATACATGCACACAGACACACTATTATACACATACTTGCACACAGACACACTATTATACACATACTTGCACACAGACGCACACTATTATACACATACGCGCACACAGACGCACACTATTATACACATACATGCACACAGACACACTATTATACACATACATGCACACAGACACACTATTATACACATACATGCACACAGACACACTGTTATACACATACATGCACACAGACACACTATTATACACATACTTGCACACTATTACGCACATACGTGCACACAGTCGTACACTATTATACACATTCTTGCACACAGACGCACACTATTATGCACTTACTTGCACACAGACGCACACTATTATACACATACTTCTACACAGACGCACACTATTATACACATACGCGCACACAGACGCACACGTCTGTCTGAATGTATTATGCAAATACATTCAGACAGACGCACACTAACATAAATATACGCACATAGAGATGCACAATATTATACACATACATGCAGACTGACGCAAACTATTACACACACATACACACAGCCGCACACACATATGCACACAGACGCACACACATACACTACCGTTCAAAAGTTTGGGGTCACCCAAACAATTTTGTGTTTTCCATGAAAAGTCACACTTATTCACCACCATGCGTTGTGAAATGAATAGAAAATAGAGTCAAGACATTGACAAGGTTAGAAATAATGATTTGTATTTGAAATAACATTGTGTTTACATCAAACTTTGCTTTCGTCAAAGAATCCTCCTTTTGCAGCAATTACAGCATTGCACACCTTTGACATTCTAGCTGTTAATTTGTTGAGGTAAGCTTGAGAAATTGCACCCCACGCTTCTAGAAGCATCTCCCACAAGTTGGATTGGTTGGATGGGCACTTCTGGCGTACCATACGGTCAAGCTGCTCCCACAACAGCTCAATGGGGTTCAGATCTGGTGACTGCGCTGGCCACTCCATTACCGATAGAATACCAGCTGCCTGCTTCTGCTGTAAATAGTTCTTGCACAATTTGGAGGTGTGTTTAGGGTCATTGTCCTGTTGTAGGATGAAATTGGTTCCAATCAAGCGCTGTCCACTGGGTATGGCATGGCTTTGCAAAATGGAGTGATAGCCTTCCTTATTCAGAATCCCTTTTACCCTGTACAAATCTCCCACCTTACCAGCACCAAAGCAACCCCAGACCATCACATTACCTCCACCATGCTTAACAGATGGCGTCAGGCATTCTTCCAGCATCCTTTCATTTGTTCTGCGTCTCACAAACGTTCTTCTTTGTGATCCAAACACCTCAAACTTGGATTCATCCGTCCACAACACTTTTTTCCAGTCTTCCTCTGTCCAATGTCTGTGTTCTTTTGCCCATCTTAATCTTTTTCTTTTATTGGCCAGTCTCAGATATGGCTTTTTCTTTGCCACTCTGCCCTGAAGCCCAAAATCCCGCAGCCGCCTCTTCACTGTAGATGTTGACACTGGTGTTTTGCGGGTACTATTTAATGAAGATGCCAGTTGGGTACCTGTGAGGCGTCTGTTTCTCAAACTAGAGACTCTAATGTGCTTATCTTCTTGCTTAGTTGTGCAACGCGGCCTCCCACTTCTTTTTCTACTCTGGTTAGAGCCTGTTTGTGCTGTCCTCTGAAGGGAGTAGTACACACCGTTGTTGGAAATCTTCAATTTCTTAGCAATTTCTTGCATGGAATAGCCTTCATTTCTAAGAACAAGAATAGACTGTCGAGTTTCAGATGAAAGTTCTCTTTTTCTGGCCATTTTGAGCGTTTAATTGACCCAACAAATGTGATGCTCCAGAAACTCAATCTGCTCACAGGAAGGTCAGTTTTGTAGCTTCTGTAACGAGCTAGACTGTTTTCAGATGTGTGAACATGATTGCACAAGGGTTTTCTAATCATCAATTAGCCTTCTGAGCCAATGAGCAAACACATTGTACCATTAGAACACTGGAGTGATAGTTGCTGGAAATGGGCCTCTATTCACCTTTGTAGATATTGCACAAAAAACCAGGCATTTGCAGCTAGAATAGTCATTTACCACATTAGCAATGTATAGAGTGCATTTGTTTAACGTTAGGACTAGTTTAAAGTTATCTTCATTGAAAAGTACAGTGCTTTTCCTTCAAAAATAAGGACATTTCAATGTGACCCCAAACTTTTGAACGGTAGTGTATATGCACAGACACACAGACAGACGCACACTATTATACACATAAGCGCACACAGACGAACACTATTATACACATAAGCGCACACAGACGCACACTATTATAAACATACGCGCACACAGACGCAAACTATTATACACATACGCGCACACTATTATACACATACGTGCACACAGACGCACACTATAATACACATACGCGCACAGAGACGCACACTATATAATACACATACGCGCACACAGACGCACACTATTATACACATACGTGCACTCAGACGCACACTATTATACACATACGTGCACTCAGACGCACACTATTATACACATACGTGCACTCAGACGCACGCTATTATACACATACGTGCACACAGACGCACACTATTATACACATACGTGCACACAGACGCACACTATTATACACATACTTGCACACATACTTGCACACAGACGCACACTAATATACACATACTTGCACACAGAAGCACACTATTATACACATTCGCACACAGAAGCACACTATTATACACATTCGCACACATAGACGCACACTATTATACACATACTTGCACAGACGCACACTATTATACACATACGCACAGACAGACGCATACTATTATACACATACGCGTACACAGACGCACACTATTATACACATATATGCAGACAGATGCATACTATTATACACATACATGCACAGATGCACACTATTATACACATACGCGCAGACAGACGCACACTATTATACACATACATTCAGACAGACACACACTAATATACACATACATTCAGACAGACGCACACTAATATACACATACATTCAGACAGATGCACACTAATATACACATACATTCAGACAGACGCACACTAATATAAAAATAAGCACATACAGACGCACACTATTATACACATACATGCAGACTGACGCAAACTATTACACACATACATGCACACAGACGCACACACATATATGCACAAACACACAGACAGACGCACACTATTATACACATACATGCAGACAGACGCACACTATTATACACATACATGCAGACAAACGCACACTATTATGCACATACATGCAGAGAAATACACATACTCACACACAAATGCACACTATTATACACTTACGCGCAGAGACGCACATTATACACATACATGCACACAGATGCACACACATATACGCACAGACACGCAGACAGATGCACACTATTATACACATATATGCAGACAGACGCAAACTACACACATACATGCACAGACGCACACTATTATACTTATATGCGCACACAGACGCACACTATTATACACATACATGCAGACAGACGCACGCTATTATACACTTTACTGTAAGAGAAGTGAGAATGTGGAACTCTCTGCCTGAGGACGTGCTGCTGGCAAAATTCATAGAGGAGTTTAAAAGGGGACTTTATGTCTTTCTAGAGCGGAAGGATATTACAGGACATAAATCTTAGGTCAATTGTTAATCTGGGTATACAGACAGGTAGGAACTATTAGGGGTTGATTAGTCTGATTGTCATTAGGGAGTTGAGAAGGAAATTTCCCCCAAATGGGCTAATTGGCTGGTGCCTTTTGGGGTTTTTGCCTTCCTCTGGATCAACAACATAGGAGGATAAACCGGCTGAACTAGATGGACATTGTCTTCATTCAGCTTTACATACTATGTTACTATGGTACTTTCAGGAGGCGGGGGTTTTTCAATTCCCGGCCAGAGGAGAAGCTAAACGAGAGTGCAAGGGACCTGCTATAGATGACAGCGTTTCTAAGGTGATGTACTGTACCGTTAACTTTGAAATCCTTTACCTTCCACAGTCTATTAGGAAGAGGAGGATTTGGAAAAGGTTACGTTGGCAACAGATCTCATCCGTCAAGAACATATTGCCATTAAAATATTCAAAAAGTGCATCTATACAGAGTATGGGTACAGCCTGGCTGAGCGTGAGATCCTCCGTCTATCTCATGAGAATCACTTCCTAGTCCATGGCCTTGCTGCCTTCCAGACTAAAAACTATGTCTATTATATCTGGCCCCGCGGGGAAATCTACATGATCTTATTGAGAAGCATTTATGCCTGGATATTCCCACATCAAGATTCATATCAGCAGAAAACATTTGTTGTCTGCAGTTTCTCCATCAAAAAGGCATCATATACCGTAACATGAAGCCAAGTAACATCCTACTGACCAGAGAAGGCCACATCAAAGTAACCGATTTTGGCATTTCTATAATAGATGCATATGAGGCAACCACAAACAAGTGTGCAGGAACACCAGCATTCGCTGCTCCAGAAATGCTCAGGAGATTGGAATAGGCCTACCATAATTTACATTTTTATTAGAGGCCAATCGAGCACACAAAGAGGTCATTATTCTCTGCAGGTTCCACTATTATCCGTCTGGCACATGCGCCTTACAGAGGGCACCGTACTGTTGCGATGGCGCGGCCTCCTCTGCCGAGAATGTGCCGGCCAGAGCGCCGCCTGGCACATGCAGAGTTGAGAGGACGTCATCAAGTCCCTATGGCGATGACGTGGCTCCCGCAGCCATTCTGCAATGATGATTGCAGAATGGCCGCGGGACGGACGGCTTCCATTGAAGCTGCAATATCTTCCCTGTGAGTGAAAAATCGCAATCGATTTCTCCTCGTGGGCAGGTAATTGTGTTTTCTCATAGCATGCTATGGGCTGGATTTGCTGCAGAATCGAGAGGCGGAATTCTGTTCCAGATTTTGCAATGCAAGCACGCTCGTGTGCAGGAGGCCTTATGCTGGTGATTTCCTTCGCACAGGGTATAACAAAAATATAAATGTAGTGACCTGGACCCGCACTACAGAATAAAAGTACTATACCCGCAAGTTAAGAGCAACTATTCTAACTATCAGTTCATATAATAAAGTGTAGTTAGGCTGGACTTCATTTAATAAGAGGGAGTCAGGAAACTAAAGAGTTAAGGTTGTTTAGGCACAGTCGTAAATCAGTTAAGCTGCGACAGGCTCTCTGAGTGAGGGAAAAAGGTGGGGGTTCTGGTTCACTTTGTATTGCTCACTTAGAAATTGATAACAGTGTTAGAAGTTGGAAGTGAACAGGAGTAGGCAATATGGAGTGAGACAGTGAAGAGGTCAGTCGGAGTGGAGAGGAGCTGAAATGGACATGGAGGAAGGAAGCTGATAGCCATGTGAAGACCCAGCTTCTTCTTTCTCTTCTGTCCTTCTGTAATTAGAGACCCATTATGTAGACTTTCAAGAAATCATGTGTGCAGGGGGCATGGCCTAGCCTGCAGAGATTGCGGACGTACTGAACCTGGGCTCCCAAGCCATAGGAACTATTGCACCCCTTTTGGCATTTTATAGCCCTCAGAAGTCGCGCATATACACAAATTCATCACCCTTGCAGTCTGGGGAATATTTGGAGAGGTTTCTCCAGGGATCCGTCCAAGGAAGAAAATTGAGGCCTAGCAGTACACCCCAAGCCAAGTTTCTGGGTGAAGAGGAGAACCGGCCCGCGGAGGTGCGGCGATCGGAACAAGTCTCATCAGAGGGGGCAGCAGACCTTCCCCGGCACTTACCCGATCAGCGGCGGGAGTTAAGAGAGGCAAGGGGGAGTATCGTGATCCCCAGACAGCGGACGGTCCCGCGAACCGGAGCGGCAGTGCCGGGTGGAGAGACCAGCAGCAGCAGGTGACTGCCTGGGGCGCTACATCTCCCACTGTCCCACAGCTCCAGCTATGGTCCAATCTGACCTTACGCCCCCGTGCAGCCTCCAGCCCGAATCCGCTTCCCCGCAACCCTCCTCATTCAGGGAACACTGGGTCCCCTGCAAGCCGACCTGCTGGAACCGCGGCTCCTGCTTCTCAACGGAACGAAGGGGAGACTCCCCCGCGTCACCGCTACCCTCTGCTGCTCCGAGGCTCCTGCTTGCTGTGCCGCCGCCTGCTGCCACCCGCGGAGGAACTCCTTCACGCTGCTCCCTGCCGCTGAGCACAATCGGCAGACGTCTGACACTGACCGGAGGACGTCAGGCGCCTCCCTGCACATCACCCCGAGGTGGGGGCCGAGTCCACTCCACTTCTTGCTGTTGGCGGCCTCCGCTGCTGATCCTGAGACTCCCGGTCGCAGCGCTGCCGACTACCGCTGACGGACGGAGCTGGGAGGAGGACTTCTTGACAGAGAAGATCACCACCAAACTGGAGCCGCAGTGAGTACAGGGTCACCCCCTCCCCACAAGGGACAGACACCATCACCCTAGACCCACTTTCTCCAGGCCACTAACCAGGGAGAGGATCTCCTGAAACACGTGGCGACCGCCATTTTAGGACAAAGCAATACCAAGCAGGCTCTTCCCCCGACTACTAGATAAAAGAGTAGTGCCAATAAGGAGGGAGTGAAGTTGCTAAGACAGGAGACGCTGGTCACACCAGTAAAATAAATAGGCCTGCGATTTCCCACCCGCCACTGCAAATTTACGTATATCCACTGTACAGCGGACCTCGCATCCCAGAGCCTCCATTTTGTGGCATATTAAACAGGCCTGCTCCCATGGAATTTCAGTCCCACACTCCCTGATTCTATCGGCCTCTACTGCCACCTAGAGGCGAACTCTATATCTACAGTCTAGATCTCTACTACAGCTCTTTACCTGCAGAGTACTGGTACAGGGACCACAACATCTAACAGGGAGGATCCCCTGCTACCCTGCTACATCCCGCACAGCAGAGCTAACAGCATACACACCAAGAGGCCACCCGGAACTGCTGGTGCATTATTGACACAAAAACCGGCTTCAGCAAAACTACTACTCAAACTTGTGTCATTACTAACATAATTCCTGAATACTTTTATTATTGATGACAAATAGTGACCCACAGAAATACCACGTCAACTGCAGTACAGTATACTAAACAGAGACAGATCGACTCTGCTGCCACCTAGTGGCCTGTGTTGATACCACCAGCACAAAGCAGCTTAATACAATCATACTATAGAAACAGGACAGACAGAAGATTTCCACAACTCTACAGCACAAAGAATACTTAACGCACATTGCCACACTAGTGCATCCTAACAAAAGTACTTCTAAGAAGAGACCTCGATCTCCAAACAATATGCCATCTTACTAATGTAACACCAGCCGCACACGGCTCTGAATGGTGGTCACAAAACCAGAAAGACCCTGAGACCCAATCTATCCAAAACTTAAACGAAGCAGCATCGAGTCTACTCACCCGAAACGCAACAACCATGCGTTCCGCTCAACCCAGAACAGGGAAAAATGCCACAAGCTCACAACAGTGTGCTAAAAAATCCTCAAAACAGCGGGAGACTACCGTCCCTTCCGATGAATCATCTCGCTCGTCGATAGAAGACTCACAGCTCCCATCACGCACCAACATGGACAGCCCTAACAGTAACTCACTAGAGGATTCTACTTCTACCACATCAGACAAACTCTTCACCCGAATAGAATCGCTACTACAAAAAGAGCTAACAAAAACCTCCTCCGAAATAACAACTAAACTCTCCAGTGAAATCCGAGAGCTTAGCCAGAGGACAATCGCTCTTGAAGACAGAATGGACAATGCTGCCATAGTCCTAGAATCTCATGAAAAAGAAATAGAGCAACTACATGAAGAAATACATTTTCTTCATGATAAACTAGAAGATGTTGAAAATAGAGCACGACGAGACAATATACGCATCCGTGGAGTCCCTGAATCTATCAAAGATCTACAATCAACAATGACCGCGCTGTTCCAAGAGCTCTGCCCAAACATTCCAATTAATCGACTGCAATTCGATAGGATTCACAGAGCCCTACAAGCTCCAAATCCAAACGGTCCTCCAAAAGATGTCGTATTAAAACTCCACTTCCACCGAACCAAAGAGCAACTGATGCGCGCGGCTCGATCATCCCGTTAACTAACATTCCAAGGCTTTGACTACCAATTATTCCCCGACCTGGCACCATCTACATTGTCCAAGAGGAGAGCTCTTAAGCCGTATCTATCTATTCTACAACAAGAAAAGATACTATACAGATGGGGCTTTCCATTCAAGCTGACTTTTACATACCAAGATAAAGTTCACACCATCCTATCACCTGAGGGTGCCCGGCGCTGCTTCAAAGAATTAAACCTACAACTGCCCCCGCCCCAACCGGACTCCACAGCCTCGTCTCCCGCATCCCCCCCACCTCCAAAAACCACACCTGGAGCCAGAAAGAAAGACTGCACAACAACTTGAACGAATCCACAACCCCCTGGAGTCGCAATTATAAAAGACGTTCGAGTAAGCAAGACGTTAGATTTTAGTTTCTCTTGCAGACCTTTTCTTTCACCAATCACGAGCAACATTTTGTATTGCCGTGAGTTAAATTCACCTCAAAACTACACTACCGTTCAAAAGTTTGGGGTCACATTGAAATGTCCTTATTTTTGAAGGAAAAGCACTGTACTTTTCAATGAAGATAACTTTAAACTAGTCCTAACTTTAAACAAATGCACTCTATACATTGCTAATGTGGTAAATGACTATTCTAGCTGCAAATGCCGGGTTTTTTGTGCAATATCTACAAAGGTGAATAGAGGCCCATTTCCAGCAACTATTACTCCAGTCTTCTAATGGTACAATGTGTTTGCTCATTGGCTCAGAAGGCTAATTGATGATTAGAAAACCCTTGTGCAATCATGTTCACACATCTGAGAACAGTCTAGCTCGTTACAGAAGCTACAAAACTGACCTTCCTGTGAGCAGATTGAGTTTCTGGAGCATCACATTTGTGGGGTCAATTAAACGCTCAAAATGGCCAGAAAAAGAGAACTTTCATCTGAAACTCGACAGTCTATTCTTGTTCTTAGAAATGAAGGCTATTCCATGCAAGAAATTGCTAAGAAATTGAAGATTTCCTACAATGGTGTGTACTACTCCCTTCAGAGGACAGCACAAACAGGCTCTAACCAGAGTAGAAAAAGAAGTGGGAGGCCGCGTTGCACAACTAAGCAAGAAGATAAGCACATTAGAGTCTCTAGTTTGAGAAACAGACGCCTCACAGGTACCCAACTGGCATCTTCATTAAATAGTACCCGCAAAACACCAGTGTCAACATCTACAGTGAAGAGGCGGCTGCGGGATTTTGGGCTTCAGGGCAGAGTGGCAAAGAAAAAGCCATATCTGAGACTGGCCAATAAAAGAAAAAGATTAAGATGGGCAAAAGAACACAGACATTGGACAGAGGAAGACTGGAAAAAAGTGTTGTGGACGGATGAATCCAAGTTTGAGGTGTTTGGATCACAAAGAAGAACGTTTGTGAGACGCAGAACAAATGAAAGGATGCTGGAAGAATGCCTGACGCCATCTGTTAAGCATGGTGGAGGTAATGTGATGGTCTGGGGTTGCTTTGGTGCTGGTAAGGTGGGAGATTTGTACAGGGTAAAAGGGATTCTGAATAAGGAAGGCTATCACTCCATTTTGCAAAGCCATGCCATACCCAGTGGACAGCGCTTGATTGGAACCAATTTCATCCTACAACAGGACAATGACCCTAAACACACCTCCAAATTGTGCAAGAACTACTTACAGCAGAAGCAGGCAGCTGGTATTCTATCGGTAATGGAGTGGCCAGCGCAGTCACCAGATCTGAACCCCATTGAGCTGTTGTGGGAGCAGCTTGACCGTATGGTACGCCAGAAGTGCCCATCCAACCAATCCAACTTGTGGGAGATGCTTCTAGAAGCGTGGGGTGCAATTTCTCAAGCTTACCTCAACAAATTAACAGCTAGAATGTCAAAGGTGTGCAATGCTGTAATTGCTGCAAAAGGAGGATTCTTTGACGAAAGCAAAGTTTGATGTAAAAACAATGTTATTTCAAATACAAATCATTATTTCTAACCTTGTCAGTGTCTTGACTCTATTTTCTATTCATTTCACAACGCATGGTGGTGAATAAGTGTGACTTTTCATGGAAAACACAAAATTGTTTGGGTGACCCCAAACTTTTGAACGGTAGTGTATATACATGAGGTTCTACCCGAAGAACAAAAAGATAGAAACATGTCCAACCTCTTCTGGGCGGTGGACCTTTTGGAGATAGGAACAACTCTCCCCTTGGATAGATCGCTATCTTCTAATGATATATTGAACAAGAATAATAATCAGTATTGAAATGTTATATGCTTTATAATGTTCTCTATTCAGATCTCCCCCCCTCCCCCACCCTCTCTGCTCTCTCTATCCCCCCCCCCTTCCCCTCTCACCACTCCCTCCCGTCTTGGGGTCTTCCCGACCTTCTTTTACTCTGAATTACAAATACCTATAAGCCACGCTAATTCGGAGCTAGAGTGGCCTTCCACTTGAGCACCACCCCGTAATTATGAAGAGTTTACCACCTGTTACCACTAAGACAATCTCACCCATTGCTCCTAGCAATAAAAGGGTATGTTGGCCACACCCTCCTTCACCTTACTCCTTCCCTCCTCTTGTCCCCCCCCCCAACCTCCCCTCCCATGGGGTGGAGGTCCTGAGACGGTTTCCAGTTATATATACTACCCCCGCCCATGGACTTAAAAATAATTACCCACAATGTACAGGGCTTCAACTCCCCACAAAAACGCTCAAAAGCATTCATATACTATAAAAGCAGACACGCAGACATAGTGTGCCTACAAGAAACCCATATTTCCAGTAACTCTGCCCCACGCTACCTCTCCCCCCATTACCCCACATTCTTTTCAGCAAATGCTCCAACTAAAACAAAGGGAGTCACCATCTGCTTCAGTAAATCAGTTCCTTTCACACACGTCACCACCATTGCAGACCCGGAAGGTCGTTACCTAATATTGATAAGCTCCATCCAAGATGTCCCAGTAACTATCATCTCTTACTACGGTCCAAATTCAAGACAAATCCAGTTTTTTTACAAAACTCTTTGAACTAGTTGAGGACAACAAAACAGGCACCATAGTTCTTTGCGGTGACTCCAACTGCATTCTTGACCCGAATCTGGATAGGAACTCAACCACCCTTCGAGCCCATCCTCAATTACCCCAACATACGATATCACACAACTTTAAATCCCTCCTCCAACAATACCACTTGGTAGATGCCTGGCGAGAGCTAAATCCAACCACCAAAGACTATACACACTATTCAGCCCCACACTCTCTATATAGAAGAATAGACCACATTCTAATCCCCGATACCTTCACACCTCAAATACTACAGTCAAAAATCCTATCAATACCATGGTCTGACCATAGCCCGTTATACATTACCTGCAACTCTCTAATGTCTAAACCTATAAACACATCTTGGACCCTCAATGACTCTCTCTTATCGATCCCTGGGGTAATATCCATACTAACTCCACAACTGGAAGAATATTTCAAAATAAATAGCCCGTCAGCCACCTCCCCCATCTCCCTTTGGGAAGCGCATAAAGTAGTGATTCGAGGCCACTTAATACAAATAGCAGCCCGACGTAAACGGGAACGCATGTCACAACAACTAAAATTAGAACAAGACTCTCAACTTGAAGAAATAGCCAAAAAATACCCATCTAAAAATAATCTCCAAGCGCTTTCCCGAGCTAAAACAGAACTAGACCTTTGCCTTACAGATACAATAGAACAGAAAATATGATGGTCCCGGCAGTGTTTTTATGTACTTAATAACAAACCTTCCACACCTCTAGCCCGTAGACTTCGCTCGCACCACAACACTAACCCCTTCTACAAACTTCGAACAAATCAAATAGAGTTACAGCAAACCCAAACACAATAACGCGGGAATTCCAAAAATTCTTAACCAAATTGTATTCACAACAATGTGCTCTTCCAAGAAATGAAATCATTTTTTTACCTCCAAGAAATCTCACTACCTACACTTGGAGAAACATTCCTCGACAATCTTGCATCTAAAATCACCCACGAAGAAGTGATTCACGCTATTAAAGCACTAAAACCCAATAAAAGACCTGGCCCAGATGGCTTTTCAGCCCCATATTGCAAAAAATTTTCATCAATCCTAAGCACCCACCTGGCTGACTACTTCAATGCAATGAGAAATGGCCAACGGGTAGGCCAGACAGCCCTTTTGGCCTCAATTTCAATCATTCCTAAACAAGATAGAGATTTACTAGACAAACAAAACTATCGCCCCATCTCTTTAATAAATGTAGACAGAAAGCTCCTCACCACAATACTAGCGACGCAATTAAATATGGCCCTCCCCTCACTAGTTGATAAAGATCAGGTAGGATTTGTACCAGGTCGTCAGGCTCCTGACAGCATTCGAAGAATAATCCACCTCACTCACCTCTGTAGAACCAGAAAGATCCCAGCTATGCTTCTATCCCTAGACATACATAAAGCGTTTGACACATTAGGTTGGGAATACTTATTTTCGGTCCTCGATAGATGGGGATTCCCCGACGAATTCCTCATGTGGCTACGGATACTATATGCCCACCCTAAGGCCTTTGTACGATACAGGGGCTTCTGCTCCGATACATTTCCAATTCATCGGGGGACACGACAGGGTTGCCCACTATCCCCACTACTTTTCATTTTGGCCATGGAAACCCTAGCCATTAAAATTCGTAACAACCCTGATATAAAAGGAATCAAAAATCGCCTCAGTTCATCACAAACTCTCAATGTTTGCTGATGACTTATTACTGCTCATATCATTCCCACACACTACCATAACCCAACCTCATGGCGGAGCTATCCAGATTCGGGTCAATCTCTGGCTTAACAATTAACCATACAAAATCCAAAGCATTCAACCTCACACTATTACCTGAGTCGGTAGATTTGCTCCAGACAAACTTCCCCTTTCAGTGGGCGATGGGCTCTTTGGGCTACCTGGGCATCCAACTGACAAACTCCTACTCATCTCTATATAGTCAAAACTACATCCCCTTTCTTCGCAAAACAAGGTTACTACTGGAAAGTTGGAGCCGATATCATATCTCCTGGATTGGGAGAGCTAACGCCTTAAAGATATCATTTCTCCCTAAACTATTATACTATTTTAGAGCTCTCCCAGTACGGGTGCCTAGATACATGCTGAAGACTCTTCAGCAGATGTCCCTCCGATTCGTGTGGGCCAGCAGTATTCCCAGGGTCCCACAATCTACCTTATATAGACATCGAAGAAAGGGAGGCTTCGGAGTTCCTAATTACTCAAAATATTATCAAGCAGCCCAGGTGGCGCAACTGGCCCTCCTACACTCCCTCTCTAACACCCTTCTCTGGGTATCCCTGGAAGCAACAGAAATACATCCCCTTACCACCGATTCCATTTTGTGGATACCACCTAAACATAGACCCATTATCAACAACCCTGTTATCAACCATTCCCTCCATATCTGGGACTCAATAAAATATTCAGGAAAACTAATATCTCCTCACCTACCCCTCACGCCACTCCTATGAAACCCTATGTTTATACCAGGAATAGAATCGCCTCAGGTGTTTAGGAACTGGACGAAGTCAGGCCTCATCAAAATATACCAATTGCTCTCAACAAATGGGCTTACCCCTTTTCTTACACTACAGGAAAAATACAACTTACCATCTTCGGAAATATTCCGATACCTGCAGCTAAAACACTTTATATCCTCTCTCCTCAAGAATACAAATTCTCCACTGACCTTAACCCCATTTGAGAGATATTGTCAGAAATACCCACATGCAAGAGGCCTAATTTCGCAGATCTACTCAGATTTGGTTCATTCCTCCTATCGTTCTCAAATAACGTACATAAAGCGTTGGGAAAGAGATCTAGGTAACACTATCCGATGAGGAGTGGACTCAAATATGGGAGTCTACCAACAGTAGCACCAGAAATATATTAATGCTAGAAACATCATTTAAAATTTTATTTCGCTGGTATTTAACCCCAGATAGGGTAGCCCATGCAATACCTGAACGCTCTCCCAACTGCTTTCGTGGATGCCTAGTATCGGGTGATATGCTCCAGATATGGTGGTCCTGTCCTCGGGTAAAGAGACTATGGATTAGAGTTTACTCCCTAATATATTCAGTCACAGGCTACAATATCCGCAAAGACCCTTGGGAAGCATTGTTAAAGGGGTTGTCCCGAGGCAGCAAGTGGGTCTATACACTTCTGTATGGCCATAATAATGCACTTTGTAATGTACATTGTGCATTAATTATGAGCCATACAGAAGTTATAAAAAGTTTTATACTTACCTGCTCCGTTGCTAGCGTCCTCGTCTCCATGGTGCCGACTAATTTTCGCCCTCCGATGGCCAAATTAGCCGCGCTTGCGCAGTCCGGGTCTTCTCCTCTTCTCTATGGGGCTCCGTGTAGCTCCGTGTAGCTCCGCCCCGTCACGTGCCGATTCCAGCCAATCAGGAGGCTGGAATCGGCAATGGACCGCACAGAAGCCCTGCGGTCCATGAAGACAGAGGATCCCGGCGGCCATCTTCAGCAGGTGAGTATGAAGACGCCGGACCGCCGGGATTCAGGTAAGCGCTGTGCGGGTGGTTTTTTTAACCCCTGCATCGGGGTTGTCTCGCGCCGAACGGGGGGGGGGGGGGGGGGGTTTAAAAAAAAAAAAAACCCGTTTCGGCGCGGGACATCTCCTTTAAATAAACGCATAACCAATATCCCTCCTGACTCAAGAAAGTTAATATCCTTCCTATTTCTGGCCACAAAACAAGTTACTGCCCATTCTTGGCGCAAAGCTACCTTGGACTTCACTGAAGTTAAGCGCAAGATGGACTGGTACCTAATGAATGAAAAGCTGACTTCTATCCTAGCTGACAGACACGAGAAATTCTTAAAAATATGGTCCCCATGGCTAGATTATTCCTACCCATCGCAAAGCAATAGATTTCTAACCTCCCTGTAAGCACATAAGAGAACAAGAAAAGCTAGGATCAACCTCTGTCACTTCACAACGTGACAGCCCGAAACCGCCCTCTACAACACCCACCCCATGGGAACAAAAGTTCCTCCTGCCTCAGGAGTCACCCCTTCCCCTCCCCTATCTTTCCCTATTTCCCCCCTACCCCCCCAAAAACCCAAGTTAGGCCCTGGCCAGGCCGTTAGTACTCTGTTACCGTTAACCAACAGTCTAATTCCCCGATTGGGCCGGGATACCGGGAGGGAGGATTGTTCTAACATGCCTACTAGGCATGCTCTCTTCTCTCGTTCTCCTGATCCATACTGCTACAAACAGCTTCTGTGATATAATAACGAGACTGTGATGTATTTCAATTAAATGTTTATTACAATATTGTAAAATCTGAAAACTTCAAATAAAAATTTACAGTATTAAAAAAAAAAGAAATCATGTGTGCAGCTGCTCATAAATTACCTCGATGCTGAGAGAAACTGTTTGTTTTTCCAAACCTGATGTCCGTTCAAGCTAGCGCTGCTTTCCACCAGACAGACGACAACTTTAGACAAGTAGAGAATCTTCATAGAAGTTTGTGAGTATTAAAGAAAACTTGAGCCCAGTGTTAGTGGGGTTTATAAGGGGTATTTCCTGTCAGTTCTCTCTTTATAGCTCTTTCTTAGCTCAGATGCTGCCTTCTCAAAGTTTGCTTATCTGTGTGTAAAGTGTTAAACAGTATATATGCAAGTTGTATATGCAATTTCTGGAGCTCAAGATTAATGCAGACAAGCAGAAAGTAAATGGTGTGCCTGTCATTTACCTACATACGTGTTTTAGTCTTATTTTGCTACCAAGCGCTCTTAATCCAGGCACTGGCATCACGATCACCTAACTCCATTAGTCTTCCAGATCCTGTTATATACCATCAACAGTGCATGAGATTACAAAGAATGTGTTGCACTCATTGCCACCGTGACACGGCTCCTCAACCACAACTTAGAAACCGCTTGTCACCCGTTGCATGAATAATAGCATATCCAATGATAATCACTGTTTTTTAAAGCCTCCTGGCAGGAGACAGTGATTAAAAAATAGTCACATTAGTTGGATTATCTTTTGTATTTTTTTTTTGTAAACATGAAAAATGGAGTAAATATGTGTGTGTGCAAAAAAAACCTATGCATACATACCAAATACAGATATATGCACGCAGTAAAAAAACTGTGCATTTCATGGACTGAAACTGCATCCACCCGTGTGAATCAGCCCTTAGACTGGTGTATGAAACGCCAGCAGGAATAGATCTTCCTTATGTGTTCCCCTCACTTATTCTTATAGGTTCAGCAGCTCTAGATACTGAAATATGCCAGCATCTTAAATGGGATATTTGCTAGTTCAGTCGGTTTACCAATTTTACTTCTGAAAGTCAATCAGTTGAACATGTTGCCTTTTATGAGGATGAGACAAAACAGTTCATTACTCTGCAGTGTCTCTTATCTGAACTCATTTGTTACAATAAGTCAGTGTGACTTTTACTGCAAGCTTTGACATTTGTTGCTCTGGTTATTTATGTTTTATAACAACAGAGACGTTTTTGCAAGATTAAAGAATCTGTTATTTCAAGAATAAAAGTTCTTGTAGTCAATAATTCATGAACCGAGTCCTTCCATCAAATGACATGTATTTTTCAATGCTGTGTACGTCTTTGACTTGGAGTAATTCCATTTAGTTCAAACCCCGAGTGTTATTTGGAAGGATAAGGAGGATTAGAGGAGAGACTAACAGTAAGAATCTCATAGACGCTACACCGGGTGCCATTCCTCATGGTTTCACAGAATATGAATCATTTTGACAACTTTTTCAGAGGTAACTGGTCAAATAGAATTTGGTATGACATTGTACGTAGAAATTAAAGAGCCAGGAAGGGTATAGTTTCTCCTTAGCGAGAGTACCTAGAAGGTGTGAGAAGACTTATAAGGCCATGCATGCTCCACTGGGAAATTAGAATATGCAAAACAGAGATGGAACAATGTCTCTACAACACAAGCAGCCTTCCTGTAAGTAAATATAATGTCTTTCACAACCCTGTAACAAGGACAGGGAACATAAGCTAAAGATAGAGTCTCTTCCAGAAGAAGGAGATAACCATATATGAACAGACTTTTAAGCTTTTAAGCTCCATGAGTGTACAGCAGGTTGCTGGCTTGGCTGGCTGAAATGCCTGTGATGTGGGCAAGACTGGGCAATTTGCCTAAAATTAAAATCTCGATTTGTTTCCAAAAACTTTTTGATTTTAATCCTATTTTTCTTGATTGCTAAACTTTTAGGCAGTTATGCAAATAACTAACGTTGTGGTGTGATTAGATGTATAGTCTTGCCACCTAATATCCTAAGGGTGATTGAGAGGGGCCACATTATTGGAAAGCGAGAAGTTGGATGGTCGTATCGGCAAACTGCCTGCCACATGGGTCATTCTGACCAGACTGTTAGGAGGTGTTTGGACCGGTGGATGCGTGAGACACATACTCAAGGCAACCAGGCTCAGGACGCCCTCGACAGACCACTGGTAGAGAGGATCGTCTGATCATTTGACAAGCACAAGGCGCTCCAACTGTTTCATTGTCTGCCATCCAGAGACAGGTCGCACCATCGTTAAAGGTCCCCAGTGTCTGTCAGAACCATTTTTCAGACACTTGGCTAAAGGATATTACCCATTATGTGCGCTAGCAGTAACACCCACCAACTGTCGCCTGCGTTTGCAGTAGTGTTGTGAGCAACAATACTGGACTGCTACAGAGTGAAACCAGGTTGTCTTCAGCAACAAATCCAGGTTATTTTGGTCAGTGACAATGGCCGTGTTTGTGTCTGAAGACCTAGGGGTGAGAACCTCAATCCTACTTTTGCTGTGGAGCAGCACACTGCTCCCACTGCTAGTGTGATGGTATAGGGGGACATCACATACGATAGTCGGTCACTCCTAGTAATGGTACAAGGGACAATGACAGCTCAGCGATATGTTCAGACTATCCTGCAACCACGTGTTGGTTCTTCTAACAGAGCTTTCAAGAGGCATTTTACAGCAGGTCAACAGATTTATCACCAATAGAATATGAATGGGACCATTTGGGACGCCAAGTTTAAAAATCTACGAGTTTCCATAAAGGATCAGCAAATATGGACCGATAAGCCACAGGATACTATATAGAACCTGTATGCCTCCATGCCTGCCTGTATTACATCTTGCATCCAAGCTAGAGGCGGTACAACAGGGTACTAGAGCCTCCATGTCCATCAATATCACATCTTGCATCCAAGCTAGAGGTGGTACAACAGGGAACAAGAGCCTCCATGCCCACTGGTGTCACATCTTGTATCCAAGCTAGAGGTGGTACAGTAGGGTACTAGAGCCTCCCTTAAAGAGTTCAGTTTTCCATAATAAATAATTGTTTTGCTCTGATATTGTAATCACTCACTTATATCAACATTACCATCACACATAGAAAGTTTCATTTGATTCCGACAATTCCTCTTAGGTGCTTGACAATGAATGTACATGCTGATTACTTGAATTGTATTGGACAATTCTGATATCAGTACATATAATAGTCAACCTGTCATAGCTGTGAGGCCGTTAAACCCCCAGCATCAGGCGCATGTACACATGAAGCTGAGGATAAAACATCTTGCTCCACTGTGCAAGCCGATGGAAATACGTCCTAGACTTATCTCCAATAAGATATAATTCTCTTTTCTAGATAATGCTAAGACAGCCGCTTGTCACAGGGGCATCTTTAGAAACTTAAACCCAGCTGTGTGATAAAGGCTGGTGGTTTGGTGGCCTTGAGGGTGCTGACAGGTTCCCTATAAGGAATGAAGGAGTGTCCCTGTAATGCTTTTCAACATGTGTGGGATTCTGTCTGGTGTTTCTGTTGCATTGTGATGGAACCTCCGAACAGAAACTAACAGAACCTTTCACTGATAATAGTGAAACGGACATCACTCTGATATCTGTTTAAAAAAGTTTATTTTTGTTTCCCGTATATATGGAGTATATAATAATGTTCTCAACTACAACTCCAGTCCTCAGAGACCCTGAACAGGTCAAGTTTTCAGGATATCCTATAGTAAGAACAACTGTGGCAATGTCAGAAGCACCGACAATAATTACATCACCTGGCCATACTGAGGAAATCCTGAAAAGACGACCTGCTGGGGGTCCCTGAGGACTGGAGTTGAGAAACACTGAACTACACTACTCTATACTCTAAAGATAACAGAAACCCTGTCAAACGCACACCAAAGTGATGTCCGTTCCACTTTCCATTCAGGGGTTCCACAGAATGCAGTTTTCAGCAGCTGCAATGGAACTGAAAGACGGAATTTACTTCCACAAGTAAATTGTAGATCCCCATTAGGATGAGCTCCATGTCTGGCAATGTCATCCAGTGTGCTACTTGTGCAATGTATGCGGTCCTTTATCAGCCGGTCGAGGGTGCATACTGTTGCGCAAGATGCATGCACGTCGCACATTTAGAAGCCCAAATTCTGGATCTAAATCAGCAACTGGCAACACTGAGAGCCACTGACATCATGGAAAGGAGTTTGGTGCTCACTGAGCAGACACTCGCTGGGGTAGAGGCGGGGGCAGACAGTAGTACGGAAGTGCAGGAGGAGCAGGCAGTCAGCTGGGTGTCAGATAGAAGGAGGCGTAGAGGGAATAGATCCAGGGAGGTTGGTCCTGAACTGGCACAACCCAACATGTCTGCAACGTTGGCAGATGAGGGCGATGCCATTACAGAGCCAGCACCGCTGCAGCACGACATGCCCTCTGAACGCCAGGGGGATGACTGCTCCAGTGAGACGGGGACGGGGAGTGCAGGGCAGGCTAGACAGGTTCTAGTGGTGGGGGACTCAATTATTAGGGGGACAGAGAGGGCAATCTGCCATAAAGACCGGGATCGTCGAACGGTGTGTTGTCTTCCTGGCGCTCGAGTTTGACACATCGCGGATCGGATTGACAGATTACTGGGAGGGGCTGGTGAGGATCCAGCGGTCATGGTGCACGTTGGCACCAATGAACAAGTTAGAGGTCAATGGAGGGCTCTCAAAAATGATTTCAGGGACCTAGGGTCCAAACTCAGGGCGAGGACCTCCAGGGTAGTTTTCTCGGAAATACTACCTGTACCTAAAGCCACGCTAGAAAGGCAGCAGGATCTTAGGGAGGTAAACAAGTGGCTTTGGAGTTGGTGTAAGAAGGAGGGATTTGGGTTCCTGGAGAACTGGGCTGACTTTGCTGTCGGCTACAGGCTCTACCGTAGGGACGGGCTGCATCTTAATGGGGAGGGTGCAGCTGTGCTGGGGGATAAGATGGCTAGAAGGCTGGAGGAGTGTTTAAACTAGGGACTGGGGGGAGGGTAAAATGAGAAATAGTGGGGTAGCCAGTGTAACTAGCGATCTGGGTCCAAGCAAAGGGAATGGGGGTCGAGCAGGGAGTGGGGTTAGTACAGTTAGAACTGACAGATCAGCCATAAGTACGAATAGAAACAAAACGAATTTAAAAAACAAAAAAAATGATATAAATTGTATGACCACGAATGCAAGAAGTCTGATTGGTAAAGTGGGTGAGCTTGAAGCGAGAATGACTGATGAAAACTATGATATAGTCTGAATTACGGAAACATGGCTTGATGATAAGTGCGATTGGGCGGTGAATTTGCAGGGGTACAATCTCTTCAGAAGAGACCGAAGGAACCAGAAAGGGGGAGGGGTATGTCTGTATGTCAAATCGAACTTAAAGCCGAGCCTATGGGAGGATATAGGGGTAGGAGACGAACAGGTGGAATCTCTGTGGGTAGAAATACAGGGAGGAAAAAATAAAATCTTTATAGGGGTCTTCTATAGACCACCAAAAGCAACAGAAGAAACTGAAAACGTACTACTAAGGCAGATAGAAGAGGTGTCAAAGCGCAACGAAGTAATTATCATGGGGGACTTTAATTATCCAGATATAACATGGGAGAAGGAAACCTGCAAATCTCACAGGGGTGATAAGTTCTTGAGAGTAATTAAAGACAATTACCTGAACCAACTTGTGCAGGAACCAACAAGAGGGAGAGCCACTCTGGACCTAGTACTAACCAACAAACCGGAACGTATAAAGGGGGTGCAGGTTGAGGGGCACTTGGGGAACAGTGACCACAATATAATCAACTTCCAGCTGTCAATCAATAGGAAGCCTTATCAAGGAGCGACAAAGAAACTAAACTTTAGTAAAGCAAAATTTGATGAGCTTAGAACTACTATCGGTAACATTAATTGGGACAACATCCTCAAAAATAACGGTACAGAGGACAAATGGGAAAAGTTTAAAAGGATCCTAATCACTTCATGTGAACAGTTCATTCCCTTTAAAAATAAAAGAAACTCAACTAAAAGGAAACCAATGTGGCTCGACAAGACGGTAAGAGGGGCAATAAACAAAAAAAAGAAAGCGTTCAAACTACTAAAGCAAGAAGGCAGCGAAGAAGCGCTAAAATCATACAGGGAAAAAAACAAAATATGCAAAAATAAGATCAAAACTGCCAAGGAGGAAGCAGAAAGACGGATCGCCAAAGAGAGCAAAAACAACCCGAAGCTATTTTTCAACTATATCAACAGCAAAAGGATTTGCAGGGAGAGCGCTGGCCCTTTAAAAAACAATGCAGGAGAAATCATTGATGATAACGAAGGGAAAGCAAATCTACTAAACAGTTTCTTCTCAAGTGTATTCACAAACGAAAAGGAAATGCCACACGAGATGCAGGGGAATAAAACGAACCCCTCACAAAATATCTCATACCTAACGCAGGAGGAGGTGCGGAAGCGTCTAAAGAAAACTAAAATTGATAAATTGCTGGGCCCAGATGGATTACACCCAAGGATACTAAGGGAACTAAGTGACGAGATAGCTAGGCCGCTATACCTAATATTTCTGGACACTATCAAGACCGGTGTAGTACCATTGGATTGGCGCATTGCCAACGTGGTTCCAATTTACAAAAAAGGGAGCAAAAGTGAGCCTGGTAACTACAGGCCGGTAAGTCTCACTTCAGTAACGGGAAAAATTTTCGAGCGGATTCTGAGAGACGCCATCGATGAGTACCTTAAGGAGAATAAGGGAATAACTCCTCACCAGCATGGATTCATGAAGGGTCGCTCATGTAAGACAAATCTGATCAGTTTCTACGATGAAGTAAGCTCTAAGCTGGACCAGGGAGAATCTATTGATCTTGTATATCTGGACTTCTCTAAAGCCTTTGACACCGTGCCACATAATAGGCTAATATACAAAATGAGGCAGCTTGGACTGGGCGAAAACGTTTGTAAGTGGGTAAAAAATTGGCTCAATGATAGAAAGCAGAGGGTGGTAATAAATGGTTCGTACTCTGATTGGACCACAGTCGCTAGCGGGGTGCCACAGGGTTCAGTACTAGGCCCCACTCTGTTCAACATATTTATCAATGACCTGATAGAGGGGCTGCACAGCAAAATATCAATATTTGCAGATGACACAAAATTATACAATGTGCGGCTACAAACGGACCTGGATAAGCTGGGGGCTTGGGCAGGAAAATGGCAAATGAAGTTCAATGTTGAAAAATGTAAGACTATGCACATGGGCAGGAGAAACGGATGTCACCAATATTCACTTAATGGGGTACCGCTGGGGAAAAGTGATATGGAAAAGGATCTGGGGGTATTAGTGGATAATAGACTAAACTGGAGTAACCAATGCCAGTCAGCTGCTGCAAAGGCAAATAAAGTCTTGGGGTGCATTAAAAGAGGTATAGGGGCGAAGGACGAGAACATTATCCTTCCATTATATAAGGCACTTGTCAGGCCTCACATGGAATACTGCGTACAATTCTGGTCACCGGTGCTCAGGAAAGATGTCACAGTGCTTGAGGGGCTTCAAAGAAGGGCAACTAAACTAATAAATGGAATGACGGGACTGGCATACCCAGAGAGGCTATCCAAATTGGGACTATTTACTCTAGAAAAAAGAAGGTTAAGAGGCGACGAAATAACAATGTATAAGTACATGAGGGGACAATACAAGGATCTCTCCCGTGATCTGTTTACACCCAGGACCATGACGGTAACAAGAGGACATCCGCTACGATTAGAGAAAAGTAGGTTTCATCACCAACATAGAAGGGGATTCTTTACTGTAAGAGCAGTTAGACTGTGGAACTCTCTACCGGAGGAAGTGGTGATGGCAAAATCCATAGAGGAGTTTAAAAGGGGACTTGATGTCTTTCTGGAGAAGAAGGATATTACTGGATATAAATCTTAGGTTAAGTGTCAATCCGGGTATATTGGAAGGTAGGAACTATTAGGGGTTGATCCAGGGAACAATCTGATTGCCATTAGGGAGTCGGGAAGGAATTTTTTCTCCAAAAGGGCTAATTGGCTTCTGGCCTTGGGGTTTTTTGCCTTCCTCTGGATCAACACAGGAGGATAGACAGGCTGGACTAGATGGACATTGTCTTCATTCAGCCTTACATACTATGTTACTATGAATCATACAGCATTGTGAAAAAGGCTGCAGAGATGCTCTTTTACTGTGCAAGCACGTTGCAAGGGGTTCAAAGTAATAGACACATGAAATACAGCAATCACTACAGTAAGGGCTCCACTTAACAATGTCTCCCTTCTCCTAATCTACCACGGGATTATGCAACCGCAACCAGGGCAAACCCAAGACTATTTGCACCGGAAGGGATTCCATCACATACAAGGTGATAACTTCAGTGTGAAATATTCCAATAGTTAGACAAAGGTTTGGAACACAAAACCTCAGACATCTCTGGGACAATGGAGAGGCATCAATAGCAGAGACAGGGATGGGGGAATCCAAAGCTTTTACCTCTAACACACATTGCTTTACTGTCTCTTGATGGATAAGATTGACACCAGCTCGACAATCCAAGAAGATCTTGATTGGATCTATACCACCCTCAGTTAGAATCTTAGCAGGAAGAACCAGCCTGGAGGATGACAACCAAGCAATCAATGGACCTAGAGGAGTCTCCCCTCTATCCTCCAGACTACCTAGCTTTCCTGGCTGAGAGGACAATTTTACAGGAAATGTCCAGTCTGGTTGCAGTGGAAACACCGCCCTCTGCCTTGACCCCTCTTCCACTTACGGGCATTGCCAACCAATAAAGCCAGTTGCATGGGTTCTTCCCCATCTGTAGGCAGGAAAGCAGGGGTATGGGAAAGCCTATCCCTAATCTGTCTTCCGACCCTAACGGCGAAAGACATTGCTGCATCAAGGCTTTGAGGCACGGGGTACGCCACAAAAAGGTCCTTAATCTTATCTGCTATGCCGCAATAAAACTGACTCCACGACACTAGGTCGTTCCAATTAGTCTCTGTTGCCCAGCAGCGAAATTCGGCAGAGAACTCCTCAATAGGAGAATCTCCATGATGCAAGCCTCTGATCTTCCCCTCTGCCAGTGAGACCCTATCGGGATCATCATAAATCAAACCCAAGGCCTCAAAAAACTGATCCACAGAGGACAAAGCTTCAGAGAACGGGAGCAAGGAAAATGCCCATGCCTGGGGGGCACCCTGCAATCTAGAAATAATGATTTCCACCCTCTGAAGCTCGTCATTCAAGGACAGAGGGCGTAACCTGAAATAAAGTTTGCAGGACTCTTTGAAGCAAGCAAATTTTATCCTATCTTCAGAAAAACGATCCGGAAGATCGATCTTAGGCACCTTAATAGAAGCCCCCAGGATGGGTTGCTGCTGTTTTATTTCAGCAACTTCCATTGTCAGCGCCCTCAGCTGACTAGATAACGCCTCAATGGGATTCATCCTCACAAAGGTACACAATATCCCGCCGAGTAAGTAGGGCTGTGAATTCTGTTATGTCTGCAAAGGACGCGCTGGACCAGCACCTGCAGACATGCACAATATTTGCTCACAGTGCAGCGGCCAAAAAAACCCAACAAATAATAAATGGGAAGTCTTTCCCTAAATACGTAACGAACGAGGGAGAGGGCCCTGCCTAACATGGCAAACTGATCGCGTCGATAGATGCGGGCCTGCACTCATTCCTGGGACCTAAGTAACCCTACTTGGCCAAACTGATAAAGGACAAAACAAATTAAAACACAGAACTTAGCTTTGGTAAAATAAGCCGCAGCAGACGGAGCAGTCCGGAGTAAGTAACAGTGGACACCACGCTGTCCATTGGAGCCACTAAACTGACAATTTACAGCACCTCCTATCCATCCCAGCTAAATAGCCAGCTAATCACCCACAGATGTGAAGAGGACCATGTCCAGAACCCGCACCGGACTTAGTCAATCTGGCAGCGATCCCAGCATTGCTGCAACACCCTCATTGTAATAGTACCATCCTCTGCAGCCCCCTGTAGTACGGATACCCCATTTAGAGTGGAAAAGTATGAAATAAAAAAAATACAATGTGATTGTCCCCTAAAGGTCTTCTATGACATCATGGGAGATATATATGGTAAAAAAAATTATTGCAAAAAATAAAAAATAAATAAATAAAATAAAAATATATACATAAAAAAGAAAAATGACACACCGCCAACCCCAACCAAAACCATCACCATAAGTACTCTGTAATCCAAAACTGTACAATTTATATATCAAAACATCCGAAACAAAAGGAGGAACCCATTCCCATACTTTATTTTAGTGTAAATACACTAATTTAAAAAATAAACTATAAATTTAAAGAAAAAACAAAACAAAAAGACAATTTTTTTTGGCTTTATAATAATAATAATAATAATAATAAATAATAATAATAAAAAAAGGCAGTGAAAAAGATAATAGAAAATAGCCCTGTATGTCACGGAAAAAAAATGCAGCAAAATTTATTTTGATATTTTTATTTTGAATTTATTTAAAGAAAAAAATGTGACTGATCCTTTAGGAAAAAAACACCCCGGTCCATCGGCTACATGTTTGAGGTCATTGTCTTGCTGCAGAATAAATTTGGAGCCAACTCTTGTATTTTTGAAAAACAAGAACTTACTTTGCAGCATTTTTTCCACAGTACTGTATATTATTTCGCTATAAATCAGATACTTCTATACAATTGTTTTTGTTTGTAATTTTTTTTCATCTTTTGATTGTAGATTTATTTTAAATTCTATTTTCTGTACATGATTACTGGGTGGTCATGTTGCCTGAGGTACTGTTAACAGCATTCAGATACATGCTTTATATGCAGCCACATGGAAAATAGGAACCTGTGGACTGGAGAGGACTTATTGACTGGTATGGGAGAGTGTTGTGGTCATGCTTTTTAACATGTGCAGAAGTCACTGTCATTGTGCTGTGACCATCAACTATTGTGCATGGTGTGATCTTGTGTTATCTATTCATGTGTGTAACTTGTTGTAATGCTGCCTGTGATACTAATGAGGTAATGGCAACAACAAACATTGGTAATACGCTTTTCTCATCTAGAGAACTCAAGGTGCAGCTTGGAAATTCCAGTTGTTATGTAGAAGTTGTGGAGCAGGGAAGTCAGTGGCTAGCATAAAGGGTCTCATCTTCCAATCCCCACTAGAGTAAATTTTATAGGAAGCTAATGAAGTGAGCATGGCTGGCTACAGGAAAATTTAGAAGGGGACGAATGCCAACCACTTTACATACGTCTTTTAACGGCAGCCGTTAAGGGGCTTTATTCTGATGCACTATCTTTTGATGGCACTGCATCAGGTGCCTGGCAAGGACCTCATGTGCAAGCAATAGTGGGTGCTCGGCTGTCGGATGACAGCCTGGCACCTGTACTAACATCGGGGACCGAAGAAACCATGGATCTTCACTGTTTAACACTTTATATGCCGCGGTTGCACTGTGAAATGCTGATAGAGGGAGCGGGCTCCTTCTACCACTCATTGGCCCCCCTATGATGTGATCGTGGGGTCCTGATAGGTTGCTATAGCACCTGGAGGCTTGAATATGGCCTTCGGTTCTGCCAGCTATTGTAGCCTATGAGGTTTAGCCTCTGGTTGAGCTTCATAGGTATTCTAATACAATGCTATGCTAAAGGATAGCAGTGTATTAGAAGAATAATAAAATGTCGATATTCAATAAAAATAAAAAGTGAAAAAATAAATAAATAAAAAAGTCAAAACCCCACTATACCCCCTTTACGATGTAAAAACAAAATCACACGTGGTATTGCTGCTTTCATAGTGACCTGAAGTTAGTACGTTTTTTATCCCCAACAGTGCATGCATGTTATGAAAAAAATAATACAAAAAACGTAACGAAAACAGCTAATTTTGCCTATCTAGCCTTCCGAAATACTGAATAATAAGGGATCAAAACATCACATGAATAAACAAATGGTACCATTAAAAGTACAACTCCTCTTCAAAAAAAAAAAAAACCCTTACACAGCACCGTTGGCAAAGGAAGAAATGTTAGGGGTCTTTGAATACAGCGATAAACAACTAATAATTTAAAAAAAAAGTGTGAAAAAGTTGCAAAAAAACACCAACTATATAAATTTGGTATTGACTAGAGATGAGCGAACGTACTCGGTAAGGCCGATTTCGCAATCGAGCACCGTGATTTTCGAGTACTTCACTACTCGGGTGAAAAGTACTCGGGGGCACTGTGGGTGGGGGGTTGCAGAGGGGAGTGGGGGGGGGGGGGGGGAGACGGAGAGAGAGAGAGCTCCCACCTGTTCTGCACTGCTACCCCCCGCTCCACCACGCCACACCCCGCCCCACAGCACTTTTCACCCGAGTAGTGAAGTACTCGAAAATCGCGGTGCTCGATTGCGAAATCGGCCTTACCGAGTACGTTCGCTCATCTCTAGTATTGACGTAATCATTCGGGCCTGCAGAATAAATTTAACGGTATTTATACTGCACGGTAAACGCCGTTAAAAATAAAAATATAAAATTATGCCACAATTGCAGATTTTGTTAATCTTGCCTCTAGAAAAAAATGAAATAAAAGCAAATCAAAATATTATATGTTCTCAAAAATTGGAAAATTAAGACAACAGTTAATCCCGCAAAAAACAAGCTTTTAAAGAGCTCAGTAGATAGAAAAATATGGCTCTTGAAATGTAGTGAGTGTCACACAAAAGCAAATCTTTAAGAAATAAAAAAGGTGTTTTTAGTGTATAAAAATAGCAAAACAAAAAAAAAATTAATCTTTAGGTGTGTTTTGCAGAACCATTCTGCACATATGAAAGCACCCTTAGGGTGACTACCCACTAGCGTTTGCGAATGCGCTGCGTTTTTTATTCCAGGTGTCTATGGGGCTTTCTAATGTTAAAACCGCATTGGGTTAAAGGGGTTGCCCCGCGAAAGCAAGTGGGGTTATACACTTCTGTATGGCCATATTAATGCACTTTGTAATGTACATTGTGCATTAAATATGAGCCATACAGAAGTTATTCACTTACCCACTCCATTGCTGGCGTCCCCGTCTCCATGGATCCGTCTAATTTCGGTGTCTTCTTGCTTCTTTAGACGCGCTTGCGCAGTCCGGTCTTCTGCTGTGTGCTCGCGCCGGAGAGCTGGTCTGCGAGTCGTCATCGTAGCTCCGCCCCGTCACGTGGTGCCGATCAGCCAATTAGGTGGCTGTAATCGGCAGTGGAACGCAAGACATCCACGGTGCACCATGGGAGAAGACCCGCGGTGCACCATGGGAGAAAACCGCGGTGCATCATTGGGAAAGGACCGGCGGCCATCTTTAAAGAAGAAATTTTAAAAGTTCACGAAACGAGGTACTGGTAAGTAGAAACGCTCTTGTGTAACGCTTTCCAAGGGTAGTGTACTATGTTTGCTTTAGCAGGGGGACTGGGAGGAGAAAAAAATTAGATTTCTGCCGCGGGACAACCCCTTTAAACACAAATGGGTTGAGGGTGGTACAGGAGTTGCAGGGGGTGGGGAACACAGGCAATAGGAAATTTCATGTACAGATCATTTATTAGAAGGCAAACAGGGTGGGGCACCATAGGGAGGGGCGAGGGACTAGGTCAGGAGATTTGGTATGCTTCCCTGAAGAGGTGCGTTTTTAAGGCACGTCTGAAATTTCGTGCATCGGGAATTGTCAGGATGCCTTGGGGTAGAGCATTCCAGAGGATGGGTGCTGCTCTGGTGAAGTCCTGTAGGCGAGCATGTAAGGTTCGTATTACAGGGGTGTTTAGTCTGAGTGTGTTTGCCGATCGGAGTGAGCGGGCTGGGTGGTGTACTGACAGTAGGGAGGCGATGTATGGTGGCGCAGCACCATGCAGAGCTTTGTGAGTGAGGTAGAGGAGTTTAAATTTAGTTCTGCAGTGGATGGGCAGCCAATGCAGCGACTGGCATAATGCAGAGGCGTCTGAATAACGACTGGATAGAAAAATGAGTCTAGCTGCTGCATTTAGTATGGATTGGAGTGGAGCGAGTCTAGTGCGGGGGAGGCCGATGAGTAGCGAGTTGCAGTAGTCAAGCTGGGAGTGGATGAGGGCAACCACGAGTGTCTTTAGCGTGTTCATGGTTAGGAACGGATGTATTTTAGCAATATTTCTGAGGTGCATGTGGCATGTTTGGGCCAGAGATTGGATATGGGGGGTAAAGGAGAGGTCAGAGTCCAGTGTGACCCCAAGGCATCAAGCATGCCGCCTGGGGGTTATGATGGTGCCAGACACTGGAATGGAGATGTTGAGGGGAGGTCGGTTAGAAGGTGGAAAGACAAGGAGGTCAGTTTTAGAGAGGTTTAGTTTGAGAAAAAGGGAGGACATAGTGTTAGAGACAGCGGACAGACAGTCGGTGATATTTTGGAGGAATGGTCCAGAGATCTCATGAGAGGAGGTGTATAGTTGGGTGTCATCAGCGTAGAGATGGTATTGGAGGCCAAATTTGTGGATGGTTTGTCCAATTGGGGCAGTATACATAGAGAAGAGAAGGGGACCAAGGACTGAGCCCTGGGGTACCCCAACAGCGAGAGGAAGTGGAGCAGAGATAGAACCAGCAAAGGAAACACTGAAAGAACGGTCAGAGAGGTAGGAAGAAAACCAGGAGAGAGCAGTATCCTTTAGACCAATAGAGTGGAGCATAGTGAGAAGGAGATTATGGTCGACAGTGTCAAATGCAGCAGACAGGTCAAGGAAGATTAGTAGGGAATAATCACCTCTAGACTTTGCAGTCATCAGGTCATTTGTTACTTTTGTAAGGGCAGTTTCAGTCGAGTGTGGAGAGCGAAAACCAGACTGGAGGGGGTCGAGGAGTGAGTGGTCAGAAAGAAAGCGAGTAAGGCGGGAGTAGACCAGGCGTTCCAGTAATTTGGAGATGAAGGGGAGGTTTGAGACGGGTCGGTAATTGGCAGCATCAGTTGGGTCCAGGGTTGGTTTTTTAAGCAGAGGGGATATAATGGAGTGTTTGAATGAGGAGGGAAAAGTGCCAGAGGTTAGGGAGAGGTTGCAGATTGTAGTGAGGTGAGTAATGAGAGCTGGGGAAAGGGACCGGAGGAGGTGAGAGGGTCGCTAGCGCAGGTGGTGGGGCGGGCAGCGGAAAGGAGCCTGGAGACTTCTTCCTCTATCGTTGGTTCTAACGTAGATAGTGAGTAGGTGCTGGATGCAGTGCTGATGAAACTGGGATTGGGGCTAGCCATGCAGCTTTCAGAGATTTCTTTTCGAATGTTGTCGATTTTTTCTTTGAAATAGGCAGCTAGTTCTCCAGCAGTCAGGTCTGTCGCAGGGGCCTGTTCTTTGGGGCTGAGGAGGGAGTGAAAGGTCTCAAAGATTAGTTTGGGGTTGTGGGATAGTGAGGAGACAAGGGAGGTGAAATAAACTTGTTTGGCATGGTGAAGGGCTAGGTTATAAGTTTTAAGCATGAATTTGAAGTGGAGGAAGTCTGCCGGCAGCTTTGACTTTCTACACAGCCGCTCGGCGCACCTAGAGCACCGCCGGATGAAGCGCGTTTGGGACGTGAGCCAGGGTTGCCGTGGTCTGCGTTTGATGGCTCGAGTCACGGGTGGTGCCGCTTCATTCAGGGCGCGGCTGAGGCTGGTGTGGTAGTATTTGGCTGCCAGGTAAGGGCAGGAGAAGAGAGAGATAGGGAGGACTGAATAGTTTCGGCAAACTGTTTAGTGCGGACGGACTGAAGGTTCCTAGAGGTGCGATAGATAGGAGGGTCAGGAGAGATGCTAGGGTGCCTGATGGAGAAAGAGAGAAGGTTGTGATCTGAGAGTGGAAGGGAGTTCCGCGCTCTTATATGGATGGGATGGATATAAAAATTCCTTTTTGTATTGTAAAGAAGCACTTACTTCTTAGGGGGGTCCTCTCCTTGGAGACCCTCCTTTTTTCGGGAATAAATGAGCCTTAAAGGGGTTGTCCCGAGGCAGCAAGTGGGTCTATACACTTCTGTATGGCCATAATAATGCACTTTGTAATGTACATTGTGCATTAATTATGAGCCATACAGAAGTTATAAAAAGTTTTATACTTACCTGCTCCGTTGCTAGCGTCCTCGTCTCCATGGTGCCGACTAATTTTCGCCCTCCGATGGCCAAATTAGCCGCGCTTGCGCAGTCCGGGTCTTCTCCTCTTCTCTATGGGGCTCCGTGTAGCTCCGTGTAGCTCCGCCCCGTCACGTGCCGATTCCAGCCAATCAGGAGGCTGGAATCGGCAATGGACCGCACAGAAGCCCTGCGGTCCATGAAGACAGAGGATCCCGGCGGCCATCTTCAGCAGGTGAGTATGAAGACGCCGGACCGCCGGGATTCAGGTAAGCGCTGTGCGGGTGGTTTTTTTAACCCCTGCATCGGGGTTGTCTCGCGCCGAACGGGGGGGGGGGTTTAAAAAAAAAAAAACCCGTTTCGGCGCGGGACATCTCCTTTAAGATATCTCCACCAACGAGATGTCCAAGTCACAAATCTCAATTCTCCAGGATTAGTAAACACTAGTTTTTATTAAACAAACAAAAGAACAACAAAACGTAAATGTCAAATAGCCGGCACATGGTTCCGATGCTACGCGTTTCGGGGCAACAGCGCCCCCTTTTTCAAGCATCCTCCTGTATAGGAATCCCTTTCTTAAATACACTGGGGTACTCTTCCGCCGTCATGACGTCACCACGCGATGATGCAGCCATGTTCCTGCTGCTCACCAGAGGGCTCCACCTGGTTAAAGGAAAGGATTTTGCCCGGATATAGCTTTGTTGCAGAGGGTTGATTTCTGAGGTGCAGCGGTCCGTTTCCTTTTTTGGGGGGGGGGGGGACGAGTCCGTGAGCAGCAGGTGAGTCCCCTCTATTTATCAATATATTGAAAATTTGATCCATTATACGGTGAGCGCTGTTCCTGACATTATTTTTATCTCTACTCCTTACATGCTTCTGGTGTCCCGTTCTTAGTTTTGGCTTTGTTTCTACTGTGTACTTTTGTCCTTATGGTTATGTCTAGTCCATTCCTTGCTTCTTAGTATTGTGTTTGTCATTTGCTTTTTTCTAGCTTTAACTATTCTCATTTTGCTCTGCTCAGTTTCTTTTTCTTGTCTGTGGATCTTAGTGCCCTCTTGTTGGTTGTAAGGGTTAGTGTTTCAGATAGGGTTTTTTATTAGGGATATAGATATATATATATATATATATATATATATACTGAGGGATGGTGATGCCAGTTAATGGAATATTCCTGGACTTCTTTTCAATTGATAACCGATCGATCATCTATTGATGACCTAAGGGGACCCTCAGCTCAGAGATCCACCAATCTGCTGATTCTTGGGCCCACTGTCGCTTAAAACCTTTGAGGATGTGCACCACTGAGAGGGATTATTTCCAGACACATGGGATATTTTTATACTACATATAATGTGTAAAATTCACAGGGCACAATAAAGATTGCAATAAGGTAAGGCTCCAGTAGTGCTCCATGTTTGGAGAAGAGAAACTGAAATGAGATGGATTTGTTTTTTTTTCTCTATTGATTTCAAGGGGTTTCCATTCCGTCAGGTTTCTGTTTTTTCTTTTTTAATGGAAAAATAATGCTGCAGACTGCTTTAGTTTCCCATCCAATCAATGGGCAAAAAAAACCTGATCCCTTTTTCTGTTTTATTTCAGTTTCTCGCCTCCAAAAACGGAACAGACAGACAGAAAACCTGAACTGAGCCCTCCACAGGTGTAAAAGCAGCGTAAGCTTTCTCGACACCTTTTCTTTGCTATTATATCCGAATTATAGCTGCAATCAAAAATCTTTATTGAGAGTATAACCAGAAAAAAACAAGGCAAAACACAAGAACTCATAAAACCATTTATTTACACACCTTATAAACAGTCTCAGAATAAAAAAAAAAGTGTTCTGATGTATCTTCTTGGGGGTTTTGTACATGTTGTCTTCATTATTTTAGGATTAGTAGATCCTATGTATGAACATATATGAGTGAATTACCTCTAACTTGTCCGTTTCTGGATTTCTTTTGCTAAATATTCCCTGGGAATGTTGATCTGTTAAAAATGAAAATGACATGGTAAGACTTATCTGCAGGCATAAAATATGCTACTAACAGCTTCCCTAGTATACTAGCATAAAAGAGAGACCATTTGTCACTTGTTAATGAACAAAGCCTCAAAATAAAAAGAAATTATGCTGCAAGTGATAGCATCACATGCTGCTGCAGCAGCCCTGTGTGGCGCAGAGTGTTAAGGCAACAGAAATGCAGTCCTAAGGTCTCGCTCATGACCTGAAGGTTGTGGGTTCAATCGCCGCATGGTTTAGGTAGTCGGCTCAAGGTTTTGACTCAGACTTCCATCCTTTCCAGGTTGGTAAAATGAGTGGGGGGTAAATTTTTACTGGCCTCTATCACTATTCTGATTATTTTCAGTTGACTACATACTATATCAGGTTACAAGTTTACATTGGTTTGTACCTCCTCTCGTGTCGCAACATCTCTCAGCTTTACCACTCCATCTTTCAGTTCTTGCTCTCCAATAATGGCCACTAGTGGAATGCCTGTCTTCTCACAGTAGTGCAACTGAGGAAGTAATTTAGGATTCTTCTTGTGAAGCATTTCTGCCTAGTTTGGAGAAAATAAAAATATCAAATTTAGTTGAAAATTTTTAAAGAAGGTAAGTTCACACCTAATAACGGAATTTGTGCAGATTTTCCACACTCAAAAATCTGCACCAAAATCCGTGTCAACATCGGCACCATTGGTCAAGTACTGATTGTGGTGCAGATCCACAGCAAAAATAATCCTTTCAACTGAAATTGTGAAATCTGCTGTCAAAATCCAAGACAAAATCCACAGTATGTGAATGTATCCATCCATACTTGGGAATGAATATTTACTGTTAACAGCAAAATGAAACTCTTTGCTTTTGGGTTGTGCTGGAGTTCCAGATGAAATGCATAATTCAAAGCTAATCCCTTAACACCACTCCACACCTTAATTGTATGGCACAGGCAATGGGTGTTTCTCATGAACCACCGCACATTTATGGTAGAGTGATGGCATGAGCTCAGGAAGGTGGGGATGAAGGCCCAAATAGGCAGTGTCCTTAAGGGTTTAATGGTGTTCAGATCCTACAGACTACAGAAACGGCAGCTGCCTCTTATCCGGTGGCTGGGTTTTCTATAATAGCATGTGTAATTACTCTCCATAGCATGAGCTCAGGAAGGTGGGGATGAAGGCCCAAATAGGCAGTGTCCTTAAGGGTTTAATGGTGTTCAGATCCTACAGACTACAGAAACGGCAGCTGCCTCTTATCCGGGGGATAGGTTTTCTATAATAGCATGTGTAATTACTCTCCATTAAAGTCTGTCATCTACCGTCACAGTGCAGTCATCTCTACTACAAGTGAAGTAAACAGGATTCCAGTTTTTAATATCAGTGAAGGGTCAGCATTCTCAATAAAAAAAGACCAAGGATTGGAGCTCCAGGAATATTATTTGCTTATTCCTGATGCATTTTGGGAAGAGTTGCTGTGAGTGGGACAATTGCTGGGTTTAGCTGCTTGGAGGACATCATCAGAATGTTTACACTTAGTAACATCTTGTATGTTAAATATCATTACAAGAATTCTTGACTTTTAGAAGTTTGGAAGTGGACATCAACTATCTATGTGCAACATGAAAGGGGTGAGTAGCCATATGGAGCTATACGTTCACAGATCTCCCAGAGGAAAAGCCAAACTTCACCTGCCAGAAATGCAAGCTTGTGTCTCTGTTAGAGGAAAAGATGCAAAGGCTTCAGGAGAGAATAGCTACATTGAAACTCATTAAGGAAGATAAGGATTTTCTCGACAGAGCAGAAGTAGCTCTTTAGAATGTTGAAGGAAAATACATTTTCAGTGTACCTATAGAAGCCGAGGAATGGAAGCATGTGACCCAAAGCAGCAGGAGGATAAGGAGTCAGTCAGTACCCATACGGCTCGGGAGCCGGTACCAGGCTCTCACGTAGGAGAACAATGAAGATATTACTTTGCCCACAAAGAGCAGTCTAGTAATCACTCAGAATCCTCCTGGATGGAGAAAAAGTGTTCTTGTTGTGAAGAAGAGAAGGAGAGTGATGGTTGTGGGGGATTCCCTATGGAGAGGAACAGAGGCAGCGGTCTGCAGACCTGACACCTCACGAAAGGTGTGCTGTCTACCAGGAGCATAAATCAAAGATGTGTCTGATAGGCTGTCAAAACTCTTCAGTCCTACAGAACACCACCCATTCCTACTAATACATGTTGGTGCAAACGATACTGCAAAAAAATGAAGACCTTGGCAGGAAAGTGAAGGAACTAGGAACAGAGGTGGCCTTCTCATCCCTCTTCCTGGTGGATGGACATGGAATAAGAAGATGGAACAGGATTCTTGACGTTAACAGCTGGCTATGTCGATGGTATCGTCAGCAAAGATTTGGATTTCTAGACCATAGAGTGAATTACCTATATGATGGATTGCTTGCTAGAGACGGGTTGCACCTTATAAAAACAGGTAAGCAAGCATATATTTGGCAGGCAATTTGCTACACTCATCAGAAGAGCTTTAAACTAGAACAATATGGGAAGGGAAAAGTAAAAATATACAGCTAATGAGAATCTTGCTATTAGAAGTGGAAAGAAAGAACAAAGACAAAAAAGAAAACTGAAGGAAAGTAAAGGAGCAAGAGACAAGCACAAACGCAAATGTTTTCACACATATGAACAGAGCATGGGAAACAAACAAGGAGCATTGGAGCTTCTAACACAGGAAGAGAAATATGATGTCCTAGAACATCACAGAAACTTGTGGAAAAATAAACATGATTGGAATACAAAGCTTGAAGGATACAACTTAAAGGATACAGTTATAAAAATCAGCCTAAGTAAAGGGGAGGAGGTATTACATTGTATGTTAGGAAAGCATACATCTCCACAGAGATTCAAGCTTCAGAGCATGGTAGTTATGTAGAAACGGTTTGGGTAGGAATACAGGGAGAGAACAGAAAGGACACCATTGTAGGCATTGGTACTGGTGCATCTTGTCTCCACCGGAACTAGGGGTGGAGACATTAGTTGGCCAGCCACAGTGAGGCCAACCCATGTCTCCACCCCTAGTTCTAGTGAAGACAAGATGCACCAGTACTGTAAGCATTTACTATAAGCTGCCTGGACAAGCAGAAGATATGGATAAACTCTTTCTACATCAGATGGCCAAGCTCTCAAAAAAGCATGACATAGTGATCATGGGAGATTTTACCTATCCAGACATTTGTTGGAAATCTCTCAGGTAAAAGTAATGGATCCAACAAATTCTTATCCGCTCTTGCTGACAACTTTATGTTCTAAAAAGTAGAAAAGAAAACACAGGGATCTGCTATCTTGGAACTAATTCTGAAATTAATAAGTTTCATAAATTTTCTTTTGGAGGGCAGGGAGAGAATGCACATCAATTTGGCCATTGTTTTTTTTTTCTTTTTTTACAGCATTAATCATGCAGCATGACTGACATGATTTACTTTTTCTGCAGGTCTGTACAATAATAAAGATACCAAAATTATTACTATTACTATTTTTTTTAGTTTTTTCCCCTTTTGCACTATAAAAACCCTGTTTTGATAATTATATTTTGTCTACACAATTGCATTCAAACTCCCATAACTTTTTAAACTATCCATGGATGGAGCTCTGTGACGCTTATGCTTTGCATGATGAGCCGTAGTTTTTATTGGTATAATTTTGGGATACATATGAATTTTTTTGATCACTTTTACTGTTTTTTTGGGTGGTAAAACAATCATTTAGGGCTCAGTCACATGGGCGCATCCAGGCGCCGTTGCGCCCGTCTTACTGCACGATAAGACGGCCGCACTGCAGGTACGGACGACTCTCCGCACCGCCGGAAGTAAGAACACATGACCGGCTCATGTCAAGATCCAATTTATTGTACAGGTCCTTACTAGAGATGAGCGAGTATACTCGCTAAGGCACATTACTCGAGCAAGTAGTGCCTTAGCCGAGTATCTCCCCACTCATCTCTAAAGATTCGGGGGCCGGCGAGGGAGAGCGGGGAGGAACTGAGGGGAGATCTCTCTCTCCCCCCCGCTACCCGCCGCAACTCACCTGTCACCCGTGCCGGCCCCCGAATCTTTAGAGACGAGCGGGGAAATACGCGGCTAAGGCACTACTCGCTCAAGTAATGTGCCTTAGCGGGTATACTCGCTCATCTCTAGTCCTTACCGATAAGATAACCAATATGTGGGATTTTTAACAATTTATATTGATTTTTATGCAAATAGGGTAAAGTGCGCAAAAAACACTTTTTTAAATTTACATTTTTTACATCCCTCTAGGAAGCTTAAAGCATAACAGCTATGATTGTTATGATAATGCATTGCAGGACTTCTACACTGCGATGCCTTATCGCTTACCATAGCGATCATAGGCAATGGCAACCCATTGACCCTTCGCAAATCCCGGCATGTGGGGTAAAAACTGTGGGGATCGCTGTTCTTCTGTATCCCAGCTGTTGCAGTGAAAGGCCGCCTATCAGTAATAGCTGCCTCTCGCTGTGGGAAGGTCTGGGCTCTGCTTTTGATCCCGCGCCATCCACATGACGCAAGTTTACATTAATTAACACACTACAAGGACATAAACTTCTGTAACATAGCGTTCAGGGGTTAAGAAAAGCATGGAGTCTAGATCACGCAAGGTAGTCATCCCCCCCTCTACTCTTACTTGGTCAGACCTTAGACCTGGAATACTGTGCCCAGTTCTGGGCACCCCACTTTAAGGAAAAGACATAGACAAACTGGAGCAAGTTCAGAGAAGAGTTACTAAGATGGTCAGTGGTCTGCAAATCATGTCCTAGGAGGAACGGTTAAAGGATCTGGGAATGTTTAGCTTGCAGAAGAGAAGGCTGAGAGGAGACTTAATAGCGGTCTACAAATATCTGAAGGGCCGTCACAGAGCAGAGGGATCAGCCCTATTCTCATCTTCACAAGGAAAGACTAGAAGCAATGGGATGAAACTGAAAGGGAGGAGACACAGATTAGATATTAGACAGTGAGGGGGATCAATGAGTGGAACAGGTTACCACGGGAGGCGGTGAGTTCTCCTTCAATGGAAATGTTCAAACAAAGGCTGGACAAGTGTCTGTCTGGGATGATTTAGTGAATCCTGCACTGAGCAGGGGATTTGATCCAATGACCCTTCCAACTCTACGATGCTATGATTTACGGTATTATGTGTATAATTGAATATGGAGGAAAAATGCTGATGATAAAAAAAAAACACACACAAAAACCCCCCCCAAAAAACACAAGATTGAAATCTAACCCACTGAGGTCTGAAGAGAAGTATACTGTTTCATATACACTCTGCTGCCCTGCATATAGAGTATATACTGCTCTGTGTCACATACAGTAAACAGATGTAAAGGAAGACCCAGTGACTGCAGCGTGTTCACCCAAGGGTAGCATGCCCCTATGTGGCTTATTGCACACTACTGATTCAATGAATCACTATGTGAGGACTGTTATTATAAGGCATATGTTACTGTAATTAGCTTCACATGACCAGTTACTTATGGTTTTCAGCATCCCTTGAATATACAACACTGGACACAAACATTGTAGTGGATTTTATTTTTTAAAGGGGTTGTCTCGCGAAAGCAAGTGGGGTTAAGCACTTCTGAATGGCCATATTAATGCACTTTGTAATATACATCGTGCATTAAATATGTGCCATACAGAAGTTATTCACTTACCTTCCCTGCGCTGGCGTCCCCGTCTCCATAGCTCCGTCTAACTTCAGCGTCTAATCGCCCGATTAGACGCGCTTGCACAGAAGGGTCTTCTGCCTTCGGCTTGGTCCGGCAGCAGCTGCGTTTTGGCTCCGCCCCTTCTACGCGGCATCGCGTAGCTCCACCCAGTCACGTGTGCCGATTCCAGCCAATCAGGAGGCTGGAATCGGCACACATGACGGGGCGGAGCTACGCGATGACGTGCAGGAGGGGGCGGAGCCAAAACGCAGCTGCTGCCGGACAGACCCTAAGGCAGAAGACCCTTCTGCGCAAGCGCGTCTAATCGGGCGATAGACGCTGAAGTTAGACGGAGCCATGGAGACGGGGACGCCAGCGCAGGGAAGGTAAGTGAATAACTTCTGTATGGCACATATTTAATGCACGATGTATATTACAAAGTGCATTAATATGGCCATACAGAAGTGCTTAACCCCACTTGCTTTCGCGAGACAACCCCTTTAAAGCATTAGTGTTAGTTTGGGCTTTTTTTTCTGTATCTAAAATAGAAATCAATATTCCTACAACTTCATTTAGGCCGGCTTCACACGGCCGTGACGGGCTCAGCTGCGGAATTCCGCGGTGGAGCCCATCAGGGCGCCCCCCAGAGACCCCAATACTTACCTCTGGATCCAGAGTCTTCCCTCCCACATGACGCTTCGGCGCGCATGCGCAATAAAGCGCGTGACGCGACGCGCTGGCCGCGTCATGTGACACGTCCGCAACGTGATATGACACGCCGGCTGCGTCATATTACGCGGCTGGCGGTGGGTGGGGAAGCGGTTTCACGCTATCTTTCGCTGTGCTACAGCGGAAGATAGCGTGACGGACGGCTTCCATTGACTGCAATGGAAGCCGTCTGCTCATACACCCGCGGCAAATAGAGCATGCCACGGGTGAGGTTGGGTGATTTCACAGTGCGTAATTCCGCGATGGAATTCTGCACCGTGAGCATTGAGCTATTAGGTTCAATAGAACCTAATAGCTGCGGGCAATGCGGCGGATTTTTGGAAATCCGTTCGTGGGAAGGAGCCCTTAGGGTGACTGAGAAACAATTTGCAAATAAAAAAAAACATTTTGGACTTTTAAAGAAATGTAAAAATGATAACTAAATAAGAACACAGTGGGAGTGAGAGAAAAACATCTCAAGGCGCAACGACTCCAAAAAATGGTGATGATGGTAAGATATAAAGATTTTATTCTATGAGGAGTAAAACCAGCAGAACAAACGCGCTTTGAGGAAAAACCTCTTCTTCAGTAATTGCTTGGGCAACACATGCTGGATGGCCACGGTGAGTATCTAGGTTGCCATGTCAGCACAGCTAATAGGGAGACCACAGGGAGAGGACCAGGCTGCAGGTGTGGCTCCTGGTGTATAATGTAGGTATCTGAAAAAGGGAGGGCCATAAATAATTAAAAGTACACATATTAAATGTCCTTTATGTATGCACAGCAAACAAGGAAACGGGATATACCCTGCTTCCCTGAAAATAAGACCTACCCTGAAAATAAGACCTAGCATGATTTTTCAGGATTTTTGAGGATGCTTGAACTATAGGCCCTACTCTAAAAATAATCTCTAGTTACAGATAATAAAACAAGGCAATTTAAATAGTGCCCAGGCAGATCTACATGGAGCAAAAATTAATATAAGACCTTGTCTTATTTTCAGGTCTTATAAACTGGGTACTTACTTTAATGCCAGAGTCCCAAAGCACAGTGATAAGTTTCATCCTCTCCTCTAAGTAATTTGGCTGCGCAGAAGCCACCAGCACTTGAGTTTCTGTGGTTCGGATACTCTTAAAAGATTCCTACAACAAAGGGGCAGCACCAGTGATGTAACTTCTACAGTTAAGCCATCAAACAATACTCTGACAAGTTACAATGACATATTAGAAGATGAAAATTGAGGTGGGGGGGGGTCATGGGCTCCATCCCCCAACAATTTTGATATAGTACTCTATAGAGAGCTCAAACCCCTTTAGTTAAAGGGGTTGTCTCGCGAAAGCAAGTGGGGTTAAGCACTTCTGTATGGCCATATTAATGCACTTTGTAATATACATCGTGCATTAAATATGAGCCATACAGAAGTTATTCACTTACCTGCTCCGTTGCTGGCGTCCCCGTTGCCATGGCTCCGTCTAACTTGGGTGTCTTCTTGCTTTTTTAGACGCGCTTGCGAGATCTATCTTCTCCATTCGGCTCGGCATCACCGGCATTTTGGCTCCGCCCCCTTGTACGCGTCATCGCGAAGCTCCGCCCCCGTCACATGTGCCGATTCCAGCCAATCAGAGGCTGGAATCGGCACATGTGACGGGGCGGAGCTTCGCGATGACGCGTACAAGGGGCGGAGCCAAAATGCCGGTGATGCCGAGCTGAATGGAGAAGATAGATCTGCGCAAGCGCGTCTAAAAAAGCAAGAAGACACCCAAGTTAGACGGAGCCATGGCAACGGGGACGCCAGCAACGGAGCAGGTAAGTGAATAACTTCTGTATGGCTCATATTTAATGCACGATGTATATTACAAAGTGCATTAATATGGCCATACAGAAGTGCTTAACCCCACTTGCTTTCGCGAGACAACCCCTTTAAGATATCTCAGGCAATGATTGCTCTGCTTTGCCATTATTTACACTGAAAAACAATAACTTCAAAGGACACTAACTTTTTACACAACTTGTGATTGTATGATAGCCAGTGCAATAATTCGCTATACTATTATTTATTTACTTAAAATAACGTTTGTGTGCTGAAAAAGTGCTCTAAAGTTTTGATTCGATTCCTGCTCACTGAACTGTATGCAGGGAGACAGAGACATTTACACAGATGTGAATGCTGGAGATAATGCTGAGATATCTGCTGCTGTTTATACATGTGTACACTGCTAGATCTTTCTATATGCTCCTGCATGATGAGGTTATGTCTGTGTGTAACAGACAGAGACCAAACACTCTGCAGCTCTCTGTGTACAGTCTATAGAACACATGCATAGCACAGAAGAGACTCTTCCCACCAGTTTTGAGAGGATTGAGAATCAAATATACACTGCAGAGGCGAACAAGGGGAAAATGCAGGATACAAGTCAAATAATGGCCAGAAATAGTGTTATTCCTCATGTACACACATGGCAGCTTATTCTGAAACGTTGAAACGTTATCTGAAAAGTCAGGTATACTTTAAGGGCCTTTTACATGGCCGATGATCAGGATAGAAGGTTCATAGGATTGTACATTTTCCCAGCCATAAAAAGTCGAGCCTGATCAGCTGACAAACGAGCAAGTGCTTGCTTATTGGCTGATCGTTTTTATGTTCTTGGCAGTACACCCCCCCCCCCCCCCCCCCCCCCGTGAACAGGGAAGGTGCTGTCGACACTAATGTAACTGAATGGCGGACAAATGATCACATGCACAATTGGTTGTTCCTCAGTCCCCCACACAATCGAAAAACCTGTGTTTAGGCTAGGATGAGCACCGATCTCGCCGATTGGTACTCACCCTCAAGAAAAGACCCATTAGTGTAAAAGGGCCCTTATTCTCTCTCCATGTGCAGTTTGTATAGGAAGCTACATGTGCCTTTGATCTTAAGTCAATGTTCAAACAAATCATTATTCATTTTAAAATCTACTTCTGCCCTTTTACGCTTACCTGTGCTTTCTTCTGTGCTATAGATAGTATTCTCTCAATTCCAATGCTGATCCCCACACATGGTACTTTTCTGCCATTGACATCGAACTTAGACACCAGGTCATCATAACGCCCTCCTGCAGCTATGCTGCCAAATTTGGTTATCTTGCTAGTATCACCATCTTGTAAACTAAAAGGTTCTTCTGGGCTTTCAAGCAGTACAGCTTCATAGATCACTCCAGTATAGTAATCCAAACCACGGGCCAAGCCCAAGTCAAAGGAGACCTGACGGAAAAATTACAATAAGAGGATAGCTTAAATGGCCACTGCACATTGAACAAACTTGTGCTTATGCGGTAGCCAACTGAGAAAAGTACAAATACTTTATTGACCTAAGATAATGTTTTTGCGCAATAAAATTATTTTAAAGTGCTCCAATTTAGGGTCCACTAATTGCTGTCAAGTGATGTCAGTCTCTAATAACAGAGAGACTAATTAAGGGAAGTGTATGGGAGTGCTGTCTCTGGCTTCCCATAGAAGTCTATGGAGAGTGGCTGGGGGATGGAGAAGTATGAGAGAAGCAGAGACTCACAGTGTTTGCTGTCTCACAGCTACTGAAGTCACATCCACACTGTTCATTACTGCTGCTGTTACTTTTGAGGTTGGGCGACAGAGACAGTAAAGAAGAGTTTCTGTACTCCTGTGTGTGCAGTATATTGTGCGATCATAGCAGTCAGTCTGCACTGACCAACTCAATGAAAACTAAGAATTAGAGATAGAAACTATAGATGATAAACTGGTGATAAATGCCATATACAAGCCATATAATGGGAAGAAATCATTTTAGAGTACACACAGAGCAGCTTATTCTAAAAGGTCAGTCAAAGAAACGTGATGTATTTTATGTTCATACCTTATCTGCCACTCCGTAGATTTCCAAGTAGCGGTGAAGTAGTTTAAGATCATTCAATGCTTCCATTGCCATTGTGTTCTCAGAGACCATTGAATCATTCCATAAGTATTCAAGTATTGCTAAGCCACCTACACAAAAAACAATTTATATAACAATATACAATTCACTGTCTATGTAGTAGCGTTCATATTAATCATGACCAGGGGCGCAGCTTTAAGGAGTGCAGAGGTAACAGCAGCATTTAGGACCTGGTGCCTGAGGGAGCCCAAAGGCTCCTCTGCCATATAAGAAGACAGTAGTATTATAAATGACACATGGTATACGGGGACTTGTTACAGATTTTGCATTGTGGTGCAGAAGCTTCAACGAAGGTCTCTGACAATGACCATCTATGAGAAAGTGAATGCTTTTCTTGCTCATTATTATACATCCGAAAGAAAAAGGGTTATTACAAGAATGATAACGCAACTAAAGGGAATGACTATTTCCGTGCCTCTCAATTAAGGCATCTAAAGATTTGGGAAGAGCTTAGCATCAATAAAACTCTGCAGTGCCTGAATAATGAGCTGCGCCCCGTTCTGTTATCTAGATTTCAGAATCAGGGCAGTTTCATAAATCCCCTTATAATTGTATTAAAGTTTACATCCCTGTTACATAAACTATGGGAATCTTTAAGGAAAATGTGTGTTTCTAATCCGGGAAAACCCCATTTACAATTCATTCGGGTGCCTTTTGGTTACAAAGTCTAAAGGTTTAGGAGCCCTGACGTATAGGCCACTGGATGGCCCTATCTCTTGCTGCAGATATAACTTTTTGCTATAGACCTTGACCACTGTTACATATGTGTTTCTCTTGTATGCAACAGTTTTCCTTCCATTGACTGTAACCTGCTTGCATATGTCTAATAATTAAAGATGAGCGAGCGTGCGGCGGGGGTGAGCGGCAAGCGGCAGGAGGGGGGTGAGCGTGAGAGAGATCTCGCTCTCTCTCCTCCCCGCTACACCTGGCCGCTCACCCCCACGCCCCCCTTCCCGAGCACGCTTGGACCAGTAAGCACTTACTCGAGAAGAGCAATGCTCGCTTGAGTAACTGCTGTATCCAAGCGTGCTCGCTCATCTCTACTAATAATCCTTGTGTGATTGTTCCCAGCAAGAGAAACCAAGTAATCTTGTAGATATGATACCTTTTAATGTCTAACAAAAATATATGATGTTCTAGCGAGCTTTCGAACCTCTCAGCTTACTTCTTCAGACACAATGAAACAGATCTTTCAGACACTTATGTAATCTCAATGATTCCTTATACTGTAAGCATATCCGTTTAAACTTTCTGATAGTTTTGGGTTGCACAACATTTTTCTTCTATTGGCTTACTAGTCAAGTAATACAATTTTGGAAGCTGAGGTGCTCAGCTGTATGTGTATTGGGGACCTGGTTACCAAAATTGAGAGTAGTAATAGGCGTTAACATAGTTTATAGTCTGCTGATGGAATCACAAGGCTGCTTTTGAGAACTGGTCATTTCCTGCAGCCCAGTATATGTGTTATCTAATTGTGCTCTGATACAGATAATCTGTTTCTACTCGGACACTGAAAATGACCACCACACCCAGTGCGACTCTACATCTTAGAAGACAACCCATCAGCAACAAGCTTAATTCTACAGCTATTTCAAAGATGATCCATCGTTTATGCTGCATAAACGATGGACAATGAGCTGAACAATGATCACTCAGTCTAAGTAACAGTCGTTCAGTACTGAACAGTTGCTATGTTAAGTGAATGGAGAGTGGCGAGGGAGAGCGAGGAGAGAAATCTCCTCCTGCCACCCCGTTGTGAGCCAATGATACTCACTCTTGTGCAGCAGCACGGGAGCTAGTAAGTGCGGGGATGAGTGCCGGGCATTGTTTGCCCAACACTGGTCCCATGTAAATGGGCCTTAAGACACTACATGCGGTTTTGATTAATCAATTAGTGCTGCCCACATGGACAGCACTCACCAGTCAGCGCGCCATGTAGGGTCATTTACACGCGACAATTATCGCTCAAAATCCATTCGAAATTCGTTTAGACTACCAATGCATACTAATGCACAGTGTGAAGAGAGAAAAAGGAGAGCGCTTAGGTGATGATGACAAGAAAGGTGGTCATCTTTGTTTGTACAAGACTGAAGGGACGCTTTAATTACTCTGTGGGTTAGCTGTGAACATATGCTAAAGGGAATCTTCAGGAGAATCCTTAGTTAAGAAGATCTGATCCTGGTGGTCCAACCTACTGGAGCCCAGCTGATCAGCACAACGAAGGCCCACAGTGTTTTGTGCAAGGAAGGGCTATGGGGGAATGAGCTACAGTACCGGACAGAGCTGCCTGTAGGGACCCAAGATTGGATCACCACCAAAAAAACATTGAAATATCTGAATGATTTGATATATCACATTACTTTTTCTGGATATATTTGACTTTTCTAAAAACTGAAGAAGGTTCCTAAATGCGAAAGACTAAGCATGATCACATAACTGAAAATTAATCTAGCAGGGTAGGCTTTGCAGATAATTTCTGGGCGGCGATAAGAACTTCTCATCTTCTCATCTATCATTGTAGGGAGACCAGACCTAAAAGTGAAAGAAGATCAATGTTTCTATGGTGGGGGGTTTCCAATAAGGGCGATGGAACAATACCTCTGCAGCGCCACCTACTGGAAGGCAGCATTCCTGCAAGCCAATGTTATACAAGCCTTGTAACAATGACTGGGAATTGAAAGCCAAGACAGAATCCATACACAGACAGCTGTTTCGGGATGTTTGCCCTTCATCAGTGTGCAGCAGGTTTCTGGCTTGGCTAGCGAGAGGCCTGTGATGTGAGACAGGAACACTATCTTTTCTCCTTAGGGAGAGCACCTAGAAGGTGAGTGAGTGAGGAGACTTATAACACCATGACGTGGCGTCCGTACAGACAGCTATGCCTGATACTGCAGTTCAGTGCCGTTTAGTCTTCCTTGCAGGAAGAGCTCCGGCCTCTTCCTTGATCAGCAGGAATCCCAGAGGTTGGATCCCCATGATCAGACATTGATGTCCTATGTTTTTTTTAGGTGCCCAATGCCTCCAGGTCATTTCTATCTTTGGCTAGAGACTGGCTGTAGGACAGAGCCATTCTTCTCCTTGGCATCTAGAACAGTAGAAGATGATCTTTGCTACAAACTGCCCTCAGTCATATAAAGGAAGCAGCATGAGCCGTGCCCTCTAAGAGGCGTATATCAAAAAACATGCTTATTATTTATCTTGTTACTGTCCCTTTAAATAGAGAAGAAAATAAATGAGGTGAGTGAGTAAAGAAGCCTAATGTATGTTAGAAACTATTTGCATTATTTACAGTACATGTAAGAAACGGCACACAAGGACATCATACGGCAATTGTGCACTTACTCAAACGAAGGGGAACTTTTGTATGCATTGTATTTTACATTCTGTGACTGTGTTTTGCCATTGTGTAATATATTTCCCCCGACCAGGCTGAATCATTTCCTTATTGGATCTATAATTTATGTCTGCTTCAATGTGCTGGGACTCTCCATTTTTCTGATGTATTTCCACAGGCATAACTACACTTTAATTAGCTTCCACCAGATAAAATCTTTCTGCCAGCCTGAGACTCAATTATTCTGTCTTGCAATGTATGCAAAAAGAAGCGCTGAAGATACACAAAATGCCCTTTGGTCTCACAGCGTAACATTTATCACAGGCACCTTTAAGAGCAGCTCCCATGTTTCATACCATTAAGTCTGATGTATTCACCCACTCGGTCTACAGTCTCCGGTCTCAAATCCGTCTCTTCAATCATCTCACTCCTGACCTTGTCCCAAGGAATCTGAAACAAATCTGAAATGCGTAAGATACTAGTTCTTTTTTTTTTCCCCTGTCTCAATTAAAGGTGTCACTGAAAACTCATCCTACAACAACATGAAGGTAAGAAATGAGAATAATGTCACCCCGAACTGGGTGACATCAGAAGGTTATAAATAGAGGATTACGGCTTCTGTATCCAGTCACATGATAATTTCTGCAGCTCGGAAAAGTTGTCTGCCTTTTTCTAAATCAACCCCAGACCTTAAGTGCCAGCACAAGGCCAGATCTAAATGATATTCCAGCGCGGTCTCAGATACATTCATCAAATAGGAGGAGCAGTTTTGTATCCTTGCATATGTCTTTTTATATCCTCCAATGTGTAGCATTATTTATACGGTGATGATGTTCTCCCTGCCTACATTTATGTATGACCGTGATGTCAGATATTGATGTATAAGCCATTAGAGAACATTTCCTCTCTATAAAATTACCAATATTACCTGGAAATAGAAGTCCCCGAGTCGTCCTCTCGTGCAAAGTCTTTGAATATTCTAATCAGTAGCTGCTCAGCTATCAAGGTCTAACAGATTCAAGTACGAAATACAAAGTTGGAATCTGCCACCTTACTTTCCACAGACCATAAAAAAATAAATCTTGCCATTTGTATAGTGCCAATGTATTCCACAACGCTTTCAAGTTATTTATTTATTACCCTCCACCAAGCTGGGTACTCATTTTATTGACCTCAGAAGGATGAAAGGCTGAGTCAACCATGCGGGGATTGAACTCGCAACCTTCAGGTTGTGAGTGAGAGCTTAGAGCTGCGTTTCTGCTGCCTTAGCACTCTGCGTCACACAGGGCTCTGACCATGTAGTTATATAAACTGAATGGCCGCTTCATTAGATATACCTGCCCTTTCACGATTGGAGCTGCCCTGTATGAAAATTAGACAGGTGACCCTTGAGTTCTCCATTCATCAGTTTCAGTGTGAATCCATATTAGAATGGGAAAGTCAATCTATCTTCCAACAAGGCCTGGCCATCAGTACTAGATTAGCCAGGGTCGGTATTTACATTGTGCCACCCTTGTAGGGTCTTCTTGTGCAATGGTGTTGAGAGTATATGAAAAATGGTGTGATCGAGGAAAAACATCCAGCGAAAGGAATCCTGTGAACGTAAACAACTCATCGAAGAATAGGGTCAGAGGAGCATGTCAAGAATCTGACGAACAGATGGCGCAAAGTCATGGAAATAGCAGCTAAATACAGTGCTGGTGCTTCAGCTATAGTGTTCGAATGCACAACTTGTCGGTCCTTAGCTTGGATAGATTATGAAAGCAGGCGAGCATTTTGAGTGCCATTGCTATGTAAGAGGAACAGAAAGGCATGACTTCAGAGGGCAAAAAAGCATAAAAATTGCATCACAAAGCAGGAAAAAAACAACTGCTCTGTAGATAAATCCAGATTTCTGTTGCACCGTGCTGATGGGAGGGTCAGAATTTAGCACAAGCAGCATGAATTGATGAACCCTTCCTATTAGGTATCAACAGTTCAGGCTGGTGGAGTAACGGTGTTGGGACCTGTGGATGGACGCCAAAATCCTAAATGGTTGCTTAAAGAGAAATTATGATTCCCAGAGATTGATTGGTAAGTCATTAGAACCTACTTAGAATGTGGCTCAATATTTTAACTTTATAGAATTAACAGCAAATAGTCTTAGAAGGTTATATCCCCGATTCCTGTTGCTCTTCATGTGTGTCATATCCTCATTTTTGTGACTGAGAAAAAGCATGAATCAAACTTCTTATTCCCCCCTAAAACATAGCAAAACCTATCCATGTATTGTTTTGTCAAAGACATCTTCTTAACTATAAAACAGCCTAAGTCCACAGACAGCTGGCAAACAGTGGAGTTAGTCAAGGTGGAGCTGCTTTTAGGTGACGTCCTACTTCTTGTTTATGGCTTCGCCCTCTGGCCCATAAAAGGGTAGTCCTATGATGTCTAGATAGGTGTATGGATAAAAGTGGTCCTGATGACATCATACAGTCCTCCAACACTGCAGTCAGTGAGGATGCATCCATCAAGAACCAACAAATAGGACAAACATGTTCATCCATGGCTCTGATAATCACTATGTGCTTTTTCATCAATTCTGATTCTACTTTACCCATGTGATGTATTGTGCCTTCAGTATTTTGGGAGAAACAGTAGTGTTATTTTCAGGGGATTTTCCAGTAGTTAAATTGATTTTCTGGCAAAAAACCTTTGATAACTTATCCTCAGGATAGGTCATCAATAGTTAAGTGTTGGCGACCCGCCACTTTGGATCCCAGAGATCAACTTGTTGTCCAGCCCACTGTCAGCGCACCGGGCTGGACCCGTGTCATAGGAAACGGGAGCGGAAATACTCTGTCTGGCTTCACTCCCATAGAAAACAATGCAAGTTGATGCTCCGCAAGCAGTAGTGACTTCAGCTCCAGCCCTCATGGATTTCAATAGGAGTGTAGCTGCCCCCGTTTCCTATGAAACACATCCGACCCGCTACACAGCAGGCCAGCCAATCATGTGGTCTCTGGGGATCCTGAGCAGAGGGTTCTCAGTGATTAAGTATAGATAGCTTATCCTGAGGATAATTCGTCAATAGGTTTTGCCCAGAAACCCCCTTAAAATATTGAAGACGTTAGGATAGGTAATCGCTATCAAATTGTTGGGAGTCGGACTTTAACGACGACACACACCCATCAGCTGTCTGAAGAGGCAGGTGACACTCCATCAAATGCTACAGACTCTTCACTGTATACCAAGAACAGTGTAGTTCATTCCCTAATGGTAGTGACTAGTATTGCAGCTCAATCCCATTCAGTTGAATGGGACTGAGCTGCATGAAGGACATGTGACCAACGCACGTGATGTCACATGGCAAGGAAAAGGCTGAGTACCATAGCCCATGATTGGTGTGGGTGTTAAGAGCTGGACGCCCACTGATCCCATGCTGATGAAATATTCTAAGACAGGTGATCAATATCCAAGTCCTAGAAAACCCCTTTAAGCCCTTAAGGATTCAACAAATTTCTTTCTTTTTTATTTTGGCTTTTCCTCCTAACCTTCAAAAAATTTTAACTGTAATTTTTCAGTCTGTATTTCAATTGTACTATTTAATGTACCATACAATGCACTGAAAAACCTTTGAAAAAAACAAAAGTGGAGTGAAATGGAGTATACCATTTAAAAAAAATACAATATCTTGAAAAAAAAACAAAAAAAAAAACCCCCATACATAATATATATATATATTTTTCCTTTCGTCATCTTCTGACCGCCATAACTTGTTTTTTGGTGATGGTTTGATTTTGCAGGACTACCCGTGGTTTCTATTGACAAGATTTTGTAGTGCGTACGACTTTTTGAAAAAAAAAAAAACCCAAAAAATGTAATTCTGGCATTGTGTACTAATTTTTTTCTGACAATATGCGCTTTCCGGGACAAATAATGTGTTATTTTGATATTATGGACTTTTATAGATGCGGTGGTGCCAAATATGTTTTTTTTAAATATGGAAAGGGTTTTTTAAAAACTTTTAATATCCTTTATTTTCTAAAATAATATATTTTTTTAACCACAGGCATGCCTTGATAGGCATTCATTTATAGCAGCCCTGGGGGGTCTTTAGAGGGCACCTTGCGATATCATTGGGAGGGGGCTGCTCAGGATCCCTGAATGCAGATTGGGGGATTTATAGGCCGCTTCATAATGGAAATCAGCATTTAAGGGTTAACACTCACACTGATCGTGGCCATTGAAGGAGGGTGTCAGTTGTCAAACGACAGCTGGCACCCACCTTGTATGTAGCAGGAACGAGAACCGATCCAGCCTTATATATATCCCACACCCATATGACATAAATATACACCTTTTGTTTAAAAAAAAAAAGCAAGCACTTTTTTCATTGTAACTTCAATTTTTGCCCCAAAAGAGGCCCAGGCTCTTATTTTCAGATGGTGTCGTACAGTCACCTAGCAGGCAGTGTCCGGGTCCGTCGTGCTGGTCTCCTGCACTGCAGAAGACTTCTGTGTAGTCCTTAACGCTGAAGGAGCATCTCTTGCTGGTAACAGGCCTTGAATACCCTGTCTCCAGCAAGCGAGTGCTCTGCTTGGTTGATGAGCGCTTCCTCAGCCAATCAGAGCCAGCGCACAGTAAACCAATCACAGCCTTTCACTGAATGACATCATTGAAAGATGCGGTTTTTGAAACAGTTTTTAAGCCACTTTTTGAGAAACTTGTGCGTTGTAAGATGTACAAATATGAACCCCATTCTTTTGAATGAGGTCATTTACATGAGCGATGTTTTTCCCACATCGCAGTGCGGGAAACAAATCATGGCATGCTCCTTCTTTGTGTGTTTCTTGGAATACATCACCCATTGCTTTAAATGGGACATTAAAACACACTGCAAAATTGCACGGCATGCGATTTGCACACGAATGTGAAGGTTTTGCATTGAAGGCAATAGGGAGCACTTGCCGATCCTAATTTACCTGAAGTGATAGGAGAGGAGGGGGTTTTAAAGAAAAACGCCTTGTATCTGCGGGTAATTTGCACGTTGGCGAGTGCCATTTCCTGGCCACAAAAAAATTCTGCTGTGATTCCGCTGTGAACACAACCCATTGGTGTTAGCTCTGTCCCACATTAACCACTTCCCGCTGCAGGGCGTAAGTTTACGTCCTGGCAGCGGGGTACTTCCTGCAACAGGGCATAAACTTAGGTCATAAGGGATCTCGCGCTATCCGGCAGCGGGATTCGTTTGTCAGTGATAGCCGGCCTTCCGCTGCAACAGCGGGGGTGCATCAGAAAAAGTTATGGCTTTTAAAAAATGAAGATGAAAATCTGCCAAAAATCATTGCGTCCTTAAGCCCACAATAGGCCATGTCCTTAAGGGGTTAAAATGTAACGTTTTTAATGGTTATTTGTTATTCTATGTACTATAAACAAACAAACACTTTTAGAAGAAAGCGAAACTCTCTATGAGAGGAACACATGATCAGCATTTCTTATCCTTAACTTAAATGACACCATGTACAGGTGGTGGCGGCTCAGGTAGTAATGCTGCAAAGCCACAGGGAGAGAAATTTCAGCAGAATGCAGGTGCTGCTAAAACTGAATATTAACTGATCACTCCAAGAGCACCGCGCCTATGACTGTATACATGGATGAGCCTCACTGTCTTATGAGGAGCCATTAAAGTATTGGTAAACTCAGAAGATGTACTGCATTGGAAAGGCAAATTGTATACCAGATATCACCACAAGATGGCAATCTAACTACTTGCAAAAAACCAAGTCGGCTGCTAGTGAGATGCAATAAATGGCATTTCTTTTATTTATCATGCATTATTTATACAGGACTTTACATGCAGGCTGCCTCTGTACAGTCACACGTCCTTCTGCACGATCACCCAGACAGAAGACAATTTGAACAGGAAGCCAAATGACATTCAGTAGGTTTTTTTGTTTTGCAGTTAGGCTTCCACCCTTATAGCCCTTTTACACGGGCTGGCAGTCATTTGAACGACTGCACGAGTGCGGACGCCACCGCTAAGGTCATCAGCGCTCGTTCAGAGCGTTTATACAGAAAGACTTTGCCCGCAGATCCACATGTGGAATTAGTTATTTTCAATGGGCAAATCGTTACATGAATGTTCCACATGGATTCCGTGTCAAGAACTGACATGTCACTTCCCCCTCCACACGTCTGCGCCGTACAGACCGCAGCATGCATTCACATTAACAGCAAGGATGCACTTCAGAGGTGCAGATTTGCCGAAGATTTGATGTGAAATTTGTGGCAATTCCTAATAAACTAAAAGGCTGCATTCACATGTAGTTGATTTGTTGTGGATTTAAGAAAAAAAAAAAAAGCGTCTAAATTCACTCCAAATGGCGAAGACTTGCTGCTGATATTATTCAGATGCATAAAAAACACAGTAAGGCCGCATGCCCACGGCCAGGGCGGATTCCCCCTGTGGAACCTCGTAGTGGAATCAGACCCGGCGCCCCCCAGAGACCTTATACTCACCTGTCCGGATCTGCCGCGAGAGTGTTGGCAGGCGAGCATTCCCTGACGAGTCCCCGCTGTGCCCACAGCGCAGAGTATCGCAGGATAGACGGCTTCCATTGACTGCAATGGAAGCCGTCCGTGCGTTTTTTCACACAAATTAGAACATGCTGTGATTCTCCCCTCCCAAGCGGAAAATCGCAGCTGATTTCTGCTCGTGGGCAGGGCAGAATCATTTTACACAGCATGTCTATGGACGGTCATTGCTGTGGAAATCGCGGCGGGTGTCTGTCTGCAATTTCCGCAGCGATAATCCGTCCATGGGCATTCAGCTTAAGGCTAACTTTACGCAGGTGAGCACAATATGGAACCATGACTCTCGCCCCCATATCGCTCCCCACCTTGCGTATGCAAGGTATTTTCTTGTCAAAAACGCCTCCCCCCACTTCAGCACAGTTGCGATCCATTTCCAATGTTTTCAATGGGAACCCATGCATTGTCCACAGTGCAATGTGGTTTACGGACCCATTGAAAACAATGGGCGATGCGAAGCAACACCAGAAGATAGGATATGGCATGATTTTAAAAAATGTATTCCAAACAATGTGGTTCATATTTGTGGGTCTCGCATTACACAAATGTTGCACGAGTTTCACCTAAAGTGGCCAAAGGGGGAAGGGGGGGGGGGGGGGGGGAGGCTGTGGGGTTCACGTACAACTGATCGGCTGCAGATTTTCCATACTAGAAAGAATCTGCAACAATTCTGCACCTTCAAACAAAGGAGTAATATCTGCTGTGTATCTAATACCAAAATCCACAATACGTGAACACACCCATAAAAAGCAACTGCACTTTTCACAAACTTTTGACATGTTCGAGAGACATGTCAAAAGTTTTGATCAATGGGGTCCCACTTCTGAGACCCCCGCTGATCACTAGAATGAGGTAGCTGCAGCGCTCACCCAAGCACTGTCTTCGTTGCTTTTCGGCCCCCCCCTGGCAGCTAAAAACACGCAGAATAGCGGTTTATAGTAGCTTTCTATCGACCTCTCTGTTGCCGTCTTCAGTTGCCAGGAGGAGCTGAAAAGCATAGAAGACTGCGTTCTAGCGATCAGCAGGGATCTTAGCAGGGGGGCTCCCAATGATCAAAACTTTTGAAATCTCTGACATGTCAAAAGTTTGCAGTTACTTTTTAAGGGTACATATCAGCAATGTACGATTGCTTTTTAAATGTAATGACTGAATGCATAAAATGAATGAAGAATGAATTACTGTTTGCCGTTCAATCACTGGCTGTGTTTAGACAGAACGTATCATTCGAATTTGGATGATCCAATGATTTTCTGTAACGATAATCGTTCCGTATATATATATACTGGGGGGCTAGCTGCATGAGGAGTGAATAAAGAAGATCACTGGAGTGGCCCTTATGATCAATGTGGCTCCCAGTGCTGGGGCTGACGAGTGATGAGATCTGTTCTGCAGATAGTTGACAAATGTCCTACTTGGTCCAAGAAAGGGGTTGTCCAGTAGTTTAAAAGAAAATACATTTTTTTAAATTTAATACAAAAAAAAAAAAAACTGTTAATAAATATCTGCAATATCTGGAAAATAAAGCATTTTGGAAGTAAGCATTTTATGGGAGAGTGCATTGCTTTGTGATTTTGGACATACTGAAATAGGATAGGTCATCAGTAGTTGATGGACATCCTGACCATAAGAGAAGCAGGAAGGGTACGAAAAACGTGGCGCTCCTGGTGATTTCACTGGGATTAACCCTTTGCAATCCAAATTTGGATTCAGGGTTTCCTAGGGGGCTTTCTCTTTCTGCCAGTATACAATGGCGTCATCTGCTGGCTAGAGCCAGTACTGCGGTAGGTGACATGCTGGAGAGGCCCCCGACAACAGAGCAGCCAGTAATCGACAGTAATATTACCCTGCCGAACGTCTTCCGACATCGGAGCTGTACAGCCTTCAATCAGAATGTCTTTAAACGTCAGACAGTGGATTGGAAAGGGTTAAAGCCGATGCTCCCACTTCATGCTGTGACCAATGATGACGACGTCCGGGCTGCTGATGGTTGGGGGTGCTGAGTGGATAGGTCATCAGTTGAAAAAGCCCTAGTTTAGACTGGTGACATTTAATGGAGAGTTTACTTTATCACTCTGAATGTCACCTGACATTGTGTTTTGACATTTTCAATTTCCAGTCATTGTTACAAGGCTTGTATAAACAGTCTAACATGGACTTGCAGGAATGCCGCCTTCCAGTAGGTGGCGCTGCAGAGGTATTGTTCCATCTAATCTATTTGAATATTATCCAGATCAGCATAAATGGCTTATAGGTCTCCTCACTCACTCACCTTCTAGGTGCTCTCCTTAAGGAGAAAATACAGCATTCCTGGCTTTTATAATGCAGCATGGATTAAGATAACACAAAAATAACCTATTTCTGTTTGTTTTTGCTTTTTAATATCTGCATTACTGCTTTTGATTACATCCTCTTACACACAATTGCATGTTGAAAACAACAAACTGTCTCTCACAAGAAGCCCATTCTGAATGCTTAATGCTCCATTGTCCTTCAGTGCAGAATGAGACTCGTCATTCCACAGCATCAGGAGAGCTACGGCCTACAGGCATGGAGAAGAAGCAGAAAGTTGTGTTATGTGCTGCACGATGCGCAAAGCCCAGAAATCCTTCCTAACCCTAGGTTGCTGCGTTACTCATAAAACACCAGATTCTTATCTGGCATAAGATAATATCAGTTTCTGCTGTGCTATTCCGTGGGGTTGGTTCAGCGACCAGAAAATCGTCTTGTGACACTGATGTATCAGCTCTCACAAAAGCCAAGCAGCGGGTGTTATCCCACGGGAGATTATATCAAGAGATTGATGAATACACTGCTTAAAGTAAGAAAAAAAAACGGGAAGAGACTTTGTAGCACAGATCAATGTGTACTTTATCACAATGCAGCTGATAGAATATTATGCATCTCTTGCATCATTACAAGCGTGCTCAATCATTACACACTTCAGCCGGACTGCGCACAAGATTAATATCTGCCCCGCACAACTTAATCTATACCTGGCAGATCTGACATTAATTTGTGGCATGCCCACTTTGTACTGAGTAATAGTTATGCCGTATAATGATGAATTTCTGATCGCTGTTTTGTTACCAGGAAAGGTCCCTGCAATCACCTGGGGTGATTTATCTCACTATTCAGTGATGCACCTCGGGGAACGGCGTAAGCATCCTGATAGAAATATGATATGTACGCACATAGTGTTACTGATAGGTGAAGGAGGAGGCCATCAGAATACAGGGAGATGTGCAGCAACATGAAACCTAACTCCTTAAGGACCAAGTGCGGTAAATATACAGCGCTTGGTCCTGGGCTTTAATCCCCACCGATAGCAGTACGGAGTGGGATTAAAGCTTCTGTTCCTGCAATCAGTCTACACAGCAATCAGTGCTATGTACTAAGAAGTGAGAGTAGAAGTGTTTCTTCCACTATGTGACCTGGTGATCACGTGACCGCCAGGTGTTCCCTGGCACAGTAGAGCTGCAGGGTCCTAGCAGACCCTGATCAGCTCTGCCAGTGACTATTGTCACTACAGGTGATGTTTTCCCCTGTAACTGGGGCTCCTATGGATGCCCAAGGTACAGTGAAAAAGTGTCAAATAAAAGGCCCAAGTAAATGTCCCCCAAAGGCCTTATAAGATATCATGGGGGTCATAAATGGTAAAAAAATATATAGTTACAAAAATAAGGCCGCTTCCACACGAGCGACACAAGAAAATCAGAGCGATATTGCGTCGGTGGTCCGTGCAATATTGCTGCCTTTTCTCACGGCAATAACGTGATTTGTTGTGTCGCTACAAATTGATTGAATGTGTCGCTACAAAGCCGCACGACTTCGTAGCACCACGTGCAAGGAATTTTGTGAGTGGCGTTTGAAATATAAGCTGTACCCTGAAAATAAGCCCTAGCTTTGTCAAAAAACAAACAAAGAAAAACACATTCATCACCTAAGAAGCGCTGTCAGCTCTGGGGCATCTTCTCCTCCGTCCCTGGGCATTGTTTTCAGGCGTTCATTGAATTGCCGTGATTGGTCCATCAAGCGCTGGCTCTGATTGGGTGAGAGCTGTGGAGTTTAGCCAATTAAAGGCAGCGCTTCCTTGAGGCAGGGATTTACAAATTCCTGACCAGGGAGAAATCCCTGAAGACAACAGCGGGGATCGGGAAGAAGACACGCAGGAGCTGAAAGTGCTTCTTAGGTTATGTAGGTGGGTTTTTTTTAAATGTAGCTAGGGCTTATTTTAGTGCTTTTGCAGAAGGATTTTTTACTGTAAAAGTTGCATCGCACCGCACGAAAACCACATTTTCCTGCAATGTGACACATAGGAAGGCTCCATTGGGAAACATGGGCTACAAAAAGAACAAAAATGCAAATCGCGTTTGTATAAAGAACGCCATGATTTTGTAGTCTCACAATGTCGCCGGCTACAAAACATCGCCTGGGTGGAAGAACCCATAGGAAAGCACGGGCTATACATACATGTGACTTGTAGCACTGTCGTATTGTGACAAAATTGCACGAGAAAAATCACGCATGTGGACGCAGCCTAAGCTTTAAAAAATGACAGAATAAAATAAAATATATACATAAGAATGAAAATGACCCACAACTGACACCAACCAAAACCATCGTCGTATGCGCCCTGTATCCAAAACAATACATATTATGTATCAAAATGTCCGAAACAAAATGAGGAACTCATTCCCATAATTTATTTTAGCGTATATTTACTAAATGAAAAAAAAAAAAACAACTTTAAATGCTAACAAAAAAAACACCTTTTTTTTACCTTTTTACTCCTAATAAAACTAAAAACACAGGAAAAAAACTGAAAAAAAAAGAGATATAAAGTGTTATGGAAAAAAATGCAACAAAAATAATTTTGGTAGCTGAAGGAAAAAAATTAGGGCAGTGAAACCACCACATGGGTAAAATCCCTAAAAAGTGTCTGGTCCCTTAGGTACAAAACAGCCTGGTCCTTAAGGGGTTAAACCATCATCGGCTTCATGTATTGTATTGGTGATCATACTGTACAGTCAGTTAGTCATTGCATAACAAAAGGACCACCAGGAATACTACCAGGAAGTACATACAGGTTCTGTATGGTATCCTGCAGCATATTGCTCCACATTTGCTATAACTGAGCCTCTAGATCAGTGATGGCGAACCTTTTAGAGACCGAGTGCCCAAACTGCAACCCAAAACCCACATATTTATGGCAAAGTGCCAACATGTCAGGGGCGGGGCTTATCATGACGTATGATTTTACCCCCATCGTTATAAAAAGAACAGGGCTGTTTCAAAATAGAAAGAATGCGGATTTTGACTGCTTTTTGGATGCGAAATTACTGCAGAATGTCCTCAGCGGAACTTTTTGTGGAAAATTCTGCAACATTTCCGCATGCAAAAAGCTGTCAAAATCTGCACACTGTCTATTTTGAAACAGCCCTGCCCATTTACGCCACATGTAAACATACTCCAGTGGTAATAGTGACACCGCACAGCGGCCTGCAGCAGAATAGTGACCCCACCCCAGCTGACACCCCCCAGCGTACCAGTGACGCCCCCCCACGTACCAGTGACACCCCCCAGCGGCCTCCTGCGTACTAGTAAAAGACCACAGCGCCCCCCCCCCCCCCGCGTACCAGTGACAGACCACAACGCCCCCCTGGGTATCAGCGACACCACCTCTCCAGCTGTCCCCCGGGTACCAGTGACGCCCCTCCCCAGCTGTCCCCCGGGTACCAGTAACGCCCCTCCCCAGCTGTCCCCCGGGTATCAGTGACGCCCCTCCCCAGCGCTCCCCTGGATACCAGTGACACCCCCCAGCAGCAGTCCGGGTACCAGTGACATCCCCCCAGAGGCCCCCTGGGTACTAGTGACACCCTCTCAGCGGCCCCCCAGGTACCAGTGACACCCCCCTAGCGGCCCCCCGGGTACTAGTGACACCCCCAGTGGCCCCCCGGGTACTAGTGACAGCCCCCTAGCGCCCCCCCCCCCCCCCCGGGTATCAGTGACACCCCCCAGCAGCGCCCTCCGGGTACCTGTGACACCCCCCTAGCGCCCCCCCCCCCCCCAGCGGCCCCACAGTCTGTGCTGCAGCCGCTCCGTGCCCTGCTCTCCAGCTGCTGCCGCTCTCTCCAGTCTCCGCTGACAGTGGCTGTGCTCAAGCTGCCGGCGCTCCGTCTCCTCCTGCCGCCAGCGCTCCCTCCATTGTCCCTGTTGCTGCCGCTGATCTCTCTGCCTCAGTCCGTCGCTGCTCCTTCAACGCCCCCTTCTGCTGCCGATTCCTTCACCGCCGATGCTTCCGCTGGTAAAGCCACACACGCCCCCAGCCTTCCAAAAGCTGGGGGCGTTACAAGATGTAAAACCCCTGTATTATGCCCCCACCGCTAACGTCTGGTGGCGACGCAATACAAGAATACCGAGAAGCCGCAGCCCCTGCCAGTATTCACTAGTGGTGAGCGTCCGATAGCGGCGCGTGCCAGCAGGGAGGGCTCTGCGTGCTGCCTCTGGCACGCGTGTCATAGGTTCGCGACCACTGCTCTAGATCATGGAAACTGGTAGGCTGTGGAAGTTGGCGTCCCAGATGGTCCCATACATGTTCTACTGGCGATAAATCTGATGACCGGGCAGTTACTGAAGTGTGAAAATGTTGTGGAGACATTCCTGTGACCCCATTGTGTGCAGCTGAGCATTATCCTGCTGGAAATTGCCTTTTGGAAGCCGCGAGATGCCACACAAATGGCTACTAGAAACTTAGCCGTGTGCCACTCAACAACAAATGTAGGATTGAGCCGAGATCCGCTACAAACAAGAACCTCTGAGCCTTTTTAGAAGCCGAAAAAAAAACAAAACACTTTCAGGGCCTCAGGTGGTAGAGCCATTTATCTAATAACACCACAACTCTAATCATTGGCATATCTACCTGAGATGTAACTGCATGCCGAGTTTTGGAGAAAAACGACAACTTCTTCTATGGGCTTGAGTTTTTTGAGTGTACTTGGGGTTATGTGTTCAGTTTCCAGTCAGACTCTGGGTCTGTGTGATGCCGTTACATGAACCCTACACCACAAAAACTGCTTAATGGTTATTGTCCACGACCGTGTTTTAACCACGTATCATGTGTGCGCTGCACGGACGTGGGACACATGGTGAATAGAGTCAATAAAAGTCAATGGAGAAGGGAATTAAAAATATAAAAATCACACTGCACATGTCCGTGAGCCTGCGATTCACAGGCATGTGCAGTGGCATTTCCAGCGGTCTCTTCTACCAGAGTTTATGGCTGCTGAATGTGTAACACACTGCAGGGAGACCCTCAGCATTTTATGCATACAGTAGTGGACATGGGCCCTAAAGGGGGACGTAAATACTCCTGTCACAGTTACTGATGATGATCACACAGCTCCTGTCACACAGTTATAACAGAGGAGATCACAGCTCATCCTCCTGACTTTATACTTACGGTCTGTAGGTCATTTAAATGAATACAGAAAGGATGGCAGTGTTGCAGAGATGCTACAGACTGTGGCTGCACATATAATGCACTGCTGATGTATCATGGGACTAAGGTGAAAGGGAAAGCAACATCAAGATTGTGTCTTCAATATACAGAGGAGACCTCCAGAGTGTAACAGGCAATTAGGTGAGGGGGCAGGAATGGAAAATTGCGTTCTCACCAGAGTGGCTCTTTAACCCCTTAAGGACATGGCCTATTTGGCGTTGAGGACCAAAGAATTTTTGGCATTTTTTCATCTCCATTTTTCAACAGCCATAACGTTGTTTATTTTTCCGTCGACGCGCCCGTATAAGGGCTTGTTTTTTGCATGGTGAGCTGTAGTTTTTGATGGTGCCATTTTTGGGTACATAGACCATATTGTAAAACTGTTATTATTTTTCTTATGATGGTAGGGAGAGAAAAAGCATCAATTCTGCCATAGATTTTTTTTTAAAAGCGTTAATCATGCAGCACAAATGACACACTACATTTTTTTCTGCGGGTCAGTACGGTTACAACAATACCAAAATTCTTATTTTTTTTTAGGTTTTTCCACTTTTCTACAATAAAAACCCTTTTTTTGGAAATTATTTTTTTTTCTAAAATCACTGCATTCAAAGTACTATAACTTTTTATTTCTCCATGGGCGGAGCTCTCTGAGGGCTTATTTTTTGCGAGACAAGCTGTAGTTTTTATTGGTACCATTTTGGGGTACATACGTGTTTTTTTTTTAAATCACTTTCATTGTGTTTATTGTGTTTTTTGGGAGGCAAAATGCAAAAAATTAGAATTAGAAGTTTTTTAGCGTCTTATATTACGCTTTTTGCCGTGCAGGATAAAAAGCGCATTCAATTTATTGTACGTGTCGTTACGGATGCGCCGATACCTAATATGAGAAAAAGCATTAAAAAAGGGTTTAACTTTTTTTCTTACATTTTTATTTTTTGTACTTTATTTTGCTCTTATTTTTACACCATCTGTGTCCCTCTGAGGGACTTTTACTACAGCACTAATGATCACTACAATAAGGCATGGCAGGACTTCTCTCCTGCCATGCCTTATCGCTTACTATAGCGATCTTAGGCAATGGCAATACAGGACGCTGATATCTGGCGTCCTGTTGCCATAGCAACCAGCCGAGCTCTCGCAATGTTATCGCGAGAGTCGGCTGAAGTCACAGAGGGAGCGTGCTCCCTCTGTGAACCCTTTCTACTTAGATCGTGGCAGGGCAGGGGTTAACGGCGGATGGGCGCATCTCCGATGCCCCCCCACTGTTGCAGCGGGAGGCCGGCTACTAGTGACAGCCGGCTCCCACTGCGGGATAGCGCAAGATGTGCTATGATCTCGCTCTATCCCTGACGTAAGGGTACGTCATTTTGCGGGAAGTACCCCGTTCCCATGACGTACCCTTACGTCATGAGGAGGGAAGGGGTTGAAGAGAACGTGACATATCAATTGTAGTAAATACTGTACTTGCACTTCCTATAAAATAACAATTTTGGAACATCTTTACCTATAAACTCTGCTTTGTGTTGTTCCTCTAATATTCCACCTAACAAGTATTAGTAAATTGACAACTGGGTGTTACTATTCTCCTTTTTAAAGAGATGCGTCTCTAAAACTTTCAGCGCTGATTAGACAGTGCCACTGTGTAAGGAAGCCCAACTCCCCTCCGCCCCCTTGTCCCAACTGGTAACATCCAGTTGTCAATTTATTCATACTTGTTTTTTTAGGAGGAGTAACAGGAACTGCACAATGTAGAACTCTAAATAATGATACTTGTACACTTTGTAATGTAGCATTTTTCAAGTATTTACTAAGACAGACATATCAAGAGAACTGATAGCTTCTCTTTAACCCCGTATGGACAAAACCTATTTTGGCCTTAAGGACGCAAATTTATTTTTCCAATCTGACATCTGTCACTTTATGTGGTAATAACTTTTAAATGTTCTTACTTATTGACACGATTTGGGGACTGGTTTTTTTCATAACATATTGTACTTTATGGTAGTGATAAATTTTCATTAACAAAATTTTGTTTGTAGTAACAAAAATCAAAATTTACTGAAAATTAAAAATAAAAAAAAATCCACATTTTTCAAACTTCGACTTTTTCTGCTTGTAAAACAGATGGTCATACGCCACAAAAAAAGGTTAGGCTGGGTTCAGATATGGCGTATTAGCCGCGAAAATCTCACGGTTTTTCCACAGCGAAAAACGACAAAAAGTTGGGTTATCCTCACTAGATGAGTTTGGCTCAGACGCAATAATTGCGCAAGGCTTCTGCACAGTAAACCTCTTGCGGGCCATATTATATATAAATTTATTATATACACAAATAATACATTTTATTGGATAAGTAACCATAAGACTAGGACACTTTGGATGGGGGTGACCGTGGATAGGGTTCGGGGACACAAAGAGCGGATAAGCTGACACTACACTCACTAGGGATGGGTGATTACAGGATGGAGAGACGGGAACACAGCACTACACTGACCAGGGATGGGTGACTACAGGACAGGGAGACGGGAACACAGCACTACACTGACCAGGAATGGGTGACTACAGGACAGGGAGACGGGAACACAGCACTACACTGACCAGGGATGGGTGACTACAGGACGGGGAGACGGGAACACAGCACTACACTGACCAAGGATGGGTGACTACAGGACGGGGAGACGGGAACGGGAACACAGCAGTAACTTTCTTAGTTTTTTCTATTTTTTTTTTCTTTACACTTTTTGATATGCTCGTCACTACACTGACTAAAGCTCCTTTTACAAGGAGGGATAAATTGTTCATACGAGGCAATGATGACAAAGCTCACTCGTGCAGCCCGTTTACACAGACAGATGAACTGTTCACAAATCGTTCAGTCGTTTACATTTACTTACCAGTGAAAGTGAATGACATGCACACAAGCAAATTATTTGTTGGCCCATATAACATCAACAAAAAATGAGAAACAAACAAATTCTCATTTGTCGTTCAATCATTGGCTGTGTTTACACTGATATTATTCAAATACGCAAAATACAACATTTTGAACGATGATTACAATTGTTCCATGTAAAAAGGCCCGGACCACAAACCACACTACACTGACCACGGATTGGGCGACTATGGGACGTGGAAACCGATCCAGGAACACAGCAGGAGGGTTTTTTTTATCCTACACTGACTAAACTAACACTAGACTACACTAATCACACTTTACTAACTACTCTAATATACTGATAGATCACTATACACTAACATTATACCAACTGTTCACACTTTACCAACTACACTAATATATTGACAGATCACTGTATACTACCATTATACCGACTGTTCACACTCTACTAACTACACTAATATACTGACCGATCACTATACACTATTATACCGACTGTTCACACTTTACTAAGTACACTAATATACTGCCAGATCACTATACACTTACATTATATTGACTGTTCACACTCTACTAACTACACTAATATACTGACAGATCACCATACACTATTATACCGACTGTTCACACTTTACTAACTACACTAATATACTGACAGATCACTGTATACTAACATTATATCGACTGTCCACACTTTACTAACTACACTAATATACTGACAGATCACTATACACTATTATACCGACTGTTCACACTTTACCAACGATACTAATATACTGACAGATCACTATACACTAACATCATACCGATTGTTCACACTCTACTAACTACACTAATATACTGACAGATCACTATATACTAACATTATACCGACTGTTCACACTCTACTAACTACACTAATATACTGACAGATCACTATACACTATTATACCGACTGTTCACACTTTACAGTGATCTGTCAGAATATTAGTGTAGTTAGTAAAGTGTGAACAGTCGGTATAATAGTGTATAGTGATCTGTCAGTATATTAGTGTAGTTAGTAGAGTGTGAACAGTCGGTATAATGTTAGTATACAGTGATCTGTCAGTATATTAGTGTAGTTAGTATACTAACATTATACCGGCTGTTTACACTTTACTAACTACAGTAATATACTGACAGATCACCATCTATTAACATTATACCGACTGTTCACACTCTACTAACTACACTAATACACTGACAGATTACTATACACTATTATACCGACTGTTCACACTTTACTAGCTACACTAATATACTGACAGATCATTGTATACTAACATTATACCGACTGTTCACACTCTACTAACTACACTAATATACTGACAGATCACTATATACTAACATTATACGGACTGTTCTCACTTTACTAACTACAGTAATATACTGACAGATCACTATACACTAACATTATACCGACTGTTCACACTCTACTAACTACACTAATATAATGTTAGCATATAGTGATTTGTCAGTATATTAGTGTAGTTAGTAGAGTGTGAACAGTCGGTATAATGTTAGTATACAGTGATCTGTCAGTATATTAGTGTAGTTAGTAAAGTGTGAACAGTCGGTATACTGACAGATCACTATATACTAACATTATACCGACTGTTCACACTTTACTAACTACACTAATATACTGACAGATCACGATACACTAACATTATACTGACTGCTCACACTTTACTAACTACACTAATATACTGACAGATCACTGTATACTAACATTATACCGACTGTTCACACTCTACTAACTACACTAATATACTGACAGATCACTGTATACCGATTGTTCACAATCCACTAACTACACTAATATACTGACAGATCACTATATACTAAAATTATACCGACTGTTCACACTCTACTAACTACAATAATATACTGACAGATCACTATATACTAACATTATACCGACTGTTCACACTCTACTAACTACACTAATATACTGACAGATCACTATACACTATTATACCGACTGTTCACACTTTACTAACTACACTAATATACTGACAGATCACGATACACTAACATTATACCGACTACTCACACTTTACTAACTACACTAATATACTGACAGATCACGATACACTAACATTATACCGACTACTCACACTTTACTAACTACACTAATATACTGACAGATCACTGTATACCGATTGTTCACAATCTACTAACTACACTAATATACTGACAGATCACTATATACTAAAATTATACCGACTGTTCACACTCTACTAACTACACTAATATACTGACAGATCACTATATACTAAAATTATACCGACTGTTCACACTCTACTAACTACACTAATATACTGACAGATCACTATATACTAAAATTATACCGACTGTTCACACTCTACTAACTACACTAATATACTGACAGATCACTATATACTAACATTATACCGATTGCTCACACTCTACTAACTACACTAATATACTGACAGATCACTGTATACCGATTGTTTGGACTCTACTAACTACACTAATATACTGACAGATCACTATACACTATTATACCGACTGTTCACATTTTACTAACTACACCAATATACTGACAGATCACTGTATACTAACATTATACCGACTGTTCACACTCTACTAACTACACTAATATACTGACAGATCACTATACACTCCCATTATACAGACTGTTCACACTTTACTAACTACACTAATATACTGACAGATCACTATACACTAACATTATACCGACTGTTCACACTTTACTAACTACACTAATAATGTTAGTATACAGTGATCTGTCAGTATATTAGTGTAGTTAGTAAAGTGTGAACAGTCGGTATAATGTTAGTATATACTGACAGATCACTGTATACTGACTGTTCACACTTTACTAACTACACTAATATAGTGACAGATCACTGTATACTACCATTATACCGACTGTTCACACTCTACTAACTACACTAATATACTGACCGATCACTATACACTATTATACCGACTGTTCACACTTTACTAAGTACACTAATATACTGCCAGATCACTATACACTAACATTATATTGACTGTTCACACTCTACTAACTACACTAATATACTGACAGATCACTATACACTATTATACCGACTGTTCACACTTTACTAACTACACTAATATACTTTAGATCACTATACACTATTATACCGACTGTTCACACTTTACCAACGACACTAATATACTGACAGATCACTATACACTAACATTATACCGATTGTTCACACTCTACTAACTACACTAATATATTGACAGATCACTATATACTAACATTATACCGACTGTTCACACTCTACTAACTACACTAATATACTGACAGATCACTATACACTATTATACCGACTGTTCACACTTTACAGTGATCTGTCAGAATATTAGTGTAGTTAGTAAAGTGTGAACAGTCGGTATAATAGTGTATAGTGATCTGTCAGTATATTAGTGTAGTTAGTGGAGTGTGAACAGTCGGTATAATGTTAGTATACAGTGATCTGTCAGTATATTAGTGTAGTTAGTATACTAACATTATACCGACTGTTAACACTTTACTAACTACAGTAATATACTGACAGATCACCATCTATTAACATTATACCGACTGTTCACACTCTAATAACTACACTAATACACTGACAGATTACTATACACTATTATACCGACTGTTCACACTTTACTAGCTACACTAATATACTGACAGATCATTGTATACTAACATTATACCGACTGTTCACACTCTACTAACTACACTAATACACTGACAGATTACTATACACTATTATACCGACTGTTCACACTTTACTAGCTACACTAATATACTGACAGATCATTGTATACTAACATTATACCGACTGTTCACACTCTAATAACTACACTAATACACTGACAGATTACTATACACTATTATACCGACTGTTCACACTTTACTAGCTACACTAATATACTGACAGATCACTATATACTAACATTATACGGACTGTTCTCACTTTACTAACTACAGTAATATACTGACAGATCACTATACACTAACATTATACCGACTGTTCACACTTTACTAACTAGACTAATATACTGACAGATCACTGTATACTAACATTATACCGACTGTTTACACTCTACTAACTACAGTAATATACTGACAGATCACTATACACTAACATTATACCGACTGTTCACACTTTACTAACTACACTAATATACACTCTACTAACTAGACTAATATACTGACAGATCACTGTATACTAACATTATACCGACTGTTCACACTCTACCAACTACACTAATATACTGACAGATCACTATATACTAACATTATACCGACTGTTCACACTCTACTAACTACACTCATATACTGACAGATCACTGTATACTACCATTATACCGACTGTTCACACTCTACTAACTACACTCATATACTGACAGATCATTATACCGACTGTTCACACTCTACTAACTACACTAATATACTGCACGATTATTTTGTTTTTTTGCGCAATCCTCTCCTCAGCCCTCTCATCAACCGTCGATAACACACTGTGGCGGTTCAACACAGAGATCAAACTGTAAACAGCGCAAACTTGGCCTGTTGAGCTCTGATTGGTCAGTCAATACAAGACTGCGTGATTTGTCCACTAGGCTAAGTATTTATTGGCTGCTAGTTATGTTAACAGCCATCACTACGATGTTGCTGTAACTGCCACCACAGCGAGGCTTTAAACACAAGACATACGTTTCCGTCTCGTTGCGCCAAGTACCATGTGCCTATCATTTAAACGTACGTCTTGTGGGACTAAAGGCTTAAGTGGCGTTAGCTGAGATGATTAACAACTTTTCAAACAATCTGTGCCCATGTGATGACTAGCAAAAGTATAATTCACTTTATTTACCTAGGATTACATTTTTGTGCTGAAAAATCCCTCTGTAGTGTTGGCCACTAGGAATCTCCTCTCCTTCTAGTTTACTGTCTACTGCTTATTGTCAAGTGATGCTGGCCTTTATTAATAGGGATAACAAGCAGAGAACAGGAAGGGAAGGATGGGGATGACTAATGCTGCCCACAGAAGTCTATAGAGAAGTTGAATAGGAGAGCAGAGAGCTGCTGTAGAGAGCCAGACTCTCACAGACATTGCATGCAGCTAATAGTAAGTGATTGTTCACGGTGTTACAGCTATGTAAATCACATTTCCACTGTACAGTACTTCTGTAGGGTCATCTCTGATGATATTATATCTTGTCTGTGTGTGTTACAGACAGTTAGAGACTAGAATCTACAGTCCTCTTTAGGCAGAGTGTATGAAGGACAGTTAGGAGACAAACTCCTCCCACTAACTCAGGGAGGACTGAAAATCAGAGATACAGCCACGTAGGAAAAATGGTAATAAATACAGGTAACCAGTCATATAATAGCCAGAAATAGCATCATTCCTCATGTACACACAGCAGCCTATTCTGAAACGTAATATGAAAAGTTAGGTATACTCTAAACAAATAGATAAATATTAAGATTTTGAGTCTACATTTACCTTGCCCAGCTTGTCAATGGAAGTGCACACAGTTCTGAATTTCGCATCTGGAACGCCACATATTGTGAGAATTCCATAGAGAAGTCTTCTGTCATTCACCTTTTGGAACCCAGAACATTTACTATAAGTATGACAGAATAAATCATAACATGAGGTTTATCAGACAAACAAAAATTAACACATCCCCCCGATCTGCATCCTGAGGCTCCAAGATTCTTCAGACTCTAGAAGAGTTCTGCTACAGTTAATAATTTTACAGTTTGGATTATTATGGACACAGCTGTACTAATTATGTAAATAAAAAAAAATAAATAAAGAATTTTTAATAAGGAAAATGGTTTTGTGTGTGTTTTAAAAAATATTTTTAAGCATTTTACTTAACTTTTACAGTCCTGCTGGGAAACTGGACCAATACGTCTGTTTTGCAGTGTATTATGCCTATGAGCTTTAGGCCTCCTTCCCACGAACGGATTTACGCCGCGTAATTCGCGGCAAAAATCCGCTGCGTTGCCCGCTGCTATTAGGTTCTATTGAACCTAATAGCACAATGCTCACGATGCGGAATTCCACCGCGGAATTCCGCACTGTGAAATCTCCCGTCCTCACCCGCAGCATGCTCTATTTGCCGCGGGTGTACGCGCTGACGGCTTCCATTGCAGTCAATGGAAGCCGTCCGTTCACGCTATCTCCCGCTGTAACACAGCGGAAGATAGCGTGAAAACGCTTTCCCACCTATCGCCGCCGCGTCACATGACGCGGACGGCGCGTCACGTGACACGGCCGGCCGCGTCATGTGACGCGGTGGGCATGTCACATGACGCGGCGGCAGCGGGCTGGGAAGCGTCTTCACGCTATCTTCCGCTGGTAAGTATGGGGTCTCTGGGGGGCGCCGTGACGGGCTTCGCCGCGGAATATTCCGCGGCGGAGCCCGTCACGCTCGTGTGAAGCCGGCCTTAGGCTCAGACACCTTCTATTAGGCCCTACCTCCTGCACGGCTCAATATTTGTACCCAGAAGGCAGACCTGGCGAACATTCTTAGGCAGCCAGTTGCCATGACAATCCATTGTCTCCCTGCAATTTTTGTCATGGGAGGCTAATGGTGTGACAGAGGGAGTCCCCCACTCTCTGTCTAACCTCTTAGATGTCATGGCAGATATTGATCCTTACAGCGGGGTGTCAGCTGTATGCTACAATGCTACAACTGACACTTGCTGTAGATGGCGTGAGCTCAGCCCATGTTAAACAGAGACTCTATCACTATGAAAAAAGGCCTTGAACTACTACAATGTGTGGATAGCTGAAGAGACATGATGGAGACTTATTATAGGAAAAGTGGGGTAAAGAATTTTCAAACTTTGGCACAAGCTTAGGTTGTGAAAAAAATATGTGACTTTTTAAAATTTATGCCACTCAACAGTTTTAAGAAAAAGGGGCACGGCTTTTCGGAAGAAGGCGCTGTACTTCATGTATGAACTTAACATGCATATCTTGTACTTTATTTCTTTGTGCATCTGTTACAAAATGTTATAACTCAAAACAAAATTGCATGAAGGCGCCCATAAGTGTGAATCCCTTGGTAGCATTTTCACAATATGCCTACTTTCAGAAAATCTAGTATATGGCTCTGGGGGTGTAATATGGCTTTTCATTTTATAAGTCAGCCTTTATTTATCGTTAAAAGTGTGAAAAATATCCCAGGAATGAAAGGGTTAATTTCCTAGTTGGGATTTCTATGCTCAGTCTTCTGGTCTTGTAAATTCAACATAATTGGATGCTGGATTTTTCTATACTGCATATTAAACTATAAGGCCTCATGTCCACGGGGAAATTCGGGCTGGCACAGCCTCTTTCCTGCAGACATAAGGCCAGATAATAGATTTACTAACCTCTCCGGACGCTGCAGATCTACCCCCCACCCACCCCATCGCGGCTGGATCTTCACTCTTTGGCCCGGCTGATGTGCTCGGTACGCCGGCAGCATGCCGCACCGTGCACATTTTCTTTTTTTGAACTGCTGCCTTTCCCACGGCACAGCACAAATACAGCTGCGTTTGTGCCGCGGGACCGGACGGCTTCCACAGGATTCAATGGAAGCCGCAGGAGCCGTCCATGCGGGAAAACCGCACGAAATGGAGCATGCTGCGGGTGCTTTCCTGCACGTGCAATCCCCGCGCCAGGAAAAAAGGACATCCACAGGTATTTAATTACCTGTGGGTGTTTAATAATTCCCTATGGGCGCAGATCATGCATGTGGGAGACCGGAACGGATTTCTTAATTCTATTTTGCCCGTGGACACTGGGCCTGTTACAGTGGGCACAAAAGGGTAGTATTATGAGCGTATTTCTGGGAACTTTAATATTTAGGAAAGTAGATGATGAGACAATTTTATGGGCAGTTCTGTATGTCTGGCATAATTTTAAGAGCAATTTTGTGTAGCTATAGCTTTCTAACCTTAGAGCACTCCGGAGAAAAAGTCTTTACCGTGGGGCACCCCTACCAAAACTGTAGTGTGGTCAGGGGCGCAGCACATTGTGATGTCTGATTTTACCTCCGTTATTTCAGGCACCCTTCAATCTCTAGTGGGCACAGCGCTGCTGGCCACTTTCACATCACCTGACCAGTGACGTTATGCTCACTAGCGTCACCAGGTGCCCGATGAAGTGCGAAGACTTTGGAGGCAAAAGGGAGCATGGTGCATATTTTGACTCTGTGTCTTTTATGGAAATGCTGTGGAATTTTTGCTACGTTTAATAATACCCAAAGGCTGTTTCTACACAGAACTGACTTGCTGCAGAATATTCGCAGCAGACATTCTGCAGCAAATCAGAAGTAGAAAGTCTGCCTCAAAAACCATTATTTTTTTATTTCGAAACTTTTTATTGAAAGAGAACTTTTTGGACAAATGTCTATAAACATAATATTTGACATAAATAAAATATATGACTAAAAGAGAAACAAAACTTATAAAAAAAAAAAGTTATAGCAATGAGTATGGGGAATTACAACAGGGATAACGTTCAAACAGGAAAATAATGGAGCCAAGGATTCCACATAAGGTAGTATTTATGGGGGGTGCCATTTCGAAAGGCATCCATATTTTCATAGGCATTATGTTCCAATAGAAGGGAGATCAGGGCTGTAGTAGAAGGAGACATGGGGGACCTCCAATTTCTAGTTATAATCAGTTTGGCAGATAGGAGTAAATGACATATCAATTTTCTGAAGGGAGAAGGTAGCGAGTTCGAGTTAAGCAATAGAAGTACCATTGCAGGGTTATTCTGAGACAGTCACTCCTGTTATATTTCTCATTAAAGATAATACGTCTCTCCAATAAGAAGTCAAAATTAGATATCTCCAACAAATGTGGGTAATGGAGCCAGGATAGCAACAATTTCTACAGCACAAATTGTCAGAGCTAGAGAAACATCTGTCAATTCTGAGTGGAGTGCCATCTAGTTAGCAACTTGTAGCGAACCTCCATAAGAGAAGAGCTAAGAAAGGATTTGTTAACTCAATGCAAGGCTGAGAACCATTGGCTTCTAGGAAAACTACTAGGCACATCTCTTTCCAAATTTAGAAAGTGAGCTTTTCTTTGGAGTCCCCCATGTCTCTGGACAGCATCCCCTATATCTGACAAACAAATGGACGACTACTAGAGATGAGCGAACGCGATTTTCAAGTACTTCAGTACTCGGGTGAAAAAATTCGGGGGGGCCGGGGGGAGGCGTGGCGGCGCGGGGGATAGCAGCGGGGAACAGGGGGGAGCCCTCTCTCTCTCTCTCTCTCCCTCTCCCCCCCACTCCCCGCTGCAACCCCCCACTCACCCACGGCGCCCCCCGAATCTTTTCGCCCGAGTACAGAAGTACTCGAAAATCGCGGTACTCGGGCGAACAAGGGGCGTGGCCGAGTACGCTCACTCATCTCTAACGACTACCAAATGAATTCTTAGATATTATACAATGTAATTTAGAAGGGATGCCGACGTCGAGTATGTTAGGCATTTATATTCAGAATGGAGCAAATGTGAGTACATTTAAAAAGATCAGTATAAGAAATACCAAATTCTGACATAAGCTCAGAAAATGCCTTAATGCCTTGTCATTATGCAATGGACCAGATATGAACAGGACTGCTTTCCTTGCCCAATTACTCACTTCTCAGATCAGGAACAAAGCATTTGAGAGTTTCCAGAGGAATTTTAACAGCCATTTATGAGGTTTTTTTTCCTAAAGACAAAAGTCCCAAGATTGTATAGTTTTTGATTGCTAATATTGAATTTATAGTAGGAGATCTGGATAAAGTGATAGAGTTATATGCTACTCATAAAGAAGGGAGGGGATCTGAAAGTATTGACTTCTTTTATGTTGTCTAAGGCCTCCTACAGTACCTCCAATGTTAGAGCTTGATCTGATCATTTCTGCAAGAGACTTTATTATTAGGGAGAATAATGAAGGAGACAAGGGACAGCCCTGATGTGTACCGTTAGTGATTTGAAAAGGTTTGGATAGAACCCCATCCACACGCACCTTGGCAGAGGGAGCACAATACACGGCTTGGATAGCTTAAAAAATATTGCCATGAAAGATGAATTTGTGGAGAGTAGCAAAAGTGAAGCCCCAGTGGAGCCTGTTGAATGCCTTCTCCGCATCCAAAGCAAGAAGCAGAGAGGGCAAACAGAGAGCGTCCGGCCTCTGAAATGAGATTTACCCCTCTACTGCTGGCATCTGGGGCCTGTCTCAGCTTTTATAATTCCCACTTGGTCATTGTGAATTATGTCGGGAAGTACAACTAGATGCAAAATAAATAGGGATGAACACCCTGCATTTTTTTCCTACCTGGAGCATTGGAGTACCATTGGTGCAGATTTTGACTGGAAATCCACAACATGACTGAAGCCGATTTCATACTATGCGATGCTCCCCCTCACCTCCTCCAAAAACTTCCCGCTGTCAGCGCTCCCCGGCTTCAGGTTCTCAGCGGCCTTTAGTGGCCCCACCTGACCAGGCCGCTGGGAACCGGAAGCCAGGAAGCGCTGATAGCAGGAAGGAGGTGAAGGGTAGCGCCACATAGTATAAAATCATCTGCGGATACGTGGAAAATCTCCAATCAAAATCTAGATTTTTAATGGTTTTTGGATGCGGAAATCCTACATAATTTGCTGCGGAAATTTCCGCTGTGGACATTCTGCAGCATTTCTGCCACGTGTAAACATACCCTAAGTCAGCTTGAGGAATGCTACCATGTGCAGAGTGGCCTCAGTAGTAATACTGTCCCCTATATCGGCCCCAATAGTAACAGTGACCCCCACAGTGGCCTCAGTAGTAATCGTGTCCCCTATATCGGCTCTAGTAGCAATAGTGACCCCCACAGTAGCCTCAGTAGTAATACTATTACTACTGGGGCTGACACCTATATCAGCCCCAGTAATATTAACCCCATAGTGACCTCAGTAGTAATTGTGTCTCATATATTGGCCTCAAGAGTAATAATGACCCCCAGGTTGTGAGCGAGAGCTTAGGACTGCTTTTCAGCTGCCTTAACACTCTGCACCACACGAGGCTTATTAATACAACTCGATATTGAAACAAATGTATACCATGTGGTATGTTTTTGCAGAGTCAATGGGAGATGTAGGCAATGCAGCACACATTTTATAAGGCCAGAATATGATGTAGCATTCACCTTGTAATGAATAGATGCAGCACAACTTGTAAAATGTGTACAACCCTGTAAAGAATACTAATAAACCTTTAGTGACATACTTTTCTATGATTACATAGTGCCGCTCGTCTTCATTGGGGGGGGGGGGTGGGAGATTAATATGTTGCGGACCAATGAAAATAAAAAATATTTGGGGAAAGATACCTGTTAACGAAAAATAAAAATGGCTGTTCTGTCCAAATACGTTATCAGCCCCATGCCCATTAAAAGTCTATTTATGTGACATGTACAGAATTTGGGAGCATTATCAGAGTTGGTTCTAATGACTCTTGCAGTGCACAGCGAAAGAAGGTGCTGTGTCAGAACGCTCCAAGAAAACTCCATTTATTACCAATTACACATTCCCCAGAAACAGCAGAGGATGCAAAAAATCTACCAGAATGCACCGCACAAAAAACATATGTATTTAGCTTCATTCCATTAAGTGTGATTTTTATTTGTTTCAGATCAGCACTTACCTTAATGAGAAACCCTCCCAGTTCCAGCTCGCTGAGTATCTCATACATAATCTTCAGACACTCGGCATCAGGGAGCAGCGGGTCGGAGTGTCCAGCAATGTCAAAATCCTGGCATGAATATGCATGGTGGGATCAATAGAGACAGGCCAAGCGATACAAGATAGATGGGGGTCACATTTTAAAACTCATACATTTTAAAGTAGGCAAAGAGTGTTACAAACATTGTTTTTATAATGCCGGATGGTTATAAATTATATTATGTACAGATCTGTAATAGATTCTATTCTACGATCAGTCTGTATACAGTCTAAAAGCAGAATACCCCATCCACTCAATACGGTCACCATGTGTATGTCAGATATTCTATGCATGCTTGACACTATGTATTTCATGTTTAAACACAAAGTGTACTTCCATCTAAATCTTTCATGGCATATCCACGGGAAATGTCATGAAAGTCTGATTGATGTGTGTCCCACCTCTAAGGCCTCCCTCACACAGGCGTTTGTTGAAAAACGCTGCGTGTACTGCAGATTCCACCCGGTTTCAGCAGCGCTGGTATGCGGATAGAAAAAAAACCCAAAAACTTACTTAGCAGGTGAAGTCGATGCGCCCGATGCCGCTGTCAGGACCCTGTGAAGCCGCCAGATTGCTCTAATTGGCTGAGTCGGTTGAGTGACAGCCAGCTAAGCCAATCAGAGCCAGCACTGGATGCGTCCAATCACAGCCATTCAATGAATGAATGGCTGTGATTGGATGCATCTGGCGCTGGCTGTGATTGGCTCAGCTGGCTGTCACTCAGCGGCGCTCAGCCAATCAGAGCAATCTATCACTGGAGGAGGGGATTTAGAATCTCCGTTACCAGCGAAAGTTCCCCTGCAAGTCCCGAGAGCGCCGCCAGGGACAGCGACATTACCTGCAAGGTGAGTATTGATTTTTTTGACTAAGGCAGTGTAGCTAGGCATTAAAAACACTGCCAAAAGCGCAGTAGCAAGTTGTGCCGTGTTTTCGGCAGAGCTGAAACTGCTGTCCATTCATTTGAATGAGCGACGCAGGGCTGAAAATGGCCAAAGATAGAACATGCAACGCTGTCAAAGGGCAGTGTGTAAGACGCTGTGTTTTCATGCTTGTGTGAGTAGCCCCATTGAAATGAATGGGAGCGTTGTACAGCGTTTAGCGCTGTGCTGTAAAAGCAGTGCTGAACGCTGTACAAAAACGGCTGTGTGGGGGAGGCCTAAGATGTGTATTTATTTCGCCCCCAGTCTGGCTGAATGCAGTAGCCATGGATGATCAGGACTAACAAAAACAGCTGAGTGGGCAGTACTACTCTGTTTTCATAACCCCCATACAACAACAGCGTAGCTCACTGTGTGTGCGGTTTTGGTAACTCACAATCAGCTCTATAGTAGTTACAGCATAGTGAAGCCTGCTAGGTAGTTTCCGTAAGTCCCAATAACCGCATTTAGCTGAGCCATGGGAGTTAGGCCAGTTTCATACGGGTGACAAAAATCGCACTATTTTCTCGCGATGCGACAGCGCTACAAATCGCATGTATGTGGAGCCCATGCTTTCCTATGGGTCCCTGCCATGTTTTGCAGGCTGCTGCATTGCGAGAAAAAATATCATGGATTGCTAAACATTGCCGCGATTTGTGATGTTTTGCAGCCCATGTTTCCCTATGGAGCCTTCGTTTCTGTTGCATTGCTTGAAAACGGGCTTTTCTTGCAGTGCGATTCAACTTTTACAGTAGGAAGTCCTACCGTTTGTTCCTAAACCAAGCTCTAGATGCATTAAAAAAAAAATTTAAAAAACGCAATACATTACCTAACAGCCGCTGTTAGCTCCGAGGCACTTCTCTGCAGGTCCCCGGCACACTTGCTTGTAGTTTTCAGAAAGCGCTTCCTGATTTGGAAGTTCAAAAACCCCTCCTCCAGTAAGTGCTGGCTCTGACTGGTTCTGGAACGCCACGGCTCAGTCAATCAGAGCCAGCGCACGATAAACCATTCAATGAATAACTGTGATTGGTTCATGGAGCGCTGGCACTGATTGGTTCTTGAGTGCCACAGCTCAGCCAACCAGAGCCAGCGCACAATGACCCATTCAATGAATAGCTGTAATTGGCTCATCAAGCCCTGGCTCTGATTGGTTTTTGAGTGCCACGGCTCAGCCAATCAGAAGCAAAGCTTCCTGAAGGCGGGGTTTTTCAAACTCCTGACCAGGAATCGTTGCCTGAAGACTGAAGATAGGTGCCGGAGACCTGCACAGAAGACTTGAAAAGAGGCTGTTTGGTGATGTATTTGTTTTTTTTGTCTTTTTTATGCAGCTAGGTTATATTTCAAGCCCTCCTGAAAATCCTGGCGAAAGACCGCTACAAAATCGCAAAATCGCTGCGATTTTCTCGTGGCGATGTCACTGTTGCCCATGTAAAAAAATACCTTTGGGGTAAGAATCAGAGATAGCATCTATCAGACTTTCATGGCATATCCTGTGGAATATCTACATGCCTAGATTCAGGGTTTCTCAAAGAATTTCTCAGCCCCTCGTTTCCAGTTAGCACCACACATGTTCTCTCACAACCTAAAAAGTGTTAGCTCCAACAAGAGAAAAGTATACATTTGACTCAGTTCAGATCTCGTTATGGCTTTGTCCAGGGGTCCTGTCAAGGCTTCCATTAAAAAACAACTAAAAAACGGAACCCAGGACAGAACCTCTCTTGGCCATTATTGAAATCTGCAGAAACAGATACCAATAGGTCTCTGTTTTGGTAGGTTTCCAATTATCTTTGGCATTTTCTACCAGAAAGAATGGTGTATTGGATCACGCTATTCTTTCTGGCACAAAATGCCAGAAATAAACAGAAATCTGCCAAAACAGAGATCTATTGGTCTACATTTTAGCAGTTTTCAATAATGGCCAACATAGGTTCCATTCAGGAGTTCAGTTTTTGGGATTTTAAACAGAAACATCCCTGTGGAAAGGACGTAATGAAATCTGAACCAAGCCTTAGGCATACCGTAGCATTTTTTAAAATCAGAATTACTGTGCTACCCCAGTACTTAGTTTAGTTGTGAATACATATGCTGTAGATTTTTAGTAGCTGACTCTTAAAGGTCTACACCAAATATTACTGGTGGACTGAGATGGACGTAATAATAATATCCATGGTAGTGTAGCATGGCTTTGTGGTTAAAATTTTTTGGGAGGTCTATGTAGATACAGTTAATGGTAATAACCATGGCCTAGGGATAGTTAAAGGGTTAATACCACCATGACATTTCTTCTAGTAATTAAGTAAACACCAGCATCCCTCTATTTAACTACTGCATTGAACTGTGCAGGACGGAGTTATTAATTTAATTTTTTCCCCTTAAATGAGGAAAATTGGCTTTCTTCCTCTTTTTTTGCCTTCATCTAGATCAACATTGTGGGGGTGTGTAGGAGTGTAGTATCAAGAGTAGCTTGCAAAGGGCTTAGACAGGCATTTTGCTACAACAGAAAGGGTTAACTCCTATGGATGTGGCAGGAAGCTATATAAAAGTCTGTTCCTGCCACACTCAAAAGAGGAAGTTATAGCTCAGAGGAGCTTAATGCTGGCTGCCAGCCAGAGGTCCAGTTGTAAACCCTGGACACTATATGTACGTTGATTTGCTATGCAATAAATGCTGGTGGAAGCCAGTTTTAAAGAAATTCCTGTTCCTAGAGTAATGTCTACATGCGTGAGGTGCGCCATTTCCCTGATATTGAGGTCGTCGATTCGAAGGAGCGTAACCCCCTTGCCACAGGAGGTAATAGGCTTACCTAGAAGGACATACGTCTTTTCTTAGCCTACCATACTAGGTTACGATGTTTAATTAATGACCATACTATAAATTATTAGATATGTAAATACTCACACATTGATAAAACTCTCTGTAGCGCCCCCTGCTTGGATTATCCCGTCTGTAAACTTTTGAAATCTGGTACCGTTTTAGGTTGCCAATTTTATTCATGGCCAAAAATCTTGCAAAGGGGACCTTGTTTTATGGGGTCAAGGAAATGACATGTATAGTAACAAAGGCATTACACTGTAAATTCAGCACGGCACTAAGAAGCTAAAGCAGTACTGGCACGGCACACCTGCAACACAACATCTGCTATCGGAAATGCTCCTAACAATGACAATGCAGACATAGTCAAGTGGCCACCACTAGCTCATTGGTAGATTTGTGCGCTCATCTTGTAGAATAGAGTTTATTTGAAAGAACAAAAAAAGGAGATCGTTCAGAATGTAAACTATTCTGAAAACATTCAGAATAATGCCAACCAAAGATTGCTGTGTGCATTACTAGCGCTAACCATAGATGTAAGGATTTTTCTTAATATGATGACCAATTCCAATAATACAATTTTGGTAAGAAATTGCTATTTAACCAATTCTGCCGATATTATTGGCCTAGGTTCACCAGTCTCTCATTAAATTCTCTTCCTACCACAAGTGTGTAGAGGAGATGCCAACAGGTTAGCCCTCTAAGGCCTCATGTCCACAGCGGGTTGGATTCCGCAGCAGAATCCGATCCTGCCTTCGGCCAGCGACCCTGCGTGGCTGTGTCTGCAGGTGATCTGTATTCTTCCGGGACATCTGTACTCTGGATGGTCCGCACAGCTCGCCGTCGGACATGCGCAGTACACATTTTTTTATTTTTTAAGAATCTCCTTCTCTTCCCGCAGCCCATCTGCAATGTCAGCTATTGAAGGGCTGCGGATCGGACGGCTTCTATTGACTTCAATGGAAGCAGTCCGGGCAGGAATTGCACTGAAATGGAGCATGCTGTGATTTGATTTCCACATCCAAAGATCTGCGGCATCTATGTGGTTGGACAGAGGGAGAGGAACCTCTGTCACAGGATCGCAGTAGTAAATTAGAATAAGGTAGATGTAGTGGCAGCATAGGCAGAGAGTTCTTTAAAAAAAACTTTATTGATCCATGATCTTTAAAAAGCGAGCAAGCTACGTTTCGGCCACAAACAGCCTTTTTCAAGCTAGCTTAACCATACGCCACAGAACATTTAAATAGTAAAGGGCATAGACAAAACAGCCAATTACAGAACAAGGATACACCCACAGCAATTGGGAGATAATCATACATATATGTGCAAGGCATCAACATGCCAAATACACAGTCCAGGTTTATCAATCGGATCGAACGTTGCGCCCACCTGTGCAAACATTGTTATGCGTAGGTTTGAGGAGGACAACGTTTATCGGTCATCTTTCTGGCCTAAGGTGCGCACCTGGTTGCGTTATATTGATGATATTTTTTTATTTGGGAAGGCCCCACAACAGATTTGTCTGAATTCCACCGGCTGTTGAATGCAGTATGCCGTGAAATACAATTTACGATAAGTTACTCTATGCATAGAATCCAATTTTTGGATGTTATGGTATGGAGAAAAAATGGCAAACTTTCTACCGACTGGTTTACCAAACCTACATATAGAAACAGCCTTCTGCATTTCATTAGTAACCATCCAAAAAATATGATTTCCTCGTTACCATGGAGCCAGCTCCTCTGTGTGAGGCGGGTCACTGATGATGAATTCATTGATTTGAGACTCAATCAAATGGGCTCCAAATTTCTGAGTAGAGGCTACCCTAAATCCTTGATAAAACAGACCATATCGGAAGTTAAGATGAAGGAACGTAGTGAATAGAGATGAGCGAGCATACTCGGCCACACCCCTTTTTCGCCCGAGCACCACGATTTTCGAGTACTTCCGTACTCGGGCGAAAAGATTGCATCGGGGAGTGGGGGGGGGGAGACGGAGAGAGAGAGGGCTCCCCCCTGTTCCCCGCTGCTACCCCCCGCTCCGCCACGCCTCCCCTGCCCGCTGGCGTCCCCCGAATCTTTTCACCCGAGTACGGAAGTACTCGAAAATCGCGGTGCTCGATCGAGTAATTACTCGAAACGAGTACGTTCGCTCATCTCTAGTAGTGAACTATTGATTCCTAAAAACAAAAATAGGGAACCTAACAGGATGCCGTTTGTTTCTACCTATAACCCCCATAGTGGTCAGATTTCAAAAATCATCAAGAGACATTGGGCTCTTCTGTCCAGAGGTGGTGAATCTATTCCTGAATTTCAGAGTGGCCCTATGATGGCATATAGGAGAAATAGGAATCTGAGGGACAGACGGGTAAAACCTTTGTTTGATGTGAGGGATTCGGTGAAGCAGAGATTACTTGCACCATTGAAGAACGGGAATTTTTTCCGTGTTGCAACTGCTCATCAAAGGTGACAGTCTGTCACCCATGCACGGGAGCCCAGTTTAAGATTAATAGATATTCTTGTATGTAATCTTTCGGAATCTATTTGATTATGTGTCCATGTGGCCTAATGTATATTGGAGAGACCACAACAGAGGTGCGCTCACGTATAACGAAGCATAAAAGCACTGTCCGTACTGGCAACACCGAACTCCCTGTCCCTAAACATGTTCTTGACAAAAAGCACAACATCAGTCAACTACGTTTTCGGGTCATTGATCATGTACCACCACTCACCCATGGGGGAGATCGAGTGCCATGTTAAAGAAAAAAGAACTAAGGTGGATATACAACCATAACACTTTGACGACCTTATGGCTTGAATGTGGACTATCATTACATGCCATTTATTTAATTGGACCTTGTTTTTGACCTTTTACCTTACTCTCTTTTATAATGGCCTTATATGTAAACAAGCTGTACATTCCTGCATTGTCTATTCTCCATTTTGGGACTTGTTATAGGTTTGGTTTTAATGTGCATTATTATACGTTTTTATTCATAATTTTTTTCTTTTGTCTTTGTGTATAGACTGTGGATTGCCCTTACCTGTTGGGTGCCTCTCCTCCTCTGATGCCATGTACTGCAAGGCTTTTTCTTCATACAGATTGTGCTATTATAGATTTTAATGTAGTTTATCTTTTTATGTGATTGTTTGTACTTAGTACTGATGATACACTCGGTATTGATGATACGAACGAGATAGTGATGCTATCCATTATGTACAGTGGGACAGCCATGGCTATATATTCTTCGTATATAGTGGAAAACCCCCTTTTCTCCTATATCTATAATATGTTTGTAATATCCCCTGGTTTTGATATATACGTTTGTGGTCACTATTTGACTACATCCTTTGATAATGGGCGGCGTTAGTTTATTATGTCAGCGTTCATCGTTTAACAGCAGCGTCATCCCTTTACTGCACTTGACAACTGATATTTCTACTAAGTTCTGTGGTTGCTATGCGATCATAAGTGTGACTTTTTGATGATGGACGATCATAGCGGACCTTGTTTGCGTGATGTCCGCTGGTCATCTGCTAAGAGCGCTATCCTTATATCTGTTGTTTATGGGTTGATTGGTGGTTGCTTGGCAACCACTATGGGTGCTCCATGGTGAGGTATGACCGCATTTTGATCATGTGTGCTGGTCAGCTGACAGGTATGACCTCCTCCCAGTGCATCTGACACCTTCCACTTCCTTGCTGGACAGTGTTTGGGGCTGTTAGGTGATTGACGCACGCGCAGTTCTGATGCGGCTCTGTACTACTAACATCGTGTGGACTGGTTGATCCCGTGCGTGCATCTAAGATCGTTTGGGACGCCGGATCATGGTGCATGATGGAGGAGGAGGAAGCACTGACAGACCTGGACTAGGTCTGTATTTGGTATGTTGATGCCTTGCACATATGTGTATGATTATCTCCCAATTGCTGTGGGTGTATCCTTGTTCTGTAATTGGCTGTTTTGTCTATGCACTTTACTATTTAAATGTTCTGTGGCGTATGGTTAAGCTAGCTTGAAAAATGCCGTGTGTGGCCGAAACGTAGCTTGCTTGCTTTTTAAAGATCACGGATCAATAAAGTTTTTTCAATTTTTAAAGAACTCTCTCTGCCTATGTTGCCACTACATCTACCTTATTCTAATTTGCCATTGGAGCCCTGAGGTTCGGTCTCCTGCTGTGGCTTGCATTCTATCCACCTCCCTTTTTAGGGGCTTATTGAGTGCCGCTGGAATACTTTATTTGGACGTAATTCAGGATCGCAGTAGTAAAACATAAAAATTATTTAAATCTGGTACTGCCATAATCCTACTGATCTACAGAAAACAACAGTCATTTTTACGGTTCTTTGAACGCCTTAAAACAATAACCCAAAATAATGACAGAGTTGCATTTTTTCCATTCCACCCCACTTATAATTTTTTTTTTCAGTACATTAAATGAGTGTCATTAAAAAATGCATCTTGTCCCAGTAAAAAAATCAAGCCCGCATATGACTGTCGATCAAAAATGAGAGTTTTAGCTCTTGGGAAAAAAAAGGAATCTGCAACTTATGGCAAAGGTTTATATAGACATGTGAAAGGATACAGTTAGATCATACCGTAAGGACAGCTGCTCCCCTCCTTGATCTTTCAGGTCATAGATAAGTTTGGAATCTTCTCCATACTTCCCAATCAGAGTTTCCTGCAACAGTATTGTCAAGCAGTTTAATAATAATGGACAAAAGGAAGCTTTGGGGGAAAAAAAACTAAAAAAAAAAAACTATCACGTTGAAAAAGTCAAAGACGTTTAGATTATTTCTTATTTTAAAAGCTGGGTACAAACTCTGGGCTGAACACCACATTGTGCTGAACAGAAGTTATAGAAAAGTTACGTGTATGAAAACCTTCACTTACTTGCACTTTTACCACAGATACAAGGTAATCATCCACTGAATTCAATGAATGGCCGAGCGCTGCCAGTGATTGGCTGAGTGCTCAGCCAATCAGATACAGCTCTTTCAGCAGGTGGGGATTTTATATCCGTGCCTGATGAAAGAACTTCAGAGCAGTGCAGAGAGAAGACGCAGCTACACGCGGCTGAGCTCCGGCATTGGCAGAGAGGTGAGTATATATTTTTTACACATGCTAAGGATGATTTTCAGGGAAAGGCTTCCCTGAAAATCACGGCAGGGTTGGTTGCCTGTGTTCTGCATACCCCTCTCGAAGTGCTCAGCTGTATAGCAGTTGAGCGCTCCGAGAACACAATAGCTGTATGCAGAAGATAGCGGTCCCGCTTGTCTTCTACATACAGTGTGAACATTCATTTACACACTTATGCAAAGTGAACACTTAAAATGGTCATTGAGCAATCATCTTGCTGTGTAAATGCACACAACGCTTATCGCTCAAAAGAGATCTTTTTTAGCGACTTTTGAGCGATAATCGTTGTGTCTAAATTAGGCATAACATTAACTGCATCCATTTTTTTAAGAACAGTCCAGTCTCCCAATGAGAGACCGCAAAAAATTTCTAAGAGCATGAAATTAGAAGATGATAGAGTCCTATATAACAGCAATGAGGAGGACTTGCAAATATGCAACCTCTCCTTCCACACATTGAGGACTGTCCTCAGCTCCTACTCCCTCATTCTCACATTGCAATTGGGTAAAGGACATCAATTTACCCTCAAGGAAGCTAGCTCTCCAAAAGTATCATATTACAAGGGCTAAAAAGGATGCACAGGGGAATCGGAATGATCTTGCAGCTCTAGAGACTTTGATAGACCTCTTACAGGAAAATGACAAAACGCACGTTGGTTATGACAGCCCCCTTTACTAGACGAAAACCAAAATCCAAAAATACTCTGACCAGGACCCAATACAGCAATACAAACATTTTGTCTTTTAATGATTTTTAATAAAGTCAGTTTTTCTCTTTTATGCCGCAATATACATTTCTACCATACAAAAAATGCCACCGCATCCCGAAAGGGGGAAATCACAGTTTTAAAAGATATTGTTGTTTTTTTTTATAGGAACTGATTATTAAATTACATTACTTTATAATACATGTATTTCTGTGTCCTGTAATAATGCATAATGCTTTATTGTATGACTGACATATTTTTCCCGTTTTTTCTCTCTCTCCCCTTTTATCTACTTTTTATGCACTATAATTATTGTGCACACGTCTTTCCTTATTGTTACCTGTAATAGTGTATCCTCGGCTATAACTAAGGAAGGGGCGTTGCCCCGAGCCGTGTCTTTTTATGCTGGAATAAAATAAAACAGAGAAGCTGAGCTTACTACTTGTATTGTATTGGACTTTGTATTTCGGTCAGCTGTGCCTACACCCATCACATTTTTTTCTTCACCAATCACACTTCAAGTGGGAAACCCATTAAGAATGATCAGACAGTGAAACAACTCATGGAAGCTCTTATGTTACCTACACAACTAATAAAGGGAAAAAAAAAAAATCACATACCAGGGAGGACAGTCTAGAAGCAAAAGGAAATGCACGTGCGGACGCTGCTGTCAAGGCAAATGTGGCAAGACCTAGGGTAGAAGGATAGGTCAACGTCCAAGCTGTAACCCCGGCTTCGACATTGAGCTTTCATCTGCTTAAGTCTCTTCAGAACCAGCCTACACAGTCTGAAACGGGGAGATGGACGAGGGCCAGGGTAAGCCAGACAGACCCCAGACTGTGGGGATTAGGTCTCCCTCATGCCTGCTACTCAATGGTGGCCCCCTGTGCACATGGACAAAAGCATCAGTCAAATACGGATATGTGTAACCTTGTGACCTTGGATTGCCCCTAGATGCAGGACGGTTGCAGTCAGGTATACCCAAACGTGTATGACCTGTGTTTTTACACAACACAGGAAAATTACTGATGACCCCAAAAATGCACACACCCAGGCCGCTCTACCCCTTCCAAAGGTTGCAAATTGACTACAAAAGGTTGCCAAAGACTGGCATATATCTACGTTGATATCTTTTCTGGGTGGGTCGAGGCATTTCAGGTATCTAATGCCACTGCAAAAACAACAGCCAAGAAATAGTAGAAAAAGGTAATTTACTGATATGGGGTTCCAGAGACACTAGAAAGTGACAGAGGTACCGACTTTACAGGGGAGATCATGAAAGAAATCCTGGAATATTTAGGAATACAACAAACTTTTCACACTCCCTACCAACCACAAAGCAGTCGAAAGGTAAAGAGGATGAATGGAGCCTTCAAACCTAAAATACAGGAAGTGATGGCATAATCAGGAAGGCCATGGATCGAGTGCCTGCCTCTGGCATTGTGTTGAGTCAGAGACACTCCCAGTAGGAAGACAAAATTGTCTCTCTTTGAGATCCTCCGTGGATCATCTCCCAGGACAGGGATTGCAATCTATATTTTTCCCACAACATTTAATGTCTGGCTATGATAAAAATATGTAGAAAATATTTAATTTTAGCTTCGCTACGCAACTTAAATTGTTTGGTATTGTTAGGAGATCTATTAATGCTACAGACTGTTGTCTTCACGATGTATGTATACATACATACATACATACACACACATCCACACTATTAATTATATAGTACCAGTGTTTCTGGTGGTGCAATGGCCACACAGCTCTGCTACATGAACGTCACACACACAGCCCTGCAACATGTACAACACATACAGCTCTGCTACATACATTCTTCATCCCATACAACAGGGATCAAAAGCAGCACAGCAGAGTCCTGCACACACTGATCATCCCCTAGTCATGTGACCCCCTCAGACTCCTCCCACACATGTGAAGGATCACATGACAGTGACAGCATGACAGGTCCTGTAAGCATACAGCTGCTGTAGATGTTTGTTACTGTGTTTCCCCGAAAATAAGGCACCCCCGAAAATAAGACACATTAAGAAATTTGCAGAAATCGCTAATATAAGGCACACCCCGATAATAAGGCATACTAAAGTGTGCAGGCAAGTCGAGAGGCCTGTCCCCTGCTGCCATCCCCATTGTCTCCTACCTCCTCCTGTGCTGTACGAGTGTGCTGTTGTGAGCTCCCCTTGCTGGCTGGAAAACTCCATACTGTCGTTCTGTTGCTGCTGTACATGTCTGCTGTGATGAGCTCCCCCTGGTGGCCGGAAGCTGCAATACCATCCCTGCTTACAAGAGGAACTTCTGTCTGCAGACAGGTACGTTACTTAAATTACAGCCCTTATTTTTTTTATGGCTCTGTGTGTGAGTCAGGCAACCATATGTGTGATTCTTAAGGCTGGGGTCTCACAGAGTGTATTTCCAGCCTTAGGGGGTGAGCATTACAGTCTCCAGACAGTGTGTCGGAGCCAGGTACTTTACAGCTCTTATTTTTTGTGGCCCTGTATGCGAGTCAGGCAAATATTCTGTGCCAGAAGATGATGACATGACTGTCATTGAGTAATTTTTGCTTTGTTTTCACAGTTTGTCTAGCTATATTGGTTTATGGTGACAACTACGGTTCTGTGCAGTATATACGGTAATAAATGTTCATTTTTTTTTGTTAAACAATAAATGGGAATTCTTCTTCATTGAAAAATAAGACACCCCCTGAAAATAAGACATAGCGCATATTTGGGAGCAAAAATTAATATAAGATGCATCTTATTTTCGGGGAAACAGGGTAGTATTCCATAGCAACTGAGGTCGTGGGGGTTTGTAGGGAATGTAGTCCGGCCACAATCTGCACAGGGACGAAGGACCTGTGATGACATCACTGTCATGTGATAAGGGGCGGAGTATGTAACTCACTCACAGACAGAGCCGAGGTGACTGATCACATGATGGTAACATCACAGGTCCTGTTAGAACACGGCTGCTGCCAGGCTCTGTATGTTTTAGGACCTTTCATGCCATCACCATCATGTGATCAGGGGGCAGAGCATGTAACTCACACAGTCACTCACGGACAGATGGTCATTAGTATTTTGATGCTTAATGGATAAAGCTCAGTCTAACTTAATGACCAATAATGTGCGTCTGTGGAAAAATATTTTTAAACAGGTTATACCCAATGATGTTTGGGTAGTCCCCAGACCACAAAGTGTGAAAATCCAGGAGACCTACTGCACGGGGCAACCTATAAATTTCACAATAAGGAATTTTTAGCTTATGTGCAAGTACGTAGTTCTCCCTGTCATTTTTCGTCCACCTATATACCAATCAGTATTGGCTACTCAAATTTGAAGGGTCCATGATTGATAGTAGAAATTATACACATAATGATGCAAATTGTGAAGAAACATTGGATGGTTTAGTATGCGGACAGGGCATGGTTGTATACACTCTGTAAGTATATCTAAATGGACTGTATTGCCACCCACATTTACCATGCTTGTAGAAATCGGTCCACAATGTGTGTGCATGGTAACAAATAACGTAAACACCACAGGGATGCAGGGATGTACAGTTTAATCTCTTCTTCTCCGCGTGTCTTAAAGGGGTTGTCCCGCGCCGAAACGGGTTTTTTTTTTTTCAACCCCCCCCCCCGTTCGGCGCGAGACAACCCCGATGCAGGGGTTAAAAAAGAACACCGGAGAGTGCTTACCTGAATCCCCGCGCTCCGGTGACTTCTTACTTACCTGCTGAAGATGGCCGCCGGGATCTTCACCCTCGGTGGACCGCAGGGCTTCTGTGCGGTCCATTGCCGATTCCAGCCTCCTGATTGGCTGGAATCGGCACGTGACGGGGCGGAGCTACACGGAGCCGGCATCCTGCACGAGCGGCTCCATTGAGAAAAGAAGAAGACCCGGACTGCGCAAGCGCGGCTAATTTGGCCATTAGACGGCGAAAATTAGTCGGCTCCATGGAAACGAGGACGCTAGTAACGGAGCAGGTAAGTGAAAAACTTCTTATAACTTCTGTATGGCTCATAATTAATGCACAATGTACATTACAAAGTGCATTAATATGGCCATACAGAAGTGTATAGACCCACTTGCTGCCGCGGGACAACCCCTTTAAGAATGAACCTCTTTTACACTGGTTAGATGCAACATATACGTTCCTACCTGCTGCAGAACAAGCTGTAGCTCTGCATCGGCACCTAGATGTATTGCAACTGTCTCACATCTCATTATCATTAAATAATTATCAGATTGATGAAGGATACAAAACAGGTTGAAAAACTCCTACAAATGACGAACCGCACATTAACTGAAACTGAGAAACAGACAATTATAACTTCAAAAGGTCTAATATCTAAAAAGATAGAGCGATACTGGTCATCATTGGTATCACATTTTTACAGGACGGGCACTCTTGGCAAAGAAAATGCTGGATTAACACCCTATGTTAATTTTACTTCTACTTTGTGTTGTTTTTTTTTTAACATTGTGGAATTGTGGTTAGGATTTGTAAGCCCCCCCCCCCCCAAGCAAAAGAAAACTCTCCATTTTCGTCTCCAAGGAGGAAGCGCCATGATGCATATCATACTCTATAGAGCTGAATAAAACAAAGCAGTAAGTGATGATCACTTACTAAAGTGTGCATTCCACATGAGTCACTAAATGACAGCTGATCAAAGATGGACTGTGCTTGGAAATATGCTTTATGTTTTCATATTGCTGCTTAATGGAACTTGCAAAAGGCTACGTACCTCTCCAAAGTATTGTTTTCTGTTCCTGTTGGTCTCATAGTGACACATGCACGCTCCTTTTCCTAATCAGGGATAGTGCAGTTGCCATAGGTTCCTGCGTAGGGGGAGAGGTGGGAACTCCTGGAAAAGTACTCGGGGAGCATTCACACCTTAAAGGGGTTGTCTCACGCCGAAACGTTTTTTTTTTATTCAATAGGCCCCCTGTTCGGCGTGAGACAAACCCAAGGGATGGGTTAAAAGAAAAAAACGTTCAGTACTTACCCGAATCCCCGCGCTGCGGCGACTTCTTTCTTCCTTTACCAAGATGGCCGCCGGGATCTTCACCCACGATGCACCGCAGGTCTTCTCCCATGGTGCACCGTGGGCTCTGTGCGGTCCATTGCCGATTCCAGCTTCCTGATTGGCTGCAATCGGCACACAAGACGGGGCGGAGCTACGAGGACCAGCTCTCCGGCACGAGCGGCCCCATTCACCAGGGAGAAGACCGGACTGCGCAAGCGCGTCTAAAAACGCCAGAAGACAGCGAATTTAGACGGATCAATGGCGACGGGGACGCTAGCAACGGAGCAGGTAAGTGAATAACTTCTGTATGGCTCATAATTAATGCACGATGTATATTACAAAGTGCATTAATATGGCCATACAAAAGTGCTGAACCCCACTTGATTTCACGAGACAACCCCTTTAAGGCAACCTGCCCCTGTAGAACAAGGATAGTTTTGGGAGGAGAATAGGAAGCTTGCATGTGATAATGAAACCAAGCAGAAGCAGTCAATAAAACGGGAGAATGTTAGAGAATACGTATATATAATTGTGTAACAAGGCCGACTCCATCTTTACATTTTTTTTTTTTATATAATCAAAATTGTATGTGTAGCCTTAAGAAAGCTACACAGATATTTTATATTAAGTGGTTTCTAGATATTGGCGTAGTCTAGCATAGGTGCTTTAGATGTTTATCTAGATGACACAGCCAGTAGAAACACCCTTTATGAGAAACGATTAACATCATAGCGTCTGCTTGAATAGCAAAAACAGGACGACAAAGCAGAACTGCTGTTTTATAAACAGGTTTTTGTAAAAAAGATGCACCCTTGTTTATATGTTGGCCAGGAAGATGGGCACACCCCGTGATTTAAAATTATAAACATTTGCTGTATGACATAATAAATCATTCCGATCACCCCAAACCGGGTGTAATGTGTCATGATTTCCAGAGCTGCTGCTATCTTCTTTATAACAAATTTGACACAAGCAAGGTATACCTGTTTGGCAGACTTGCTGCAACGTCATACCTGAGCTCTATACACATGAAGATGTACACCCCCATTGCAAGGCATGTTACTGGATGTCCATGAGGTGATGGTACTCAACTAATATTCTGGGGGATTTGTCAGATAGAACTGGGTCCACGTTATGGAGATCTGGACAGAAAATTGCTACGTGAGGAGATGCGCTAGATCTTCCGCCTTTGGGCTTAAATAAGGGATTTTCTTATTTAGCATTCCTCTGAATCCAGCTTTTGGAAACGCTATTCAGTCACTTCTATGAATTGTATAACTATTGATATACAATTTTGGTATAGCTTTTGCTTTGTAATATAGCCATTTGTAGATATGGACATCATTCTTGCCATTGCTATATGTTGGAGGGTGTATACTGACATTTGAAAAAAATATAGGCATCAGTGTAACATGCCTCTTCCCCTTCATCTATGGACTCAATGTCTTGTATACCCATTCAGTAAGTTTTTTAAAGTGTTGACTTCTACAAACTGGGCATTCTATAAATCATTGTATCTTGCTGGAACTCGTCCCAGTGATGCTCGCTGCTGTGCAGTTACACTGGAGCGAGTATTGCTGGATTGCTCACAGCACTGCCGCCATGGAGGCGGAGCGGCCAGGGAGGGTTCTCCCCCTGCCCGCCTCCATTCACAAAAAGCAGACAGTCATGCAAAAGTGAACAACTGCTGTTCACACTGAATGGTAGGCCGTTCAACCTTCGGCATACAACAACTGAACGACTGAACAACTCTTGCTCAGTCGCTGCATATATTTACATGGGACGATTATCGTTTGATTTCCGCGGCAGTGTGGGAATCTAAGAGATTCTAAAACTATAATCTTTTCCTGTAGAAGGGCCATTAAGGACCTGTCCTACATCGTTGGCTTTGCCTCCTTTTGTCGCTCAGCATGCAGTGTCTCTAGGCAGGTGTTTGTATTTTTAGTTCCTATGTCTCTTAGTATTTTAATCTAGTTTAATAAAAGTTAGATTTAATGAGGGTACTCAACCGGGGTGTTTCTTGCCCTTTGGGCAATTTTGGTGCTAGCTATTGTTATAAGCCCAGTGTACACCCTGAGGCACTTCTTGTATACTTAATGTCATTATTCCTGTTGGCAGCTGTATTTAAGATCAGGAGGACTGATTAAAGATATATACTATACCAATCTGTTAACAACATACCCTCCAGACAAGCAGAGAGTATATATATTTTTAAAAACATTTTGGTTGTAGGTCATAGTAAACACTTTCTGTATAAGTTAGGTGTTATAGTATAGTTCTATTTTCATATGATTGTACAAGAAATATCTTATCCATATAGTTTTTATTTGTTAGTAATTTTTATAGATTTTACTTTGCACTTTAAGACATGTTTTTGATATATGCATTTTCCTTTTTTTGTAGAATTTGGCACTTAACCCCTTGCAATCCAATTTTGGATTCAGGATTTTCTAGGGGGTTTTCTCTTTCTGCCATTATACAATGGCGCCATCTGCTGGCTCTAGCAAGTGCTGCAGTAAGCGGCATGCTGAAGAGGCCCCTGATCATCCTCTATGGCTGGGAGTTGTGGTTTCTTTGTTACCATGGGAATTTATTTTTATGGATTGTAAACTGCATAATCATTATATTATTTGTAATATGTATTGGAACTGAAAAGGCTTGGAATGGAGATTTTACATTGCATATTAAAAGGAGTGGTCTGCGTTAAGTGAAAAAAACCAAAAACCTAACCAAAATCTGTCCCTATACCTCAGCACACCTGATGAGCTAACTGAAATGAAAAAAAAAGGTTTGCCCTGGCTCCTGTGATCCTAGAAGCGCCATTATTGGATCTGAGGTGCGTGTCTGTTTACTCAGCTATGCAGATTAGCCTTGCCGACTATGTGAAGCTCCACCCCCAGATACTGCCCACTGGTCCTACCTCCAACCTACAGTACTGCAATCCATTGACCAACCATTCAAAACTATTATAAATGAGGAGGATGGAACAATACCTCTGCAGCACTACCTTTTGCATTAATTACCCAGAGGAGCATGCATGGCCTTAGAAGTCTTCTCACTCACCTCTCGGATGTCTTCTCACACCCCTTCTTGGTGCCCTCCTTGGGTGGAGACAATGCCCCCTGACCCAATCACCACTTAGATGTCTCAACACACTTTTTGGGTGGTCTCCTTAAGGAGAGACAACGCCCCTCTTGACCCAAACTATTGTAAAGCATGGTTTTCTGCACACAAATTCCCTCTGCAGTATGTGTGTTTCCCTGCTCTTTTAACCTCTCTCCACCACTGACACCCCAATGGAAAATCAGTGTTGCCAGCGTCAGACTTAGGTGTCAATGGAATTTATTTCGGAAGTTGCCTGCCAGAGACACCCAGCGACCACTTCTTTGAAAAACATGTGCCTGTCTGTGACCTGAAAGTACATGTCCTCTCTTTTTCCCCTCAAAGCATCTGTGCTCCTTCAAAGTGCATGAATCCCAACAAAATACATGTGCCTCTTCTTTGTCTCCAAAAGCACAGGTGCCCCCCTCAAAATAAATGTGCCGCATGTGTGCAACCTCCAAAAACTCAATGTCCTCCGTCTGTGCTACCCCCCAAAGTAAATGTGACCCCTCTTCTTCCCTCAAAGCCCATGTCCCATCTGTACTCCCCCAAAGTAAATGTGCCCCCACTAATAACAAGTGCCCCCTCTTTGTTTCCCAAAGCACAGGTGCCCCCCTCAAAATAAATGTGCCGCATGTGTGCAAACTCCAAAAAGTAAATGTCCCCAGTCTGTGCTACCCCCCTTCCCACAAAGTACATGTGCCCCCTCTTCTTCCCTCAAAGCACATGTCCCATCTGTACTCCCCAAAAGTAAATGTGCCCCCACTAAGTACAAGTGCCCCCTCTTTGTCTCCCAAAGCACATGTGCCCCCATCAAAATAAATGTGCCCCGTGTATGTGACCTCCACAAATTAAATGTCCTCCGTGTGTGCTACCCCCCTTCCCCAAAGGAAATGTGCGTCGACTGTGTGACCCCTCCCTAAAGGAAATGTGCCCAGCCTGTGTGGCCCTCCCCAGGAAATGTTCTCAGTCCTTGCAGTTTCCACCCATTATAAAATGTGCCTCCTGTGATTAGATTTGATAAAAGTTGGCATGCCACACCTAGTGAGCCTAAGCTAGGAACACCCGGCATTCTGCCACCCAGTCTATGCTGGAAGAGATGCCCTCTGTACTGCAGCCCAAGAGTGGGTAATGGACTGTGTTTATGATGATGTGAGATTGTACCAGGCCTGTGAGTTAATGCCAAGTCTAATGTATAGTAAGTGGCCAGATGTTGATTTGTGTACCGCTTTAGAATCGCCTGCACACGGCTGAGAGTCCGCAGCTGTATCTGGCGATGACCACGGCCGGTGACCCTACGTATCAGTTTTCTTTCTCTTCTGCATGGTGGATGGTCCACATGGCTCCCCATCGGACAAGCACAGCACAGATTTTTTTTTCAAATGTAAATTTTTTTCTGCGCCGTCGCTAGGCGATGATGGGGGTACCCGCAACCTTTCCACAATGTCACAGCGGTAGGACTGTGGGTGAGACGGCTTACATTGACTTCAATGGAAGCAGTCTGCGCGGAATACGCGTAAAAATGGAGCATGCTGCGATTGTTCTTCCATGAGCGGAAGTTGCAACTCCGGTCTACTCGTGTGCAGGAAGAATTGCTTTTCCATGGCACAGAGCGAACAGCATTTGCTGTGGATCCGTGGGGTGGACGCAGCCCCCGGTGTCTACAGCAAAAATCCGTTCGTGTACAGGGTACCTTACTGTCAAAGTGTGAAGTGCTAGAAAGCTTTGCTGTGATGGAATAAAGCTGGCAAATACAGGATAAAAAGAGTTCCGGTCGTCAAGGGAGTCTCTAAGAGTGAAGCCAACCATCTTGTGTGGAGAAGATGGCAATCCCGAATCCGCGACTAATTACTAGTGTCAAAGGCGCTACTGCCATTATTTGTAAACTCCTATTAGTTCACAAGTATGCGAGGCCCTTCTTGAGTCCATGCTCCTCTGTGTTGGCATTTATTATATTTGGCATGGGGATATGCGCCGAGTCCATGCTGGATTTCATAATGATAGAGGTAATTCACCAACTTCTCCTGTAATTTTTGTTGCCCATAGCAACCAATCACAGCGCAGCTTTCATTTCTTATACCGCTGAGGTAAAATGAAAGCTGCGCTGTGATTGGTTGCAATGGGCAACACAAATTTTCTTTTGGAGAGCTTCCATAACAGTGCAGTGCTCGGCTCATTTTTGTGGCCCACTTTGTATATTCCAGGACCGCTATTCATAAATACACACTAGTATATCACCTAGTTTATATACCCTGTTTCCATGAAAATAAACCCTACCCTGATTTTTCAGGATTTTCTAGAAGGCTTGAAAATAAGCCTTACCCTGAAAATAATCCCTAGCCACATTACATAAAAAAAAAAACAACTTCCTATTAGCCAATCAATGCCACGGCTCAGCGTGTCGGAGCTCTGGAGAGCAGCGGGAGGGACCTGGACCGAGCCTGCTAGGTAAGTATAATAAGACATCCCTGAAAAGAAGACCTACTGCCTCTTTTGGGGCAAAAATTAATTGAAGACAGGGCCTTATTTGGGGAGGAAGCAGTATATGCTTGAACTACTCATTAATGTGCTGGGACCTCACCAGGATTTAGGCTTCCTTGCTGTGGTCTGTGTGGGCGAGATTTTCATCTTTGTGCTCTCTTTGATGTATTGTTTCTATGCGGATACTGAAGTATTAATAAAATTTGATTTTTTTTACATAATTGTGGAACTTTATGCTTCTATTTCTTGGCTAGCCCAGGAAGACTGTCGCTCGTATCTTTTTGTAACCATTATTACACTTTACAGCCTATTTCTATACATTACATTAACCTGGCAGATATGTCCTGAGATGCTCATTTTCTGCTCGAGGGTCTTACATCTGGGCATATCTGGGAAAAAGTTATAGAAAGAGATACTTATAAATCTGTAAACGATCATTCATTATTTATCACGCTATCGCATTAGATAAGCTGTGATCACGCGGCCCCTTTGACTCCTTCGGGATAATTATGTGTGTAATTTACTGTACTCCGTCTCGGGGGGATGTGCCGGGTACTTTAGCTTGTTATACATTATTCATTCTTGCATTGCTTTTTGTGGACTACATGCTGACTTGTTCTTGTGTGCCAGATATTTATGTCTATCATTTTAAGATCGGCCCAATAGCCCTCCAAAAGTAATTACAGAGTCAAAAAAACAGATTATATTATACTGTAAACATGTGTGTATTATGCTGCTGTACTGTATTTCTCCGCTGTTATACGCACCCAAGTACCTTTGATTTAAATGATCCTATACTCAGGAAACTGTAGGTTATTATGGATGGGCCATAATACTTACCTTGCTCTATTTGCATCTAGAGCAGGGGTGGGCAATTAATTTTCCCATGGGGCCACATGAGAAATTGGAATGGTTTTAGAGGGCCAGACCAACATACGAAGGCTCCATGCACATTGCCTTAATGGGGCCGTATTCCAGCCGCCCGATTTGCGGCCAGAAGCCTTGTCCATTTTGTTAACTTATGTGCTGTTTAATAAAGTTATTCAAGCCTACGTCATTGGTAGAGGTGCTTGAATAAGTAAGGCCTGAATAACTATTAGCACAGCACAGAAGTGAACAAAATGGACAAGGCTTCGGAGTGCATAGTTTCGCTGCTTCCCGTTGCTGACACCGGACTCATTGGTGAGTCACCAGGACACTCTTTGCGGGCCGGTCCGAGCTATTCAGCGGGCCGGATGTGGCCTGCGGGCCGTGCTTTGCCCAGGTCTGATCTAGAGGGTAGTAGTTGAATTCAACTTAGGCTGGTATTATTATATACAGCAACCCCCTTATGCCAAAGGCCAGGGGTCGGAACAATAGGTTTCTATTTGTATGAGCGGGGATTGTCCGGTCTCTACCATCTCTCATCCATACCAGGATGGCCTATAAATTGCCACCACCCCTTACAGATAGGCCAATACAGTTTAGGATACTTTCTTCATCTTCAAGCTTTGATGATCGCATAGGATCTATATACATGGTCCCGTTTCTATATATTAATGGGGCCGGTCCTTTGTCTAGATGAGCGAGCACCAAAATGCTCGGGTGCTCGTTACTCGAGACGAACTTTTCGCGATGCTCGAGGGTTCGTTTCGAGTAACGAACCCCATTGAAGTCAATGGGCGACCCGAGCATTTTTGTATATCGCCGATGCTCGCTAAGGTTTTCATTTGTGAAAATCTGGGCAATTCAAGAAAGTGATGGGAACAACACAGCAACGGATAGGGCAGGCGAGGGGCTGCATGTTGGGCTGCATTTCAGGTTCCCAGGTCCCACTATTAAGCCCCCTCCCAACAATTTTTACTTCTGAATAAGCCTCATTAGCAATGCATACCTTAGCTAAGCACCACACTACCTCCAACAAAGCACAATCACTGCCTGCATGACACTCTGCTGCCACTTCTCCTGGGTTACATGCTGCCCAACCCCTCCGCACGACCCAGTGTCCACAGCACACACCAAAGTGTCCCTGCGCAGCCTTCAGCTGCACTCATGCCACACGCTGGCCTCATAGCCACACCACCCTCATGTCCATTTATAAGTGCGTCTGCCATGAGGAGGAACCGGAGGCACACACTGCAGAGGGTTGGCAGGGCCAGGCAGCGACCCTCTTTAAAAGGTGCGGGGCAATAGCCCACAATGCTGTACAGAAGCAATGAGAAATCCAATTCTGTGCCACCTCCATCAGGAGCTGCACACGTGGGCATAGCAATGGGGAACCTATGTGCCACACACTATTCATTCTGTCAAGGGGTCTGCATGCCCCAGTCAGACCGGGGTTTTTTTATAAATAGTCACAGGCAGGTACAACTCCGCAATGGGAATTCCATGTGCACCCACAGCATGGGTGGCTCCCTGGAACCCACCGGCGGTACATAAATATATCCCATTGCAGTGCCCTGGACAGCAGAGCTAACGTCAGATTAAATAAAATAAATAAAATAAATCATGGTATTTGTATAGCGCCAACTTATTCCGCAGCGCTTTCAGGTAATTATTATTTATTACCCCCCACCAAGCTGGGTTCTCATTTTACCGACCTCGGAAGGATGGAAGGCTGAGTCAACCTTGAGCCGGCTACCTGATTCATGCGGGGATCGAACTTGCAAACCTTCAGGTCGTAGGCGAGAGCTTACACTCTGCACCACACGAGGCTCATGCAGGTGGGCTTCGGCCCACACTGCATGCCCCAGTCTGACCGGGGTTCTTTAGAAGTGTACACATGCAGTTACAACTCCGTGTGGACCGACAGCATGGGTGGGTCCCAGGAAGCCACTGGCGGTACATAAATATATCCCATTGCAGTGCCCATCACAGTTGAGGTAACGTCCGATTAAATGCAGGTGGTCTTCGGCCCACACTGCATGGCCCAGTCTGACCGGGGTTTTTAATACATAGACACTGGCAGGTACAAATCCCTAATGTGAAGTCCCTGTGGACCCACAGCATGGGTGGCTCCCTGGAACCCACCGGCGGTACATAAATAAATCCCATTGCAGTGCCCAGCACAGCTGAGGTAACGTGAGGTTTAATGCAGGTGGGCTTATTGGCCTGTGGTTGGAGGCTGACTTCGCTTACGGAACGCACAGCAGAGCCAGGAAACAATTTTGCGCACGCCTGTAGTGAGACGTAGGTGCGTAGGACTGAGCTAGTGGAATTCACAGCGCAGAAGCAGTCAAGTCGCCAAAGGGCAGTGGTACGCCTTAAGTATTTGGCTTCCCTTTTTTTAAATGGTGAGCTGAAACAGCAGACAGATACTGTATGCAGCGTATATTATGTTTACTGTTTCCCTCTGGCGCTATGACGGCGGTGATGTAACGGGCACAGCAGAGCCAGGAAACAATTTTGCGCAAGCCTGCTGTAACGCTTAGCTGCGTATTAATTAGGACTACTACCCCCAGCAGACACGCAGTACACTGAAGACGGTCACAGGCAGCCCAAAGATACTATTTTTCCCCAATTTTTTTGAAAAAGCCCACTGCCTATATAGACAGTATATCTCTTTCACCTTTCCCTCATTCCCTGCCTCACCACTACTGGCCCTATACTATGTACAATGACTGCAGACTGAGGACGCTATGGTCTGCACGCCCAATATACAAAAAAAAAATAATTGTGCAACACTGCTCACAGCAGCCTCAACAGTACTGCACACGGTCAGATGTGGCCCTAAGAAGGACCGTTGGGGTTCTTGAAGACTAAAATAAGACCTAACACTCTCCCTATAGCAGCTACAGCAAGACAGCACTTTTCCTGATCTCTGTCAGAATGCATCTGTGGCGAGCCGCGGGAGGGGCCGATTTATATACTCGGGTGACACCTGATCTCCCCAGCCACTCACTGCAGGGGGGTGGTATAGGGCTTGAACGTTGCAGGGGGAAGTTGTAATGCCTTCCATGTCTTTCTATTGGCCAGAAAAGCGCGCAAATGTCTCAGAGATGAAAGTGAAAGTAACTCGAACATCGCGTGGTACTCGTCACGAGTAACGAGCATCTCGAACACGCTAATACTCGAACGAGTATCAAGCTCGGACGAGTACGCTCGTTCATCTCTAGTCCTTTGTCATCCGTACTAAATGCCGTCCATGTATTGTAACTATGATGACCATTTTGGCGTGCAAGTCACCATCGTTACTGAACTTGCTCCAGTTACCTGCTTGAGCCGGCACTAACAATCACATTGGGTTATGCACGTGATTATGCGCATAATTAAACACGCCCTTAGTGACATGATGCTACTATGAATACATGCCGGGGGAAATGATGAGTGATATGGTAACTATGACCTTCACGGCATGCCCACCAGTGGCATGATGCACTAATGCTGACGTGGTCATGCGTTTACTGACAACAGCGTCCACGCACAGCACACAGTTTTTTTGTGTTAGCGGCACCAGATCATGACAATCGGACGTAACCAAAGATTTCATTTTAAGCATACCAGGGAGTCTAACTTACTACCCTCAGTTTAGTGTAGCCACCATATAGCGGTAACGGTTAATGAATTGTTATTAGTTGCCTTACTGGCATGACCGTCTCTTCGGTGACACACCTTTAGGAGGGCAGGTACTAGCCTGGGCTATATAAAAGCACAGTATGTGTGGGACTGATTATTAGTCTCCATCCTACCATCCTATCCTCTTTTACTCTTTTATTATTTTTGAATGGGAAGGTCTTGGGCTTGGGATTCTAGATAAAATTCCATGAATGACATCATTGAATAACTGTGATTGGCTAATTGAGTGCCAGCAGCCAATCACAGCACTCGCTTTGCTGGAGGCGGCGTATTCAAAGCCCCGTCACCAGAAAAAGCCGAGATGGCAGACGGGGAGGACACTGCAGTTTGCCGCAGCACCACTGGAGACCATCGCGAGGCATCGGGACGCTGCGGACCAGGTGAGTATATTTGAAACTTTGCAGTATTTGTGGCGGCATGAACAGGGTGGTCTGAAGCGTTATATTTACCATAGAAGTGATTAAAGTCCCCCAGCTGCCTAGCAACCGCACATTGTCCCGTGATCTTATTGCGGGACACGGTACAAGGACCCTGAAAGTCGGGTGCCGGCTGTTCTTTCAGGCACTCGGTGGCTGCAGGTCCGACAAGCCGCGCTGCTCGTGGGAACGGTTAACACTTTAAATACCGCTGTCTATTCTGACAGCTGCATTTAAAGTGTTAACAGTTCTAATGAGTGCCATGGCTTGTCAGAACTGCTGCCGCCGGGTGCCGGTTGTAAGAACAGCCTGCACCCAATGTTGTATGGAGCGGGATCCACCCGCGATCCCCTCCATACAACTATTTGTTCGGACATACGAACAAATGTGCTTGCGAACATGCTCCTGGAACGGAACCTGTTCGCAAGTAGGGGACTATCTGTAATTGCTTTTCTGTAATACCATATACAAGCCCTGTGTATCAAGCTACTAATGATGACCTGTCCATCCGTGCATGAGTGAGTGAGTCGGTTTGTTAGTGACTTACATGCTCCGCCCCTAATCACATGACGGTGATGTCATCAAAAGGTCCTTCATCCCCAGTGAGGGAGTTACATGCTCTGCCCCATATCATATGACAGTGGCATCATCACAGCTCCTGTACACACACGGCTGCTGTCCGGTTAGGTGTTCGCTAGTATTCCATAGCAACTGAGGCTGCAGGGGGTTTGTAGTCCGCCTGAAATCTGCACAAGGATGCAGGACCTTTGCTGGCGTCACTGTTATGTGAATAGGGGGGGGGGGGGGGGGGGGAGGTTGATGGTGATGTCATCACAGGTCATTTATCTCCAGTACTGTGCTGCCTCTGATCTCTGTTGTACGGGATGAACAATGTATGTAGCAGAACTGTGTGTGTGACGCGCATGTAGCAGAGCTGTGGGGCGCATTGCGCCACCAGAAACACTGGTACTATACCTTCCTAATAATTACTAGGAATACTGAAAGCTCTCTGACCCTTTCAAGTGGGGCTTCCGAGACGCACTGAAATGCTATTCTTATGAACACGCTAACAAGTGCGGCCGTTTCCTTGTCCATTTTATTTCCATTCTAAGACCGGACATACTTTTATCCTCACACAAATACCGATCTTGGCTGCAAAGTGCCGAATCCTAACATGATAACGGAGGATTTGAAGAATTTTCAGATGAACGTTGCAGTCTTCCCCCACCTTCTGACTGTCCGTGGCTACCTGGTCTGATCTTTTCAATAACTAAGCCAGCCTCCTTCACTGTCTGATCACAGATGTGTTTGCCTAGTGGCACTTATAGTATATACCAGTAATTATTAGGAAATTCTAGTACCAGTGCTTCTGGTGGCACAATGCGCCACACAGCTGATCACATGACGGTGACGCTTATCCTGAGTGAATGACTTACATGCTTCGCCCCTTATTTCACATACATGCGATATGAAGCGCTGTCGAATCGCGAGAAAATCGTGCGATTTTCCCACCCGTGTGAAAGTGGCCTTGTAACAAGATGCATGCAAGTAAAACGCCATAACACCTTAAATGGTGAGGAGATGGAAGCCATGCAATCAATACTGCCCCCTCCTCCCTGCTGCAAGAACTGTCACTGTATGGTAATGTCTAATCACTGCAATCCCCAAGCTCGCACGGTTCACGCTATCCATGCTGAATAACAAATGAATTAATCGCTGGCTGATTCTTTAAACTCACTCAGCAGGTGCTCGGTCATGGTTAGAAGATAAAATATTTATAAGTAAGTTTAAATAAGCAGAATAATAATGTGGGCATAATGTATTCCGTCACATAGCGACAAAATAATAAAAAACACATGAAAAATGCATTCAGATTCATTGCAATGCTAATTATCAATGTAACGCTAATTACTAATATCTCTACTGCTGCTGGTGAGCTTGTAATACAACACCGAGGCAAATTGGAGCAATTTTTTAAAGTTAGAAATGTTTGATTCAGCAGTAATTCAGACGTCAGCAGTTTAAATGGGGACTCATTTTTTAGACATCTTGTGCTAATATGATAGCCAGTGTGACAACTAGCAAAACGGACACTTAAATATACCGCATGCGTTCAGCGCAAAAACCTGACAAAGAGGGTGAAGATTGCTTACAAGTATCATTTTGGGTGTAAAGTTGGAGATCAAGACAAAAGCTGGGCGCCTCACATCTGCTGCACCGTGTGCCGCTCTGGCCACACACAGTGACCCAGTGGCAAGGGGGAGGCAATGCTGTTTGCGGTGCCTACGATTGGGTGCGAACCGAAAGATCATCACGCGGACGGCTATTTCTGAATGACCAATGGGGCTGGATTTTCAAATAGGAATAAATCTAAAATAATTTTTCCTGATTGGGAGTTTGAAGCCGGTGCCACGTGATGCTGAGAATACAGCGCCAAAAGTGACAGTTCTGATGGGGATCATGAGGCGGATATTGCTGCTAACTAGAGATGAGCGAGCACCCAAATACTCGGGTCCGCGTTATTCGAGTTGAGCTTTTCGTAAAATTCGAGAGCTCTACTCGAGTGACGAACCCCATTGACTACAATGGGAGACTCGAGCATTTTTGTATGTGGAAGGCAGGGTCCAGAGCTTTTTTTTGGTTTTTTTCTTGGTTCATGTTTCTCTCTCCCCCTCTCCCCCAGACCAAAAATTTTCAAATGACGCGCGCTGCGTCGCGGCAGGGAGGGGCCAAGACAGGCACATCACAGCAGGGAGGAGCCAAAAGCTGGGGCGGGGCCGGACGCGATTTGATGCTTGTTCGAGTAACGAGCACCATCGAGTACGCTAATACTCGAACGAGCATCAAGCTCGCCAGAGTATGTTCGCTCCATTCTACTGCTAACGCATGTTATGAGCCAGAATCTGAACAGAGTAAGCCTTACCTGCTGAGACAATCTGATGCAGATGATCTAGCGAGAGACCGGTCTTTATCAAAAGAGAAGTCTGAATTGTTAGCCCCCAGATTACCGGAATGGAATTTACTACAAAAATGCACAACAGCCTCTCACTTTTATGTTTGTCATGTAAAATCTATATCATATTCCAAGCTGGAAAATGACATTTGTTTCTGTACTGATGTGAACGGCCTTATGCTGGACCTACATTGTGACTATGTACCTGAGTAGTGGAGATTGTTTATAGACTTTGGTAAAGCTAGCCTGAAAGCTGTATTCCTGCACAATGACAAGGACAAGCCTTCTGTTCCTATTGCACGTTCAGTGGGAATAAAAGAGACATACGAAGCAATGGAACTCCTTTTGAAGCTGATCAACTATTCAAATCATAACTGGAACCTTTGCGGTGACCTGAAGGTTGTGGCATTCCAGCTGGGTCTACAGTTGGGGTACACAAAAAACATGCCAGACATAGGAAGTCACCAGCATTACATTAATCGCACTGAGGACCTTACAGCTATGGTTAAGGACTAGAGATGAGCAAGCACCCAAATGCTCGGGCCGCGTTATTCGAGTCGAGCTTTTCGTAAAATTCGAGAGCTCTACTCGAGTAACGAACCCCATTGACTACAATGGGAGACTCGAGCATTTTTGTATGTGGGACGCCGGGTGTGTGTCTGTCTGTCTCTCTCTCAACTGTATGTTCGCTCAACTCTGTTAAGGACCACAGGGAGGTTTACTTTACTACATAGGCATGCTGGGTTCTTTTCATGGAATCTGCGGAGATGCGGACACGGGTCAGGAATAAGGTTCCTTAAAGGGCCTTTTACACAAGCTGATAATCGGACGAACATTCGCAAGATGTTTGTCGACTGAGTTGATCTTCTACGCAGGCCAAAAAATCATCTGTCGACAGCATATCTCCCCGTGTATAGAGAGGATGGGCTGCTGACAATATGCAAACTGATGGGGCCTGAACATTACAGTAACAATCATTCCTTACAATACAGTTTACATCGACCCACACAAAAGGCTCCCTAAACAAATACTAATCAACGTGTCAGGGCTACTGATGGCGACCTAAGTGGTCACTAATACGCAACAGAATTTTTCAATCTTATCATTGGCGACTAGTCCCGCTGAGTTGAAAGGAAGATCTCCTCTTCATCTAGTGGGCCCACCACTTCAGCTGCTGGACATGCAGGCTATCAGAGCTACACTGCAAGCAGAGGGGGACCACTGGCTAGATTTACTGTGTTTGGGTGGAGGGGTGTCTGGCTGTATTTAAGGCCCACTAACACGTAATGATTATTGCTCAAAATTCATTCAAACGAACAATGTGAGCGATAATCGTTAAGTGTGAATGCAAAAAAAATCACTTACTTGTCTTTCACAAATTGTTTAGCTGACTTAAACCGTAAGCTTAAAAAAACCTCGTTGGGTCGCTGGCTTCTAATCCTGGCTAAACGCTCCCTGCTCACATAGGCACTGAAGCAATGAGCGAAAAGTGGACAAGAAGCCCGCGATCCAGTGGCGAGTCTTACAGTCTAAAACGCTCTGCACAAGTGCTGGCGACCTTAGCGGTGACATCAGCACTCATGCAGTCATTTAAAAGACTGTTGGCCCGTGTAAAAGGGCCTTTGACGCGTTTGGAGGGGTGGCAGCTAGCTGCCTTTTGTGTGACTGGGGGAGGAGAGGACTTTGAATGTAATTATATTGCAGGAGGGGATGTTCTGGGTGGTTATCCTTAGGCTACATTCATTTGTTGCAGATTTTCCACAGTGCAAATTCTGGTGCGGATTGTAATGCAGATCCACATCAAAATCTACGTTACTTTTAGGCTGGGTTCCCACAGGGCGGAATCCCGACGGAAATTTTGCAGTTTGGTCGAAGCGTAAAAACCGCAAGATTTTCGCGGGGAAAGCGCTGCTTCAAAACCCGCGGCACGTTGCCGTGGGTTTTGGAGTGGCTTGGCAGCACACTCTTCCATTATGGATGGCGCTCCCATAGAGGAGAGCGCGGCCTCAGCGCCAAAAAAAAAAAATGACATGCTTCTGCCGGCTTTGCGGCGACGGATTTGCCGTCCTGTGTGGATGAGATTTTTGACAAATCTCGGCCACATAGCTAACCAACTCCGGGATTAGCAGCCGCAGGCGGATTTGCCGCAGCGAATTTCCGGTGAAATTAGTACTGAGACAGGACATGTTGTGGATTTAAAATCTGCAGCATATGTCAACTCCACTGTTTCCATTCCATATGGATTAGATTTGCTTAAATCCCATACACGTAGCTTGTATTGGCAATGCTGGGGGTTTTATGTGCAGGAGTTCCACATGGAAAATCTGCAGTATTTCTGCTATGTGTGAACATAAACTTGTCCAGCGAGGGGATGTGTATACTAGCACTGTGGGGGTCTCATCTGGATGTACAGGTGATTACTGGCAGGAGAGCTTTGGATGATCTGAGTACATTATACTGGCGCAGCGCTCAGGGCGTGTACGGGTGGCTTCACATGTGGCAGTTTTGCTGCAGGTCCAAACCAAACTTTATAGAAAACGTTTTTTTTATTCTATATGCATTTAAATTTGGCTACTAAAAATGTGTTATTTGCTTATTTACCCATTTACTTATACGCTTCAGGAAACAGCCTAAAATACAAAATGCTACTGAAGGTTGGATGTTCTTCAGATGACTAACACTCCATGTGTGAGAGCTGTAGATCTAGATCTGGTCACAGGAAAGCAGAAATAGCTTTCCTAAGAAAATATTTGGCAAATATTTTCCAGGAAAGATCTGAACATGTTTTGGGCTCCCACCGCAGAGTATATAAAGACCTAGGCAGCTGTGGATGTGTCTGTGTTAAGGCCCTTTTACATGCAAAGATAATCTCTTAAACATCAGAACAACTGAACAAACTGCTGACATTTTTGCATAAAATAACACCCGCAGTTAATGGCTTTAGCCCGCCTGCACACGGGCGGGTCGGCAATCGCAAGCGGGTTTCCCGCAATGGAGTTCGACCCGGTGCCCAGCCGGTGACCCCAGCTTTACCTGTCCGGTGTCTTCTTTTCTGCTGCGAATGTGCCAGCCAGAGCGTCGGCCGGCAGACGCGCAGTTGGGAGGACACCGTACCGTTGCTATAGCGATGATTCGGCTTTTGCAGCCATTCTGCAATGATTATTGCAGAATGGCTACGGGCTGGATGGCTTACATTGACTTTAATAGAAGCCGGCCGTGCGTAGCATGCTGTGTTTTCTCCCCTGTGAGCGGAAAAATCGCAAATCGATTTCTGTTCGTGGGCAGGAAATCGCGTTTTCTCATAGCATGCTATGGGCTGGATTTGCTGCAGAATCCGGAGGCGGAATCCCGATCCGGTTTTTGCAATGCAAATCTGCCAATGTGCAGGAGGCTTTAATCTCCTGCATTAACCTCCAGGAGTTGTTCGCTCAGCTGAGCGTGTGTTTAGGCGATTGTTATTGTAGAAATACTTCGTCCAGCTGAGCAAACATCTGGCTGGCAGTTTCCATTGTTCTCCTCCTGGCTGAGTAAGCATTGCACTGATTAAATATGCAACGCAAAACAAAACCATCCTGCAAAAGACTTTTGTCTCCCACCATCTGAACGATGGATTTTATGCGGGCTATAATCCATCGTCAAACGTAAAGTACAGGACTGCCCGCGTTTACGTGAAACAATTATCGCTCACTTTCGTCCATTTGAATGAATTTTGAGCAACAATCGTGTGTAAAAGGGCCTTTACACCATGACATGGTAAGTATATAGGAAAGGTTATTATCTTAGAAGGTAATGTGCATACACTATAGAACCAAAGTGCAAATTTCTAATGATTCATGTTCACACAGACCAACATTGGTGAGGTTTTTGGAAGTGAATGGATCCAAAATTTTATCTACCTCTTTCCTTTATACTTTTCCTCTGTTTAAGGCCTCATGTCCACGGGCTGGTTAGATTCCGCGTACGAAATCTGGCCTGTGACCATGATGGGAGACCCTGTTTACCTGTCAGTGCAGATGGCGGCATCTACGCGGACCCCTCTTCTTCCGGGTTTTCTGTACTGCGGATGGTCCTCAAGGCTTGCTGTCGGACTTGTGCAGCACAGATTATTTTTTTTAAGTCTCATGCGGAACCCGCAATGTCATTCGAGCTGCGGATGAGACGGCTTCCATTTACTTCAACAGAAGCCGTTCGTGCGGAAACCATACTGAAATTGATCATGCTGCGATTTGTTTTCCAGACCAAGAGGTCCACAAATCAAATCCGCATGCTATAATTCAGTTGTGGACGCCCACGTTTCCCTATGGGCGGCTTGAACTGCGTATCATCCGCATGAGTGGCCATCATGGATTCCGCAATTCAAATCCGCCCGCGGACATTGGGCCTAAGATGCAATCCTCGTTTTGTATAAAAGAAAAGGTCTTAAATGTATTATGGAGACCCTATATTAATCAGCTAAATGTTAATTAAAGGTTATATCCATCTATGCAACCATTTTTTTGTTTTCTCAGTGTAGTTTTCGATGATAACTATCCTATCACTTTGTGACCTACTGTATGTATGGCCAAGGTAAGAGACAAACAAACTGCAGTTACACTTTGGGATCTGCCCAATACTCCTGGTCAGAGTGTGGGGCAGACAGGAGTAAGGGTCCGTTACACCAAACGATGTCAGTTTGCTTGTTCGCTCAGGCAGTCCGTTCAAACGAGAAATCGTTCAGTGGTTCAGATTCGCTGTATAAGAGAATGAGAACAACTGAACAATCTGTATGTAAACCAAACGATTAGTGAACGAGCTGACGATGGTTTTTACACCTGTATAAAATAAACGTTGAACAAAAAGTGAACGATTTATCATTCGTCTTTTAATGCTTTTACACTGAATGATTATCATTCATTTTCACTCATTTGAACTATTTTTTTAACGATAAATGTTTCGTGTAAATGGGCCTTAAGACAGCTTAATCACACTACACCGAATTTGTTGTCGGTTGCCATGGAGACACATAGGTCTGTACAAAAGCTGGATACATAAAATAATAGGACAGTTTTAATCCAGACCTATTACAAAGTAGTTTCTTTTTCCTTCAAAGGACAACGTCTTCCATTGTTAAATCTGAGTAATCCTATTATGATCAGTTGGTAAGTATCTCATACAGCCTCTTCTAATGACATCGGTTTCTCAGAAAATTGGATGAGAACTAATAGTTACAATGCAGATACTCATGTTGCATCTGCAACAGCAGCATCTGATCAGGACAGAAGAGTACCGGCCTTAGGATTTCCTGTTCTGTCAACCTATAGCCTTGTGAGCGAAACTATAAAATTTCCTATCCTCCATTTTTGTCTTGTAACCTGCTCTTCTTTTAGGACCCATGTACACACAACAATTATCGCTCAAAATTCGTTCAAACTATGGCTTTTGAGCGATAATTGTCGCATGTAAACACTTCCATCTTTCATTCTTCGGCTGAACGATGATTTTTTGGGGAGCATAAATTTCATCATTCAGTTCCATCATTCAGTCAGAGAGAGATAGCAGGGACCACACACTGTGTTCTCCACGGGAGCAGCTGATTACATTGTATTCAGCTGACAGCCAACTGCAGCCCCTGCAAAGACAATGCAGCTGAGTTAGAAGTCCAGACCACATGATGGGATTTGCAAACAACTGCTGAAGGTTCATCTACATGTAAATGAAGCCGATAAAGTGCTAATGGGCATAAGTGCCCATTAGTACTTTATGCAAAATGATCGCTAGAATTATCAATCTTTCAATCATTTGAAAGACTGTCTTTGTGTGTAAGGCTGCCTGTCAACGGGCGTTTGTTCATTGCGTTACCCGCGGCGATAATCCGGCCAAGGGTAATGCAGTGAAGCTTTCCATAGCGTTGCTATGGAAAGCGCAGTTGCCGCGTCCACGAGCGGAGAGTTATAGCGATTTTCCATTCATGAGATCTAATGCCGCGATTCTCTGTGGTGAGCCGGTCTGTCAGAAAAGCTCAACGCAGAGAACTGAGAGTGACCTCCACCCCCCTCTCCCCCGTGGCGGAATATTGCTGTCGATATTCCGCAACGGTCGTGGACAGGGGGCTGTGTCTCTCTCTCATCTTTGCTTGGAGACGGGGTTGACACTAAGCAGCCACCTCCCTCTATATTAGGAGGTTGTGTGAGTGGCTGTCTCATCGGTGTCCTCCACAGGTGTAACTGGCTCCCTCATTTGGCATTTGGCTGCCTGCATGCTGAAGGGGGTGCAGACAGCTGCCCTCCTGTATTAGTAAGTACAGTATATGGCTGTTTTTAGTGACTCTGTTTTTATATTTCCCTTTCTGTGATACACGTAAAACTTTTTAAAACTTATTTTTACTTTGTTTTTTGGTCCCCAGAGGGGACAAGATCATTGGATGCTTTGATCTCTCCTGCAGTAGGATGTAATGCATTAGAAGATCCCCAAATTAAATCTGCATTCTTTGATTAATTTGCGGATGCCCATGCATTCCTATGGGCGGATTGATTCGCGGATCTTCCGCGCGGATTTCGCAAATCAAACCCACCCGTGGACTTTGAGCGTAAGGGCTAATTCCCAGGGGCGGATTTCTGCCGCGTTGCCCTGCAGCTATTAGTTTCTTTTGAATCTAATAGCGCAATGCTCACGGTGCGGAATTCCGCACCCTGAAATCACACGTCCTCACCCGCGGCATGTTCTATTTGCCGCGGGCTTACGCGCGGTCGGCTTCCGTTGCAGTCAATGGAAGCCATCCGTCACGCTATCTTCCGCTGTAGCACGTGAAAATGCTTCCCCGCCTACCGCGTCATGTGACGCTGTGGGCGTGTCATATGACGCGGCCGGTGCGTCATGCGCTCTATTGCGTCGGATCCAGAGGTAAGTATGGGGTCTTTGGGGGGGGGCGCCGTGACGGGCTCCGCTGCGGAATTCCGCTTGCGGAGCCTGTCACGGCTGTGGGCACTAGGCCTAAGGCTCATATTTCTTTTCTCATTTTGAATCCCTCTATGGTATTATTACAACATCTTACACCAATTTAAAAAAACATTATTATTTCACATCAACAACTAACCTTTAGCTCAAACACAGGCGTGTCAATGCTCCCTGCTCCATGACGTTTAAAGCAATTTAGCACTATGCTCAACACCTTCTCTCGAATGGCCATTTGTGTAGGGTCAGCATCACGCGTGCCCTGTAATTAAAAGGCAGATTAATTTCAAAGAAAATGTCATCGATGACATATGCAGCGCCGGCCCGACTGAAATCAATGGGAGAAGATAGCGAAACAGCCTGCGGGGCTGCAGGAATTCCACATAGCGAGAAGAGACCGGAGGATCTGCTAGAGATCTCCCCGTATTTAGAGAAATAGGGGGCAGGGCTAGAGGGGCTTCCCAGGGCTTCCACGAGAGTGGGGGCGAGGTTATAGGGGATTCTCATAGTGATTCATCTCTAGCCAAGACAGGGGACGGGGCTAGAGGGACCCACCCCATGTCTTGGCTAGAGGGGAATCACTATGAGAACACCCTATAGCCCCGTCCCCTCTCTGGAAATCCCTGCGGAAGCCCTCTTGTCCTGCCCCCCTATCTCTCCAAATATGGGCGAATCTCTAAGAGATCCCCTGTAGCTCCGCTTCCCTATCTCCCCTCACTATGGGGGATTCCTTCAGCCCTGCAGTGATAAGACGCTGTTTCCATGTGAAAACGCCTCACATTCAGGGGCTTTCAGAAGGATTGCGAGGCGATATCGGGCTGTGAATCCCGTCCAGATGTCGCCCTCACCGTGCGCAGTATGAAGTGCCCACAGGCTACCTCTTTGCAATGGGCTATGTTTTACTTTGTCCTCTGGGTGTCTTCCCTCCAGCTTCTACCTGTCCAACTCGGTTTGATTGACAGGTTTTCAATCCATCCAAGCCAGGCAGGAAAAAGCCAGAGGGAAGACACCCAATGAACTCTTCCCTCTGTGCCCAAAGTAATACATTGTAATGGGGAATCTGTTGGCACCTTGTGCTGTCCATGGGCACAAATCTGCTGACATGCAACTTATAAAAATAAAATAGAATTACTTTTGGAGTCTTGAGTACAAAGTTTTTCTTTTGCTCCCCGCAATGTGTCGGCATGGTCACATTTTGGTGCAGAAATGCCTTAGTCGTTACCTGCAAAAGTATAAAGTCATTTAATTCCTGACGAAAAGAAAAATCCATTGACTGCTAAATATTAACCAACACAATAAGTTAACTGGTGGACAGTGCCAGGCGGCTGCTGCCAAGGCAAATTAAATCATGTAACACATCAAAAGAGGCATATGCAAATGACTAGAACATAGTTTTGCCTTTATACAATCACTAGTCACACAACACCTGGAATATTCTGTATAGTTTTAGGCCCTTTAAGTGGACAACCGTACATTGGTAATGCTAACCCTTACAGACGGTCTCTGTAGTAGTACAGCCTTTAAAACCAAAACATAACAATAAAACCACCTGCCTAATATAGTGCAAGTCCCCCTCGAGCCGCCAAAACACTTCTGACCCAGAGAGGCAAGAACTGCAAAGGCCTCCTGTGGGATACGGCAGCAGGGTGTTAGTAGATCTAGTTAGTAGCCTAAGTTGTGAAGTGGGGGCCTCTATGCATTGGATCACACACCACTTAGATCTCACAGATCTTATGTTACAAGTAATGGAGCTGCAAGAGCTGATAGTTGGGGGGCGGGGGATGCTTTACTCAATCATGAAGTCTTTGGGCTATTTGTGTTAAACACTCCCTATACAAATACTCTAAACTGTTAAATGGATGAGGTTATGGAACACAACGCCGAGGCCGGGAGACAGTGGGGCAAGTATAAATGATTTCCTCTCTCAGGTTAAAAGGACTGGGCAAGTATCTAGCAACGTGTTTGGACCAGCGGCTTACTGAGGCCATTGAAACTACCGGTCCATGGCAGAGAAACACGTTGCCTGATCCTTTTAACCTGTGAAGTGATTTATACTTGCCCCGCTGTCTCCCGGTCTCAGCGCCGCGTTCAATAGCCGCTTCCTTTTAACTCCATCCAGCTGTCAAAGAAGGGAACGTGCAACCACCAGCTGGACTGTTCTTGGTCTGCCAAGAATCTTCAGGAGCCGTAGGTGAGCAACTCCTGACACCTTATAACACTTTGGCTAAATCGTCTCACACATGAGGCGCTTCTAATTTGTATTCCAGCAATACTCCAAACCACCACTGTGATCTAAATTTGTAGGGTGTAATATAAAGGGTGTCTCAAAAGTCTGGAAACACCCATGTAGAATGAAAATGGTTCGGCAGACGGTGATTCAATTTTGCATACTAACTGCGGCAGAAGAGAGAAACCCGTTAGCCCATATCACCAACATGACGGCCATTTTGAATGCTGCCAGCTTAGATTCAACTTTAAATTTTCTCCGTAGGAAGGAAGGTGTGTAATATATCAACAGACAGAGATATCACCAGAAAAGCAATGGTATGCTTTATTTTAACATAACTTTATTGGTTCTCATGTTAAAGTGATTTTTCTTCATTACAGGCAATGTAAATGTTGGCGTTATCTCAAGTAGAATGTGTCAGGGCTGTAGATTTCAATCATTACCACCCAACCAGACCTCCCATCACCCACAGTGCAGGTGCCAAACGTCTTTCCAAATTCTAACAAACCTGAATTAAGCCAGAACAGCGGTTGCTGATGTTTTCTCAGTCACTGTTTTTGGTCATCCAGATTTTGGTTTATTAGGCTAACTTCATATGGGCGATCGCGATATCAGGCCGTGAAACAGGAGCCCCATACTGTCCTTGCCAACAAGTGAATTCCCTGCGGCAGAGGATCACGGAGTTTCTCAAATTATTTTCAATGGGGGAAAACTTGCATTGCACCGCATTCACCCTGCACGTGGTGCGATGCTGCCGTCGGCGCCATTGAAAACGATGGGCACTGCGATGCAAGAGCACGCAGAAAACATCCCGCGATTTGTTTCCCGCAGGAAAACATCACTCGTGTGTATGACCCCTTTCCAAAGAATGGGGTTCATATTTGACGAGATTTTCTCACCCGTGTGAAGGCAGCCTTAGCGACAGAACCTGTTTTTCGAAATTTGCAAAGAAGTTTGGCAACTGCACAGTGGGTGATGGGAGGTCTGGTTGGGTGGCGTTGATTAAAATCTGCAGCGATGACACGTGCTTCGTACGCCTTGAGAGAACGCTGTCACTCACATTGCCTGTAATGAAAAAAATCAGTGTGTTAACGTGAGTACGAATAAAGTTATGTTAATATTAAGCACACCATTGTTTTTCAGTTGAATTGCTCTGCCAGCTTGATGTATCGCACACCTACCTTCCCACTGGAAAAATCAGAGTTGAACCCAAGACGGCAACATTCAAAATGGAGGTCATGTTGGTGACAGCTTGCATGCCAAATTAGTCTGCCAAACTGTTTTCATTCTATTTAGTTGTTTTTCAATTTTGAGACGCCCTGTATACGCATCCTAGCGTGAGGTGGGGCGGTTTGTTATCAAATCAACTCTGCCCTCACGTGGATGCATTATTTGAGTACACGCTGTGCCTCACACTCAGCATCACCATAGCATCTACAGGGTGGGGCACCCTCTTATGAAAGCTCTTACTTCTCTATCAGGGCTCTTACCTCCATCACCAGCTATGAACCATCTCTGCACAGTATTCGCCTCCTATTGCTTCCTCTAATGCCCCTCTCTGTAACTCTCCCATAATAAATAGTGGCCCTTCTTACCGTAGTTATACTGTGCTGCAGTGACCCTTCTTAGTTATAGTAATCCCCTGTGGCCCCTTTGGTTATAGTGCCCCCTGCTCCATTAACTCCTTCATCATTCAGTCCCATGTAAAAGCTACACCTCCTTCATCATACAGTCCCATGCAAAGAAAAATCATTTCATTTCCTTTAATCCCAACATACTGCCCCATGCAATCTTACGCCCATCATCTCCTCTTACAGTCCAATGTAAAACACCTAATACTTACCCCTACCTTCAGCTCCTCAATATAGCCTTCCAATATGCAGTCCCATGTAAAACATCTTTCACCATCCTTTCAAAAGAACTAATTGTGGCAAGATGGGTTTACTCACCTGCGGATCGCTGACCTCAATGTCAGGAAATGGGCAGCACACATGTAGAAAAGGCTCCAAGAGACTTCACTTCTCTTCAAATCTGGCGCCTGCCAGCTTTATTGCGCATCACAGCATACAATACCGGATAAATGTCCACGGTTCACGAACCACAGGGCCACTGTGACTACCGTGGACATTTATCCGGGCATCTGGAGGGCATCCTCCTCCTTCAGACATATGACAGTCCCAGAATTGGTGCGCACCGGACTTCAGGCTAGCAGCCCTTCTAGCTCCACTGAGCTATATCTTTATTTTTTTAGGTGTGGCAGGATCTGATTCATTTATCACATTTCCTCCCCTACTCAGGTGTTCTCTCTGCAAGCATCAGAATGGCTCCGTCTAGCAGCCTCCGCAGGCCATTCTATGCACTGCACACCTACATAATACACAGTCCCACATCAAACACTCTTCTGTCCCATCCAGCATACAGTCCCATGTAACGTCCTGCCTCCCCTCACACATAGAGGAACTCTGTGCTGCCTCCTGTTGTGAGCCACGGTGTAGCTTTGCTCCTACTCACCTCCGGTTCTGAAGATCATTGAGAGTCTAGAGTCGGAGGGGAGTGAAGCTACGCTACGTTCAGTGTAACGTCCGATCAGTGCGATCACATGAAAGGAGTTAGTGGAGGGGGAAGGACACCTGGCAGCGGCTGCTTCTCCTGGTCTGGACAGCCGGAGATCCTCAGCCCTACAGTGAATGAGGGCTCGCCAGCAGCCGATCACAGGTATCCTCGGAGTGCAACTTTTCCTGCGATCTCCACACCAAAAAAACTTTTTGGAGGTTGTAGAAACCCAAAATGTATTTTCTTGTAGAGTTTTATTGTAAGTAAACTCTTACCTGACAATTAAGAACAGCACTGAGTGAAGAGGGTGTGAATGCAGTAAGCGAAGTCCTCCGGGCAGCCAGGATTCTCCAGCACGGCGCTAAGAAACACCTTCTAGCTGCCATTATTTATATGGCTGAGGAGACTCCAGTCCGGGTACGTTACCCTCTAATTCTCCTTCCACAACGTGAGCACAGATCTAAGAAAAAAAGAGAAAACAATCACAGGATGAAGTGAAAAACACCAGTAATGTGAGAACAAACTTCTGATACAGGTCATTTAACCCCTTAGATGCTGCTGTCAGCAGGGATTGCAGCATTAGTTATCCCATCTTCACCCTACAGCATGAGGGTGAAATGCTGAGGCGTTTCCATGACAGACGGGGGTCTAACAAAGCCCCCAAGCCTGCCAGATGTACTGTCTAACAATATCAAAATACTAATGACTTCCTGTCCGTGAGTGCTTGTGTGAGTTACATGCTCCGCCTCTGATCACATGACAGTGACCTTATCAAGGGTCCTCAAATATAAAACATGCAGAGCCTGACAGCAGCTGTGTGCTTATAGGACCTGTGATGAGGTCATCATCATGTGATCAGTCACCTGGGCTTCGTGCCCTTGAGTGATATGCTCCGACCCTGATCACATGACGGTGACATCATCACAGGTCCCTCATCTCTATGCAGATTACGGATGAACTACATCTCCTACAAACCCTCACGGCCTCAGTTGCTATCAAAGTGCTAACGACCACTTGTCTGTTAGTACGTATGTGCTGTGCAAGTTACATGCAGAGCCTGACAGCACCTGTGATGATGTCACCATCATGTAATCAGTTACCGGCTTTTAGCCTCAACCCATGATCACATGACAATGACGTCACCACAGGTCCTTTATTTTCCTTCTCCACTGAATGAGGGATTATGGGCGGACTACATCCCCCACAAACCCCAGTGGCCTCAGTTGCTATGGATACAGCAGTACTCAGTCTGGCAGTTTGTAGCTGCACACCTGTGTGGAGACTCCAATAAATGACACCTCACAAATGTCCACATACATAGCTGGTGGTGCATACTGACCAACAGCATTGAAGTATTGTCCTTCACCACTATCTCACATCTCCTGAGCGGGATGATATGTCATCTCAAGTACTAATGCTGCCAACACCAGTCCAGCCTTCATCTAAATGTCAACCGTGGTCCAGTGTTGGAACAAACCGTCGCTATCGTACAAACATGTCACCACAGAGGGTTCAACACCGCCGTGAAGCTAATGTAGCTTACATGACACAGCAACAAGCCACGATGTCACCTCTGCCACCAGCTGAAGTTTGTAAATCTCATGCAGCTCATACGCGAAAGCAACGTACCAGAGCTGTGGCTGTGTGAGACGTGCGTGTAGCAGAGCCGTGGCTGTGTGAGACGTGCGTGTAGCAGAGCCGTGGCTGTGTGAGATGTGCGTGTAGCAGAGCCGTGGGGGGGGGGGGGGTGACATGTGGGTAGCAGAGCTGTAGGGGGGTGACGTGCGTGTAGCAGAGCCGTGGGGAGGGGGGGTGACGTGCGTGTAGCAGAGCCGTGGGGAGGGGGGGTGACGTGCGTGTAGCAGAGCTGTGGGGAGGGGGGGTGACGTGCGTGTAGCAGAGCTGCGGGGGGGGGGGTGACGTGCGTGTAGCAGAGCTGCGGGGGGGGGGGGGTGACGTGCGTGTAGCAGAGCTGCGGGGGGGGGGGTGACGTGCGTGTAGCAGAGCTGCGGGGGGGGGGTGACGTGCGTGTAGCAGAGCTGCGGGGGGGGGGGTGACGTGCGTGTAGCAGAGCTGCGGGGGGGACGACACACGTGCGTGTAGCAGAGCTGCGGGAGGGGTGACGTGCGTGTAGCAGAGCTGCCGGGGGGGTGACGTGCGTGTAGCAGAGCTGGGGGGGGGACGTGCGTGTAGCAGAGCTGGGGGGGGGACGTGCGTGTAGCAGAGCCGTGTGGGTGTGGCGTGCATGCAGCAGTGCTGTGTGGTTCTATAATTTCCTAGTATTACTGACAGGCAATAATGCTTTTGTATACTTAGTAAAATAAAGCATTTTATAAGCCATCCAACAATCACATTGTGAGGCTTCCTAGGGGGACTAAAAGCAATAACATTGATTGTTAAAAATCAGGCGAACTTTTGTACCCAACCAACGGCACAAATCGTAGCCGGACCGCAGGTCTAATGACCCAGGTGCAATGTCATAAGGATCCATCATGGCGTCAGTCCAAGTCATCAGACTGCAGCTGGACCGTATCGGTGGGCAAAATATTTGGAGAGAAAAGACATGCCTGTATGACACCCCCTGCAGCCGAGCGCCCGCAGCCGGATCCCGCAGGATGTATACGCACCAAGATGGAACATGCTGGGATTATTCTTGCTCACGTACTTCGCACAATTCACATGAGCGGTAACATGGCCGTCTATGGGAGATTGGTACAGCGCATTCATTGTGTGGATGGTTATAACTGCCATCATTGCTGGCAGCGCAGATATCTCCAGTCAACATCCATGGGGGAAGATTCTAGAAATCCACATTTAATACGACCCGGCGGATGAATGAAGATGGCCAGAGGACTTAATGCCCACTAGTCTGCAGGCTACTCTGATTGGCTAACACGAGCCAATCACTGCAAGTTGTTGTATCTCAGACTACCAATGCAATAACAATACAGTGGGAAATAATGGAAAGTACATATCCACACTGAGCCCTAAAACCATGAAAACGTGGGGGGATGAGAAGTACATTAATGCAATCAAAGGGTTAAGTGACAATGTAGTGACGGCTGACCTTGTTGCCATGCATGCCTCTGGTCCTCCAGCACACAGCACACGTGATTCTATCCCAGGGACTTGTCTAGTCTCCCGGTCCACTCTATGGTTAGTGACGTCGCCGATATACTCCACTGTACTTCTTGTAAAACTTCATATTCGGAGCACAGCAGTTCTGATAATACCTCTCTGAGAGAGAATCCATTCATAACCTGTCATTTATAAAAAAAAAAAAAAGCATTCGTTATACCGGCTTTAGAGTTGGCACATGCCCACAGTAAATATGGCGCCTCTCGTCTCACTAGCTACCCGGAAGCGCGCCTAGATTATATGTACTATGATATTTTCGGCCCGCCTCATTACTCCCGCTATATTATCACGTTATAACGCCTCTCATGTCCGTTGTAAGTCGGTTTGAGGCGCGCACTAATATTTCCGGTCTTTGGGTGGGCGGGGCCAGGCGGTGGTCATGGTGACTGTAGGAGCTATCGGTCCGCGTGACGTCATACGGCGCGACGGGCGGCTTTAGGGTGTGCAAGATGGCGTCAGGAAGTGGGGTGAGTGATGCCTGGTGAAGCCGAGTTCTGCTCGGGATGGTTCCATGTACGTAACGCTTTTGGGTTACTTCAGCCTGCAATAATCTACTTCCGTTGCATCCTGTGGGACTACAAGTCCCAGCATGTTCTGCTCAGAAACTGGGATACTGATGTCTGCAAACAACTTCTTGCACCCAGTTAGGTGACTGAGCGGTGTAAGGCTGGGTTCACACATGACCGATTCCCGACATTTCCGCCGGGAGGACCGCCGTGGCTGTGAAGAGGCCGCAGCGGAAAAAAAAATATAGACATGCTGCGTTCGGCAAAGCCACGCCGCAGCGGCGGTTTCTGCCGGATTAGCGGCAGCGGATTTGTCGTCCCGTGTGGACGAGATTTCTCAGAAATCTCGTCCACCTGGCTGGCTAATCCCGGGATTAGCGGACGCAGGCGGATTTGCCCTGTGTGAACCCAGCCTAAGACTGGTCGTAGATGTGTGGATGACCCCCATGTACAGGGGTTACCTCTGTAATCGGGCGCTGACATGCTTATATCCCCCAATCCCATAAGCATCACAATGTTTTGGGTTTTTTTGCTTTCCTAGATCTTTGTTGGAAACGGGGTGTGAATACGGTATATAGTCACTAGGTGGCTTCTGCAACTCTCGCCATTCGTACGGTTGACTGCCCCCTGTGTTGGTCGGACCAATCACGTCGCCAGCTGAGGGGCTTCTACTTGAAATACCCCACTACATATCTCTTTAGATGAGCCAAATACCTGGCCCAACCCAATGAGCGCCCGTTACTGCGCACCTTTGATTTTATGTCACACGGACTGAGGATCGGCCAATGGGGGCAAATCGAAATTCTGATGTTCACCTGCGTCGGCCACCTCTACGTCTCCCCGATCCTGTGAGGGGGATGGTCAGCAAGTTATTCTGCCCACTGATTGGTTGGGGTCTCACTGCTGATCCTAAGAACGGGCGACCCGCGTCCCTGCTGGCCTTTACTGCGGGAGTCGCTTCTTCGCAGAGTTGTGGGGTCGGAGTTAGTAGCAATTGACCAACTTGGGCCGCTCACACATGCGTTAGGAGAATGCAGCATCAGAAACAGCGGCATTTTACCGCGATTTCACGTAACGTTTTTAAATGCATATGACTGCGTTTTTTTTAACGCACCCATAATTGTGATCTGTGATGAGATGTGTTAAAAATGCGCAAAAATAGAACAGACAGCCTCACAAATGGCGGTGTTAGAAGGCTCCATTAACCCTCTCCAATCCACTGTACAGCTCTGATGTTGAAAGACGTCCGTCGGGGTTCTCTTACGTTATATTGCCAGTCTCTCTGCTGTTGGAGCCTATCCAATGTGTCACCTCATGCAGTACTGGCTTTAGCCAGCAGATGGCACCGTTGTATACTGGCAGAAAAAGAGTAAGCCCCATAGGAAAATCAGAATACAAATTGGATTGGAAAGGGTTAAAATAAATAGCAGTGTTGTACTGCAGTTAGGCCTCCTTCCCACGGACGGATTTCCGCCCCGTGATACGCGGCGAAAATCCGACGCGTTGCCCGCAGCTGTTAGGTTCTATTGAACCTAATAGCTCAATGCTCACGGTGCGGAATTCCATTGTGGAATTCCGCACCGTGAAATCTCCCGTCCTCACCCGCGGCATGCTCTATTTGCCGCAGGTGTACACGCGGACGGCTTCCATTGCAGTCAATGGAAGCCGTCCGCTCACGCTATCTTCCGCTGTAACACAGCGGAAGATAGCATGAAATCGCCTCTCCGCCCACCGCCGCTGCGTCATATGACGCGGCCGGCCGAGTCATGTGACGCTGTGGGTGTGTCTTGTGACGTGGCCGGCGTGTCACATGATGCTGCGGAGCGTCACGCCGAAACGTCATGCGGGACCCAGAGCGCCGGATCTGCTGGTAAGTATGGGGTCTCTGGGAGGCGCCGTGACGGGCTTCGCCGCGGAATATTCCGCGGTGGAGCCCATCACGGCCGTGTGCAGCCGGCCTTAGCGCAGCATTTCAAACGCCATGCTAATCGCGGTAAAAAGCGGGCGCTGTGAGAGCCGCCTGAGGCTTATAAAAAATATATGTTTTATTATTAAATCGATGCGCAGTTTGTTGCATTTTTCCTTTCATCGGAGTTAGTGACGTTTTGAAATGTCCTGTAAATATCTGTCCTCCTCCTCTAACCCCATCTATCATAAACATGGCTGACTGGGATGTAGGATTATTGTATCCGAAGGGGAGGAAAAGCCGGACGTTACCGTTTATAATACAGTAAAACCGCACTCCTATATGTCGGAGTCTGGGCGAGCGGAAGAGCCGGAGGTTTGGCTTACTGACTCCGCAGTGACATGAAGGGAGTGCTGGCCGAGCAGGCGCAGTCCAGAGGGGTGACTGAGCGCCGGCTAGTTCTGGCAGTCACATTGAAAATGAATGCAGTATTTGCCCGACCAGAACTCCATTAACTGCAGGGGGGGGCAGTAAGCCGGATCTACCAGAATAACAAGTTATCCCCTATCCACAGAGTTGTGGATAACTTGTACAGAGGGGGGCTCACCACTGAGCTCCCCACTGATCCCAAGAATGGGGGTCCCGTTTCCCCTGCCCTCCTCACTGCCGGCTTACTGCATCCCCTACAGGGAGTGCTGAGACCCCATAGATCAGCAAGTTATCCCCTATCCTGTGGGTACTCGAGGGGTCATAAACACCAGACCCCTAGTAATCATATTCCCATATCCCAGCAGTATGCCGTCTCTTTAAGAACTCCCCATAGATGCAATGATATAAGGCCCATTTACACAGAGCGATGAGTGATCATTTTGCATGAACTATGAAGTAGCCACTCAGCTACTTAATAGCTTATTAGCATGCAAATGAAGCCTTAGCTGAATGCAGTTAATAGCTGGAGGGCTCTTATCTGCATTCAGCTCCTTTTGTTCTCCGGGAAGCAATGCTACCTACCGATGGAGAAGTCAGTGTGCGGTCCTGAGAAGACCGCACGCCGATTTTTAGGTTGGCCTGAATTTAACGATCATCTAGCAGTCCACGATGGCCGCATGTTTAGACGCAACGATTATCGCTCGAACGATCGCTTTTGAGCAATTTTTGTGCGATCATCACGCCGTATAAATGGGCCTATAAGTAGCTCACTAATAGAATAAAATACCCACAAAGCCGCAAATATTAAGTGGGTATAAGAAAGGGTGCTGTCACACCGGCGTTGGGGAGGAAGAAAGGATGTCCCCGCTGCCAATGGTACCAACTCTGGACAGAACCGATCAGCTCCGGGCTGACCCCCACTGACTATAATGGGATCCACCCACTTTCCACTAAGCTGCTCAACTATTGGACAGAAGAAAAAACGCTGCAATACTTGTAGTCGGATCTGTGGCCGACCCGCCTAACTATGAGTTCTACCTACCCGTTGTGTGTGTGTGTGTGTGTGTGTATATATATATATAAAATTTATTATGTGTGATCGTAGATGTTCTAAACTACGCTGTAAATCCCTGCATAGCCTCTTATGGTCAGGAACTTCCCCCTTGACGGGCAGACGCTCTCCGCTGTGGACCTTCTAGAAGTACTCTGGGAAGTCTTGTCTGGATATTACTAAGTCAGCAGCAATATACCAGCTGTATAACTGGTGTCGCCTCAGCCCGGCTACATTCATCTGTTTCGAACGCCTTCATCATGACCCCCAGTCTGAGCACAAGTCCAGAGCTTCATCTCTTATAGATTTCTATCACCTCTCAGACCCCTCCCTTCCACACTAGGCTCCACCTTCCATGTTTCACTATATTCCTCCCCTTGTATAGAGTGCTGCTGCAGTATCATGTCTACCTTTACGCCTGCGTCACATGAGTACCTGCACAGTAGTACGCAGTGGATAGAAGCCATTGATTTCATTGGCTTCATTCACGTGTATTTTGCTCGTGTATCTATCTCACACACAAATACGTAGCGCGCTCTGATCTCCTGTGTATTTGTGCATCAAAATAGCACATATTGAACTAAGTAACTTAATTTCAATAATAGAGGCTTGCGTGTTTGTTTTTTTTGTGCTGGATGTGCATGCGCAAAAAATACAAACACGCACTTGTACACCCAAAAACACAACGCTTATTGCGTAAATGCGCTTACGCCCATGTGACACCAAGCTTGGGGTGGCTTTGCCCAGGAAAGCTATAGAGCGGTTATGGGCGATAGTTGTCCCATGTGAACGCAGGACCCAACAGGATACCGAGCAAGAAACTGGTTATAAGTCGCTAGTCAGCTCACTGGAAAGGAAGCAACAAGTGAGGGACTTTTGCTCAGTGTCAAGCTACTAACAACAACCCATCTGGCCACAGCAGGGCTGTGCGCGGGTGACGTGCGTGTAGCAGGGCTGTGCGCGGGTGACGTGCGTGTAGCAGGGCTGTGCGCGGGCGACGTGCGTGTAGCAGGGCTGTGCGCGGGCGACGTGCGTGTAGCAGGGCTGTGCGCGGGCGACGTGCGTGTAGCAGGGCTGTGCGCGGGCGACGTGCGTGTAGCAGGGCTGTGCGCGGGCGACGTGCGTGTAGCAGGGCTGTGCGCGGGCGACGTGCGTGTAGCAGGGCTGTGCGCGGGCGACGTGCGTGTAGCAGGGCTGTGCGCGGGCGACGTGCGTGTAGCAGGGCTGTGCGCGGGCGACGTGCGTGTAGCAGGGCTGTGCGCGGGCGACGTGCGTGTAGCAGGGCTGTGCGCGGGCGACGTGCGTGTAGCAGGGCTGTGCGCGGGCGACGTGCGTGTAGCAGGGCTGTGCGCGGGCGACGTGCGCGTAGCAGGGCCGTGCGCGGGCGACGTGCGTGTAGCAGGGCCGTGCGCGGGCGACGTGCGTGTAGCAGGGCCGTGCGCGGGCGACGTGCGTGTAGCAGGGCCGTGCGCGGGCGACGTGCGTGTCGCAGGGCCGTGCGCGGGCGACGTGCGTGTCGCAGGGCCATGTGGCGCATTGCGCCACCAGAAACACTGGTACTATAATTTTCTAATAATTACTAGTCTTTCATCTAACGACTGCCTGTTCACAGTGACTGGAGACGGGCAGCTGGGTGAGATGTCTGGAGCACTACGCCTCCATGATCTCAATAAGACCCCTAAAAATGGGATTCCCTGCATGAACGGAGCGGAGGTTGTGCTTGCACGCTGACATTTAGCTTAGAACGTTGGAAATTGCCGAATACAAGCACTCAATCTCCAGCGCTCCCATTGAAATGAATGAATTGGTGAAGGGGCCTTCGATGCCGCTGTTCTCGGGCGTCCACTGATCATAAAGTTATGCCTTTCCCTCTGGATAGAGCACAACTTTAGAACTTGGCACAATCCCTTTAATTGATAAGTGATTGGTAATTCTAAAAGGTACATTTGCGCAGTTGTGTTGTTGGATTGCATTGCTTGCGTTTACATGAAATTCTTGTATAAGCCTTCGGGCTTATGTCAGCATACCCCTATAGTGACCAATTTAGAAAAAATATACAAAATCCTTAAAGTGCGCTGCATTTTCTGGTTGATGAGACGCCGCTCTGACGCTACTCTTACATCTGCAGCCGTTTCACCTGAATAAGACATTCTTATTACATTCCCACCAGTGAAATGTTTGCATGGCTAGTCTGCCTTAATTCTATGGATCTCTTTTAACAGTATCTTTGCCTTTTTTCAGTCAAAAAACACAGATTTCCGCCGGAAGTGGGATAAAGATGAATATGAGAAACTTGCGCAGAGACGAATCACGGAGGAGAGGGAGAAGAAAGATGGTTTGTAGTAATTTATGTTATATTTGTATAATCACTAATGTCTGTAGCTTTATTTTCACACTATGCCTGTCGGGTTCCTGCAGTAACATGTGGCAATAGGATTGGTTTGTAAGCTCTACACCCTCAGGTGACACTGCCTGACATGTCTTAGGCCTCATGCCCATGGCCGGGTCGGATTCTGACTGCGTAATCTCGAAGCAGAATCGGACCCGGCGCCCTCCAGAGACCCTCTACTCACCTGTCAGGATTTGCGACGAGAGTCTCGACCGGCATGCATGCGCGGTGAAGGGCCTGAGCGGATCCGTCGCGAATCGCTGCGGGACGGTCTGCTTCCTTTGACTGCAGTGGAAGCCGTCCGTGCAATTTCCCCCCCCCCCACAGAATAGAACATGCTGCGATTCTTTCCCGTGAGCGGAAAATCACAGTTAATTTCCGCTTGTGGGCAGGGAAGAATCCTTTAGCATGGCATGTCTATGGACGAACATTGCTGCGGAATTCACGGCGTACATCTAGCCGTGAATTCGGCAGCGGTAATCCATCCATGGGCATTGGGTCTTAGTGATGCATTAAAACTTAAATCGTAACTGTACTTTAATTTTTTTTTTTATGTACAGAATATACAATTATAAGCATTTTTGCAAAAGGTTTTATCAACCTTTTCTGTACTTTTTTTGTTTTTTTCGTACAAACCCCCTATTCAGCTATGCATCTAGGTGAAGATGATGCTGAGGAATCAGTCTTCAGCTAGCTAATTGCATAGCTGCAGAGGGTTCCAGCTGCGTCTCACTGTCCTCTCTAGTGCAGGTACAGCTGCATAGAACAGCTTAGTTATAGAGCCTGCTTGAGGGTGCATTCAAGGGCTGCGGAATTCATGTGGGCGGATTTTGACTCCAGAATTTGATGCGGATCCAAATCAAAGGTCACACTTCAAATTGAATTGGTGAAATCTGCTATGGATCCAAGTCAAAAACCACACCAAAATATGTTGCAGATTTGCATAAAAATGCGCTACATGTGAACATACCCTTATACAGTATTTACTTGATTTTCTGTCCCCAGCACTGGTTTTATTTGTCTACCCTTTCCTCTGCTCTCTCCTCGCGAAACCCCATGCACTGTCAAGGTCTCAGGGCATCACATTGTGACGTACAGTAGTGTAGAGACTGTACACTGAGATGCCCTGAGACCATGTAGTGTTTATGGTCCAGCAGGGAACAGGCGATGTAAAGGGGAGAAGCTGTCAGCAGCACAGAACAGCTTCTCTTTACACAGTCTCAGGGAACAGAATAGCAGGGACATGAGAAAAATAAAAGCAGCCCTGGGGACAGATCATGGGGGTACAAAGAGCTGTCCACGCAAATCTTCCTGGGTTTAACTGCATGGTGCAGCAAGCCCCGGAGATTTTCCGGGCGTGCCACTAAAGGGGTTAAAAGGAACTTTTTGGGTCCTTTCTGTCACATGATTGGTTCATTCTGCTGTTCCTTCCTCTCCTGCATCTGTTTCCCCTAGAATGGCTGCTATACATGCCCATTGCATGCAGCAGGATGTCAGTACATGGAGAGTTGATTTTTATTACTACAAGGGCAGAATGATTATGAAGTACAGATAAATAAGCTACCAGGGAGAAAATGATATGATCAGGTAGTTGCTGCACATATACTCTGAGCGGATGGGTCTTAATGAGGGAGGGCTTCATATGGGTCAGTAAATCCCTATGAGTAAATCTTTTGACTGACATGTTATTACAGTTAATTATATGAAAAGATTGAATTCTGATGGATTGTCTTATTACTCTGAATGACTAGAGTTATTGTTGACAAGATTTAGAAGTGTCTTCCCAGATATAGCGCATCATTATAATAAAAATTGCAGGAAAATTAAATTAAAAACATGGTTTCTGCATGATGTCAAAATGTGTTGATTTCCGTATACATTTGTGGTGCTGCCGTGTTGGAATATAATTTTGTGTTCGTATCGTTTCATGGAAATGTGTTTTTGCAGGCAAACCACTACAGCCTCCCATTAAAAGAGAGCTGCTCCGGCACCGAGACTACAAGGTGGACCTGGAGTCCAAGTTGGGGAAGACCATTGTCATTACAAAGACCACTCCACAGTCTGAGATGGGCGGGTAAGTGGACTGGAAACTCACCATGCTTAGTTTTTAAAGAATTCTCAAAAGTGTTGCAGACATTGTGTGCTTTGGTCAGTCCCTTCTTATTATATACAGCTACCTATTATAGGATGTCCTACTACTGCCATTCTTGGTGATCAGCTGATCGATTGGGAATCCAGCGGGCAAGTGTTCAGTTTCCCTGAAGCATACTAATGGGATGCCCATGCGATGCATGGAGGGGCTGTGTTTTTTGTAGTCAAGCATTTCTCTGGATAATAGATGAGGATTCCAAAAACCCCAACATCCATCGACTCTATTTGAAGACATTCAAACCGCTCTATGGTTTCATCTGAATCCCTGAAAACTCGATTCAGATGGACCCATAGGCTTTCAGTAGAGGTATCTGATCATTTCCAGCATTTGTGCCAGACAGAATAGTCCTCCCAGTCGTTGTTACAAGACTTGTATAAAGAGTCTAACATTGACTTGCAGGAATGCTGCCATCCAATAGGTGGCACTGCAGAGGTATTGTTCCATCTCCAGTATTTAGACAGAGTAGTGTAATTGACTATTCAGTCTGGCACAAATGTCGGAAACTAACGTAAAGCTGCTTGTAACTTTGGTTTCTATTTTAGTAATGAAAGTTTATGGTTCCATCTGGTTGTCAACTTCAACGATTCAGACAGAACCTCAAGATGGAGACTGTAATACCATGTGAATGTAGCCCAACCACGGTTATACTCATGTGATCTCACAGCAGCCTAGATGGTTGGATGGGGCACTCATCTGTAATATAATGCCAAAATGCACCTGTATTACACTAGTCTGTAAACAGGCTAAGGTGTACTCTTCAAGTAGGTACAGATCGTGCAGTAGTTCATGGACCCACAGTTATAGGGCCCTGGTGGGCCAGAAACCTAAATCTTAGAGAATCTGTCATCTTTCCTACTGCCATTTAAAAAAAAAAATACAGTCAAACCTCTAGTTTTGTTGCTAATCTGACTGAAAGCAATTGGCCAAACTTGAAACCAAGGAAATTCGAGGCAATTATTTCTATAGGAATCAATGTAAATCCAATAAATTCGTTCTAGACATTCCAAAAAACACACCAAACCACATTTTTGTTCAGCGCTGCTTTTTCAGTGCACGGTAAACGCTGTACAACGCTCCCATTCATTTCAGTGGGGCTGCTCACACAAGCATTTTTGGCTCTACGTCGCCCATTGAAATGAATGGGGAGCGGTTTCAGCACTGCCGAAAATGCTGCACAACTGGGTACCACGTTTTGGCAGCACTAAACACCTCAACTACACTACCTGAGAGAAGTCGTCGAACCATTAATTAACAAGTACAGATCATGTCTTATTTCATTATTTTAAGTATAACTGTTGTCCCCCTGTTATTCCTTCTAGAAGCGTATTAGTAAATTAGGCGCTACCATTCCCCATTGTCAATAGGGGTTGTCTCTACACAATCTGACATTGTTAGCATTGATTGGACAGTGTGAGAGTTCGCCGGGACACATCAAACTGGTAATATCCATTTGTCAGTTTGTCATACATTTCTAGTAGTAATAACAGAGGAGCAGCACAAGGCAGCATTCTAAGATGCTCCAGCGTTGTCATACTGTATTATGGGGGATAGAGATGTAGCAAAGCTTAGCTTAGCCTGATGCATCAAGTTATCACAGTTATTGCATCTTCACGAAATCCATTGATAAGCTATTGAAAAGGCAAATTAACTGTGGCATAGACGTTTTTCTTTTAAGTGTCAAGTTTACATTGCTGCTACTGTACAAGTATAATACTTGAACCCCTTCCCACTCTAAACTTGCGTTCTGGGGATAGCGCAAGATCATAACCGATCTCGCGTTATCCAGCAGTGGGAGTTGGCTGTCAGTGATAGCTGGCCTCCCACTGCAACAGCTGGGGTGTATCGGAGATGTATGTAGCGCGCTTCCTCTGTGACAATGTCGGGCTCTCGCGATGTAATGGCAGAGAGCCCGGCTGGTTGCCATGGCAACAGTATGCCAAATACCGGCGTCCTGTATTGCCATTGCCTATGATCACTGTAATAAGCGATAAGACATTGCAGGAGAGAAGTCCTGCAATGCCTTATCACAGTGATCATCAGTGCTATGGTGTAAATCCCCCAGAGGGAAACAGATGGTGTAAAAAAAAAAAAAAAAAAAGGTCAAAATAATGTACAAAAAATAAAAATGTAAAAAAAAAATGCAAAAAACTCTTAAATTCTTTTTCTCATGTTAGCATAAAAAATGTAAGAAAATCAGACATATTTGGTACCGTCGTATCCGTAGTGATGTGTACAATAAGTTGCACATGCTTTTTATCCTACACGGTAAAAAGCGTACAAAAAAAACCGCTTAAAAACTAAGGCAAAATGCTAATGCTGAGAGTTTTACAATATAGTCTTATGTACCCAAAAAATGGCACGATCAAAAACTACAGTTCGCCACGCAAAAAACAAGCCCTTATACGGCCGTGTCGAAGAAAAAATAAAAGTTATGGCTTTTGAAAAATGGAGACGAAAATCTGCCAAAAATCATTGCGTCCTTAAGCCCAAAATAGGCCATGTCCTTAAGGGGTTAAAGAAGGATTGAGGGGAAAAACAGTCAGAAAAGGTGATGGATCCTGGTAATTACTGATATTCGATCCTATTATTGCATTTTGTCCAATTGGGGTCGGGGGGGGGGGGGGGGGGGCACCTGGAGGTTTAGTGGAATACCAGCAAGGGGATTGTTGTCTCCTTGGGAGAGCTTTTCTGTTAGTGTTCCTAATGCTGTATCTGTGTTCTTGTTGGTTCACATTAACCTTTTGGGTGAAATACTCTTCAGATCCAAGTGCAGAGATGACATGAGTGTTGCACCTCTTACTCTACGGGTTTCTCCATGCTGCTATTACAAGCTAATAGACTTGAAGTCGGTCAGTTTGGTTGTTCCATATTGAAATCAGATTCCGTAGCATCGAGTGTAGTTGTGCATACGGCCGTCTGAAACCCCCTGTGTAAGAAACGCTCTTGTGCAAATCCGGTATTCTCACTCAAATAGAGAATGTGTTTTCACATAAAACATAGGAAATGGTCCTTCTAGTACAATATAGCTCACCAAAGTTATAGGAGAGCCGTGCTTGAATTTACAATGACGTGTCAGTGTAGCACTAAGAGGATTATATGACAAGTAAAAAAAGACACACCTTTAAACTAGCAGCTGGAAATCTATATAAAACCTCTCTACTCGCCAGTTAAAGGGGTTTTCTGATATAATTATTTCCAAGCATTTTGCAATATGTTATAATAATGAAATGGTCTATACTGTTGTTCTAAGATCTTGTATCCAGTGAGCGGGATACTTAGGGGACCGGGCAGCTTCTCCTTCTAAGGGTGTGCTCCTACCACGTTCATGGTCAGAGTGGGCAAGCTCCATATGATAAACGTATCCTTAGAGCTCCACTGACCAACACACAGGAATTGCCCTTTGACATATGTCCATGTGGTATCTGCATGTATTGTAAGAATCCCCAGTGGTCTAGATGAGTTAAAGGGTTATCTTTATGATACTGTGTAGTCAAGGGCAACGGAGGGGTTAACTTTAGGATCCCTGCACCCCTCCTTCCAAAAAATAAAAAATAAAAAAAATTCCTAGTTTTTCAGTACATTTTATTGCACATTAAGTGAGGAGGAGATGACAAAAAATGAAGAATTCAAAAACCAAAACACAAAAAATGACAGTGTCTTCAGGAGGTTAAAAGGAGCATTGGCCTATACTTATTCGTTTTGGCCCTAAACTGTCATTGTTCACTGCCAGGCGGCTTACATGCTAAGCACAATGATTGCTGCAGTCATTTACTGGCTTTTAACCCTTTCCCTGCCAAGGACGTATATTATACATTCAGTATGAAATACATATTTGCTACAAATGGCTCTTTCGGGTTATTTCACAGCTTAAGCTGCAAGCTTGGTCTTGGATTAAACTTGGTCGCCAGCACAGAAACGCATTGTATTTAAAATCATAAAGCCACAGTAAATACCTAACACACTTGGGCATATTGTTTTTATAAGCAGCATAAGGTGACCGTTGCTGAGGGTGCGAACAACTGGGTGGCTTATTGGACATCTGCTGCAGCAACTATCGGACCATCCCTAATAATTTGATTTTCAGATTGGGGAAGGACTAAATTTAGTGTCTCTGAGCCAAGCCTGGAAATGTCTTGGTATGACAGGGCTGCCTTACTGATAGTATTAGGAAGTTATTAAAAGTAAAGCTTTTAGAAATGGTTTTAATTAAAGAAGGGAAAATGTGTTCCCTTCTCACTTCAGACTTCTCTGTCAGCTGAAGGACATAGTGAAGTGCATCTCTGAATTACCTGATAATTACACTGTAGCTGGGGCATCCATGGGAGCCTCAGTTACAGGAAAAAACAACCCCCAGCACTAACAGAGCTGATCAGCTAGGACCCCGCAGCTCTGCTGTGACAAGGGCACCCGGCAGTCAAGTTACTCCTTCGCTTCTCTTTTTAGTACATAGCGCTCATTGAACGCTATGTAGCCTGGAAAGAAGAAGGCAGAAGCAGTTAACCGTTTCTCTATTCTCCTCTGGGTTCACGGCTGTGTCCAACAGCCGAGGACCTGAGTTACTGCTGCTTTATTGCAGGACATTTTTAATTCCACGTCCTATTTCTGCTGTCGGCTTATGTACAGCACTTGGTCCTGGGCTTTAATATTTACCGTGCTTGGTCCTTAAGGGGTTAAAGGAGTTGTGCCAAGATTTTAAGTTATACCTTATGAGCAGAATATGTTGCGTGTCTAATTGGTGTGGGTCAGGGACCCCCACGATGATGAGTAGGGGAGGTCCCATGTCCTCCTTCCCCCATATAAATGGAGCAGTGGTCACGTTTTTGCATTCCCTCTTTTCATCTCCATGGGACTGCCAAGGAGAAGCAGACTCCAGCACTTGCCAATCCACGACAGTGCTATAGAGATCAATGGAATGGCAACGTAGATGCTCAACCACTCATTGCATTCATACTAGGCAGCATGGGAAGTATAATGTAAGGCATTGCCCTCATGGCTGTTCTCCTTGGCACCGTCCACAGAATACAGATGCTGTTTCAAGTGCCTGTATTGTGTTAATGTAAAGCAGAACAGAAATACAAGTGCTTCATGTGCCGATAGTCGAGCATAGCTCAACCAGTGCTTTGAATAGGTGGTGCTGCCCGCTTTCACACCACGACCGGACGTCGATATATATTAACAGTGAAAAGGTAAAATTCAGCGCACCAAACGTTGAACCTCCAATAGGGGGAGTGCACGGCGAACAACGTGAAGCCGGTGTCTCAGGAATGCAATGTGGAAAAAACGATGTATATAGCTCCAGTATTTCTTATAAAAAAAATGAATCTTTATTAGAATATATCCATAAAAAGGTGAAAACGCTCAAATGTGCGAACATGGACCTCTGTGTTCAGCAAAACACTAAGCCTTAATCGTATCGTAAACTTTTGATTCACATCGGAGACCCTATTCACAACTTGTCTGATGAAGAGGCCAGTTTTGGCCTAGAAACATGTTGTAAATGGTCTCTGCTATGAATGAAAAGTTTCCTATACTTGCCCGTGCGCGGATCCGTCAGTTACTATGTTACTGTAGAGGGTGTAGATCTTTAGCGCATGTCAGAACAATCGCTACATTGGAGGCAAGTTTAAAGAGCCCAGAACAAATCCATTGTGGCTGTGTGATGGCGGTCCCTCCCTGCCGCTGGGCATACGGTAGATCTTACGTCATGAACAATGCACTGTCAGTCAGTAGTATAATACTTCTATGCATTTCTATTCTTATGCTGGTGGTAAAAGAACATTCATGTTCTGAGGTCGGAGATATTCCAGCAGCTCTTATTATATTAGTCCTATTCTGCGTGTGTTAAAGGGATGGTGGCGTGGCGTTTTATTGCTCCAGACGGAGCGGCGGACATGCACGGATTTGTATTTCTCCTTTCTAATAAAGGGATACGTGGTGCTCTTTAATAGTGGCTGTTGACCTGCAACTCATAAAAATCTATTGATTCACTTGAGAAGGCACGGTTGTCTAAATATCAAACAGAAAGCAAATAGCACATGTGGTGTGCGAGCCGCGAGGCTGGGATCTGCAATGGGAAACATCATCGAGAATATTTATGGGGTTTGGACATTTTTTTTGTATTGAGCCAAATATCAGGTTGTGACCTCCTCACTGTTACACAGGGGTTTGCAGTGCCGTAGCATGTTATAGGGCCGGCACATTTCTTCTCCCGTTTTTATGTCACAGCTGGGAGTTGGGGGGACTTGTTGTTTGTATGGCGCCAACTTATTCCGCAGCGCTTTCAGGTTATTTATTTATTTTTTAATCTAATCTCTGTTTTGCCTAATATTGTAACGTAAAAAGTTGAAATAGTGAAGAGAATGAAACTGCAATCTGCTGTCAGCGCAGTTCTGTACCCTACGGTTTTGGTCTTGTCATCTTTTGCTGGGATATGTGATTGGTTACTATGGGCAACACAGATTTTCTTAAAAATCACAATCAATGTTAATGTGTTTTTTTTTTTGTCCAAGTTTTAATCCCAGTCAACGCCGGGTATCTCTGCTAGCTTAATAATCGCATACGTGTGGCAACAACGTCTGCCCACATGTATCTGCCCGTTTGTGTAGGCATAGCTTATGAGGTGCATCACCAAATCCGTCTTGTCGCGCTCTCTAGAGAACTCTACAAATTTTCGGGATACAAAGTCACCTATGTCCTCCCTCAAGATGCAGCCATCTCTCTGCCAAATGTCATCACAAATCGCTAGAGTGGTTTAGCCGTGAAAAGGTGACAAACAAGCATTTAGAGTTCCTTCCGCATTTCTCGTATTAGTATGCATAGGTGTAGTGGACATTATGCTTAAAAGTTTGCGCCTGGCGATACAAACCAGTTCTCTCCAGGGGCTATTTCTGTAGACCTCACAGGTGGAGGGGGTGTTATTGGTGGTCGAGGGCCCCCATATACAATAGACAAACGATGTCTGAGTGACCATCCTGGCAGGTCCGGCTGACTGTTCCTCCATTCCCAATCATTTTGTTCCTCTGGAGGTAAGTCTCCTACAGAGCTGCCTGGTGATCTCAGCAACTCCAAGGAAAACGCATGACTCCTTGGCTGAACGCCATGCTCTGGTATGTGGGGAAGTTGGGAGAAATGGCCGCCGGCTGGATGAGCCTTGCTGTTGCAGAGGTATGGGCAACTTTGGGTGGGAAATTATTGTTTTTCACTTAAATGCAAATCTTTTTTGCAGCTGGCTCTCATTAAAAGAATTTTGCACGGTTTTTGCTTTTTTGCAATTTCTTCATATCAATGCCGTCTAAGGGATGTTCACACCTGCTTTTGGGCTTTCCAGCACAATTCCGTCGTCTTACACCATCTTTGGGAGCACAACAATTGAATTCAACTTTTTTGCCCTGTGCCCCCCAGGGATGTCTTATACTTACCTAGCAGGCACTGTCCAGGTCCTCCCGCTGGTCTCCAATGTTCTTGTTTCAGTCCTTGACAGCTGACACAACATTGCTTCCTGGTAACGGAGTTCATAACCCCACCACTACCACCACCCCCTTCAGTGCTTGAAGGACCAATCACAGCCATTGCATTGAATGGCTGTGATTGGTTCATCAAGCGCTGCATTGATTGGCCATCACTTCCTGGAGACGGGGGTTATGAAATCCATTACCAGAAAGCGTGTTCTGTCGGCTGTTAAGGACTGAAGCAAGAGCTCCAGAGACCAGCGGGAGAGACCCAGACGGTGCCTGATGGGCTAAGTATTTCTTTTTTAAAAAAAAAATTTTCTGTTGTGTAGCTAGGGCTAATTTTTGGGCTAGCACTTATATTTTAAGTATTCCCTCTGAAAATCATGGTAGGGCTTATTTTCAGGGTAGGTCCTACTTTTGGGAAAACACTAATACTAAAGGAGGCTACCTAAGTTTCCTTTGCGCTTTTTGAACAGAAAAATAAATCTATATCCTTATGAGACCTCGCTGGACCCTGTTATGGGGGTCTATTGAAATGTGCTAGTGTTCTGAGGCATGACACTCGTCCTGACACATTACATACTTAAGTATATCTTATTATTTCTAATGATATTTCTCGCAGCACTAAACCTTTGTTTTTTGTTTTTCAGCTATTACTGCAATGTCTGTGACTGCGTAGTGAAAGATTCCATAAACTTCTTGGACCACATCAATGGCAAAAAACGTAAGCAGCTAAATACCTTTTGTTTGGAAGCTGTGCTTTCTTCTGTCTGTATTTCCCATCCTTGTCCTGCAGGTGGCAGCAGTGTTTTCTTTGATCAATAAATGACCAGTCATCTGAAAAACAGTGATGTTTTTTGGTCAGTTTAGTATCCTGTATCATCACAACCATGATCGCCGCACACATTCCTGCCGGGATTTGTCGCTCTCCCTTTTGTTAACTTGTTTCTGTCTCAACTTGCATTTTATTGAAAAAGTGGATCTGTGGGAAACTTAGTATTGGGAAGTGGGATCTTGTAACGTCTCACGTGGTTGACCAAAGCTAAGATATATGGTGAGCTGAAGAAGGAAGAAGTGGAACTAAATGCAAGGCTGGCCTCCCAAGGACGTATTGGCGCACGCAAAAACGCAGAGAATAGAACCAAATGTTTTCAAGGGGTTCATTTTCGCTTGCATTTTTGCGCATATAACAATTTTTATTTGTATAGCGACAACTTATCTCGCAGCGCTTACAAAACATAGGGGAACATAGACTGTTAAACATAAACAATTACAGGTAGGGGTCAATTATTGGGAACAAGGGGGAGGGTGATGGGGGGGGGGGGGGGGCTTACCAACAACCTGGAGAAGGTGAAGCCGGAGGTACAGGGGTGGCAAATGTACACGGTAGGCAGAGTGGAGAAGTGTGGGGTGCCATAGATGGATCATAGTCCGGGTGTGCAGTGGGAGAGGGGAGATGGGGTGTTGTAGGGGATGAGGGGGGTTAGTTCAGAAGATTTGGTATGATTTCTTGAAGAGGTGCGTTTTCATGGCCCGTCTCAAGTTCCATGCGTCAGGGATTGTCCGGATGTATTGGGGTAGAGCATTCCAGAGGACTGGTGCTGCTCTGCAGAGGTCCTGGAGGACCCCTAATCCAAACCTCGTGTGAGGTTTGGATTAGGGGGGCGTTTAGTCTGAGTATATTAGCAAAATGGAGTGCAGGGGCTGGGTGATGTATGGGCAGGGGGAAAGCGATGTACGGTGTTGCGGTGCCATGCCATATATGGAAAACCGTAGCATGCTCTAATTTAGTGCGCATTTGCTCACCAAAGGCCCCATAGAAGTCTATGGGGGGTGGGGAAATGTGCACCCGATACCCGCGTGATTGCCCATTATGCTGCGCAATTTTGCAGGAAAAAAGGACACATCTGGAACTAATTAGGCTACGTAGCCACGTGAAAAGGCCCCAACAAAGAAGAACAAGCGGTAAAATGCTCAAATACGTAGCGCTTACGCTCATGTGAAGCCGTTTAAAACTGAAAAGTATGACATTTAATCGCAGAAGTATTTTTGAGTAAAAGTATTGGTCTTCCATTAATTAACTATCCTTTGCCCCCTGGTATTTGCCTTGTACTTCAAATTCTATTGGATAAGAAAAGGTTACAGGATCCTGTCAGCCCATTTGCCTCGTGTGCGGACTAATTCTGTCATGGCGGTACTAATCCTTGGTGGCTTTAGAGCAGTTATTCCTCTGTTCCCGTAGCTGCTGTCCCCTGATTGAATACCTCTCGGCTTCCTTCTGTAAGGCATCACCCTACTATTGGGGTGACTGCCCTCCGCTGTGCTAATGCACTGATCCACTCATACATTCTCACTCTTCCTTCCCCGATCCTCGCAAACCGGGACTTTTCGCCTGATGTGGGGGAATCTGGTGTTCAGCACATGGGTTCTGTCCAACCATTTTAGGATTTTCCATATAGGAGATGGAGAAACTGGCGGTCTGCAGAGGCACTAGACTCTATGACTGCGCCTCTCTGTGGGATCGGCTGTCTGCAGAGGCACTAGGCTCTATGACTGGGCCTCTCTGTGGGATCGGCTGTCTGCAGAGGCACTAGGCTCTATGACTGGGCCTCTCTATTGGAGCGGCGGTCTGCAGAGGCACTAGGCTCTATGACTGGGCCTCTCTGTGGGATCGGCGGTCTGCAGAGGCACTAGGCTCTATGACTGGGCCTCTCTGTGGGATCGGCGGTCTGCAGAGGCACTAGGCTCTATGACTGGGCCTCTCTGTGGGATCGGCTGTCTGCAGAGGCACTAGGCTCTATGACTGGGCCTCTCTGTGGGATCGGCTGTCTGCAGAGGCACTAGGCTCTATGACTGGGCCTCTCTGTGGGAGCGGCTGTCTGCAGAGGCACTAGGCTCTATAACTGGGCCTCTCTGGGATCGGCGGTCTGCAGAGGCACTAGGCTCTATGACTGGGCCTCTCTGTGGGATCGGCGGTCTGCAGAGGCACTAGGCTCTATGACTGGGCCTCTCTGTGGGATCGGCGGTCTGCAGAGGCACTAGGCTCTATGACTCGGCCTCTCTGTGGGATCGGCGGTCTGCAGAGGCACTAGGCTCTATGACTGGGCCTCTCTGTGGGATCGGCTGTCTGCAGAGGCACTAGGCTCTATGACTGGGCCTCTCTGTGGGATCGGCTGTCTGCAGAGGCACTAGGCTCTATGACTGGGCCTCTCTGTGGGATCGGCTGTCTGCAGAGGCACTAGGCTCTATGACTGGGCCTCTCTGTGGGATCGGCTGTCTGCAGAGGCACTAGGCTCTATGACTGGGCCTCTCTGTGGGATCGGCTGTCTGCAGAGGCACTAGGCTCTATGACTGGGCCTCGCTGTGGGATCGGCTGTCTGCAGAGGCACTAGGCTCTATGACTGGGCCTCTCTGTGGGATCGGCTGTCTGCAGAGGCACTAGGCTCTATGACTGGGCCTCTCTGTGGGATCGGCTGTCTGCAGAGGCACTAGGCTCTATGACTGGGCCTCTCTGTGGGAGCAGCTGTCTGCAGAGGCACTAGGCTCTATGACTGGGCCTCGCTGTGGGATCGGCTGTCTGCAGAGGCACTAGGCTCTATGACTGGGCCTCTCTGTGGGAGCGGCTGTCTGCAGAGGCACTAGGCTCTATGACTGGGCCTCTCTGTGGGATCGGCGGTCTGCAGAGGCACTAGGCTCTATGACTGGGCCTCTCTGTGGGATCGGCGGTCTGCAGAGGCACTAGGCTCTATGACTGGGCCTCTCTGTGGGATCGGCGGTCTGCAGAGGCACTAGGCTCTATGACTGGGCCTCTCTGTGGGATCGGCTGTCTGCAGAGGCACTAGGCTCTATGACTGGGCCTCTCTGTGGGATCGGCTGTCTGCAGAGGCACTAGGCTCTATGACTGGGCCTCTCTGTGGGATCGGCTGTCTGCAGAGGCACTAGGCTCTATGACTGGGCCTCTCTGTGGGATCGGCGGTCTGCAGAGGCACTAGGCTCTATGACTGGGCCTCTCTGTGGGATCGGCTGTCTGCAGAGGCACTAGGCTCTATGACTGGGCCTCTCTGTGGGATCGGCTGTCTGCAGAGGCACTAGGCTCTATGACTGGGCCTCTCTGTGGGATCGGCGGTCTGCAGAGGCACTAGGCTCTATGACTGGGCCTCTCTGTGGGATCGGCTGTCTGCAGAGGCACTAGGCTCTATGACTGGGCCTCTCTGTGGGATCGGCGGTCTGCAGAGGCACTAGGCTCTATGACTGGGCCTCTCTGTGGGATCGGCGGTCTGCAGAGGCACTAGGCTCTATGACTGGGCCTCTCTGTGGGATCTTGGAGAGTTAGTTACGCTCTTTACCTTCTTGGTCTATGTTTTTTGCTGCACAGCTACTATTGAGAAGCTCTGCTTGGGCAGCGGTCCAACCACCACATGCTTCCTATACTCTCCATCAAGCTACTCCCCAGATCAACCTTTTCCCCCATGCTCCTATTGCAGTAGGAAACCGATGTGGGTCTGTCCTTGTCTGCGGTGCAGCGACACCATATTTGCGTTCTCGCACATCAAATTCTCATCAGCTCCTGCTTCTAAGAAGCGAACTATAAAATCCCATGATGCCGACGGTTAGCCCTCTTTGCTGGAGGTGCGGTGACAAGGAGGGCTCATTTCTGCACATTTTTTGGCTGCGCAGAGTGCTTTGGGAAAAAGTTAGTTATTTGGTTGCGGGTGAGGGGATTCAACTTGGGCCTGCTCTTCTCCAACGTTGCAAGGCTCCCCTGGCGGTGTATATACGCCCGCTCCTGCCTCTTGTGGTGATGACCCGGGCTTATTGCCTTCCTTGTGGAAGAAAGAGGTTGCCCCATCTATGGCACTTTGGTTTTCTAACATGGGTGATGTTCTGCTCATGGCGGGCCTTACGTCTACCCTTGCATGACTCTCATACATTTTTAGCAAGCTTGGTTTAACCCTTTGCAATCCAATTTTGGATTCAAGGTTTCCTAGGGGGCTTTCTCTTTCTGCCATTATACAATAGCGCCATGTGCTGGCTAGAGCCAGTACTGCGGTATCGGACATGCTGGAGAGGTCCCCGACAACAGAGCGGCCAGTAATATACAGTAAGAATACCCTGCTGGACGTCTTCTGACATCGAAGCTGTACAGGCTTCAATCAGAATGTCTTCAGACGTGGACAGTGGATTGGAAAGGGTTAATTGAATGGAGTTCCAGTGCTTGGCTGACTATACTGACTTCTTGCGAGATGCAACTGATTAAGTTTGCACAGTTTGGCATAAGGTGCTATTCTTGCCTCTCCCCCCTCAAATATCCCTTTTTGTTTTCTTTTTTTCTCCTGTTGCTTTTTTTTCAATCTATTTTCTGCCTTTTCTTCCTACTTCTATTTTTTTCCTGGCTTGGGCCTTTTATTCTTTCCCTGTTTTAGGTTTAGTGTTGAAATACCTGTAGACTGGTGGTGATAAGTGGGACTGCCCTTCCCTTTTCCTTCCCTCTTTCTTTCGTTCTACCTCACTTCTTAAAAAAAAATTATATATATATATATATATATATATATATATATATATATATATAATTCCAGAATAGGTTATATTATAGATGCTGAACTACTTGATGCAGTTGTATTCACTAAATGGCATCCAAAAGTGCCAAAAATGTGGCAAATAACCTTCCGTTTTTAATCCCCTTCCTCTTTTTAGGATCCTTAGGCTGGGTTCACACAGGGCGGATTTGCCGCGGTTTTGCCGCGCAGAATTCTGCCGCGGCCGCTAATCTCGGGATTAGCCAGCCATGTGGACGAGATTTCTCAGAAATCTCGTCCACACGGAACGGCCAATCCGCTGCGGTAAGTCCGACTGAAACCGCGGCTGCGGCAGCCGCAGTTTCAGAATATGCAGCATGTCCATTCTTTTTTTCATTCCGCTGCGGCCACGCTCTCCTCTATGGGAGCACCGGCCGCAGCGAAAGAGCGAGCGGCTGGGCCGCTTCAAAGCCCCCGCGGCGGTTCTCCCGGCGGAAATCTCGTGGTTTTTTCTGCGGCCAAACTGCAAGATTTCCGGCGGGATTCCGTCCCGTGTGAACACAGGCTTACTGTCATTCAGTAAAGTTAGGAACGTTCCCTTCTATTTCACACAAATGCCCTAGTCTGAAATTTGCTGATCTGGATGACAGGATCCCTTTAACAGCAGCATACAGTAACCTCCTTTCTACTAGCCTGCAGGTCTTTCTTTACTGTATCTGCGTATTCAGTATTCATGTCTGATAACGTGAAGGAATTGATGATCACCCATTTCATTCTTCTTAAACGGTTTAGAAAATGAGAACCCATGGCGAGTGGGCTCACAAATATGCAGAAATTGTGCACTCTCAAACCTGCACATACAAGTAGTGTACTTGGTGGACACAATCGGTGCCCTCATTATACATTGGCTGTAGACAGTGCTGCCACAGGGTACACAGCTAATGCCATCATACAGGACACATAAATAATACTGCTGTATGACTAATACACAAATACCACATGTAATGACTGCTTGAGGTCCCTGTTGAGTGTTGTCAGAAGACTCCCATTGAGAAGGATGATGCACCAGAGTGCCCTCTGTACATTGTAGTGCCCGGAGAATACCACCCATACACAATGGTGCCATCAGACGGTAGCAGGAACCTGAGAGTGATTATTGGTGGTATAGGCTCTGTACACACGGCGGATTTGCCGCGGAAATTCCATGTGGAATTTCGCCACGGCAAATCCGCCTGCGGCCGCTAATCTTGGGATTAGCCAGCCATGTGGACGAGATTTCTCGACCGCAGCCGCGGCTTTACATTATGCAGCATGTCTATTTATTTTTTTCTTTCCGCTGCGGCCGCGCTCTCCTATATGGGAGCGCCGGCCGCAGCGGAGGAGCAAGTGGCCCGGCCGCTTCAAAGCCACCGCGAGTTTTTCCGCAGCGGTTCTCCCGGCGGAAATCTCGCGGTTATTGCTGCGGCCAAACCGCGGGATTTCCGACGGGAATCCGCCCTGTGTAAACCCAGCCATAGGGTTGTGAAGTGGGTAGTGTCACATTGTTTTGTTTTTTATTTATTTTCTTCGTTTATTCAAAATTGGATGGTTAATATCTTTTATAAGACTCAAAGTTCAAATTACATATTAATATAAAGCCCTCATTGAAGTTAAGGCGCTTTTAGACGGAGCGACTATCGTTCAAAAAAATAGTCTAAATGAGCGAAAGCGAACAATAATTGTTCCATTTAAACATGTCCCAATGAGGGGGCGTGGCCTGGCTATGCAGGAGTGAGGACGCACACATCCTCCTCTCCCAAGCTATAAGGGGAAAAACAGCCGGTAAAAAGACAAAATAGGCACCCAGAGACAAGATGGGAAATAAGAGGAGAAAGCCAACACCCCATGCCTCCTCCTCGACGGGAACGCAGTCAGCATGGGGAATCCAGTGCTATCTGGCCGCATATTTCGGATTTCAGCCGCAGTTCAGCAGCGCTGCTGATTAGAGCCACCTGATTGGCTCTTCGGCACCACGTGACTACACACTACCTAACCCTAAACCCAAACCCTATCCCCGTGCTGCTTAAGTGTAGTGTAGGCTGCTGAAGGCAATCCGCGTGCACGCTGTGTAGTCACGTGGTGCCGAAGAGCCAATCAGGTTGCTGAACTGCGGCTGAAATCCGAAATATGCTATCTGGCCGGCTCACAGCAAATGGAGGAACAACAGGCCCTGGCCAACATGGTGGCAGCAACTCCCCACACACTTGATCAGAGCACAGAGGCAGGGGAATCCCCTAAACTGCAGTCTGTAGCTCTGCTGGAGACTAGTGCCCTGCACTCCTACAGTACTCACCAGGATGGCAGGCAGAGGAAGACACTGAGGAGGGGAGAGAGGTGAGAGCAGGGTCACCACATGTCACCGTCCAGATGGAGAGGGAAGGAACTCCAGGGGATGCATACTCCAGGGGACACAAGCTGGATACTGCTGTCAGCTCCCAGGTAGAGGATTGCTCCCCATCCCTCTGCTCTCCCACCATTACAGGCAGCACTTTGGGCCAAGTAACCCCCCTTAACAGAGAGGGCAGTACACCACACTGCCACCTAGTGGAAGACTTGTCAGCTACAAGCCTGCATAAAAGCATTCAAGGCAATGATGCTTTAGCTGAAATCAGAGCCCTCAGTGCACATATCAAAGCCATACCAACTAAAAAAGATATCCCTAATAGCATCTCATGCTCACCAGATGCAGGCATTAATGGACTCTGTAGATGATGTTGAGAACAGGGGAAGAAGAAATAACATCAGGATAAGGGCCCCCCCAGAGGAAGTGGAACGGCAGAAGCTGGAGGAAACAATACGTCACATTTTTAACTCCATCCTAAAAGTTCCCCCAGAATCCCCTCTTGAGCTGGACCGTGCTCACCGATCCCTTGGACCTAGGTCAAGTGATCCTGAACGTCCCAGGGACATTATTTGTAGGGTCCACCGCTACCAAGTAAAAGAGGCTATTATGAAAAAAGCATGGGAGCAGCAGCCAATACACCATCAGGGCAGGCGAATTCAGATACTTCCAGATTTGTCTCGAGTGACCCTACTAAAGAGGAAAGCCCTTCGGCCTCTTCTGGACTCCCGGCGTCAATTTAATATCTCATACACCTGGGGATTCCCATTTTGCCTTCAAGTACGTCAAGAAGGACGTTTACGTGTCCTTAGGAGCCCAGAAGATCTACCCACCTTCACGTCTGCTTTAGGCATCCCGACAATATTAATTCGGGATTGGCCCTCCCTTCCCGCACCCTTACCAGACAAAGCTCCCCCACTTGCTCAGAGAACAGGTCGTCGGAGGGGAGGAGATCGGCTGGAATGGAGGCAAACACAAGACTTTCCTAGACCTTAGCAGATGTTGAGGATATCTCCAGAGGCATTGGGGAGACTTTCAGAACCCATTTTCCTTCACATCAGACACTCAAGGCAGCTAATAGTCACTCACCTACTTGGACTCCAGGAGCACACTACTCCCCTATAGGGTCACATATCTGTTTAACCTGTTTTTTCCTCTTCAAGCAGACATTCAACAACTTGACTTCTTCATCTAGAGGGAGGACCTTGACCTCTCTCAGGCACAAAAAAAAGGACCTCAGCGGGTGGACAACCAGCTGGGCGACGGAGTGCAAATCCACTACAAATTCAGAGACTTACCTCGGATACGTGAGTTTAACTCATGCACTCACTACAAACCTCACTGGACATTAGTGGGGTTATTTTGAAGGGGTATAGTACTAGGTGCACTAGGTGGGGTAATGAGAGGGAGGGTATGTGGGGGTCTCTCTGGGCTTAGGTGCTTTAACATATAATCATCTGAATATAGGCCTTACAAGGTTTTTTCAATTATGCCAACCACTATTGATCTACTGACGAATACCGGCAACCCGTAGTTGAGGGAGACGTCTCATATAGAAAGCCCGACACCCGATAGGGACCTTACGTCCTCTGGACGAGGACGGAAATTTAGATATTTGTCCCTGTGTTTCGTTGCTGCCTTCTTTTCACAGTAACTCTCTGCTGTTCTACTTCCTTTTTGTCTATCCTTTTTCCCTTATTACTTTATCCTATTATTTCCATTTCTTTCCCACCTACTTCTCCTACCATCTAAATGGTGCCTCTGAAATTTGACTTCCTTAACGCTCGGGGACTCAACACCCCCCAGAAGAGATCTCAAGTTTTTTACAATATGCATAAACAGGGGGCAATGGTGCTCCTACTTCAGGAGACGCATTTTAAGGAGGGACATATACCTGATATAAGAGACCGCTACTACACACACTGGTTCCACAGTGCCAACCCTGAATCTCGCTCTGGCGGGGTATCTATTGCTGTACATAGGTCCCTGACCTATTGCTTAATTGACAAGCGCCTGGATACTCAGGGTCGTTTCGCAATTATCAAACTAACTATTGGATCAACCAGGCTCACCATAGCTAATTGGTATGCCCCCAATCAGAACCAGGTGGCAGCTTGCCGTTCCTTTTTGGATAGACTGGCAGAGTTTGCTGAAGGGGTGCTAGTCATAGGAGGGGACTTTAATGTCACCTTGAATCCAGGGATCGACACTTCGGCGGGGAGGGGCACTGTCCCAGACAGACACCTAAGATCACTTAAACGTCTACTGCACACACTCCAATTAGTGGATGTTTGGCGAGTGTTACATCCTCAAGATAAAGATTATACTTTTTACTCACACCCACATAATTCCTACAGCCGAATCGACTATTTCTTGCTTGGCCATCATGCATTATCGTGGCAACCAGTGGCCTCTATTGGGGATATAGTGTGGTCGGACCATGCTCCAATATTCTTGAGTCTCTCATTTCCTGACCAAACAGATCGTCAATGGACATGGCGGTTAAATGATAACCTCCTAAAAGACGCTGCATGTGTAGCTGACATCAAGGGACATATTGATCTTTTCATGGCTACACACGAGTCAGATAGCACAACCCTACCCACTCAATGGGAAGCATTGAAGTGTGTCCTAAGGGGCACTTTAATCAAACACGGTGCGAGACTCAAGAAGGAAAAGGCGTTCCAAATATCTAAGCTTCTCCAGGAAATCCACACACTAGAAATCACACATAAACAAACACTATCTCCAACTATTCTAGCAGACCTAGTCAAGGCCAGGAGAGAATTACAGTCAAAGTTAGATCAAAAGTATCTTCACTTCAGGGAGCAACGCAAGAGATTCTATTATGAATACTCCAACAAGGCTGGCAGATGCCTATCTCGCTTAATACACCCCTGGGCGGCACACACTTACATCCCTAGGATCAAAAACACAGCGGGCTTAGACACTCATAACCCCTCAGAAATCCTAGAGATATTTCAGAAATACTATGCTCAACTATATATCAGAGGACAGTTCTCTGACATGAACCCATCCACCTTACTAGAACGTATCTCTGGATAGATAGCAGATACTGCTCTCCCAACACTGGACAGTGAGCCTATAGAGGTATTGGAGACAGCTATCACGGAAGGAGATATTGAGGAGACAATAAAATCCACTCCAGCTGGGAAAAGCCCAGGGACCGATGGCTTTACACCAGCCTTCTATAAATTATTCCAGCAGCAACTTACGCCTTTCTTGGCCAAGGTATTCTCTGCGGTCTCCCCAGAGTCTCCATTTATGCAACAATCATTAGAGGCACACTTTAGCGTCTTGCCCAAACCAGGCAAGGCCCTTACCATATCTACCAATTACAGACCCATATCCCTGATAAACGTGGATATAAAAATTTTCTCCAAAGCTTTGGCTAATAGACGATACCCTTACCTCCCTTCTATCATCCACACGGATCGTTAGAGGCAGGGAGGCCAGAGATAATATCCTTAAAACCCTATTGATAGTCTCCAAGGCACAGAAGGGGTTGGATCCCATGTGCCTATTATCCGTGGACGCTGAGAAAGCGTTTGACAGGGTCAATTGGGGATTCCTGTCGGAAACGCTCAAACAAATTGGTCTGGGCCCAAAATTCCTGGCTAGAATCTTTGCCCTTTACAATTGCCCTACAGCAAGGATACGGGTGAGTGGCATGCTGTCTCATCCCATACACATAAAAAACGGCACGAGACAGGGCTGCCCTCTCTCACCACTATGGAACACCTCGCGGTGGCAATCCGAAATAATCCTTCTATACACGGTGTTCAAATAGGGGGGAACCAAATTAAAACTGCTCTCTATGCAGATGACCTCTTATTGTATATTTCTCAACCTCACATCTCACTCCCTTCCCTAATACAGGAATTTAAGAGATACAGCCACCTATCAAATCTTAAAATTAATTACTCCAAGACGGAAGCATTAAACATATCCCTCCCAACAGCAGAGAAGCAACATTTGTCAGGGCAATTCCCCTTTAAGTGGCAACAGGAGGCCATAAAGTACCTGGGGGTGTTTGTTCCCACAAATGAATCAAGATTGTATACCCTAAATTATCAGGCACTACTGGAACGCACATTAAAGGACCTCTCTTCATATGCGAAACGAGACTTATCATGGTTCGGGCGGATAAATGTGCTTAAAATAGATGTGCTGCCCAAGCACTTATATATTTTTCCAGCTGTCCCTATAGTACCCCCTACATCCTTTTTCAAATCACTGCGGTCGGCTATGATTAAATTTGTATGGGGTCGTCCGAGACCAAGGCTGGGAATCCAAACCTTATTCCGCCCCAACACAAATGGGGAGTAGGTCTGCCGAACCTTAGACTATCATCAAGCTGCAGTTTTAACACACCTGATAGACCGGCACCATCACGCTGCCCAAAAACAATGGGTTAATATAGAACAGGTAGACTGCTCAATTCCATTAAAACTTCTCCCCTGGATTTGACCGTGCGACAGGGCCCAGGTCCTCAACCTCAACTACCTTTTGAAGGGGACACTTAGGTTATGGGACTTAAAAATTAACCAGCGGGTATTATCACGGGTTAATGGTCCCCTTACACCGTTATTTTCTAACCCAGCATTCCCACCAGGATATACACGGGAACTCTTTTTGGGATGGGAGGCAAGTGAAGACCCGCGGGTGCACCAGGTACTGAACGGTTCTCCGTTCCCATCATTCCAAGAATTAAAGGGGTTGTCCCGCGCCGAAACGGGTTTTTTTTTTTTTTCAACCCCCCCCCCCTCCCCCCCCCCCCGTTCGGCGCGAGACAACCCCGATGCAGGGACCTAAAGAAAGCTTACCGGAGCGCTTACCTTAATCCCTGCGCTCCGGTGACTTCTATACTTACCGGTGAAGATGGCCGCCGGGATCCTCTTCCTCCGTGGACCGCAGCTCTTCTGTGCGGTCCATTGCCGATTCCAGCCTCCTGATTGGCTGGAATCGGCACGTGACGGGGCGGAGCTACACGGAGCCCCATAGAGAACAGGAGAAGACCTGGACTGCGCAAGCGCGGCTAATTTGGCCATCGGAGGGCGAAAATTAGTCGGCTCCATGGGAACGAGGACGCTAGCAACGGAGCAGGTAAGTATAAAACTTTTTATAACTTCTGTATGGCTCATAATTAATGCACAATGTACATTACAAAGTGCATTAATATGGCCATACAGAAGTGTATAGACCCACTTGCTGCCGCGGGACAACCCCTTTAACCCTTTCCAATCCATTTATTTTTTCTCACCCATTCTCCCCAGCTCCAAAAATGGGTGAGAAAAAATACATTTTCCCTGCACCCTCCTGAACTGACAGAGTTCAGGAGGGTGCAGGTGCTCACTGCACCGTGGGGGGGCCTGCTTACCTGACCGGCGTCTTGCGCGTTCTCCTTTTGCCTCCCGGCTCGGCGATCATGTGACCGCTGGGGTCAGGTGGCACATGACGGTCACATGATCGCCGGGCCGGGAGACAGAAGGAGAACGCGCAAGACGCCGGTCAGGTAAGCAGGTCCCACAGTGCAGGCTCCCGGCTCGGAGTTCATGTGACCGCCGGGGGTCAGGTAACACTGGCGGTCACATGATCGCCGGGCGGCCGGAATCTCTATGCATTACATAGCGCTCAATTAGCTAATTGAGCGCTATGTAATGTGTAAAGGAGAAGGCAGAAAGGGTTAAAAACCCTTTCTGCCTTCTCCTAGGGGGTCCTCGATGGGGACCAGTGCACAAGTGTATCTGCACCCGATGTGTCTGCCGATCGGGTGCAGATGCACTCCTGCACTGCAGTGTCGGGCCTGCCCCAAGATTGGAGCTGTGGAGGAAAATGATGATGTCGGGGCAGGCCCGACATTGGATTGAAAAGGGTTAAGGAGTAGGTTCAGTGAGTGTGGCCTCTCTTGGTTGGAGTTTTACCAATTACGCTCCTTTATCACCACTCAGGGGGAGGGGAGTCTGTTTGGGGCAGTGCTCACTCCCTTCGAACATCTGTTTTCATGCCGGACTCAGCCGACCCATACTGTATCCCTGGTTTATGGTTTGTTGATCAGTGAGACGTATACCACAGAACCTAGCTTTAAGTGGGCATGGGAGCCGGAACTAGGAGTTACAATACCGCAGAAGGGCTGGCAGAAGGCTTTCATCTTTACCCATAAATTATCTATTGCCTGTGCTGCCCAGGAAAAAAACTACAAGATCATGACAAGATGGTACAGATACCCAGTCCGCCTTCATGCCATGTTCCCTGTGGTGACCGAGATGTGTTGGCGCTGTGGAACGGATAGGGGCACCATGGTTAATGTGTGGTGGAGCTGTAGCCTGCTGTGTCCCTTTTGGGAAAAGGTAATCTATATATGCAACAGAGTTAGTCGGCAAAAAATTGCCAATAGCCCCCAAATTGCCCTATTATCAATATTGCCTGGATCAATCAGCTCGCAAAAGAGCCTACTACGGTTGTACCACGCCATTGGCGCTCTACACAAGTCCCCTCCCTGTCCGAATGGCATCCGGAGATGTCGCACCTATGTCACATGGAGGAACTTTGCACAGAACACTCAGGGGACGGCGAGAAATTTGTATCAGTGTGGCAGTCTTGGTTGGAGTTTGAAAGCACCGCAGAGTTTCAGACGACTCTCGTGTAGAGGCGCCTGGGAGGGCTATGGGGGTGCTTAGAGACCCGATCGAGTGCAGGAGCCAGATAAATACTACCATTCCCACTATGAATACTATAGTTTTAGGGCACATAATTTCCCATCTCCTACGATATGCATTCTGCTCCCCCTAGTGGGACCTCTAGTTTATACATGTGCTTTCTGCTTCCCCCCTTAGCGGGACCTCTAGTTTGTACATATGCTTTCTGCCTCCCTGGTGAGCCCTCCTACTTTATATATCTGCTCTCTGTTCCCCCTAGTGGGACCTCTGGTTAAATGTATTTATTTAGCTCACTCTAGTGTTTTAACACAACCCCTTCCTTGTGTACAATCCTGCTAATCAGCAAATACATTTTTTGGTCCTCTTATTTGACCCATTTCATTATTGCATAGATGCAACCTGACCGCTCGCATTAAATATACCAATACACATTAGGCTGCCTGTCCAGGGGCATTGCGTGGGAGCCGCCGTCCGGGAGCAGAAGCCGGCAGACGGATCTCCGCGGTCAGCCTATATGACAAAGAGGCTGACCGCAGAGAATCGTGGCAATTCGCAGCATGATGCGATTTTCTATCCTCGATCGAAAATCGCAATGATTCTCATGGAAAGGAGGGCTGCAATTTCCGTGAGAGCATTCACTGCGTTCTCCGCGGCCGGATTATCGCCGCGGGGAATGCAATTCAAACCCGCCCGTGGACAGGCAACCTAAGACATAACCCTTCCAAACGCAGCAATTTCAGCATCTAATGTGTATGGGGGCCACGACTCTCCTCCTGGATGGGTAATGAGCAGGTAACAAAGATACGTTTGTGGCTAGGTATCAGTTATTGATTATAAAGGGGACTCTCCTGGAGTGGAACGACCATCGGGTGACAGGCGTCTACACCGCCAGTCCAAGTTGGCCTTAAATAAGTATCTAATGTACCAAGCGTCTTCAAAATGCAGGGAGACCTTCACAGGGAGGAACCCCAGGGTAGAAGAAATACTTTAGTCGTATGAAACAAAAGAAAATAAATTCCCCACTCTCCTTGTGGATGGAAGACGAAAAATAAAAGGTAGTGCACCTACTTCATAGAGCATAAAAACACACACAAAATGGCCATATGCTTACTGACTAAGGAGGGTAGATAGCTGCATCCTTTTACCATGCAGGTAGCAGACTACCAAATGAGGGAGCTAATGAGACAGCCACTCACACAGCCTCTTAATATAGAGGGGGTGGCTGCTTGGTGTATACTCTCACACAGATAATAGTTCGTCGGGTTGTCCTGCACCTCAAAAAGTTAACCACATTGGTACTGCCACCCTGGCCTCCCCCCCCCCCCCCCCCCCCCCCCCTTGGCATTTTAAAGCCACACTGCATGTGAATAATAGATAATAAATGCAAGGCATTAGTTGGATATTGGCCAAGATACATGAGCTCACTAACTGCGTCAAGGTTCCTTGCTTGTAGAGTCCCTATACTACTATAAATATGTCACAGAAGGGGAAATATAAAAACAATCACAGAAAATGGCCATATACCTAACTGACTAAGGAGGGCAGATAGCTGCATCCTCTCATCATGCAGGTAGCAGACTACCAAATGAGGGAGACAATTACAACTGTGAGGGACACTGATGAGACAGCCACTCACGCAGCCTCTTAATATAGAGGGGGGTAGCTTCATAGAGCATGGTTCAGGTAGCCGGCTCAAGGCCTGACTCAGCCCTCCATCCCTCCGAGGTTGGTTAAGTGAGTACCCAGCTTACTGGGGGTTAATAAATAAGTTACTTTAAAGCGCTGTGGAATAACTTGGCGCTACACAAATAACAAGCTTTATTTTTTCTATGGAGGAGGCTCTCCATGACCCCACTTTCCTTTTTTGAGGACCAACTTGCATGTTAGAGTAGTCCTATCCATGGAGCGGACTCCTCTATGAAGTAGGTGCACTGACTTTTACTTTTCATCCTCCATCCACCAGGAGAGCGGGGGTTTTCTTTTCTTTTGTCTTCTGTTTTAATGGGCAGCTGCTATCCATATGCTACAATCCACATGATTTTCACTCTAGAAATGGGGTGTTTAGCACACACAGATGATCATTAATGTGCTGCATGTTCTTTTCGGTCAAACTGCTATGTGGGCAACATTTATTAGGGCATTTAAGTGATGTCCCTCTAATTGGCCTCATGGGAAAACCAGCCGCAGACATCCTCTAATCTTCATAAGCCCTATGCAGCCGTGTCTTTTTCTTAAAACCAAGTCCAGAAGAACGGACTTCATACATCACTGGAGTTCTTTTTGCCGATCGTCTTTCATTTTGTGTTTTGTATAAAAGCCTGGAAAACATCACATTTTATTTTCCTTTCCATTTTATGTATGCTAAATATAATTACGACGTTACTAAGTTCGTAGCGAGCCACCCACTGCTAGAGCTAAGAAATTATTTCAGCTTTTTTGATGTAGAAATGCTAGAATGTAATCTTTTGACTTTCTCACATTGCCGTCAGTGACGGTAATAACAACAAATGAATCGCTTCCATTAAAACATGTTGAATTATATTACGGCATTTTGGCTGCAGGCTGAATGGTGGCTATAAATGCAGATTCACAGATCTCTATCAGGTCAATACCATTTTTATTTAATAGCAGGTTGTCGATAAAATGGAGCCATACAATTCAAGGAGATGGAAAATTAAAGAGTTCCCTGCTCATAGCAGCGACTTAAAGAAACAGTAACCACAGAATGCAGCATCTCAGCAATTCTTCTCTTTTTAGATAGAATTTTGTTTCATAGTACAAAAAAACCCAGAAATGGGCAAAAAATTGTTTTGTGCACCGCCTCATTCCTCCTCTGTCACAATCCTCTTGCCATAAGATAACTGGCTGCAGAAGGAGTCGTCTCCCCCCCCCCTGCCCTTTTCCTTTTTCTGCAATAGAAGACTTTCAACCTCCGCCCACTTTTAAGCCCTCAACTGTTATCCAGCCAAACAAAAAAGATCCAGGGTAATTAATGGGGCTGTCCAGGGTTAGAAAAACATAGCTGAGAGCCAGGCTGGCAAACGTTAGCCTGGCATGCAAGCACACAGCAATCGCCTAGAAGTAGCAGCCCACCGTAGAGGTGGAAACGCACCATGTGACTGGCTGCACATGGCCAAATCTTGTCCATGTCCAGCTGGGAAAATTTTGGAACAATTTGTCTTTTTTTCACATTTTCAATTGCAATTTCTCAAATATGTGCAAACCTATTGTACAAATTTTTGATAAGATTAATATTTCGATCTGTTTACCTTATTCTGGAAGCACATTGGAAAAACTTTAGTTTTTTTTACCTATTTAGGAGGCGTCCAAATTTAACATCAATTATTAACATTTTGTGGAACACTTTGTTTTCCTGCACCAAGTTAAGATTGCAAAGGTATCAGAATGATAGATACTACCACAAATGACCTCATTTTAAAAACTACACCCATTAATGTATTCACTGAGGGGGGTCAGGAGGATTTTGATCTAACAGTTTCTTTTGAGGAGTTAATGCAATTTAGAGGAGAAAAAATAAAATGTTTATGTTTTTGCAAAAATGTTATTTTAAGGGCAGGTTTTTTTCTATACTGCACATGAAAATGAGCATTTACACCCCAAAGTGTATACTCCTGTTTGTCCTGTGTTCAGAAATATACCCATTGTGGTCCTAATATCATGTCCGTATGCACAACGAGGCCCAAACCGAAAGGAGCAGCTGGTGACTTTCAGAACAGACATTTAGTTTGAAGGTGTATTAAGCCCCATTGCCCATTTGTAGAGCCCTTGAGGGACCAAAACGATATAGAACCCCCACAAATGACCCCATTGTGAAAACCAAATCCCTTAACAAATTCATCTAGGGGTGTACTGCATATTTCGACCCCACAATTTTTGAATGAATCTCAGCAAAGCAAAAGGGCAAAATTAAGATTTTCATTTTTTTTGGCTGTGGTGTCAATTTGAAAACTGGTTTTTTTTTTGTACAGCACATATATTAATGAGGACTTACGCCCCAAAATGGATGCCACCTTTTGTCCCTTGTTCAGAAACGTACCCATTGTGGCCCCAATCTACTTACCGGACACACGGCTAGGCCTGTAATGGAGGGAACCACCGTTGGATTTCAGGGCACAACTGAATAAATTCCAGGCCCAGTTGCTTACTTGTGCATAAATATAGACTCCCTAAAAAGTAAGATGCGATCCATGAGGGGAGCTGAATATCTAACTTTTTTAGTTTCAAAACTTTTTATTCAAGAAGCCAACAGGTTAAGTACAGCATTACTGTTTGTTTCACCAATATTTACCCTCGCAGGGGTTGTTACAGATTGTTCAACATTTTTCTTAAACTGGTATACTTATCACTAAATTGTACTTATTTCTTCTTTAAGTGCACTTAACTTAACTAACTGGTCATTTGTGTCTATTCATATGTTTTATCTTTTAAACCAATAAACCTTGACTACATTCAGTTTTGGTCGTCACTCATTTCTGCTTCAAGTCTCGGTTGGTGTTCTTAGGTCGACTGGAGGGTGTATCGGAATCCTGGTATATCTATCATGTTTATCCATGGTTCCCAAATCTCTCCGTATTTTTCTAATGTGTCCGTCCCTATTGCGTGTAGTCTTTCATATAATGCAATCCGGGAGACCCTTTCCATAACCTCTTGGATGGACAGAGTTCTCTGCTTCCATCTAGAGGCGATGTGAATTCTTGCAGCCATACAGATCACCTGGATCAATTTATGTGCCCGGTATCTGACACCTGGTTGTCGGTCGCCTAGGAGGAGTACTGCTGGGGACTTGTGCAGGGGGCCTATAAATAGTCTCTGTATGAGCCTGTGGACCTGAGTCCACAGCCTCTTCACTATTGGGCATGTCCACCACACATGGACTTGGGTGCCCGCCTCCATGCATCCCCTGAAGCAAAGGGGTGAGACTGTTTGGTAGATTTGATGTAATCTACTCGGTACCAGGTGGGTTCGGTGAAGGATCTTTATGGATGTCTCCATCAGGGACACCTGTTGGCTCCCCCTTGCAATTGTCTCGCAGCACTGTCTCCACCTTTCTGGCGCCATGTCTATATTTAGATCCTTTTCCCATTTTTCCATGTATGGTAATTTTCCCTCCCCCTCTGGTGTGTTCAGTATATTATAGATCAAGGCCAGGGAGCCCTTTCTCATTGGGTCTCTCAGACACATTCTCTCAAATGTAGTCAAATCTGGGAGGGTCTGAGGGAGTTTAAGTGAATTCAAGAAGTGGTAGACTTGATTAATTCTGAAGTTTTCCGCTGTGGGGGGATTGAATTTAGCTTTAAATTGGCTTATCGTCAGTAGCCTTGAATTTTCTACCAGGTGGTTTACATTCGTAACTTCATTTATTTTCCACCATTGAAAGTGCACTAGATCTTTGCTGGGGGGGAATTTTTCGTTTGTTATTATTGGCGTTAGTCTGGATGGGCTAGTTGACAGTTTATGCTTGTGTCTCGTCTCTCTCCAGATCCGTATAGAATGGTATGAAAGGGGGCTCAACTCCCAGAGATCAGCCCTCATATTGCCTTTGGTCCAAGTCAGCTCTCTAGGGGTGTATGGGTGTAGTTTGGCTTCCTCCATGTTGACCCAGAGAGGAGCTTTTGCTCCCCCGAGGGTTTCTATCCACTGTGCTAGTCTCGCCGCTGTATAATATTTCTTTAGGTTGGGGACCGAGAGTCCTCCCCGACTCTTATGGCGGTGCATGATTTTATTCTTTATTCTGTGTCGCTTGTTGGCCCATATGAATTTGAAGATGCGTTTTTGAAAATTGTTTAGTACCTCATTCGGGATGGGGATAGGGAGGGTTCGGAATAAGTATAGTATTCGTGGCAAAGTATTCATCTTTATCGCGTGTATCCTGCCCACCCATGAGAGCATAGGGTCATCCCATTTATCTAGCTCCGCGGTTAGTTTTTTAATTAGGGGGGGGTAGTTGCGTTTGTATAGTGTGGAAAGCGAAGGTGTCAGGTTTATTCCCAGGTATGGGATGTATTGGAGTTGATGTTTAAAGCCAAAGTTTAAGTCTATTAATTTAATTAGATATCTAACTTTTTTATTAGCTTTTTATTTTATGTGATCAGTGTTCTCCATTGGATAGTGACGATCACATGACCAGGGGGCGGAAGGCCTCCCGCGGCCCCCCCATGACAGCTCCAGGTTGTTGGCTACATCCGGGAACCGACAGCATGGAGCCCTCACGTCCACAGCCTGCAGGGCTTTAATCCCAAGAGGGAGCATGTTTTCACGTCCTTGGGGATTAAGGCCGACTTAGGCAGGACGTAAAAACCCTATGGGGTGGTCACTAAGGAGTTAACCTGTTTGTATCTTTAACATGAACATGGCCCTGAAGCCAGGCTCGGTACAAGAGCGTGGCGACCCGGAGCCAGGCTTGGTGCATCTCTGTTGCCCCTCCATAGGTATAAGTGACACCCTCTTCTGCTTACCTCTACAGATATTAGTGACCTCTTCTCCATGCCCCGGACCTCCCTTACATTACTTTACATCCACTTTCTTTAACTCTGTGTACAGCCAATCACAGCCACTGTTTTCTATGCGACAAGCTGACTCCTCCCCCACCTCTTGTTCACACTGTAAGAGGCAGGGAAGGAGTCGGGTGGTCAGCATAGAGCGCGGGGTGCAGTGTCTAGCGATACGGCTCGGATGACTTTCTTGTACATCTTTAGAGCCACCTGACATGACCATTTGCAGTGTGGCCACTTCAGTATTCCCCTGGACGCTGCACAGTGGGATGACTGCAGGAGAAAGCAGCAGCGACCTCCGCACTGGCTGGCCCTAAACCTTTAATGAGAGACTGGCCCCGGGGGCACATGTAACCCGGCCCCTGGCTCCAACTCCGGTAAACAAGTCTGAGTAGTACAGATGTCCAGCGCGGTATTGGAGGGTAAAACTTCTAGATTCATTTCAGCATATTAAAATAACAGACCAATTGTTTCATGTGGTGATGCTAACTTGTTATTTGTATAGCGCCAACCTATTCCACAATGCTTTCAGGTCATTTATTTATTAACTCCCTCCCCCAAAGCTGGGTAATCATTTTACCGACCTTGGAAAGATGGAAGGGTGAGTCAACCTTGAAGCGGCTACCTGAACAATGCGGGGATTGAACTCGCAACCTTCAGGTCGTGAGCGAGCGCTTAGGACTGCATTCTGCTGCCTTGACGCTCTGTGCTGCGCAAGGCAAAGAACAGATAATGCATATATAACAATAAACACTATACATATAGTTGTGTCTATTGCAAAAAGAAAACAAATCTTATTTATTTATTTTCTGCCTTGCCGTCACAAAACATCGCTGTCACTGGAAGCCAAAGAAATATCAACTGTGAGCAATCTTAGGCAAGACAAAGTACCTGGAAAAAAAGCAAAAACACAAATTAAATTCTATGGATTGAAATAATGTATCATACATTCTCAGTTTAGATTCAAATCCCCTGGGATCCCGGTGCCCAGCATACAAATACAATTAGCCTCTCTGTCCAGTAATCATTTTTTGCGGTGGCCGCGATCTGTAAAATTTTTCCATGCCAAAAATCACAAAAGACCTGAGACGCCTCTTGTGTTGATTTAATAAAGTGTCTTGAGGCATTTGAGATGTTCCTAAGGCCCCCCTGTGCACGGCAGTAAACCGCCGGCGAATCACGCCGTCGGAAGCTTTCCATAGCATTGCTGGCCCCCTGTCCACGAGCGGAGAATCCCTGCTCGCTGCCATAGGATTGCATTCCTATGCAGACAGCCATGATTTGACCGCGTGAAAACTCAAAAGTTTCACTCAAATTGTGGCATGTCCTTTTTCTGTGCGAGCTTTGCAAAGGGCCGCACAGAAACGTCACGGCTGACGCGCCGACTTTGCCCTGCACATGTGTTGGATGGGCGGCAGCCGGAACATTGCAGAGTAGAGCGAGACACCAGAAGCAGGTGAGCCGCGGTGGTCACGGCAGGGGCACGGCTCGCATCCCGTTGCAAGAATTCTTGCAGCGTGACCAGACACTGCCGTCTGCAGGAGGCCTTATTCATGAAGTATTTGTGCCTTCATGTATGTCTCCGATGTATCCGTTAAGGTTTTGTTGTTTTTTTTTTTTTGTTTGTTTGCATGTTCCTACAAAACTGCAGGTTCTGCGAGGGTAGGATCCATACTTGTAGAAGCCATTTTGCATCAACCAATTGTTGGTACATTTCATGTATAAAAGTTAACTGGGTGACAGCAAATTAGATACTCTTGGTGCTTTTCTGTTTACAGTATTGCAACGGGTTTCTAATATGGTAGTCACAAGGTCATCTTCCATGAAAAGGGGCAGATGTTTTGGTCATCTCAATTTCTTGAAATAAAAAAAAAAAAAATGAATATTGCAGGATTAATGTTTGTTTGCATGTGGAATCTTTGCAACAGATCATCTCTAGATTAGATCATCTCCACCAACCTCTGCGTATGATTCAGCATCCATCATGGATAGCCTAGGACAAACTATTGCAGCCTGATGTACGTATGCAGAATCAGCACTATTAGGCTGCCTGTCCACAGGCGTGTTTGCAGCCCCTCTGTCTACGAGCGGAGAATCATAGCTGTGAATTGCCGCGATTCTACGCAGTGAGCCTATCTGTCAGATGGGCTCACCGTGGAGATCCGTCAGATGGCTCTTGCTCCCGCAGATATCGCAACACCCGTGGACAGGCAGCCTAACTCTTCATTCTAACGATCTCGCCAGCCGCTGTAGCTTTTAGAATATGTTGACGATGTAGGTTGTGGGTGTGCAGATTGGTATTGCCCACCAAAGGCTTGCGAAAGGTTGTGTTTTAATTACCATTCCTGTGTGGAAATAAGTTCCAAATCCAGAAAATTAATTTTGGTGGAATGATAATGAAAGGTAAGTTTCAAATCGAAAGGGTTGTCATTAATATAGTTGACAAAATTCTGGTATGGCAGCCCCCCCCCCCCCTCCATATAAGGAGGAGATCATCCATGTACCGGCCATATTCGAAGATGTCCTGTCTAAGTGGATTTTCAACCGAAGAAATAGCCAACTCCTACCACCAAGACATTAAGTTTGCCATTGAGGGCATGTACTTCTCCCCAATTGGCACACCCCTGATCTGATGGTAAAACTCTCAATCAAAGCTATTTTGTGTGACATTAGGAGCTTAGTACCCATCCTCATGTACTCTAAGACTAGAGTTAGAATTGCTGTACTGCTCCAAGTGGAATTGTAATGTTGGCAGTGTGACCCCACCTGGGATGTAACCTCATAACACAACCGGGTAAAGTTGTCCTGCCAGGTTGTGGAAGAACGTCTCTGCCGTCCTGTGTATGAGAGGCCGTAAGAGGCAATCAAGCCGCTGGCATAACCTCTGGCACACAGACCTCACTCCAGACACTATAGGGTGCATGGATAAAAGTTCCAAACATGTGTTTTTGGAGGGTTTTCAGAGGCCAATTGTAGTTGATATAACAGGATCAGATACAAAAATATAATCGAATATATTTTTTTATTAAGGCTTCCAATGTAAACCTTTCCTGTAGTAACTTGAGGAAACGTTGTAGGATCAGAGGGCGGTCTGCGGGGGAGGTATCCACATCAGGCAATAATAGATGAATTTGAGAACAGCATTTGTCCTTGTCCATAACCACTACAACCCCCCCCCCCCCCTTTCCCTTTGTCAGACGTTATTACTACATTGTCATTGGAGCGAAGGTCCATCAAGGCTATCCTTTGAGAGACAAATTACAAATAGAATTGTCATTGCGAGAGTGTTCATGTAATGACGTCAAATACGGCTTAATGTGTTCTTGAAAAACATCTATTGTAGTGCTCCTGGAGTGTACAGGGTGAAAATATGGATTTTTAGTGTCGAAATTAAAGAAAGGGTTAACATTCTGGGTCCTCTCAGCCGTCTTGGATTGTAAAAAAAGAAGAAAAAAAAGAAAAAAATTGTGGTTTTTCACTTAAAAAAAATATGGTTGAGGGGCGACCTAATAACTATATTGGGGCAATACAGGAGTTTCATGGACAATCTGTTCATGCCCAGGACTGGCTGTAACAAGTCGCCGCCCTCCATGTCTCAGTGGAGGATGTAAATGGAGCATCAGCATCGAAAGCGTAGAGGCCATGCTGGAGCGTTATGAAGTTGGGGGCAGGTGAGTATAGGCTTCTTTGTTTCTGGGCATAGGCAAACCACTTGAGACTGGCCAAACAGGCTTATTCGCATGCAGAAAATTTGCGCGTGCAATACGCATTGATTTCAATTGGTTCATTCACATTTCCGTATATTTCCTGTATTTCCGTATATTTAACTTCGGCCCTGGTTTGACCTGGTTATCTTTTTACTTGCATCTTTTTAACCCCATAATGCCATATGACGTAAGGTTATGTCATGGCAGCAGGGTACTTAATGCAACGTGACGTAATCTTATGTCATGTGGCTAGTGCGAGATCAGAAGAGATCAGGGAGTCCGCTGTGACTGATAGCCAGCCTCCCGCTGCAACAGCGGGGGTGCAAAAATGACAGCGACCCCGGATGGCAACCCTTTACATGCCGCAATCTATGTAGATCACAGCATGCAAAGGGTTCACAGAGGGAGAATGCTCCCTCTGTAACGACATCGGACCCCCGCGGGGGCCGATGAGTTGCCTTGGCAACAGGTCACCAGAAGTCCTGCAATGCTTTATCATAGCGATCATAGCAACTATGGCTCAGGTCCCCTACAGGGATATAAAAAGTGTAAAGAAAAGTATAAAATACCCTACGGGAATTTAAAAAAAAAAACGTCAACAAGATTTAAATCCCATATATTTAGCGTTGTCATATCTGTAACAATGCGTACAACAAATTGAACACACTTTTTATCCTGCACAGCAAAAAGCATAAACATTCCCCACCTTCTCTAAAAAAAAACTAAGGCAGAATGCTTATTTTATTTGTATTACCTCCCAAAAAAGGCAATAAAGGTGATCAAAAAAGCCATATGTACCCCAAAATGGTATTCATAAAAATTACAGCTCATCACGCAAAAAACAATCCCCCCACAGAGCTCCGTTCATGGAAAAATAAAAAAGTTATAGGCCTTAGAATGCAGCGATTTAGGGGGGGAAAAAGAATTTTGGTATTGTAATCGTACCGACCTGCAGAAAAAAACGTGTTGCCATTTATGCTGCATGATTGCCGCTGTAAAACAAACAAAAAAAATGGCAGGAATAATGCGTTTTCTCTCCCAGCTATCATAAAAAAAATGAATAAAAGTTTTATCATCTAGTCTTATGTACCCTAAAATGGCACAGATAAAAACTACAGTTCCCCACGCAAAAAACAAGCCCTCATACGGCCGTGTCGACGCAAAAATAAACTTGTGGCTTTTGAAAAGTCAAGATGAAAATCCCCCAAAAATTGTTGTTTTCTTGTGCCCAAAATAGGCCATGAATTTAAGGGGTTAAAGGCCACAATAGCGTAGTTTACTACAATATTGTGTCTACAAAAAGATGGAGACCGTGGCGGGCTGAGGCCAACGTTTGCACCCTTGTCTCTCTGAAGTCGCTGGTTACACTTGAATACAGTTTTCAGCTGTTGGGATGATGGAGAGGCCGGGTGTAAGCAGGGTGCAGTCATTGCATGCCACCTCTAACCTTCCCCCGCACTGCGACCTACTGTGGCCACCTGCGAGCCCTACTGGCAGGTCACATGTCTGACAACAGAATAAATTATACTGCAGCCTGTTTCCAAGGGCAACCAGCAGAATTTTGAAAGTTTTTTATCTATGAAGCAATTTGTACAAAAACCAGTAAAGCAAAGTATTTCCATAGTTCTACTTTTGTCTAAATCTAGATTGTAACTATGAATGTCAGCCTCTACTTACCATCCACGCCATAATTTACTGTCTTTCAGTATTTCTTCGAACAGTTGTCACCAACCACTATTTTTGGTGCAATGTTTTTAATTCTACAAAGTAGAATCTGCTAACTTTTGAGAAGTGGCTTTATCAGTCATTTCAGCATACTGGATGTCTGTAGTCTGCATGGCACTAATGGGGGTCTGTGTGGTTGGACACTAGCGATGTCCTAGCAGCCGAAAATGGACATTTTGACTTTTTCTTTAGACAGCTGTACATTATTATAAATGTGCTGCTCTTTATCTGGAGGAACAGGCATTGGTTGTTCTATGCAATCAATCTGGCGTTATTTAAGAATGTGTTTCTTCTCTAGTGTCTGCAGTCAATGTGTCAATCATTTCAATGATGTTTAAAGGTTTAGTCATATTGAGTCGCAGATACTGAAGTTCTTCTAAAATCTTCTCTGTGCGGCGTTCCTTGCAGCTTCAGATGGAATACATCATTTTTACATCTCTGGCTTTTTAAAGAGACCCCAACCAGCTAATATATAGCAAACTTTAAAATGTCCTTTTCTCTTTTTTTTTTGCCATTTTTAAAGAAAATTTAATTAAAGGGAAACCCTGGTAAAAACCGGTAAAGGTGTACACATGTTCACAACTAGAGTAAGACTTCCAAATATGGCGGCGGCTGCTCACATCAATGACTTACCTTTCCCATTGCTTATCATTTTATTTGTCTGTTGGATCTCCTTTATTCACTTAGGTTTTACTGCAGTCCATGAACACCGTGCATCTTGGGAATGATCATTGTCGTAAGTTTGAATTTTGCCATAGAATCCCACCATGAAATCCTTAGAAACATTCTAATGCTTCTCACAACTAAGGGTTTGCCCTAGTTATAACCAGCCAAGACCAACCTACATGAGCTAGACAAGGGCTAGGCAATCTCAAAGATTTTGAGATCTATCATTGTAACCTTGCAGGGTCTAGAGATCTACTTGATATCAAGTTGAGACATAACCATGGAGGAAATGGTGTATAAGTATAACAGGGTCTAGGTGGATATTACATTTTACTTTTAGGACATATGCACATCATAGAGTGAGGTCCCCACTCAGGAATCTCCTCCCTAAGTCGTGGAATGGACGGCCACTAACTAAGAGTGGCTCTTATCCTGGTGAACCTTCTGCCGTCCTTTTATTAGATATTAGAAAACAGTGACAGTGAGGGTGATCAATGAGTGGAACAGGTTGCCATGGGAGGTGGTGAGTTCTCCTTCAAGGGAAGTGTTCAAACAAAGGCTGGACAAATATCTGCCTGGGATTACTTGGTGAATCCTGCACTGAGCAGGGGGTTGACCAGATGACCCCAGAGGTCCCAGCCAACTCTACCATTCTAGGATTCTACGGTTATTACAGGATGACCATTCATATGAATGGCTATACTGAAATAGTAAATTTGCCCTGCAGTATAGTCACTACAGGGGAAATGTGAAGCTGTCCGCTGGGTCCACAAACAAAATCGGGGATACCAAGAGCAGGATTCTCAAGGGGGTTGTGCATCTTGAAAAAATCCCTTTACATTCAGCAATTTAATAGCATACAAGAATATACAGCACTGATCAGATGTATTTGTAGGCAAAATACACAACACTTGCACATCGTGCCTCACATGTGACATCTTCGCCAATTAATGTTTTTTTTTTTATTCTTTTTATCTTCGGTCGCCTGCAGACGCCCAGGTCGAATCCCGCTGCAAGAATTCTCGCAGCGGGATCTGACCCCCCCACCCCCCACCCCGCCCCTACGGTGACAACTGCGGCTCACTTGCTCTTGCATCTCCCAGCTCTTCTATGTGCCAGCTGCCACCTAGCCGGTGCATGCGCAGAGTGGAGCTGGCCCGTCACCACTGACGTTTCTGTGCAGGCCTTTGCGAGATCCGCACAGAAATAGAACATGCCGCGATTTGTTTTCATGCAGACAAATCGTCGCTGTGTGTATAGGATTGCATTATGGAATGCAATCCTATGGCAGCGGGCACGGGCGGAAATTCTGCGGGAAACCCCACCACAGAATTTCCGCCCGTCTACAGGAGGCCTTCTCCATTCAGGCCAGAGCTCCTTGAACACCACTTCGTCTCTGCAGAAATTGCCCTCGATCTCTTATGGTGCCCCTTGTATTAACCCAATTGGTAAAACGTAGTTCAGACGTGCATACTTCTGACTGTCTTGATCTTTAGGAATCTTCCTTATGGGATAGAATAGTGTCGCTTACCACACTGTTCTCTCCCACAAAACAAAAATGCTCCAAATATCTGCTGTTCTTTTTTACACTCCTAGTCAAGAGGAAAAATCTAGAAATCTAAATCTAAACCCGAACGTTTCCATACGTTTAACCTATGTTTGTCTTCAGTTCAGTAAGTCTTTAGAGAGAAAAGCATATACTTTATAGAAAAATAGACGCAGATGTAAGAAAACGTTTATGGCAATAGTTGAACATATTTATACCTTTTATGCTTTAAAATTACATGCTTTTTTTTCTTGTATGTTTAACTTGTATATTAAACATACATTAAAAATGAGCTGTAGATGGCCTCTGAAATGCATCAGCCTGAAGCGTGTATGCAAAAAGTATACGAAAATATGCAATTTAGAGCATACCTGTATTTTTTTGTTTGTTTTCTTTAGTCCATACCTTTTAACCCTTTTCAATCCACTGTCTGACATCATCCTACATTCTGGTTGAAGCCTGTGCAGCTCCGATAGTGGAAGATGTGCAGCAGGGTATTCTTACAATATATTGCCGGCCGCTTTATGGTCGTGGCCTCTCCTGCATGTCCCATACTGCACTACTAGCTCTAGCCAGCAGATGGCGCCATTGTATAATGGCAGAAAGAGAAAGCCCATGAGGAAACCCTGAATTCAAAATTGGATTGCAAAGGGTTAAATGTATCCAGACATCTCCATACCTTTTTGCGTTTGTTTGTTTTTTTTCTACTTTTTTTTAAGAAACTGAAAACCTCCATTAAATGTATGGAAATGTAAAGCATTCTGTCATTCTGTGTAAAGAGACCCTTTGACAGAACCTCTTAAATAGATTATTGGTAAAAAGTCATTTGTTTTTAGCAGTAAGGCCATAAGAACTTCATGAATATTAATAGAAAACAACCCAAAATGTTAGCTATCAGGCTTTGCCTACCTTGGTGTAAGTAATGATGTATAACCATATGCACAGATTCTGCACGGTTTCGGGTTCTGTATGTAAAATATAATGTTATGCGATGGACAATGCTATGATTATATTTTGTTGTGTGTCTTGTACGAAATCCCCCTCAAAACTCCCTAAACGCTCCTATGACATGGCAGGCATACATATATGTAGAGTAGCATCTCTGTGCGCAGGATTGCAGAGCGGAGCTGTAATACGCCTGTATGCTGAAGACCTAAGGAGACGTGAATGTGTTATGATGGGTTTAACCAGATCTGTCAATGCAAATAAAATGTTAATTAATATCAAATGATAAAGGTCTGCTGAATGTTATAGAAGGCAATAAATCCAATACAAGTAATGCTCTCTTGACTGGTAAGCATGAAGAGCGCTATATTGAATGGATTATTATATCTGATCCGCGGTGTCACATTGATTATGTATGAGGGAAGAAGCCGCTATCGCACCCTGCTGTACTTTAATTCTGCATTAACTCCTGCTCCCTTCCTAGGGGTCCATCGCTGCCTGTTCTTCACAATTACTTTTAGTGAAATTGCACATATGATTAATAGTAGCTTAAATGTCTGTTCCAGGAGGCCCCTGTAGATCGCAGCCATACTGATGATAATCACATTGTATTAAAAATGTATTTAACTTTCCGGTTAAATTTCATTTCTATTTGTCATTCCACAAATCCATGCGCTCCACTCATCCAGCTGTAACACTCTTTTGCTTGATCTTTCTTTTTGGTTCACGAATAAAATGTCAGGATGACAGTGAAGACTGATATTTACACAGGTAGAGCAGGGAGGTTATAATTCTGCCAACAATACAGTTATAAGCGGTTGTCAGCATTGGAAATCCGGCATATGCTAAACCAAAGTACAATGTGAGAAGGTTGCCCACAAGAGAAAAGTCCCGAAATTAATAGGAATTGCTCCTAATCCTTAACATATCTTACATGGCGGATCACAAAAATTAGATTTCAGATGGCCCTTTTCTGAACAACCTGTCTTTCACGCTCCGTTTCTGATTACCATATACAGGGCTCTGTTTACATATGCATCCAGGGCTTTCATTCTAATCGTCGTTATAAAGACTTCTTTGTAGCATCTGACAGTGATTTACAGAAATGCTGCAATCCAATAGATGGCGCTGCAGAGGTATTCTTCCATCTTCCTTATTTGCATATATTGCCCAGAGGAGCTTGCATGGCCTTTTAAGTCGTCTCACTCACCTTCTAGGTGTATCCTCAGACAATCTAGGTGCTCTCCTTAAGGCTGGATTCACAAGGGCGGATTTGTTGCGGTTTTGCTGCATTTTTTTCCATTGCAGTTTTGCTGCAAAAGAACCGCTTCAAAGGTTATTTTTGTCTTGCGGATTTTCTTGCGGACAAATCCGCAAGCGTTTTTTTTCCGCAGCACTTTTTTACCTTTGCAGCGTATTTTGGTGCAGATTTTGCTGCGTCCATAGAGGTCTATGGACAAAAAAGCGCTGCGGAAAAGACAAAAGAATTGACATGCTGCGTCTTGAAAAACCGCACCGCAGCTGCATTTCCGCACTGCAGCAGTGCAGAGAAAATCCGTCCTGTGAGAACAGCTTTTTGCCCAAACACATTTGTACTGCATTGCACTGCAAATGCAGCAGTTTTGCCGCAGTGCGCATATGCAACGGCAAACCGTGGCAAATCCGCCCTGTGTGAACCCAGGCTAAAGGGGTTTTGTCATTAAAAATAAAAAAAAAATCAATGCTCCCCAATTCCTCCCCAGGCAGTCGTCTTACCGCATCTTCTCCTCGCTGATCTTCTCCAGTCCCCTGGGTCACCTCAATGCAAGCTGGCCGAGTCCTCTTCTTCTTATGGAGCGTTCGTTCTTCTTTTGGCCGGTCAGTGTACATTACTGGCTAGGAAGGAATGCCGACCTATGACCGAAACTGCGCATGCGTGCGCTCTCACCGCGAGAGTTCATATACTATTGCAGGGAGACAGCACTCATGAACAGTCTCGGCAATAGCTCGGCATTCCCTACTAGGTGGTGAACACTATGTCACTAGTGGTGTAGCATACATTGCCCATCAGGAAAGAGTCTGTAGAGAATGAACGTTTCGTCACCGGAAGACGGAGAATCGGCCTGCTGGAAGTGAGGTGACCTGGGGGAGACAGAAGAAGATCGGCGGGGAGAAAATGCGATAAGACTGATGGGGGAGGAATAGGTTAGTATTGAATTTTTGTTTTCTAATGATAGAACCCCTTTGAGGAGTGATGTTACCCCTCCCAACCCATGTCAAAGGGCCTCTCGCTAGCCAAGCCAGGATCCTACTGTACACTGATGAGGGGCATAACCCCCAAAACTGCTGTCTGGGTATGGATTCTGGGTTTTGGTTAATTTCCAATCATTGTTATAAAGACTTATTTAAAGGGTCGGACATGGATGGCAGCATTCCTGTAAATCTAAAGCTGCCTGCAGACGGGCGGAAATTCCACGGCGGGATTTTCCGCGGAATTGCCGCCCCTGGAAGCTGTCATAGGATTGCGTTAACAAAAGAGCCGGGGCTGTGGGAGCAGGTGAGTGTCACGCTGCTCTCTGCAGACGCTCGTGGTCGAGTCCAGCTGCGAGAATTCTCGCAGCCGGATCCGACCCGGCCGTCTGCAGGCAGCCTAATACCTGCAGAGATGATATTCCATCTTCCTTATTTTCACAGTCTTTCATTCGGGACATTTGACAGGAAGACTAACACATTATGTATCACGAGTCTTGTCAACAAAATGGAGCAAATTATGAGTCTGTGTTGTCTATTGGTAATTGTCGGGATCTGTCATCCGATGACTCGGGCACAACACAATGACATCTGTTATAAACAGATGCCATTATGCTTGTGTCAACTTGGCCTTGAAGCGTTCCTCTTAAAATTTTGAAACCCAGGACCAGAGGTGACAGAGTAATATAATCTCTTGCTCTCCCTTTGCAGCACGCTTCCCTGAATCCGAAAGGTCCCAGACCCTCCTTTTGGCCTTCCAAAAATTCTGTATCTGTTCTCCAACTACCTGATGCACATTGGTGATCGTGTGCTTGTGCATCAGGCAGTGACGGGAGTGCTGCTGTCACCTTAGAAGACCGTAGAGGGGCCAAAGAACTCGCAGATCCGAGGAGGAAAGCTGCAAAGGGAGAGCATAAGATGCCCCCCACCCCCACCCCAACCCCACAGTCTCATATGACACTTTTTTTTTTGTCTCCAGGACCAGAGGGTTGCTTTATTTAAAGAAAGCGACAAATATACTTTGCTGTGAAGTGTAAGTTGGGCTTCAGTTGATGGGATCTACAAACAATTGGTCATAAATCTAAAAAATCCAACGTATCCAATAACATTTTTCACAAATCTCTCCATTGGGTCTATGTTGGACATCGTCGTATGGTAATAAATTGTAGACATTTGATATTTCAGACGTTAAAAAAAGTAATGTGGCCATCTTTTGGGTATGTGGACTATATGATGATCCAACAGGAGATGTCTGGGATTCATGTCCTGGTGCACATGAATGGGAGCTGTCCGTGACATAATACTGAATGGTTGCACAGAGCGGCCACCAGCGCAGCTTGCTTGTTGCCCACCCGGGTCCTAAATAATATAGTATTTTGAAAGGAGAGAATTAAATGTTAATTGCAGACATATGGCGCCATAGTACCTGAGCAGATTCAGCTTTAATCATGTTGTGACTTCTAGGTCTCTGCGGCATTTTTAAGTACTAAAGCACCTTGACTGAAGGATTTTACGGGCCCTGTAATAAAGTACTTAGGGAGAGACGCATTTAAACTGCTTTCTGACATCTCAACTTGATGCTACCAAGAAGTGGAAATGCATTTTAATTATGGAGTCCTAATTTGCTCATGTGATAGAAAATGAATTGCGTTGTCTGCGACTCGCTCATCACCGGAGATGGTCGCGGTGTGGCCACAGTCCCTGTGATTCATTTTACATTGTGGGACTTATGAAGGCTCAAGAGTTGTACTTTCTTTTTGCAGCTTTTGGCAAGTTCTTCTGTAAATCAGCCCTGTCCCTGCTATTAATTCACTGGGCTGGAGATGAATGGAGTGCCCTTCAGCAAAACAGCTCGGTGGAATGTTGTACTGCTGTGCTGGGCAGACACTTCCAGGATTTAAAGACCCTTAGACACCTAAACTGCTATTGATTTTACAATGACTTGTGCATTTCAGATCAGCGGAACTTGGGGATGTCCATGCGAGTGGAGCGCTCGACACTGGATCAAGTTAAAAAACGATTCGAAGTAAATAAGAAGAAAATGGAAGAAAAACAAAAGGATTACGACTTTGAGGAGAGAATGAAAGAACTGCGGGAAGAGGTGCGCGTAAAGTTTATATAGGAATCTATTACTGTATGTATATAATGCACACACAATGTATAAAACTAGTAGCTAGCCCGTCCCAGGACAGCGACTGTTGTAGAAAGGGCATCCACTTAAGGGCAGAGTTCAAGAGCCACTGACCCAATAGGCAAGCATCCCCCTGCTTACCCGTACATTCCTGTACAGCGCTGTGATGTGTATGCAGGAGCAGCCGGGCACAGGATGGTGACGCAGTGGAGCCAAACACACAGGTTAGTGGAGCCGGAGTCGCTACACTGCTTAGGACAGGGCACAGTGGAGTGAGTTGGAATGAGACGGCTTCCTTCTACCCCCATTCTCCCCCACGTTGGTACCGCCAACATCACGCTACATATTCCTGTACAGCGCTTCATGGTGGGCGCTGACTGTGTGAGATGTCGCAGGAGTTGCTCTCTGCTATATTGATGACTAGATGGCTCGGCATCGTTCTCCCTTAACCCCCACAACCTGACTGGTGACTGTCCTCTACAGTGTAAACAATTGTGTCATGTCCCCATCTATAGGCCCACATATATAAATGCCTTAGCAGGTCATGTGGTCATCCAACCACACGATGGCAGTATTTTGGTTACATACTGACACAGGACACTAAAGCCAAATGCCCACGGCTGTATTTGCACTGTGGGATCTGGAGTGAATGTTCGCCTCCAGATCCCACAGCAAATACTGCCCAAAGGACATGCTAGGAAAAATTTTTTCCATGCCGACAAGTGGAAATCATATGCGATTTTCCACTCGCGGGGAAAAATCACAGCATGTCCAATTCTAGTACGGGCCTTGCATGGACGCCTCCCACTGCAGTCAATGGAAGCCATCCGTCCGAGTCGCGGTGGATCCGCTAATCGCCCGCGCTACTCTCTGCACTGCGGCAGTGCGCCAGCCCGCAGATCGCAGAGCAGAGAGAAGACACCAGAGGAGGTGAGCCGCGGGTCACTGCAGAGGTACAGATCGCATTCCCCTGCGAGAATTCTCACAGCAGGATCTGACCCGGCCGTCTCCATTCACCCTAAGGCACATATATATTTATATACTATTATATCATTATATACTGTGTACATGAATATACAAGATTCCTAATACTGGAAGCTGAGCTTAAAAAGCAGCGGATGTCTTTTACATAGAAGTGGCAGCCTATTGGAGCAATGGTGGCTTGCTTGTTGACTCCATTGGCTAGTCTTATGAAGCGTTGGTTGTCTCTGAGCCGAATTGTTCTTAATTAATTCAGGCAACAGATCAGCTGTCTTATAAAAGAATCGTTCAGTTCTCCTGTCTGTCTTCCTAAAAACTTTCATTCTGTGTATAAAGAAATAACAATTCTGACCAATAGTAACGCTGGGTTCACATGGGACGTAAATCTCGTGGAATATTCGCAGCAGGACCGCATGGAAATTCCGCAAGATTTCTGCAGCAGAAATGTTGCTTCAAAACCTGCACCATTGGACACTGGTTTTGAAGCTGCTTTTCAGCATGTATTCCGCTGCGGAAATCTCTCCCCGTAGAGAGAAGTGAGTCAGAAGGGAAAGCTGCGCAAAAAATTGACATGTCGCGGATTTGAATTCTTCGCCGCATTTCAGTTTCCATGCGGCTTGTCTGCAGCATGTGAACAAGATTTTTGCAAATCTTGTACACTTTGCTGCTTAGTCTCAGGTTTAAAAATACATGCACAATCCATGGCAATTCCTCCGCATGTGAACCCAGCCTTAGACCTCTGCATTGTGCTGTCCCTCTGTTATTCCTCCTGAAAATGTAAGTAAATTTGTTGTTTCCATTCCTTTAATTATTGGAGTGTGTCACTAAGTGTTATGATCCTATTTAATTAGGGCTCCTTTGCAACAGTTCTAAGGGGTACCGCTTTCCTGCTCCTTGGGAGAACTGGAAAATGACGCTCACTGGCTGAATTAATCCAATTTATGTTGGAACTGAACAGCTCTGAAAGGACCCCATTGAGTATAATGGAGTCCATTTGGTTTCCTTCTAGCCATTCAGCATTTTAAAGCATGAAATAGAGCTGCACTAGTTTGTCCTGTATTTTAGTGGAATTCAGCGATTGAGGTTCGGATTGTGAGATGACTGGACCCAACTGAGGGGAATTTTTAGATGGACAGCCAGACTAAGTAGCACAGCCATACCAGCTTTCAATCATCCTGTTTAGAACTTCGCTATTTCAGTTTATGGTGCCATAGATGTATTTAGTTCCTGGAAAGCTTTTCTGGTCATTGACCACCAGCATGTGTTTGTTTTTTGCTTATTCTAAAGCATCATGCATATTGGGATATTTGGGTTCTGTACAGAAAAGGTCCCAATGGATACATACCATAATTTTATGACTATAAGACTCAGTTTGCAGCAAGATAAGGCTCAGATGCTCTTCAGCAAGATTTTATCTTCCAGATGCAGGGGGGTCTGATAGATCCAGATACCCCTGACCCCTGCCCTACTGATCCAGCAGTACTCTGCAGCCATATATACCGCAGATGCACAGTCCTCCCTGCTTGATCAGTACCCTCCAGCTGATAATGCTAGCGATCACTCACATATCTTTCCCCGAGGGTAGGTTCTCCTCTGTACACACAGGGACTTACTATAGCAAAGATTAAAGGTCTTGCAATAGCAGCAGGACCATAGATCTCCTAACATGTGACCAGGAAGCAGCTAGAGGGGGTCATTTATTTCTACACTTGTATATGGGGTAATAAAATCAGTGTCGTACCAGTTGCGTGTGTGTGTGGCAGAACTGTATGTGTGTATGTTGCAGAGCCATGTGTTGTGTGCATGTACAGTGTGCGTGCAGCAGCGCAGCGCATATATGTGCATTAAGTGAAGGTATGTGCTTGCGCCATTGTTTGAATGGACACACTAGGAGCTGACTGTTAACTATTAACCCCCTTTTCTATACTAGAACATCAAAGTTAATGACAGTAGCCCCTCCACTTTGTTAGCCCCCCAGAGATGTTTAAATGAGTAAGAAATCTATTTTTTTCTGTTGTCTAAACCTGGGGTGCGTCATATAGTCTGAAAAATATAAATTAGGCCGCTCTCAGAACAAGACTGTTTTTACCGCTTTTAGTGCAGCATTTGGAAGCCACGCTAATGGTGCTACAACACTCCTATTGATTTCAATTGGGCTTATTAGTGCTGCGTTCAAACGCTAGTCTGCGAACGAAGCGATTTTTGAGCGTTGTCTGCTCTGTCTTCGTGCATTTTCACACTTTAACGCACCTCACCACCCATCACAATGATGGGGTGCATTTAAAACCACTGTCACACGCAGCAACGTGTTTCGAAAACACCATCAAAATTGTGGTAAAATGTCACGATTGAAACTCAGCGTTTTACCGACATCGTGTGTGAGCGTGGCCTTAGAGGTAATTTTAAATGCATTAATGGGGCGCTTGCACCACTTTTTCAAACACAGATAAATGTGTTGGAAAAGATTGGCTCGTTTTTCATAGTTGTCCTGAGTGCAACTCTTTTATTACAATTAACATTTCCTGCTCTATATTTGAGAAGTGTTGGGGAGCGGGGCAGGTGTGACAGCGGGAGCGGGGCAGGTGTGACAGCGGGAGCGGGGCAGGTGTGACAGCGGGAGCGTGGGGCAGGTGTGACAGCGGGAGCGCGGGGCAGGTGTGACAGCGGGAGCGCGGGGCAGGTGTGACAGCGGGAGCGCGGGGCAGGTGTGACAGCGGGAGCGCGGGGCAGGTGTGACAGCGGGAGCGCGGGGCAGGTGTGACAGCGGGAGCGCGGGGCAGGTGTGACAGCGGGGCAGGTGTGACAGCGGGGCAGGTGTGACAGCGGGGCAGGTGTGACAGCGGGAGCTTGGCAGGTGTGACAGCGGGAGCGGGGCAGGTGTTACCCGCGTCATTTTCAACTCACGGCATATTCATTTACAAGTTGTACACTGCACTTTGGGACAGACTGCTACACTACTGACCGTCCGTACAAGCATTTACCACTTCCCTTTTTTTAGGTTTGTTGATTTTTCATATTCAAGTGTACCAATACGTGTACATGATACACCCACAAGTACTCAAAAATAGTCTATCGGTCGCCACTTTTTTAATAAGGTACTTGTAGGTTATCTTTCAGGCTATTGGCATGATTATGCCACCTGAATAATATTATAAATAAATCTTATTTGTGTAACACCAACTTATTCCACAGCTCTCAGGTAATTTATCCTCCCCACCAAGCTGGGTCCTCATTTTACCGACCTTGACCCGGCTACCTGAACCACCCAGGGATTGAATCTGCAACCTTCAGGTCGTGAGCGAGAGCTTTAGGACTACATTTCTGCTGCCTTAACACTCTGCGCCACATCAAGAGTTTTAGAAATATGTATTGGTGAAACATTTGTGAAATTAATTTTAAAGAAAGTGGTGACAGATAACCCACAAGTACCTATTTTTGTATTATTTACCATATTTATTTCCTAGTATAAATGGGTTTTCTCAAATCCTAGTTTTACGGAGCCAATGGTGTGGATTTTGATGCAGAACCACAGCCGTCTTCATCCCTTCGATTGAAAAAGTGCAATCAGCTGTTCATCCATGTAAAAATTCATACTATCGGTGTGGACTTTGACAGAATTTTGGTGTAGAATTTTCAACTGTGAAAAACCCAGACAAACTCCACTATTGAGCGAATGCAGCCTAACTTATTGACTTTAATTCAGAGTGACCAAGCATGGACACTTTCTGCTATGAATGGCCAGAATGTTTTTGGAAAAGCCCGTTTCACCCCCTCCCCCCCCCCCCCCCGAAAATACCATTGCATCATGGGAAGTCTACCCAAATTTGATACCGGGTTGACATGAATTAATATAGACCTAAAAACCGAGATGACTTATTCCTCTATTGTCTTCACTATCCGATTCTTTATCATGTTGACTGACTTGTATCTTGTTTCAAATCCAGGAGGAAAAAGCACGAGCCTACAAAAAAGAAAAGCAAAGGGAGAAAAAAAGGAAGGCAGAAGAAGATTTGGGTTTTGAAGAAGATGATGAAATGGCTGCTGTCATGGGTTTCTCAGGGTTTGGTTCTTCCAAAAAGAGTCACTGATTGAACTTGAAAGCAGCAGTCTAGTGACCTAGAAGATAATGTTTCCCTTCCCGTCTTTTCATATTTAACCAGAGCTTTTTATAAATTACCATAATCTATTATGCCTCAAGTCATCTACGCTGCGCCGCAGAGTATTATGGGAGCGCGTACAGAGCTAGCAAGCGGTTGTGCTGACCAAAACTGTGAATCAATAATGCGCTAACTCTTATTTACTTACAAGCCACGTAATCACTTCTTAATCGTATGAGCTGATAATCCCACATCTAAACAGCTATTTATATCTGACTGTGCCTGCATGATGCCAGGGTTTAAGGGAGAAAAAGCCTTAACTGTCTATTTTAAATAAGTCCATTTTTGGATGGGTGCTGTCCTTCTTTTACCTCACCTCTGCATGGAGCCGATAAGATGTTAACGGTGTCTACTACCAATGCATCGAAAGGGAATCTGTTGAAGGGGTTGTTCTGAAATAGTTTTGAAAAGTCGGGCAGACACATGATACTGAAAACCCACCAATCCGAAGAGTCCCAGACTCTATTCTCTATCGAGTGGTGGCCTACAAGTATGGTCGCTCTCTATTAGAGTGAATGGGCGGTACAGGGAAATGTAATGTAATTTCCATTTATGGAAATAAAGAGTGATTGCAATATGGGACTAGCTTATGGAGGGATTGATGAATTTTCTAGCTGTCGGACCCTGAGGAATCTAATATTGTCCGAATCTTTGTTACAACCCTTTTCGTTACTTTTCTTGGAGGACCTGAACATGTTTAAATGATCAACAGGCAGGGTCCTAAATCAACTTTGCAGATGAAATAAATAGCTTGGCAAGATTTTCTGTCAGATACAAAGTTATGTTACAAGTCTTTGTTTTTATTTGTTTAGTTTTTTTCATGAATTTAGTGCGTAGATTGAAGATGTGCATAACATACGTTGGCCTATACTAGCCATACAGGCTAATGTTTTGTTTAAAGTCTTCTTTCGAAGTTTACACTTCAGCATGCAGTTGCACATATGATTTTTATTTAGATTTTTTATGATCAAATGAAATTTCATAGAAGAGGTTGGGTGGGATTAGAAAAATATGGCTGCTTTCTTCTAGAAACAGTGCCACTCTTGGCCATGGGCTGTTTTTGGTATTGCAACTTTGCCCCATTCACATAAATGAGCTGCAACACCAGATGGTGTACGGACAAGAGTGGAAGAAAACAGACATTTTTAAAAATGAATTTAATTCTCGTCCCACTTGCCATACAGGCTAATGTTTTGTTTAAAGCCTTCTTTCGAAGTTTACACTTTAGCATGCAGTTGCACATATGATTTTTATTTAGATTTTTATGATCAAATGAAACTTCATAGAAGAGGTTGGGTGGGATTAGAAAAATATGGCTGCTTTCTTCTAGAAACAGTGCCACTCTTGGCCATGGGCTGTTTTTGGTATTGCAACTTTGCCCCATTCACATAAATGAGCTGCAACACCAGATGGTGTACGGACAAGAGTGGAAGAAAACAGCCTTTTTTAAAAATGAATTTAATTCTCGTCCCACTTTTTTAAATGGATTGTCCGGCTACTTCAAACTTAAAAAAAAAAAACAACTGCTTAGAATGCTTTCAAATGAAAAAAGAAGTAATACTCACCTTGCTACTCTGCTCCCAGTCTAACATTCCTGGGGTGCCCCCCCCCCCCCCACACACACACACACACCTTCTTGCTCCCAATACTCCCTCGCCCTTGTTGACACCAACATGTGACTTCTGCAACCAATCACTGACCACAGCAGTGACCTGCTACAGCGGCTGATTAGCTGCAACAGTCACATGACTGAGTCGGCAACGATCCAGACAGCGAGAGATTGACTGCAGCAGTCACATGGTCGTGTCAACAGAGGCCAAGAAATACAGAAACCAGCGGGGAACCCCAGGAAGTTTCAGATAGGGAGTGGTGGGAGAGGAGTGTTACTGCTTATTAGTTTAAAGCATTCTAAGCATGTTTTTTTTTAATTTTAAATGGCCGGACATCCCAGTTCAATGTTTTTTGGGTTTTTTTCCCCACCCAATTAAAAAAATAAAATAAAAACTATTTATAAGAAACTGTAGAATCATGAACTTGTTTAATTTTAGAATCCCAGTAGATTGACTTGGGTTACTTCAACAATCAAAAGCTCTGCTTATTATAAAAAGACGGTGTCACTGGTTACAAATTACCACGGGACGTCCTGCTTGAAGCCCCTGTACTTGGGGGGAATGGGATAATGGACTGCTGTTCTTCAAGCTGGCACATTTTCTCGTATACCAGCTGGTTAATGGTTTGGAAGGCAGAAAGAGAAGAGGTCCAGTAAAAACCATTGAAGGGCTTATTAAGTGTAATTAAACTTTTTTTTTTTAAATAAAACTTTATCACGTTTTTTTTTCTAAATACCTCAGCAGTGGTTTTATGTACATAGCTATGACATGCTGTCTTTATTCTTTTTCCCCCTCTCTTTGCAGCCTTTTTGTATGTATAAATATCTTTTCCACTCTTTTATTCTTGTGATTTTTAAAATGGAAAGAACGGCAAAAACAACCTTTAAATTAGTTGGAAATGACCCGTGTCTTCAGCATCCATGCCCCCACAAACACACTTTAAAATAAATTCATTGCCACTGTCACGCCTGCTGAATTTCATTATTGCCATCTATTGTAAGGAGTCCAGAGCTGAGCATTTTCTTTATGGGAAACAATTTTCCCTTCCCCCTGCCATGTAAATCTCCACAGCGGTCCATAATATTTGTCAGTGTTTGCTTCAATGGTCTTACTCCGGGTACATTCTCTGTTGATAAACACTAATAAAATTGAGTCCCGACTATTTTGCTAATGAGCTATGATGGCAATTCGCCTATGACACAAGACAATAATTCTTTCCCTTCAGTAGAGTATGGCAGCATGAAGCACCTAGGCGGAAAATTAATTTTTTTTTCCCATTCTTTTTTTTGCTAGTGTTTATAGTTTCTATGATTTGAAACATTGTTAGGCATTTAGATTAAGCAGGTTTCTAAGTAGTGATAGATGAGAACTATTTACATTGCCACAAATGTTCCTTTCTATATAATTTTTTTGCAAATAAATTTGAACTATGAAATCTTTTCTTTTAACAAAATGTTCATAAATCTATGTGGATGGTAAAAGTTTTTTGAGTTAAGGGGGAAGCCTACTTCCGACAATTCCTGCTCAATAGAGTTTCTTGACAAGAAGTTGAATACAAAGTGTTTCCCTGCTGGGGCTCCTCTGGAGTTTGCAGAAATCTTTGCAGGAAGTGCTCATTGTATCCACAGCACCACCACATTAGAGGTTAAAGGGAACCTGTTACATTGAACATGTAGTCATTTTGGCGCAGAGTGTTAAGGCAGCAGAAATGCAGTCCTAAGCTCTCTCTCACGACCTGAAGGTTGCAAGTTCAATCCTCGCATGGTTCAGGTAGCCGGCTTAAGGTTGACTCCGCCTTCCATTCCTCTGAGATCGGTAGAATAAGTACCCAGCTTGGTGGTGGGGGTAATAAATAAAAGTTACCTGAAAGCACTGCGGAATAAGTTGGCGCTATACAAATAAGATTTATTATCTAAATACCTGCTTTTTCTATGCTTAATACTGTCACTGGACTCCTATCAGTGATAGAACTAGTTGTCAGTGTACAGTTATACATGGATGGCTTTCAGCCACTGATAAGACCACCTACTGAATTCCTAAACTCAGATTAAACAGTGTTTCAACACCGTTTCAGCCTTTTCATCTTCTTCTGCTCTATAACACCCTGCCTGCAGATTGGACTTGCATGTTCAATGTAACAGGTTCCCTTTACGGATTAAACAGTGCCCAGATCAATCGGTTGTTGGTGAACTGCATGACTGGCTTCTCCTGAGCAAGACAGACTTTCTGTAATCTCTCTCTCCATTAGGCTGGCTGCACATGGGCGAGTCGGATTCCGCATGTGGAATTCGTCTGTGGCCCCGGTTAGTGACCCCCACCGTACCTGCATGATCTGTAATGTGGATGACCATGGAGGCATGCAGGGGGTCATGCACAGTACAGAGTTTTTCTTTCTTTAAATATTTGTATTTTCCACATTGTCGCTAGGCGATGATGCAGCCCATATGCAATGTTAATTGTGTATGGACTGCGGGACGGACAGCTTCCATTGACATCAATGGAAGCCATCTGTATGGAGTCCGCAGCAAAATTGAGCATGCTGTGATTTTTCCTCCACTCGCAAAATACGCAGTTCGTATCTGAGAGTGTGAGGGGAAAAAAAGCAAAAGTACATACCTTTGAACGCGTGTGATTTCTTGTAGACACCGATCGCGAAATATGCAATCGGAATCCAGTCGTGTGAAGCTCGCCTTATACTGTAGCTAACATGAGCCTTTTGAATAGAGGATTCCCCTGTATCAACTTTGAGTTCCCCAACAGGCTATACTACTATTTTTGCTTTCATGTAATGTTAATTAGACAGCTCCTTTTAAGGGAATATCCTACAAAAGCAAGTTATCCTCTATCCACCGGACAGCTTGCTGATCATTTGGTCCCTCACCAATCTCTAGAATGAGTCTCTAGCATGTCCTGAGGTGTGAACAGCCTTTGAACTCTGCTGTCTCCGGCACTGAAATGAATAGCGCGATGGTGCGTATATGCAACCTCCTCATTCTCCAGATCTACAGGGTACCAGCTGTCCAAGCCCTGTCAATCAAAGTTAGGGGATAACTGGATATCCTTCAATGAAGGAGACTCGCCACCTTCCATGGCAACCCTTTTCCACTCATTAATCAACTTCGATGTCAGAAAGTTTTTTCTAATATCTAATTTGTGTCCCCTTCCTTTCAGTTTCATCCCGTTGTTTCTAGTCTTTTTTTTCTTGTGCAGATGAGAATAGGGCTGATCCCTCTGCACTGTGACAGCCCTTCAGATATTTGTAGACCGCTATTAAGTCTGATCTCAGCCTTCTTTTTTGCAAGCTTAACATTCCAAGATCCTATAACCGTTCCTCATAGGACATAATTTGCAGACTGCTCACTATCCTGATAACTCTTCTCTGAACTTGTCCCAGTTTGCCTATGAGTTTTTTTTGTTTTTTTTTTAATTTGGGTGCCCAGAACTGGACACAGTATTCCAGATGAGGTCTGACTAAGGAAGAATAGAGGGTGATAATTATTTCACATCGTCTAGACTTAATACATCCCAGAATTGTTTGCTTTTTTTGCAGCTGCATCACACTGTTGACTCATGTTCAGTCTATGATCTATTGGTATACCCAAGTCTTTCTCACATGTGCTGCTGCATAGCCCAAATTCCTACTATTCTGTATGTGCTTTTTTCATTTTTCTTGCCCAGATGTAGGACCTTGCATTTCTACTTGTTAAATACAATTCTGTTAGTCACCACCCACTGTTCAAGCTTTTCTAGGTCTTTTTGAATCCTCTCTCCCCTCTACTGTTAGCTATCCCTCCTAGCTTCGTGTCGTCGGCAATTTGATCAGTTTCCTCTCAATTCCCAGATCATTTGTAAAAATGTTGATCAGGACAGAGCCTTGTGGTACGCCACTTGCCACATTTTTCCAATTGGATGTGCAGCCATTTATGACCACTCTTTGAGTACGATCACTCAGCCAATTGTGAATCCACCTCAACGGTGCCTTATCAATCCCATATTTGGTCACTTTTTCAAAAAGAATGGTATGAGACAAATGCTTTACTGAAGGCAAGATATACTATATCTACGGCATTTTCCTGATCAACCCAGTTAGTGATTCTGTTATAGAAGGAAATTAGATTAGTCTGGCATGACTTGTTTGTTACAAACCCATGCTAGCTCTGATTAATTACTCTATTCTCATCCAAGTACTTGCATACATGGTGTTTAATAGCTAGTTTAAAGCTCTTTACTGGTATAGAAGTCAGGCTCACAGGTTTGTAGTTTCCTAGATCCACCTTCTCTTTTTTGAAGATAGGGTCAACATTTGCCCTTTTCCAATATTTTGGGATTTCTTCTGTTCTCCATGAATTTTCAAAGATTACAGGAAGTGGTTCAGCAATTACCGCTGCTGCTTCCTTCAGTACTATTCGATCAATATCTAAAGTATGTGTTCGCTGCTGTGTTTTGCTTGGTTAGGTTTATGCCAAGTATGAACCTACTATAATGTCCTAGTGACTACAGGAGACACCCCTTCTATACCTGTTGATGTGGACAAGGTGGGTTGGGAGCCCCTCATGCTAGGGACAAGTGGTGATCTCAAGAGGTGGGACTTGACTCTATTAGTCATTTATGACCTGTCCTGCGAAGATGGGAATACCCCTTAACATTGCATTGATTACCAATTGCTGCCTTTCCAAAGGGACGAGGCTTCCTTCATTGGAAGCTGTGAACCTTCGAGCTTTACAAATTTCAGGTCCAGTTTTATAAATGTAGTGTGTTATCTGAATAAGGGCTATAAGGCTGTACTATGCTAATGCCTGTTATGAGTGGCATTCTATGAACAGTCATTTGCGATCAAAATGCGATTCTTGGAAGTTCGGCATGGGTGTGGTGTTTTGGGTAACGCGAAGAACCATACAAAATGGTGAACATTGGTTCCTTGGTTCCTCTGAAGTAATCACGATTTCATAAAATTTTCCTTACAAACAGATAAACCGCTATACTATATTAACTCAGGCGAAGCCGGGGATATCAGCTAGTGTACAATAAAGATAGAAAGGGGTTTTCTTCTATAGAAAGCGTTGGCATAATGGCATTTCACTAGCATATGACTTTACATCCTAAATTATGGGGATCTAACTGCCTGGAACCCCTCCAGTCCTCAAATTGAAGAAGCCACAGCACTCTACAGTTTTCCCTATTTTCTCTGCCCCCAGCCTCCTGCTGTGCATGGAACTCTTAGGGGAGCTGGAAAAGCAAAATGGTTTTTGATTTTTTTTTTCTTTTCTTTTTGTCAACAGATTACACTGATTAAACAAAGATTTTGCTACGGGGAATAAAACATGTTTGTCATGTCTCATCTACCTGACTATTCATTGACATGTATAACCTGTACTGTATCTGCAAGAGTACTGGTTCATAACTACAAGAGAAGTTACTTCAGCCGATACGCTTACAGCCATGTTATTGAGTCAGAATAGTAAAAAGAATGTATAAATACAGCCACCACTGCTGTAAAGACTCCTCCAGCAGCTCCACATATAACCACAGCTACAGCTCATAATCTATTACCAAGTTATAACTCTCCTCATTGTTACCTCCATCCTGTGTGCTGCATCATGGCTGAAGAACACTCTAAGGCACAAGCTAGCATGGACCCTAGTCTGCAGTCTAGTGAGAGAGACAGGCGCTCTAATAAGCCAACCTGGAAGGTTAGAGAGAACCTTGAAAGTCTAAAGCAGGAACTTTCCTCTGACATTTTAAAACTGTGGGAAACATTACTAAGTCATGTCTCTAACATTCAGCAGAGTCTGTCTTCACTCCATGTGTCACCACTAGAGGAAGCCCTGCAACAGCTTCGTGCAACGTACGAACATTATAATATAAAGGTCCAGGAGTACGAAAACACTTTGAGAAAATTAAACACAGAGGGTTCCATAGAGGAATTGCAAAGCTTCCAACATCTCAGTGTAGAAAGAGACGACTTAGTACGCGACATTAAGTCTAAGACGGAAGCGAGAATTGCGCAACTTCAGAAGGTGTCATCTCACATTTCTGACTCTACCAGGCACTCCAAGCGTACATCTAGGCCACGCTCTTCAAAGCATTCCACCCTCAGTGAGCAGCTTCTAAAAGCACGCGTAGAAGCGGAAGCGACTAAGATACAGGCCGTCTTTGCACATAAGAAAGCAGAAGCAGAAGTGGAAGCTGCACATAGAAAAGCGGAAATAGAGGCTCTGGAGAAACAATGTGAACATGCTACAGCCGTAGCAAGGTTAAGAGTTTTAGAACAAGCCACGAGTCAGAGCGAAAGAGACAGCATTGACTTCAGTGGACTGGATGCAGAGGAACCTCTCGAGCGTACAAGAGACTATGTACTAAGCCAATGCTTCAATTCCCCATCTGCCACAAACATTCCAGACAAAACAGATGTCTCTCCAGAGCGACAGGCCGCACATTCTTCCACAGCACCAGGCATGCAAAGTCAGCACAGAACTCCGCTCGTTCCTCACACCAACCTTCCGTCCTATATGGAGCACCAAGGCTCTGCACCCCAGCAAGCTCAATATATGGGTATTCATGGACAATTCAAAATACCAGCGGTTCTCCAAACCTCTAGCAATTACATGGTTCCATATCCACATGTCACCAAACCTATGGACTTCAAACCAGCTCCCAGGCTGAACACCCTGACAGCCTCATATGTACCTACGTCTCTCACGCAAAACACCACAAATGATGTGATTAGCACCACTCAACCAATTTCACACCTGAAGTCAGAGTTTGCAAGATACATGGTACATCGTGAGCTCACCAAGACAGGACTGATAAGGTTCGACGACCAGCCTGAGAATTACAGAGGCTGGAAATGTGCCTTCAGAACTGCAACTCACGATCTCGGCATTACTGCTTCGGAAGAACTAGATCTACTGATCCGGTGGCTTGGCCCACAGTCTACAGAACGAGTAAAGAGACTCAGATCTGTCCACATTGAAAATCCAGCAGCAGGCCTTGCAGCCGCTTGGGAGAGACTGGAGAGAACCTATGGTAGTCCTGAAGCAATAGAAAATGCTCTGTTCAAACGTCTGCAAACCTTTCCAAGGATATCTGCTAAAGACAATCAGAAATTCCAAGAGCTCTGTGACTTACTGCTAGAGCTACAGCTGGCCAAGGGAGACACTCACCTACCTGGCCTCAGTTACCTGGACACTGCTCGTGGAGTGAACCCAATCATGTCAAAGCTGCCATACAACCTTCAAGAGAAGTGGACCGCTCTGGGGTCAAGATATAAGAGAGAAAATCAAGTCTCTTTTCCTCCATTTTCCTACTTCTGTGAGTTCATCAAAAACATTGCAGAATCCAAGAACGACCCAAGCTTCTCCTATGAGGAATCCAATCCCGGTCCACATCCATTCAAGTCTGACAACTCACGCGTCAACTACAAAGGCCGCAGAGGTCCAGTGTCAGTAAAAAAGACTGATATTTTTCCCTCTACTTTGTCAGCTTCACAGGGAGTCAGTTACAAGAGCAATCAAGATAAAAAGGTTGAAAACCCTAATCGCCTGTGTCCCTTCCATAAAAAGCCTCATCCCCTCAAGAAGTGCATCGGCTTCAGGAAGAAACCACTCCAAGAACGCAAGGAGCTTCTAAAGAAGTTTGGGGTATGTTTCAGATGTTGCGCTTCTACTGAACACACTGCTAACGACTAAAAATGCCATCAAATGCATTGAGTGTGGTTGTGAAGATCATGTACAAGCTCTTCACCCATCTCAACCTAGTACTGCACCAGCTACAAGTTTCCCTACCCCACCAATGTATGGCGGGGAGAACACAGATCAAGCAGCAAGTCCTACCACTGTATCTTCTTCATGCACAGAAGTCTGTGGAGAAGGCATTTGCGACCAGTCCTGTGCAAGGATATGCCTAGTCGATGTGTACCCCCAGGGTCAACCAGAAAGGACTATGAAGGTGTACACCATCCTCGATGACCAGAGCAACCGATCACTTGCAAGGTCAGAACTCTTTGATTTGTTTAACATAAAGCGAGATGTTTACCCATACACCTTGGGTACATGTAGTGGAGTGACAGAGGTCTCGGGAAGAAGAGCCAGCGGACTTGTAGTAGCCTCTCTTAAGGGCAATCTTGAGATACCCTTGCCCACACTTGTTGAATTTAATCAGATACCATCCAATAGGGGAGAGATCCCTACACCAGAAGACGCTTTCCATCATCCCCACCTAAGGGCTATAGCTAACGAAATACCGGCCCTTGACAAGAGCGCAGAGATCCTACTTCTGCTGGGTAGAGACATTCTTACGGTGCACAAAATACGTCAGCAAATTAATGGACCTCATGATGCACCATTTGCCCAGCGCCTTGACTTAGGTTGAGTCATCATAGGTAATGTCTGTATAGACAAGATGAAAAAGCCAACCAAGATTTCCTCATTTAAAACACACATCTTGCCAAATGGTCGCAGTACTTATTTTCATCCATGCCCACACCATTATCGGGTGAAGGAGAAACTGACTAACAGTAAGTGGCACCACGACCAACAAGACAGTACAAACACTTTCCTCTGGGATGACAGTCTTGGATCAACAGTGTTCAATACAACAAGTGACGATAACAAGTTGGCACCTGCTAGAGAAGACATTGAATTTCTCAAGGTCATGGAAAGGGAATTCACCCAAGATGACTCCAATAGCTGGGTAGCTCCCTTACCCTTCCGTTCTCCAAGAGTAAAGCTACCTAACAGGCAGCAAGCTACCACTAGATTCTCCTCTCTGAAACGCACTCTTGAGAGAAAACCAGTAATGGAAAAACATTTCGTAGACTTCATGCAGAAGGTATTCAATAGAGACCATGCAGAACCTGCACCACCGGTAAGGGAAGGAGAAGAATGCTGGTACCTTCCGTCCTTTGGCGTGTATCACCCCCGCAAGCCTGAACAAATCAGAGTTGTTCGATTCCAGTGCTCAGCATGAAGGTGTCTCTCTCAACAACCTTCTCCTCACAGGCCCTAACCTAAACAGCCTCATGGGCGTTCTAATTCGCTTCAGACAAGAACCCGTTGCGGTTATGGCTGACATCCAGCAGATGTTCCATTGCTTCATCGTTAAGGAAGATGACAGAAACAATCTCAGGTTCCTATGGCACAAGGACAATGATGTCAGCAAAGAGGTAATAGATTACCGGATGAAGGTACATGTCTTTGGCAACAGTCCATCACCTGCTGTAGCAATCTATGGACTGAGAAGGATAGCCCAAGAAGGTGAGAAGGAGCACGGATCGGATGCTCGGCAATTCGTCGAGAAGAACTTCTACGTAGACGACGGACTTAAATCCTTACCCACAAGCGCAGAGGCGATTGATCTCCTCACCAGAACCAAGGAAATGCTGTCTGTCGCGAACCTTAGGCTTCACAAGATTACCTCCAACAGCAAAGAAGTAATGAAGGCCTTTCCATCTGATGATCATGCAATCAACTTGCGGGACCTTGACCTCAGCTCTGAGGTTCTTCCTATACAACGCAGCCTAGGATTGCTCTGGAATATCGAACAAGATACATTTATATTTCAAGTATTAGCTTGCGACAAACCTTTCACCAAGCGTGGAGTTTTATCGGTCGTGAACAGTTTTTACGATCCTCTCAGGTTCATAGCCCCATCACTATTCAGGGCAAGATACTTCTGAGACAGCTTACTACTGAGAATATGGATTGGGACGCTCCCTTACCTGTCGAGAAACAACAAAGGTGGGAAAAATGGAAAAGGTCCTTGAAAGTATTAGAACAACTCCGAGTACCGCGCTGTTATGCTCCCAGTTCTCTTTCAGCTGCTGTCAAAAGGGAAATACACATCTTCTCTGATGCATCAATGGAAGCCATAGCCGCAGTGGCCTATCTGAAGATCTCAGGAGCCAACAATGAGCTACACTGTGGATTCGTACTAGGTAAGGCCAAACTAACCCCAAAACCTTGCCATTCCATACCAAGACTTGAACTCTGTGCAGCCGTGTTAGCAGTAGAGATTGCCGAAGTGATATGGGATGAAATGGACGTCGCATTTGATTCATTCACCTTTTACACAGACAGTAAGGTTGTTCTCGGTTATATACACAACCAAACAAAACAATTCTACATGTATGTAGGACACCAAGTAGAAAGGATCAGAAGTTTCTCCACCCCTAACCAGTGGCATTACATCCCCACAGAACGTAATCCAGCCGACCGGGGAACAAGAGCCGCAACAACATCAAATCTGCTAGACCACATATGGTCTTCACCTCCAAGTTTTCTATACGAAGATCCTTGTTTGTTACCTACCAATGCCATCTATGATCTGGTGGACCCTGCGTCTGACAAGGAAATCAGAGCCCTAAGTTTTACACTCTACACTTCTGTAACTTCTAAGGTGAAGCTGAAGTCACATCGCTTCGAACGTTTCTCAACATGGAGATCTCTCGTGCAAGCTATTGGCATACTAATTCACATTGCTCAGTGTTTTGCAAAGAACGCATCGTCAAAGTGTAGTGGTTGGCATATGTGTAAAGCACACCCTACAGTCACAGAACTTGAACTTGCTGAACAAATCATCATCCAGTGTACACAACAAGAGGTGTACCACTCAGAGATAGACAATATCTCGAAGGGCATCAGTCCGCTCAAGAGCAGCGCACTCTACAAACTCAACCCAGTAGTTGACCACCACAAATTGCTGAGAGTGGGTGGTCGGATAGAGAAATCTGATCTATGCAATAAAGAACAGAACCCCATCATCATACCAGGTGGACATTAAATCGCTACCTTGCTAATCCGACACCACCATGATCGAGGCAGACAGTTCACTGAAGGTGCCATCAGGTCAGCCAGTTTATGGATCGTAGGAATGAAGAGAAGCATTTCCTCCATACTCCATAAATGTGTCAAGTGTCACAAGCTAAGAGGAAGACAACAACAACAGCAAATGCCGAACCTACCAGCAGATCGGTTAAGTACCGATCCCCCTTTTACTTACGTTGGTGTGGATGTCTTTGGTCCGTGGTCCATAGTCACACGAAGGACGCGTGGTGGCGCCGCAAATAGCAAAAGATGGGCTGTGCTGTTCACCTGTCTTAGCATTCGTGCAGTACATATTGAAGTGATTGAGTCTATGGATTCTTCCTGTTTCATCAATGCCCTTAGAAGATTCTTCTCCATTCGTGGACCAGTTAAACAGCTGAGGTTCGACTGTGGGACTAACTTCGTAGGAGCCTGTAAGGAACTACAACTAGGCAACTTCTTGCTGAACAATGGATGTACCTGGGTATTTAATCCTCCGCATTCATCTCATATGGGAGGAGCTTGGGAGCGCATGATTGGCGTTACAAGAAGAATACTTGATTCAATGTTAATGGATCACAAGTCGTCGATACTCACTCATGAAACATTGGTCACCCTTTTTGCTGAAGTTTCTGCTATCATCAACGCAAGACCACTAGTTCCGGTATCTTCAGACCCTGATTCTCCATTTATTCTTACTCCAGCCACGGTCCTCACCCAGAAAATTGGGACTGCTACTATTCCTCCAGGCAACTTTGACTGTAGTGACATTAACAGACGTCAGTGGAAACAGGTTCAACAACTCTCCAATGTGTTCTGGCACCGTTGGAAGATGGAGTATCTACACACCCTCCAAAGTCGTCAGAAGTGGCAGACTCCAAAACCCACTCTCCAGGTTGGTGATATTGTTCTTCTGAAAGACAAAGAGGTTCACCGGAACGAATGGCCCATGGGTCTCGTCATCAAGGTCATCCCTAACGACGATGGGAAAATTCGAAAAGTGGAAGTCAAAGTGACAAAAGGAGGCACTGTAAGAGTTTTCTTCCGTCCAATCAGTGAACTAGTACTTCTTCCAAGGAAGGAAGTCACCTAAGGAAGCTTGATTATCCTACACAGCTCATGACGGGGAGCATATCACCGCAGACTGCAACCGAGAGAAACTGAAGAAGTCCACCTGTGGATTACCTTTGCCACAACAGTTGACTTGTTCACTTATTAATGCTGTTGCATTTGTTTATTTGTTTTTTAGGTTGAACAAGAATTTCTGGACTTTGAAGGACATTATGTCAAAACAGTATTCAGTGAAATCTAAAGATTTCAGACTGGGAGTGTCATGTCTTATCTACCTGACTCTATTCATTGACATGTATAACCTGTACTGTATCTGCAAGTGTTTGCCCTCTTTAGTTTGTCCCTTCTGGTTCTCTGTACCCCCTGTGTTGCATAACCCCTCCCTTCCTCCTGCTAGGGAGTTTCCTGTATATAGCCTATGTGTTAGGTCTCTACTCTGTGCTCTGGCTCATCATCATTCTTTTTACCTACTGCTGAATGTGCATTATACAAGATTTCTACCTGAATAAACCCTGGAATCTTCTCACATGCCTCTGCAGTCGAGTTGGATGCTGTCTGACAACATATATCTTCTGTGAGTACTGGTTCATAACTACAAGAGAAGTTACTTCAGCCGATACGCTTACAGCCATGTTATTGAGTCAGAATAATGTTATTTATATGAAATCAAGTGCACTGAATCTGAATTTGAAGTCAAAATTCGCCTAGAACATCTAGACCCTAAGTTATAGGTCAGCTACAGTTTGGCGACGGCTCGGTAGATTAGCCCACGTACTGATGCATGGCACCATTATAATTGCTGCACCATTACCTGCATTATACCTTCCAGCGCCTCGTATGCAACACATCCTGGCAGCAGCGGGTTCCTGCAGCATCTGAGCTCATCTGATCATGTTGGTAGGCTGATGTCAGCAGTTGATAGGCCTATATAATGCGAGACGGGCCAAGTGCAAGCTTCTAGTTGGCAATACTGTTTTCTTATATAGCTAGTACGTCTGTTTTAGGCTAAAGATGAGTAGGTAGAGCTGTTAACCATCCAGACAATTTTTGCTACATTTGTGGTAAATACACCACATGTGTTCAGCGCAAAAGCCTGACAAAGAGAGTGAAGATTGCTTACAAGTATCATTTTGGGTGTAAAGTTGGAGATCAAGACAAAAGCTGGGCGCCCCACATCTGCTGCACCGTGTGCGGCTCTAGCCTCACACAATGACTCCGTGGTAAGAGGGAGGCAATGCTGTTTGCAGTGCCTACGATTTGGTGCGAACTGGAAGATCAGCACTGGGACGGCTATTTCTGAATGAACATCTAGTGAGAGACCGGTCTTTATCGAAAAGAGAAGTCTGAATTGTTAGCCTTCAGATTACAGGGATGGAATTTACTTAAGGATGAGCGAGTATACTCGCTAAGGCACTACTCGTTCGAGTAATGTGCCTTAAACGAGTATCTCCCTGCTCGTCCATAAAGATTCGGGGACCGCCGTGCCTGACAGGTGAGTCGCGGCGGGGAGCAGGGGAGAGTGGGTGAGAGAGAGAGATCTCCCCTCCGTTCCTCCCCGCTCTCCCCCACAGCTCCCCGCCCTGCGGCGGTCCCCGAATCTTGAAGGACGAGCAGGGAGATACTCGTCTAAGGCACATTACTCGGACGAGTAGTGCCTTAGCGAGTACACTCGCTCATCCTTAAATTTACTACAAAGATGTACAACAGCTTCACACTTTTATGATTGTCATGCAAAATTAGTATCATATTACAAGTTGGAAAATGACATTTGTTTCTGTACTGATGTGAATGGCCTTATGCTGGAGCTACATTGTGACTATGTACCTGAGTAGTGGAGATTGTTCATAGACTTTGGTAAAGCTAGCCTGAAAGTTGTATTGCTGCACAATGACAACGACAAGCCTTCTGTTCCCATTACTCATACTGTGGGAATGAAAGAGACATACGAAGCAATGGAACTCCTTTTGAAGCTGATCAACTATTCAAACCATAACCTTCCACCACTTCACATTAAGCTGGGCCTAATAAAAATCTTTGCGGTGGCTATGAATCATAATGGCAATGGTTTCCAGTATCTGAAGGACAAGCTTGGAAAAACCAAAATGGAAGCCAAACTAAAATAAAGAATTTGCTGGTCCTGAAATCTGCAAATTAATGCACATTCAGATCCAAATTGAGCGCTTGAACTCGCTGCTTGGACTGCGTTTGTGCTAGTTGTACAAAACCTTCTGAACAACCATCGGCTGACAGCCATGCTGAACTTGTAAGCAACATGTTAGTAGCATATCCGCAACTCGTCTGCCGAACGTCGCTCACAATACATTTCTTACATTCTCATCCGGATTATTTGGGTGATGTGATGATGAACACGGGGAAAGATTCCACCAGGATAATGCCAGCATGGGACAAAGATATCAAGGCCACTTCCACCCCAACGTGATGGCGACTACTGCTGGTTTCTGCAGCGGTCAACAACAGACAAGCGCAAAAGCAAGTGCCTAAAGCACTTCTGAACAGTGTATGTGCGTTACCTAAAGACTCAAGGGAACTTTTATTTACATGTTTGTTAATGTGAACGAGTTTTTGTAATCTCTCAGGTTTGAAGTACAATCTAGTTCTGTACAGTGGCTGTATAACCAACATAACATCAGTTTATCATGCCTGTACGAATAGCCAATGGCACCGTGTATAACTTCAGGACCCGACGTCCGAGGCAAAATCCAACTACAGATTTGGGCTCTATGCCCTCAAGTTAGTATAAGACACATGAAATACCCAAAGTAGCAGACAAGTTTTTTTTGTCTGTCATCCAGTGGTATTAGTCTCCAGAAATTAGGAGAATACAGACCCCTCTCCCAGAGCCCATGGAGCAACAAAGAAGATACATGCAGAGTACAGTGAGTATTGAATCCACTGCTATTTATTTCCCAGTGTATACAGCAGAGCTGACAAGTGAGCTGCAGGTAACAAAAAACTGCTTATTTTTGTAAGTGGAAAATTGCATAAAAATAATAAACATGATTTAAAATTGGCTTCTACCGTCTACAGGGTGATGCAGAAGTAGTTATATCATTTTTAATGCAATGCAAGTACATAACCCGTTCACTGACATAAATTGTAACAAATGGAAATGAGAATTAAACATTCAGCAAGTACATCTAATGTCTGCTTTCGGCATAATGATCAACTGCTGCAACTGATGTAAGCTTGGAGACCATAAGCCACTTGTTTGCATGCAAAAGTTCCCGTTTCACAGTTTTATAAATATATTGTGTATCGGACTAAGCCCGGCTCACAGTGTATTCTCTGTGTGTCTTACTTGCATAATACTTTGTCCCAATCTGCCATAGATGGCCATGTTACCGTTCACACGACTTGCGTAAAATATGCACGCAAGATAAATCGCAGCACGTTCTATCTTGATGCGTACAGTACATGGCTATGGGCGCACCCAGCCAGTACGCAATGTCATTTTGTATGGCTGTGGGCCATGCACGTATGTTTCGCTGCCTGCGTGCTGCCAGAATACGCTTGTGTAAGCCAGGCCTATGGTCTATGCCTGCTACTAGTGACATTCAATGAACAGGCATTAGATATAGCAGTAGTTTATTGTCTCGACACTAAAAGTTAAAGGGTTACTACTGTGTAGAGGTTAATCATTTGCACTGAAATACAAAAATTAACCAGCAATTAACTTTTGATAGTCTACTTCAGATCATACAGTGAAAGCAAATGTCTATTTGTCACAATTAGAGATGAGCAAACGTACTCGTCCGAGCTTGATACTCGTTCGAGTATTAGCGTGTTCGAGATGCTCGTTACTCGAGATGAGTACCACGCGATGTTCGGGTTACTTTCACTTTCATCTCTGAGACGTTAGCGCGCTTTTCTGGCCAATAGAAAGACAGGGAAGGCATTACAACTTCCCCCTGCGACGTTCAAGCCCTATACCACCCCCCTGCAGTGAGTGGCTGGCGAGATCAGGTGTCACCCGAGTATATAAATCGGCCCCTCCCGCGGCTCGCCACAGATGCATTCTGACAGAGATCAGGGACAGTGCTGCTGGTGTCGGAGCTACTATAGGGAGAGCGTTAGGAGTATTTTAGGCTTCAAGAACCCCAACGGTCCTTTTTAGGGCCACATCTAACCATGTGCAGTAGTGTGGAGGCTGCTTTTTGCAGTGTTGCACTTTTTTTTTTTGTATATCGGCCGTGCAGAGCATTGCGTCCTGCAGTAATTTTACATTGTCCAGGGCCAGTAGTGGTGAGGCAGGGACAGAAGACCTATTTAGTGTATATAGGCAGTGGGCCTTTGCAAAAACATTTGGGAAAAAAAATCTATTTGGGCTGCCTGTGACCGTCCTCAGTGTAATGGGTCTCTGCTGGGGGTAGTTGTCCTAATTCATACGCAGCCAGCTAAGTGTTACAGCAGGCTTGCGCAAAATTCTTTCCTGCCTCTGTGTTGCCTCTTACATCACCGCTGTATTCCTGTCCACAAGTGTACTGGGTCTCTGCTGGGGGTAGTTGTCCTAATTCATACGCAGCCAGCTAAGTGTTAAAGCAGGCTTGCGCAAAATTCTTTCCTGCCTCTGTGTTCCCTCTTACCTCACCGCTGTATTCCTGTCCACAAGTGTACTGGGTCTCTGCTGGGGGTAGTTGTCCTAATTCATACGCAGCCAGCTAAGTGTTACAGCAGGCTTGCGCAAAATTCTTTCCTGCCTCTGTGTTGCCTCTTACATCACCGCTGTATTCCTGTCCACAAGTGTACTGGGTCTCTGCTGGGGGTAGTTGTCCTAATTCATACGCAGCCAGCTAAGTGTTACAGCAGGCTTGCGCAAAATTCTTTCCTGCCTCTGTGTTGCCTCTTACATCACCGCTGTATTCCTGTCCACAAATGTACTGGGTCTATTCATACGCAGCCAGCTAAGTGTTACAGCAGGCTTGCGCAAAATTCTTTCCTGCCTCTGCTGTGCGTTCCGTAAGCGAAGTCAGCCTCCAACCACAGGCCAATAAGCGGCACATTTAATTACAGTGTTCTGTTTCTGCACTACTGGTAATACACCATGCTGAGGGGTAGGGGTAGGCCGCGGAGGCCCAAGTCAGGGTGTGGGCACAGGCCGAGCTCCTGATCCAGGTGTATCGCAGACGACTGCTGCGGGATTAGGAGAGAGACACGTTTCTGGCGTCCCCACATTCATCTCACAATTAATGGGTCCACGCGGTAGACCTTTATTAGAAAATGAGCAGTGTGAGCAGGTCCTGTCGTAGATGGCAGAAAGTGCATCCAGCAATCTATCGACCACCCAGAGTTCTGCTCCGTCCACTGCTGCAACTCTGAATCCTCTGGCTGCTGCTCCTCCTTCCTCCCAGCCTCCTCACTCCATTACAATGACACATTCTGAGGAGCAGGCAGACTCCCAGGAACTGTTCCCGGGCCCCTGCCCAGAATGGCCAGCAATGGTTCCTCTCCCACCGGAGGAGTTTGTCGTGACCGATGCCCAACCTTTGGAAAGTTCCCGGGGTCCGGGGGATGAGGCTGGGGACTACCGGCAACTGTCTCAAGAGCTTTCAGTGGGTGAGGAGGACGATGACGATGAGACACAGTTGTCTCTCACTCAGGTAGTAGTAATTGGAGTAAGTCCGAGGGAGGAGTGCACAGAGGATTCGGAGGAAGAGCAGCAGGACGATGAGGTGACTGACCCCACCTGGTTTGCTACGCCTACTGAGGACAGGTCTTCAGAGGGGGAGGCAAGTGCAGCAGCAGGGCAGGTTGGAAGAGGCAGTGCGGTGGCCAGGGGTAGAGGCAGGGCCAGACCGAATAATCCACCAACTGTTTCCCAAAGCGCCCCCTCACGCCATGCCACCCTGCAGATGCCGAGGTGCTCAAAGGTCTGGCAGTTTTTCACTGAGAGTGCAGACGACCGACGAACAGTGGTGTGCAACCTTTGTCGCGCCAAGATCAGCCGGGGAGCCACCACCACCAGCCTCACCACCACCAGCATGCGCAGACATATGATGGCCAAGCACCCCACAAGGTGGGACGAAGGCCGTTCACCGCCTCCGGTTTGCACCGCTGCCTCTCCCCCTGTGCCCCAACCTGCCACTGAGATCCAACCCCCCTCTCAGGACACAGGCACTACCGTCTCCTGGCCTGCACCCACACCCTCACCTCCGCTGTGCTCGGCCCCATCCACCAATGTCTCAGCGCACCGTCCAGCCGTCGCTAGCGCAAGTGTTGGAGCGCAAGCGCAAGTACGCCGCCACGCACCCGCACGCTCAAGCGTTAAACGTGCACATAGCCAAATTTATCAGCCTGGAGATACTGCCGTATAGGGTTGTGGAAACGGAGGCTTTCAAAGGTATGATGGCGGCGGCGGCCCCGCGCTACTCAGTTCCCAGTCGCCACTACTTTTCCCGATTGTGCCGTCCCAGCCCTGCACGACCACGTCTCCCGCAACATTGTACGCGCCCTCACCAACGCGGTTACTGCCAAGGTCCACTTAACAACGGACACGTGGACAAGCACAGGCGCGCAGGGCCACTATATCTCCCTGACGGCACATTGGGTGAATTTAGTGGAGGCTGGGACAGAGTCAGAGCCTGGGACCACTCACGTCCTACCCACCCCCAGAATTGCGGGCCCCAGCTTGGTGGTGGTATCTGCGGCGGTGTATGCTTCCTCCACTAAACCACCCTCCTCCTCCTACGCAACCTCTGTCTCGCAATCAAGATGTGTCAGCAGCAGCACGTCGCCAGCAGTCGGTGTCGCGCAGCGTGGCAGCACAGCGGTGGGCAAGCATCAGCAGGCTGTGCTGAAACTACTCAGCTTAGGAGAGAAGAGGCACACGGCCCACGAACTGCTGCAGGGTCTGACAGAGCAGACCGACCGCTGGCTTGCGCCGCTGAGCCTCCAACCGGGCATGGTCATGTGTGACAACGGCCGTAACCTGGTGGCGGCTCTGCAGCTCGGCAGCCTCACGCACGTGTTATGCCTGGTCCACGTCTTTAATTTGGTGGTTCAGCGCTTTCTGAAAAGCTACCCACGCTTGTCAGACCTGCTCGGAAAGGTGCGCCGGCTCTGCGCATATTTCCGCAAGTCCCACACGCACGCTGCCACCCTGCGCACCCTGCAACATCGGTTTCATCTGCCAGTGCACCGACTGCTGTGCGACGTGCCCACACGGTGGAACTCTACGCTCCACATGTTGGCCAGGCTCTATGAGCAGCGTAGAGCTATAGTGGAATACCAACTCCAACATGGGCGGCGCAGTGGGAGTCAGCCTCCTCAATTCTTTACAGAAGAGTGGGCCTGGTTGGCAGACATCTGCCAGGTCCTTGGAAACTTTGAGGAGTCTACCCAGATGGTGAGCGGCGATGCTGCAATCATTAGTGTCACCATTCCTCTGCTATGCCTCTTGAGAAGTTCCCTGCAAAGCATAAAGGCAGACGCTTTGCGCTCGGAAACAGAGGCGGGGGAAGCCAGTATGTCGCTGGATAGTCAGATCACCCTCCTGTCTATATCTCAGCGCGTTGAGGAGGAGGAGGAGGAGGAGCATGAGAGATGAGGAGGAGGGGGAAGAGACAGCTTGGCCCAATGCTGAGGGTACCCATGCTGCTTGCCTGTCATCCTTTCAGCGTGTATGGCCTGAGGAGGAGGAGGAGGATCCTGAAAGTGATCTTCCTAGTGAGGACAGCCATGTGTTGCGTACAGGTACCCTGGCACACATGGCTGACTTCATGTTAGGATGCCTTTCTCGTGACCCTCGCGTTACACGCATTCTGGCCACTACGGATTACTGGGTGTACACACTGCTCGACCCATGGTATAAGGAGAACCTTTCCACTCTCATACCCGAAGAGGAAAGGGGTTCGAGAGTGATGCTATACCACAGGACCCTGGCGGACAAACTGATGGTAAAATTACCATCCGACAGCGCTAGTGGCCGAAGGCGCAGTTCCGAGGGCCAGGTAGCAGGGGAGGTGCAGAGATCAGGCAGCATGTACAGCACAGGCAGGGGAACACTCTCTAAGGCCTTTGACAGCTTTCTGGCTCCCCAGCAAGACTGTGTCACCGCTCCCCAGTCAAGGCTGAGTCGGCGGGAGCACTGTAAAAGGACGGTGTGGGAGTACGTAGCCGATCGCACGACCGTCCTCCTTGACGCCTCTGCCCCCTACAACTACTGGGTGTCGAAGCTGGACATGTGGCCTGAACTCGCGCTGTATGCCCTGGAGGTGCTTGCTTGTCCTGCGGCTAGCGTCTTGTCACAGAGGGTGTTTAGTGCGGCTGGGGGAATCATCACGGATAAGCGTACCCGCCTGTCAACCGACAGTGCCGACAGGCTTACACTCATCAAGATGAACAAAGCCTGGATTTCCCCAGACTTCTCTTCTCCACCAGCGGACAGCAGCGATACCGAAACAATACGTAGGCTGCACCCGCGGATGGAAGCATTGTTCTCTATCACCATCAAAAACGTGGACCTTTTAGCTTCATCAATCTGTGTATAATATTCATCCTCCTTCTCCTGCTCCTCCTCCTGAAACCTGACGTAATCACGCCGAACGGGCAATTTTTCTTAGGCCCACAAGGCTCAGTCATATAATTTTTGTAAACAATTTTTATACGTTTCAATGCTCATTAAAGCGTTGAAACTTTCACCTGAACCAATTTTTATTTTAACTGGGCTGCCTCCAAGCCTAGTTACAAATTAAGCCACATTAACCAAAGCGATTAATGGGTTTCACCTGCCCTCTTGGTTGGGCATGGGCAATTTTTCTGACATACATTAGTACTGTTGTTACACCAATTTTTGTGGGCCCTCGCCTACAGTATAATCCAATTATTTTTTTGCCCACCTGCATTAAAGCTGACGTTACATCAGCTGTGCTGGGCACTGCAATGGGATATATTTATGTATCGCCGGTGGGTTCCAGGGAGCCACCCATGCTGTGGGTCCACAGGGAGTTGTAACTGCATGTGTCTACTTCTAAAGAACCCCAGTCTGACTGGGGCATGCAGTGTGGGCCGAAGCCCACCTGCATTAAACATGACATTACCTCAGCTGTGATGGGCAATGCAATGGGATATATTTATGTACCGCCGGTGGCTTCCTGGCACCCACCCATGCTGTGGGTCCACAGGGAGTTGTACCTGCCTGTGTATATGAATTAAAAACCCCGGTCAGGTTGGGGCATGCAGAGTGCGCTGAAGCCCACCTGCATTTATTCTGACGTTAGCTCTGCTGTCCAGGGCACTGCAATGGGATACATTTATGTACAGCCGGTGGGTTCCAGGGAGCCACCCATGCTGTGGGTGCACACGGAATTCCCATTGCGGAGTTGTACCTGCCTGTGACTATTTATAAAAAACCGCGGTCTGACTGGGGCATGCAGACACCTTGACAGAATGAATAGTGTGTGGCACATAGGTTCCCCATTGCTATGCCCACGTGTGCAGCTCCTGATGGCGGTGGCACAGGATTATATTTCTCATTGCTTCTGTACAGCATTGTGGGCTATCGCCCCGCCCCTTTTAAAGAGGGTCGCTGCCTAGCCGTGCCAACCCTCTGCAGTGTGTGCCTGCGGCTCCTCCTCATGGCAGACGCACTTATAAATAGACATGAGGGTGGTGTGGCATGAGTGCAGCTGAAGTCTGCGCAGGGACACTTTGGTGTGCGCTGTGGACACTGCGTCGTGCGCGGGGGGGGAGGGGGGGGTTGGGCAGCATGTAACCCAGGAGAAGTGGCAGCGGAGTGTCATGCAGGCAGTGTTTGTGCTTTGTTGGAGGTAGTGTGGTGCTTAGCTAAGGTATGCATTGCTAATGAGGGCTTTTCAGAAGTAAAAGTTGTTGGGAGGGGGGGGGGCCCACTCTTGCCGCTATTGTGGCTTAATAGTGGGACCTGGGAACTTGAGATGCAGCCCAACATGTAGCCCCTCGCCTGCCCTATCCGTTGCTGTGTCGTTCCCATCACTTTCTTGAATTGCCCAGATTTTCACAAATAAAAACCTTAGCGAGCATCGGCGATATACAAAAATGCTCGGGTCGCCCATTGACTTCAGTGGGGTTCGTTACTCGAAACGAACCCTCGAGCATCACGATAATTTCATCCCGAGTAACGAGCACCCGAGCATTTTGGTGCTCGTTCATCTCTAGTCACAATGTTAATGATTTCAACTTTTACAAATTCCCATTTTTAATTCAAAGTGAAGACTCAGCAGTTTGGTCTATTTTTTTAAACCATTAAGTATATTATTTTACTGAGTTTACACAATGACTGTGATATTTAAAGGTGCTTTAAATGCATGTATACATCTGTTTTCTACCTATATGTGCCATATACTCCTAAAAGAGGGACTATTCCTTGCAGTAGATTTTTATGTCCTGCTTTAATACCTCCCCTGTGACACCTCCACAAAGTGTTTTCCTGAAAATAAGACCTACCCCAAAAATAAGCACTATACAGATTTTTCAGCGTGTTCAGGAAGGCTTGAAATAGAAGCCATACCCCCAAAGTAAGTTCTTACTAGATTACATTCTGGGTCCTCCCGCTGCTCTCTGGAGCTCCAGCGTGCTTGCTTTAGTCGTCGGTGGCTAACAGAATATCACTTCCTGGTTACGGGATTCATAAATCCTGCCTCCAGGACGTGATGGTTCTTTGAACGCTGCACTGATTGGCTGAGCATTGCTTAAAAACCAATCACAGCCACCACTTTATGGAGGCGGGGCTTATGATTTCGCTGAGTCGCCGCTTCGTCAGTTCATAAATCTCGCCGCCATGAAGCGATGGATGAACCAATCACAGTATAAAACAAGAGCCCTGCAGCACTCCAATCTCCCACTCCAGTATAGGAATGCACCAGCCCAATGGAGCCAGACCGTCTCCAAAATCTTGTGTCGACAGTTTATAGCAAATAAGGCAGCATCCAAAGGTGCAGAAAAGTAAAACAGCCTTTTATTCTCCCATAATAAAAAAAGACAGCGACGTTTCGGTCAACAATAAGACCTTTGTCAAGCATTACATTAGTGATCACAGACAGTGTTTAAATAGCATGCCATATGAGTTTTGGATACACCCCCTCATTAGCAGGCATCCCACAATCAATGCTAATTATAAACAGACACAACACCATGAACATGTAGTGCAAATGCAGATCCAGCTATTCACCTGTTTCACCCAGGCAACCCATAATCAAAGGAGTCTTCACTACAATAGTAGTATCACTGTGGCGTCCCCGCGGGATTACTGATCCCGCGAGATCTTGCTCTCATAATGGAGACTCATTCCTATCTTAGTGGAGGCATCGGTCACTGCACATGCGCTGGCTGGCGCCAATGACAGCGAGCAGTGCATCAGCTTCACACAGCTGTATGCATACAGAGAACCGTATAGTAACATAGCGGGGCAGCTATTAAAAATACCCGCAATTATAATGTATATGTCCATTAATAAATATATTTATCCCCAGTATATCTAACATAATCGCCTACATAGATTCTTGAAAAAGAAGGATGCCTATCAAATTGGTCTTGTGGCATCCATTTATTAACAATGTAAAAAGTGAAAAAACCTCCCAACTAAACGGGTGAAAAAAATAAAAAGGGTATATTTGGAAAAAAAGGGGGGAGAAAAGGAAAAGAAATGAGAGGGAAAGAGAAAGAGAGGGGAAAAAAGGGGGTGGGGCGGGGGGAAAAAAATGAAGGGAAGAATAAAAAATAATGAAGCAAGATTGGAAAAGAAAAAAATAAATATACCTTAATAGGAAAAACAAAAAACTTTTTTATATATAGACCTTAGAAAAAACAACACCAAAAATTTTTTTTTAATGCTAGACGATTTTATTGTCATAAACAAAAAGAAATTGTATATGGACAAAAATTGGGTGCCTTGGTGAGTCAGAATCATATATGGATGAACCAATCACAGTCATCACATTGGTTCATCCAGTGCTGCATTGATTAGCTGAGCATCAGTCGAAGAACGAATTACAGATGACCCCGAAAATAAGACCTAGTGTTTCTTTTGCGGAAAAAATGAATTTAAGACAGTTATTTTGGGGGGAAACACAATAGTAACAGGAGCTCCGTTATAATCTGGAGTTTTATGAGCAATCCTTACCCATGGGGATGTTGCAACATCACTGATGAACCCGTAATTAACAAAATTACTGGAACTCCCTGACGATTACTGGCCTGCATAAAAGGCCTTTAGGCTTAATGCACAAAAGTATGTTTGGGATCTATATCCTACAGATCCTGAAAATGCTACACATGGGTTTCAAGGGGGACAGGAATACCTGTAATAAAATGTGATGTATTGAGATATTTCTTATGCAGAAATAACAATATGGAATATGGGACCAAATGCTTCAGGAGAAGAAATAAACTTGTGAAACAAAATAAGTAGCACAACATACTTCTGTGCTGTGCACCATATTATGTGGTAAAATGGGCAGGCTGAGCTTATAGAGGGTCACGCAGTGTATAGATAGAGCCAGCAGAAAATATCTCTGCTTGGTGTTGTTCAGTAAGACACATCAATGGGATTCCATGTGCACAACCTACTACACGGCACAGCTCTGAGCTCTGTATTATAATAAGGCGTGCACCCATAAGTCAGTCATGTATGCACCCATAAACCTGCTACTCGTTTGCAAAAATCAACTTTTTGGACACCACCATAAAAATTTCAACCAACTCAATACAGACATCCCTATACCGAAAACAGATTGATCGGCCCACATACCTCAGATATGACAGTTCCCATCCTAAGCACATCAAAAAGTCCAAAGTCTACAGCCAGGCCCTCAGATACAACCACATCTGCTCCAATCCAGCAGACAGAGAGGAACATTTATATAATCTCAAAAATACATTTTAAAATCAGGGCTGCCTTCCCATCTCAATTGACGACCAAATCACCTGATCCACAAGGATACCCAGGAATTAACTACTCCAATACACAGAAAAGGAAGGAAACAATCGTGTACCTCCAGTAGTGACCTACAATTCACAGCGAGAGGTACTAAGGAAAACCGTACAAGTATGACTGTCGGAAAACCATATTCCCGAACCCTCCCCTTCTGTGTTACAGACAACCCCCTAATTTGAGGTATTGTTCCATATTCCTTGTTTGCAGGTCTGAGGGAGAGATTTCACATTCCTTGTCACTGGAATAATTATTTACTGTTATGGTCATCCCTCCCTGGTACTGTGGTATTTATCTAGTGCAAATTAAGTTCATCATGTTCCTACCCTCCCATGCGATCATGTGTATTTATCAAATTCGTCTTTCGATTTGTTCCATTATGTCTGAGGAAGAACACATTGATTTATGAAAGCTTGCTATAACATCATGTATTTTTGTTAACCATTAAAAGGTATCATATCTACAAGATTACTTGGTTTCTCTTACTGAGAACATTCAAATTTTTATCACATGACCAAGATGGATTTTTATCCAACGAACAGGTTCCCTATTGATTGACTGCAAGCAGAAATCTAGAGAAGTTGTATTATAAAATTGCATAAAAAATATCATTTACTTGTTGACCCCAGACTGTACCTTTAAAGACTTTATCATAAAGTATATTACAAGTAAATTGCTGTACAATGTGAAGGCTACATATGCTTAGATTCTGTGAAATGCATTTATGGACTGAATAGTAAAGTGAAAGCAATAGTTCTTAAGGACTTATTGGCTCAAATGGTTATGTTTAAGTCTAGGTCATGTTTATAAGCAAGGACAATACTAATTGTCATAGTTCTTCTCTGTTCCTGTTGTTCACTGACACTATTTAAAAAGAAATGTCAATGACAAAGTCAATGTTTTGTTCCTTTATAGGTAATATAATTAATACCATGTGCCGTACAGAACTTCCACTGTATATCCCTCCCGAACTCTTACTGTTTGCATTGTTTATTTCAGCTGTTGGGTAACACCTATTTTTTTCTCAACTCTTCTGAGTGAATGAAATTGATAATCAAGGTTCCTGCAAGGCCAGACTTTTGAGTCATATCTCACAGTTTTATAATGATGCCGAAAGACTTTTCTGGAAGTGATGCTGCAATGAGAACTGAACAAAGCGTCTCTGGCCCATGGTTTAGGATTGTGCCTATAAGCAACAGGTCATGCATGTCAAACCTATTCTTTCACTGGTAGAGTGAAAATCTACAGAAGTGAGAAGAAAAAAAATCAATTGTTTTCATCTGGGAAGAAGTTTATAGAATAGTAAGACTAGAAGCTAACAATAAAACCTATATATAGTTTGCTAAAAAAAATATGTGGCCAATGGAGGGCTTTAATATAGGTTGGCAAAAGATTCTGTTCCTAAAGGCTTCAAAGGAGCTGTGTCTAGGAGTTGAGATTCTGATGACCGAAGACATGACCTGAAGCTCCTGGGCCCCAGTGCAAAATTTTTAACAGTGCCCCCACCTACCAAGACATACTGGTCTTTTATTTGGCAAAGGAGCTTTAGGGTCCCCCTACACTCAAGGGCCCAGGTGTACACCTGCTACCTCTGCACCCCATATAGCTACATTTCTGCTAATGACTTGTCCCCTTCAGATTTCTGTTAGGTGCAGTCTTCTCCTGGAGCCCAAATACAGCATTATTTACATCCTATCACTCTTGTACTCGATCCTATCAAAAGTAATTGCACACCTGAGTAAATAGAAAAAAATAGTAAAAGAATCAAAAGTATTCATTTACATATGTTAATACTTTGGCCCCAATGACATTGGATACTCTCCATACTTAATGCCTGAAGGAATGATAAAGCTATAATCTCAGGTTTAGTGCCCACCAGATGGTGTCACACCATTATCCACATCAGCCTTAAGTAATAAATAGCATCAATAAAAGAGGTTCCATAGAATCCTGGAGTGCCTCTAGCTCTTGACCCAAACGCTAAAGAAAATAGTATGAGAAGCGCTCAAACATAAATACTACGAATTCACCGCCAAAGACCCATATGCAGCGTATTTCTATCCAAAGGGGGTGGGGTATCGAATTCATCACACCCCTATCACAAGTCAAAGACCAGAAGACATACCCCCGTTCTCAGGCAATACAGACAGTGCATAGTATATCATATTTATTTATATAAATAACATAAGCTTTCACTTACATGGGCCTTGGTTTGAGAGACTATGTAAACGAATTGCCTTTGAACTAAATCCCAAAACATCGACTTCTCCATGATTTGGGTCTTTTTCTGGCGATAGGGATAAAGATTTGTTTTTCTTCCCTTTGGATGTACATAAGTGGACGTGAAATCTCAGTATTCTTGTTAGAGTGTGCCTCTCATACTGTTTACAAAAAAGTTAGACACTGTTCATATTTCCTTGGTCAATGTTCCAGTATGTCCCAAAGATGTTCAATAGAGTTCTGGTCTGGACCCTGTGTAGGCCAGTCCAATTGTGTAACAACCATATCCTTAAAACAGCTGTAGAACACCCTTGGATTTGTGACAAGGGGTATTGTCCTATTGAAAGTATTGCTGACCATTCCCAGCGTATTGCCACATTGTTGTTAGCACACTATTGTCTAGAATATGAAGATACACCTCAGTGTTCATGGCTCTTGCCACTACAACCAACAGACTGAAACTATAACAGGACTTCCACCTTACTTAAGTGTTGGCACAACACATTCAGGTAAAAAATGTGCCCCAGGCATCCTCAACATCCAGGTGCATCCAGCTGATTTGAATATGAAATGGCATAATTCGTCACTCCATAGAACATTCCTTCATTGCTCAACTGTTCATTGACAACATTCCTTGCACCGTTGTAGACAGGCCGATGCATCTTTCAGAGAACTGACCAGATGTTTGCAGGATGAATGGAGGGAAATACCAGCTGAAGTGTATCAGATGTTAGTAGAAAGTATGACATGGAGAGTATGCAATGTCATAGGGCCAAAGGAGCCCCACTACGTATTAATATATGTAAATAAGCTTTTGATTCTTACTCAAGTGTCCAATTACTTTTGGTAGGATACTCTATAGTGGCAGTTGTTTGCGAACGTCAACTGCAGACCCTCTTCACTCCCCCCATACATATTAGACAACAGATGTTTGAACCCGCTAATTTCAGTGAGACCATTCAACTGTCAGATGCATCTGTCTCCTGACTTGCCCTGGCAGATGATATGCGAGAGAGTAGGATTGGAAACATTGAATTTCAGTACCAGATCCTGTTAACCCTGCTGGAGATCTGGAGATTGCCAGTGGCTGGCAGTGGCTTTCTCCATTATACCCATATAAAACGCATGAACGTTCTACCGATTTGAGTGCCCTTGTGTGTGGGGCAGTCAGGAGAAATAGTAGTTGGCAGAACGAGTGTTCAGCTAGCAATAATTGAACGTGTCAGCTTTATGCAATGTTTTAGATCTTTACAAGTTCACCATGGCAACACTTCAGGAATCTGAACAAGAATGTTCTCCTCAGCACCAGACCCTTCTACTATCAGCACACCAAGACATAAGGAATTAAACGTCAACTTGGAAATTTTAATGTGTATTAAATGACCTTTCTTCTTGTATATTTTCTTTAGGATGTGATATGTCTTTTTAAGATACCATAATAGATTAGATTTCTCTTTTTTTTACAGCTCCAGAACCAAGGTGACCATAAGTCAGACTATATGACTACAGGTCTCACTTACATAGTATACATTCACCATAAGTACATGCATGTAAACCTTAAAGGGGCATTCCCAAGATTGACTTTTATCACTTATCCACACGATATGTGTTAAAAGTCTGATCTGTGGGGGTCTCACCACTGAGATCTCTACTGATTCCAGGAGTAGGTGTCCTGTGCCCCCGCCCCTTCTTTCACTGCGAGCTTGCTGCACTCCTTGCAATAAATAGGAGCTTGGATGGAGTGGTGGTCAAGAATGCGGTGTGCTGCTTCATTTATCTTCAGTGGGACCATCCGAGATACCTCAACACTTGCACTTGGCTATTTCCATCAGTCCTATTGAAATGAATTGCAGCGGTACCAAGCATGCCTGGCCACTGCTGCATTCTGTCTCAATGTTACTGTAGAGAGCCTGCAGTGAGAAGAAGAGAGGAACATGGACTGGTCAGGATCCAGTGGTCATGGTACACTTTGGCACCAATGACAAAGTTACAGGTAGGTAGAAGGTCCTTAAAAATGATTTCAGGGAACTAGGATGTACGCTTAGGGCAAGGACCCCCAAAGTAGTATTTTCTGAAATACAGACTGTACCTCGTGCCATACTAGAAAGGCAATGTAAGAGTAGGGTGGTAAACAAGCGGCTCAATAGTTGGTGTAGGAAAGGGGAGCTTGGGTTTCTGAAGAACTGGGCAAACTTTGCTATTGGCTAAAGGTTCTACTGTAAAATTGGGCTGCATCTCATTGGGGGAGGGGCAGCTGTGTTGGGGAGAAGATGGCTAGAAGGTTGGAGGAATGTTTAAACTAGGGACTGATAGGGAGGACAACCAGAGAGATAGAGAGGGAGACAGTGTAGACAATGACCTGGGACTAAGTAATGGAAATGGGGGTGGAGCAGTGGGTGGGCTTAGTAGAATTAGAACTGGCAGAATAGTGAATACCGTGTTTTCCCAAAAATAAGACAGGGTCTTTTATTAATTTTTGCTCCAAATCTGCATTAGGGCCTGTTTTCAGGGTAGGTCTTATTTTTCCAAAAACAACAATCTACAATAAGCGTTAGCAAGTGCTGGGCTCTCACACATAAATTGGGTAGTCCTGTTGGCATCACTGCTGTCACAGGGACGTTACGTTCTGGCAGGTCCCTTAGAGTTCCAGCTGCTCTTTTCTGCATTTCACTTGAACTTGGCAGTGCAGTGACACCAGCAGGACTACCTAATCTGTGTGTAATAGCCCTGCACTTGCCAATCCTTATTGTTTTGAGTCTAATGGGGTCTTTTGAATGTGATTCTTTTGGGAAGTCTGCTTTTCTTGGTGAAGGGTTTGTCTGTCCTGCTGCTTTCTATTGCCAATTGATTTTACTTTTTACATGTATAGCTGCCTGAACACTATTTAGACTTTTTTAATGAACTGTAACTAGGCCTTATTTTTAGAGTAGGGTTTATATTTTGAGTATCCTCGAGAAAAAATCGTAGGGATATACTCAATATAAAAAATAACCAAAAGCTTCAAAATTATATGGTAACTAATGCTAGAAGTCTGAGCAATAAAGGTGACAAATTGGAAGTCATAATGTTTGAGAAAAACTACAACATAGTGGGAGTAAAGGAAGCCCTTAATATTAACCAATAGACCTGACAGAATAACAGGGGTGGAGGTTGAGGGGCACCTGGGAAATAGTGACCATAATATAATACATTTCAACTTGTCTTTCAAGAAAGAGTTTTATACGGGAGCTACGAAAATAGTAAACTTTAGGAAGGCGAAGTTCAATCAGCTCAAAGATGCGCTAAACCATATAGACTGGGACAATATCCTCAAAAATACAGACAATAAATGGGAAATGTTTAAAAACATCTTAAAAACATGCTGTGAGAGGTTCATGCCTTGCAAGAAAAAACAGGGTTATTAAAAAACCAATGTGACTTAATAAAAATGTAAGGTCCCCTGTCCACAGGCATTGCGAAGTCCCGGGAGCAGGAGCCGGCAGACGAATCTCCGCCGGTCAGCCTCTCTGACAGACAGGCTGACCGCAGAGATTCGCAGCATGCTGCGAATTGCTGTCCGCGAGCGGAGAATCGCAATGATTCTCTGCTTGTGGACACGGGCCGGCGCTTTCTATAGCAATGCTATGGAAAGCTTCAGATGGCGTGATTCGCCGGTGATTTACCACCGGCAAATTCACGTCCGTGGACAGGGGGCCTAAGAGGGGCAATAAATAAGAAAAAGAAAGAGTTTAAACTAAAACAAGAAGGCAGCCAAAAAGCACTAAAAACATAAAGAAAAAAATTCATTATGTAAAATTTAGATCAAAGTAGCTAGGATGGAAACAGAAACTTATTGCCAATGAGAGTGGAACTAACCCTAAACTGTTCTTCAGTTCTATAAATAGTAAAAAGATAAGGGGTTAAAGGGGCAACACTTCAACTACTTAACCCCTTGAGTGGCGGGTTTCCTACCCCCCTGTCGTGCCCACCAGGGCAGGTTTTTTAAATGGGCCAATCATTTAATTTCAACTAATTTTGCAGTCGCGTTCCAAGAGCCATAACTTTTTCATTTTTCCATTGACGCGGCCATGTGAGGGCTTGTTTTTTTGCTGGAGAAGTTGTACTTTTTGATGGCATCATTTGTGGGTATATATAATGTATTGCATGACTTTTGTGAAAAAAATTGTAGGGAGATTAGGTAAAAAAGTAATACCAGTTAAATCACCCTCCTTTTACCATATCTATAATAAAAAAATCTAAAGAATAAAAGAAAAATAGATATTTGGTATCGCTGCATCCGTAAATGTCTGATCTATCAAAGTAGTGCATTATTTACCCCCGACGGTGAACGTAATCCAAAAAAAAAATAAAGAACGCCAGAAATGCACTTTTTCAGTCACCCTGTCTCCCAGAAAAAATGCAATAAAAAGCGATCAAAAAGTTGTATGTATTTCACAATGGTACCAACGTTAACTACAGGACGTCCCGCAAAAAATGAGCCCTGGATCAAGTACATCGATGGAAAAATAAAAAAGTTATTGCGCGCAGAAGATGCAGCAGAAAATAATTAAAAAAAATTAAATGTCTTTGAAAAAAAATTCAAGTGCTATAGTAAAAAAAAAAGGATACACATTTGGTATCGCAGTAATCGTACCGACCCATAGAATACAGTTATCAGGTCATTTTTGTTGCAGTTTGTGTGCCGTAGAAACAAAACGCACTGAAGGATGGTGGAATGTCATTTTTCTTTCATTTTACTCCACTTAGATTTTTGTAAAAGTTTTTTAGTACATTATATGGTACTTTAAATAGCACCATTGAAAAATATAACTCATTCCGCAAAAAACAACAAGCCCTCATACAGTGACGTCGATGGATAAATAAAGGAGTTATGATTTTTTAAACGGGGGGAGGAAAAAAAGAAATGGAGAAAGAAGAAAAAAAGGGACCGTGTCATTAAGGGGTTAAATAATGTACTAACTTCCTTCTCTGGGTCATTACGACGCAGGGATACCACATGTGTTAATTTATTTTTAATTTTTCACAAAGTAAAGGGAGACAAGTGTTTTTAATTTTATTTATTTTATTTTTTAAATAATTTTAAACTTTTTTTTTTGCTTTTTTAAAAAATTTTGTCCCATTAGGGGACTTCCACAGAGACCCATCAGGACTCCCTGATCACATTCTGAGGGGGGGGGGGGTCCCATGGTGGCAGCCCTTTACATGCTGCAGTCACATAGACTGCAGCATGTAAAGGGTTAACACAGCAGAGATCGGAGGTTTTCTCTGATCTCTGCTGTAAGAGCTGGTACCTAGCTGTCCTCTAACAGCCAAGCACCAGCTCTCCCTGCCACAGAGACTGTCGGCTTGCTTCTGACAAGCCGATGGTCTCTATAGCAACCTGTAAACAAAGCAGCACATTAGAAGCAGGAGATTGCCGGCATATCTGCAATATCTTCCTGCTTCTCAATGTCCTGCTTTGTTCTCTGTGGGACAGTGCAGGCAGAGCACACTGCCACAGCTTGTGGCATTGTGCTCTGCAGCTCCCATAGTAATACATAGCCCGGAAATCTTCCGGGCTATATCACTATCGGCAGTGGAGCTCGTCCCGGAAAATTTCCGGGCGTGCCACTCAAGAGGTTAAGGCTGTGGCCCTTTTTTCTTGCATTATCATTTTTTCCCCCCAAGTTTAAAAAATCAGAACTCTTATTTATCCATCAACGTCGCTGTATGAGGGCTTGTTTTTTGTGGGAACAGTTGTATTTTTCAGTGGCACTATTTAGTGTACCATATAATGTACTGAAAAAACGTTTAAAATTTTCTAAATGGAGTGAAGTGGAAGAAAAACGAAATTGCGCAATCTTTGTGAGTGGGGGGTCTTGTTTTCACATTGCAGCAAAAATGACCTGATAACTTTATTCTACAGGTCAGTACAATTACTACGATACTAAATTTATATAGTTTTTTTGCTGTATTACTTTTAGTTTTTTCCAAAGATATTTTTTTTTTATTATTTTCTGCCGCCATCTCCTGACAGCCATTACTTTTTAACTTTTCCATGAACAAAGCTATGTGACAGTTCGTTCTTTGCGGGACATCCTGTAGTTTCTATTGTTACCATTTTGGAGTATATCCAACTTATTGATTGCTTTTTATTAGATTTTTTTCTTGAAAACAAGGTGACCAAAAACAGCGCAATTCTGGCATGTATTTTTTTTTTACCACATTCACCGTGCAGGGTAATTAATTAAGGTGTCACTTTGATAGCTATTTCCCTCTTCTCCTAGTGTCCCCAGTTTCACCACTGGTACCACCAGCACTTTTGGTATCCATATCCCTTCAGTCCCACCCAGGTTGACTAAAGAAGGGGGTCACCTCAAAATGCGTATCTCATGCTGGTTTTTAATTTATGTTATGAAAGAGAATATGGATAGTATCATGTCCTACCACCCCACTACCTTTTCTGGAGAGTTGCACCAATTTATCAGTTTTTTCCATTAGATTTTCACTTTGATAGATCTGACTTTTATCGATATACCAAATATGTTTTTTGGTTTTTTTTTATACCTTATATTTTTTTTTATAATAAAACTTTTTAAAAGTAATTTTTACTTTTTTTTTTAGTCCCCATAGGGGAACAGGAACTTGTGATGGTTTGATCCCTCCTGTAGTATGATGTAATACCATTTATTATATTATAGCGTGATCTGACAAGCAATCTATCAAGCCACGCCACAGAGGGAGACAATGGCAAACTACCCCACAAAAACAGTCTGCCTAGGGGACTTTACCTTTTACCTACTATATGACTACTCTCAGGATCACTCTGGGGTCCCAGCAGTGAGACCCCTACAGATCAGACTTTTCTCACTTATCTACAAAGCTTATACACACGTTCAGCGCAATTTATAAGCACTGGCATTGTGTTACATGCTCCAGTTTTGAGCCAACACAGCATAAAATGGGAAGGCTTCATAAGCAAAGATAAAAACCAGCAGCACTCCTCACTATGCCACAATGTGGCGGAGCAGAGATATGAAGGATGCCCGCCTTAATGGAACCGGACCCTAGGTCCCCAGCATAAGTCCAGTGCAACGCAGGTAAAGACAGCATCCACGGTGCAAAAATTTAGAAAGCTACAAGTCCTTTATTCCCCATGGCACATCACAGCGACGTTTCAACCCTATAGCAAAGAGAAAGACCCGCTATAGGATGCTGTCTGTACCTACATTGGCAGTACCTACACCAGTCTGTGTACCAGAATGTACAATTTACATGTACAATGGGGGCAGATTTGTGCTAATATTTACGCTAATTCCACCCACAAAAAGTCTTGACAAAGACTGGAGTGCCCTGTGGAAACTTTGCAGGTGATGCAGTGGGCTGATGTCTAAAATAGGAGGATTGGATGTGAGTATCGGCAATCTCTTTTGCTTGCACCTCAGTTGCTGCTCTACACCACGTATGTATTCGGGATTATTTATGCTAATGTCTGACAGAAATGATAGTAAATTTGTCAGTCAGTAGAAGATCCACCCCTCCCAGTAAGCTCCAACCGGTCTGCTGGACAATTTTGAAAAATGGCAAAAAGTTGCAAGTTTTTATCACAAATATAGCATGCAGTAAAATTTTTGAGTTTTATTTTTATATCCCGGAAGACCATTGTAAAATGAGTTAATAACCCCCCCCCCCACACACACACACACACCCACACCCATATTGTATAAGTGCATGGCATTGTGCATAATGCCTAATGGAAGAGAATGACATAAGGGCCAATCATTTTCATTTTTTAATTTCAAGGAGAAACGTCTGGCACAAGTTCCTTCTATGAGCTCTACCCCCCACCACCTTTTTTTCATCGGTGTCACTTGACAACTTGTTTGCAGGACAGTCTAACGCCTTTAAGCCTGTTCTGTATTACGCACAGTTCTTTGATCTGTTCTTGTCATGCAGATGTTGATCTAGAATTAGCCTATGCCATTCTTCTTCATAAACCGTCATACCTCTCCGGCTTTTCTCCTGTTGTAATCCTTTATTTACTGACCTCGTTTGACAGCTGTCTTGCTGGAGACATCACTTTCTTCAAGTCGGATCTTAATCCCTGCAAGGGAAGGCATTGAATTTATTCAGCCATTGGCAGTGCCATCTGATACAATGTGTCCTTTACTGTATGACCTCTGCCTAGTCTCATCTCCGAACACTACTCTGTCTGCAGCCCCAGACATCTGTCAGTCCTCTCTTGCCTCATGTTAACTATATGTGTGCACATAATACACAGTTTGAATCCTGTGTGTGTTGCTAATCGTTTTTTAATGCATTTTCTGTAACATTTCCAGCCGAGTCCCCATTATCTCTTATAATGAGGTACAACTCATTAATAAAACAAGGGGTGGTGGAAGCTGTCATTTTATTAAACATTATCCCTTTGCTGTGGGCAAGATTTCCCTCTACAACCGCCTTGAACGAAGCCTTGAATAGTCACATTCCCAACCTTATTTAAAGTGCTCATTAAGCCCCATATTCAATATGGGTCTGTGCCACAGGCATAGAATGGTAGACATCCTTAAGTGAATGAGGTCCCAAGTGATTAGTTACAGACTGTACTAATTAAGATAAATTAGGCCTGCCTCTGCTTCTGATGTCACCACGTTCATACTATTAATCTTGTGCTTGGTTTCAACCTACAGCAAAACATTTTAAAGCCTTTAACTCATTTAGTTAACTCTTTAGCACTAGAAGAATAGCTCAATGCAAGTATAGCCTTATCAAAACTATTGAGCATAATAGTTCACAGATCAGGGGCGTAACTAGGAGCCCTTGGACCCCCATGTGAAATCTGTAATAGGGCCCCCTATCTACTATATGCCATTTATAATTCAGGTGTCTTGGTATGTATGCTCATCTTTACTTTTCTAGAGAATCTAATGCTTGCTTATGCTTATGTGTTGCCCATGTTGCCTTGATTGCCACTCTGAGCTGTGAACAGCAGATTTGCCCTTCAGAAGGCACCAGCATTGCCAATCTGATTTTTTCTTTTCTTCTGGACGACATATCCAAAAATCACAGACAGATGACCTTTTTTACATTGGAAAATTGTAATAAATCGTGAAGGTTATAAGTGATACATGTCTACAGTGCAATATACTGATATGAACACATTAGTAGCATTCACTGTGAGTTATAAAATGATGATGGCTAAAATCAGAAAAATTTGCTCCTCCAGCTTCACTGCTGAAACTTTCGTAAATCACAAAACCTACATATGTACTTGCTATATTCCTCTCTCTGCTTCTCCTTACTGATGATGATATATCCCCAAATCCTTGGCCGCCCCACCAGATTCCCATCATTATATCTCCTTCCTATCACTAATCCACCTCTGTAAATCCTTGCAATCCCTCAAGCCTCAAAATTACCCAATGTGTACCTTGCCCCCCAGTTGCTCTTTTTGGATCACTACGTAATGCCTGTTCTGTCTGCAATGAACTTCCTGACATTCACAACTCCTTTCCGATAAAAATTTCCTTCCTGGTATAACAGAAATGTATCTGAACCCCTCAGACGCAGCCTTCCCTGCAGCACACTCCTATGGTGGCCCTCAATTCACCCACACTCCCTGCCCCGGCAACAAACATGGCGGAGAAGTTGGCCCTCTCCTGTCAGATAACTGTGCCTTCACTCCCATTATGCTTCTACGAGTCTTCACTTCTTTCGAAGTTCACTTGGTCCACATCTATTCTACATCTAACCTCCAAGTGGCCATCGTCTACTTACTGCCAGCCCCTGCTACCAACTTCCATGACAGCTTCGCCCCCTGGCTCCTACACATCTTGTCCACTGACATTCCCATCATCATCATGGGTGACTTCAACTGACTCCTTTGGTCTCTCACAATGGTCCTCCACCCTCACTCACAAAGATGGACACACGCTGAAAGTCATCTTCACCTTCCTCTGCTCCCTATCTAATTCCTCTAACTCACCTCTCCTGCTACCTGACTATAAGTTACTTACCTTATCCTCCCTCTTCTCCTCAACTGCCCCCTTGTCCTGAAATTAGTATACCCCTGTAGAAACCTCAAGCACCTTGACAGTCGCATGCTCGCTGACCTTCTACCTATTGCTACCATATTGCCATTCCAAGATGCAGACATGGCTGCTGCCTTCTATAACACCACATTTACATCTGCCCTGGACTGAGCTGCTCTTCTCACACACAAAAAGACCTACTGTATCAGGAGGCAACCATGACACACTGACCTAACAAGAAAACTGTGATAAATCTGCAGGTTTGCAGAGAGGAGTTGGAAGAAAACCCATTCCCAAGAAGACTTCACAATGTACAAACAAGTCATCTTCAACTTCAAATTTGCATTTGCCTTATTCAAACAGCACTACTACACCACTGTTATATCCTCACTCTCCCATAACCACAGGCAACTATTTAACATGGTAACTCCCTTCTCTTAGCCCCAGTGTCAGTTGTTTGACCAACTGCTTTTTGGTTTCCGACCCTATCACTTTACCGAAACTTTGCCCTAACCAAAGTAGCTAACAATTTCCTAACTGCAAAATTCTCAAAAACATACTCCATGCTCCTCCTCTTAGACCTCTGCCTTTAACATGGTCGAGCACTACCTCTTGCTACAAATTCTCTCCTCCCTTGGCATCACAAAATTGTCCCTTTTCCCAGATTTCCTTATACTTCACTGACCGGTTATTGTGACCCACTTACACAACACATCCTTGCCTCACCCTCTCTCTTTTAGTGTTCCCCAAGGCTTTGAACCCCTACTCTTCTCCATCTACATCCATGGTCTGGGACAGCTCATACAATCCCATGACTTTCATTACCACCTTTACGGTGATGAAACTTAAATCTATCTCTTTGGCCCTGATGTTTCCTCTACGATATTCAGAATCCCAGAGTGTCTATCAGCCAAATGATCCTTCTTCTCTTCCTGCTTCCTAAAACTTAACATAGATAAAAGTAAAGTCATCATCTTTCCCCCACTTCACTATAGCCTTCCACCAGACCTATCAATCACTATCAATGGCACCAAACTCTCTCCAATTCCAAAGGTCTGTTCTCTAAGTGTTAGAGGCATAGGCGTACCGGCAGGGGGTGCCGGGGTCACAACGGCGACCCGGCCCCTGCGCTTGAGGGGGCCCAGAGGACCCCCTCCAGAATATACTGCTCTACTTTCACTTCGCACTGTTGGCAGCCGCTTGCTAAGTTAGTGCGGTCTGGCCGACAGCACGAGCCAGAGAGGAGGGTAGGAGAAGGGAGGGGGAGGACTTGGAGAGAAGACAGGGGAAGAGGAGGGGGATGGGGGAAAGAGCAGAGAGGACACAGAGGCAGACTCACCGCACACCGGCACAGCACAGCAAGCCATAGAGTGGAACAGGGATGATGTCATCTCCCTGCTGCTTCCCTCCTGCCGACACAGCTCCTCTCCTCAGCAGAGAAGTAGTCCGGGCACCAGGGTATGTATCTGCTTGTCTGCCTGTCTGTATGTCTTTCTATGTGTCTGTCTATCTATCTTGCCTGGTCTCATATCTATCTATCCCAAATCTATCTGTCTATCTTGCCTGGTCTCAAATCTATCTATCTATCTATCTATCTATCTATCTATCTATCTATCTATCTATCTATCTATCTATCTATTCTTGTGGGCGTTCGGCCCTACTGTGTACTGTAGTGTTAGGCCCAAATGTTGCAGTAACATTACAAGTATGATGTGCCCATCTATAGAGTGAAAGCATGTATGAGAATAGTACAGTAAAAAGTTAGCAATTGATGAAGAACCATGTCCGGGCACCAGGGTATGTATCTGCTTGTCTGCCTGTCTGTATGTCTTTCTATGTGTCTGTCTATCTATCTTGCCTGGTCTCATATCTATCTATCTATCTATCTATCTATCTCAAATCTATCTATCTGTCTATCTTGCCTTGTCTCAAATCTATCTATCTATCTCATATCTATCTCTGAATCTCTCTCATATCTATCTATCTCTCTCATATCTTTCTATCTATCTCTCTCTCTCTCTCATATCTATCTATCTATCTATCTATCTATCTCATATCTATCTGTCTCATATCTATCTATCTATCTCATATCTATCTATCTGTCTCATATCTATCTATCTATCTCTCCTATCTATCTATCTCCCATCTATCTATCTATCTCCCATCTATCTATCTCATACCTATCTATCTATCTATCTATCTATCTCATATCTATCTATCTATCTATCTATCTATCTATCTATCTCATATCTATCTCTGAATCTATCTCATATCTATCTCTGAATCTCTCTCATATCTATATATCTATGTATCTATCTCTCTCTCTCTTAGGCCGCATGCTCACTTGCACGCACGGTACTGAATCCCGCAGCTAAATCCGTACATGCCCGCAGACATGGAGAGGGAAAATACATTATACTCACCTCTCCGGATGCTGCGGGGCTCTCCTCTGTGCAGGCCGGATCTTCTTTCTTCCAGTCCGCGGACGTGCTCAGCATGCCGGCAGCGTGCCACGTGCATGCGCACCAATATTCAAAAATATCTCCTGTCCTCCAGCACAAAAACAGCTGCGACTGTGCCGCGGACACGAACGGCTTCCATAGGCTTCAATGGAAGCTGCGGGAGCCGTTCGTCTGGCAAATCCGCAGGAAAATGGAGCATGCTGCGATTTCTTCTTGTGCGTGTGACCTGCACTCCGGGAAGGAATCCCATCTGCATGCTTTTAGCTGCCCTACCGATGCCAATGCATCCCTGTGGGCAGAAAGATGCATGGGAGCCACACGCAGATTTTATAAAGAAAATCCGCACGTGGACATTGGCCCTCAGGCATAGGTACAGGGCGATGGGGAAAAAGGACCTGGGGGGGGGGGCCCGAGCTGAACTTTTACACCCGGGCCCCTGAGCCTTTAGGTACGCCCCTGGTTAGAGGACTGTATTCTTGTGGGCGTTCGGCCCTACTGTGTACTGTAGTGTTAGGCCCAAATGTTGCAGTAACATTACAAGTATGATGTGCCCATCTATAGAGTGAAAGCATGTATGAGAATAGTACAGTAAAAAGTTAGCAATTGATGAAGAACCATGTTGCTTCTGTCTGTTCACTTCTGCCCATTTATAACACCACCTGCTGTATTACAACTTAATTGTTTTTGCACTTTTGCTAGTTATCACATTGACTCATTAACAGAAGGTTGTCTCAAAGGGCAGCGTGTTACCAAATTAATTAAAATCTTTAGTATTATTTGTACCATCTACTGTAGATAGTAATTTGCATCAAATGCATAAGATCTGTGAGTGCCTGAATGTATGAGAATTTATTCCATGGATCCTACAGACTGACATAGTATGTTAAATAGCTACAAGAATGGAGATAATTAGCTTAAAAAGCTTCTGATGTCATAAGGACATGTCAGGTGAGACACTCAAGGGGTTGCATTACAGAGCCTAACTCCCTCTTTGTTCTGGCATTGGTGGGACTTCATCTTATGTTTTCTATTGACATCTGTCAGGAAAGCTATCTTTTTTCCTTAGGGAGTGTACCTAGAAGGTGAGTAAGGAGACTTAGAAGGCTATTTATGCTCCTCTGAGTAAGGGCTCCCACCCACTAGTGTTTTTTTTCACTGCGAAATTTGCACGTTTTTTTTTTCTACAGGGGGTCTATGGGACTTGTAAAGCTAAAATCGCGATTTACCGCGAAATCGCGATTTTGCGCAATCGCGATTTTAGCTTTACAACTCCCATAGCCCAAAGACGCCTGCAGAAAAAAAAACCGCTGCGAATTTCGCAGTAAAAAAACGCTAGTGGGTGGGAGCCCTAATATTAAAATGAGGGAGATGGAACAATACCTCTGCAGCTCAATCTATCGGAAGGCAGCATTCCTGCAAGTCAATGTTAGACTCTTTATACATGCCTTGTAACAATGACTGAGAATTGAAAGCCAGAATCCATACACAGACAGCTGTTTAGGGGTGTTTGCCTCTTATCAGTGTGCAGTACGTTGCTGGCTTGGCTAGCGAGAGGCCTGTGATGTAAGTCAGAAATGCTAACTTTTCTCCTTAGGGGGAGGACCTAAAAGGTGAGTGACCTATGTCACAGGCCTCTAGCTAGCCAAGTCAGAAACCTACTGCACACTGATGAGGGGCAAACACCCCGAAACAGCTGTCTGTGTATGAATTTTGACTTGGCTTTCAATTCCCAGTCATTGTTACAAAGCTTGTATAAGGATTCTAACATTAACGTGCAGGAATGCTGCCTTCCAATAGGTGGCACTGCAAAGGTATTGTTCTATTGACATCTTACACACATCTAATGTGTTAAAAATTGTTCAGTCAACAAAGAGAGTAAAACCGAAGCTTTATTCAAGAGCTAATATTAGCCCAACTCCAAGCATGCCTTGTTCTCCAGCAGAATATATATATATATATATAAATAAATACAGCTTACACTTCAAAAGTCGCACACAAAAATAGATTGAATGTAAATTAATAGAATGAAAAGGCCACAATATCGTGCGCTGCAGTAAAGGCTTGACTACAGCTGTTTCGTACTGATTCCCTGATATATTTTTTTCCCGTAGCAATTTAATTTTTGTAATTTATATTTTTCAAGCTGGAGAACAGTAGACAAGCAGCTGGTATCCATTTAATGGAGCAAGTAGAGGCCTTATTGTATAAATGAAGGACACAATGTTCATACAGGCATTCAGCAAATTGTTTTCCATTCTGCTACGAGACCCTGAGATAAATAAATCCATATCCTCATCCTCGTGTTTATTCAAGGTCACAGGAGGACATTGGAAATTAAATTTCTTCTCTTGTGACATCTTGACTTGAGTTGCAATTGTTTTTTTTTTGTCCCTGCATGAAAAGATCTTTCCTAAAGGAAAAACTAATTGTGACATGTTTATGGGCACTGTATATGGAATAAGCCACCAGGTTTACTGGTACAGCGCCACTGACATAAATACATTACATGCACAGTCTGCTTAAAATAATGTTTCCTGGAAACGTGACAAAAAATGTTTTGTATTATCCACAGCACATTCCAAACATCTGAATTGTCATCCAGGGATTTTTTCTGTAATATTTATAATCATGTTTCCTCCCTCTCTCTTCTCTAATTTTTCTCCAGAGATTCTCATTGTGACAGAGCTGATTTGCTGGCTTCTGTTCCATAGACATCGTCATTGCTGGGAGCAACTTTTAATGGCAGAGAACAAGCTAGAACAATCTCAGAATTCCCATCAGAGGCCAATATGGCTATTGGATATCTGACTATACCAGAAAAGAGGAGACTGAGCGCCTTGGGGTTTTAAATGAAACAAAAGAGGGATTTTCAAGTGTTAGGGATACAGAATTGCATCGCAAAATTCCCTTCTAACTTTATACATTACTTCAAAGCAATCAGGAAATCGTCAGTCTGTGCAAACCAGTTAAACTCGCAGCTTTATTTCCAAAAGATAGTGAATAAAACCATCTCTTGCAGCCGAACTTCTTAGACATATAGTGCTATTGGAAACAAAACTATTAGTCCATACACACTTAAATAGAGCTACATTTCTTTTTGTTCTGGGTCAACCAATCTGTGTGTATAATATATATATATATATATATATATATATATATATATATATATATATAGTGGCAAGGGAGTGCACAGGATGGCCTGCAGAGGGCATAAAATCAGGCATAATGTGTGCTAATTAGCAGGGACAGCTGTGTGGGTGTGTCTAAAGAAGTTAAAAACTCCAGACACATTGAGTTCCCAGCTTAAAGCCAGGGGAAGAGGATGCGGAGTCAGCTACAGTGCCTAAGGTCCAGCATGGACCCGCCTGTGTCTGTCACAAGTCTAACAGGGAAGGACGCCCTCTAGACGCCCTTGCTGGGTAAAGTGGCAAGGACACTGTGGCTTGTAAACCCAGAATCACGAGTCTGACAGAGAAGGACGCTTCCTAGACTCCCTTAGTGGGTAAAGTGATGAAGACACTGCAGGTTATGTGTTCCAGTGCATATGCAGTGTGTTGATACTGTGATAAGTTTTCTGTATGCAATAAAGCTGGCAGAAGTCAGAGTTTGAAGTAATCCAATTGTCCAGCATCTGCCTGAGAGTGAGGCGTTGGCAAAGAATGGTGCACAAAACGAGTGCAGTGCTGCAGTGCGCAGAAATTCAAAGGGGAGGGGGCCAGAAACTAAACTATTGTCCTTTCAGTACTGAAAGGACAATACTATAGGATTTGTGCTTGATAAAGAAGCAAGACTGGCTCTGAAACGTGTTTCACTGTATTGGCTCAGCTTTGACTCCTATCTGTGTCCAATAAACAAGTTTTAACTGAAAACCTTGAGGACCTTTTCTGGCTGATTAAAGGGGTTCTGTCAGGAAAAAACAAAAAAAAAACCTACTCACCTGTGCCGTCAGGGCCTGTCCCCGGAAGGTTGCTGCCCCTCCTCTTTATCTCCGGCAGCTGTGCGATCGCAGGGCGGAAGCTGGCAAAGTGCCAGCTTCCGCCCCTGCTCCGACCATGCGGGGCGGCAAGTACTGCAAGTGACGCGTCGCCCACTGATTGGCCTGGCCGCATCTAACCCCTGCCATCCTCGGAGAGTCAACGGCGAGTGCGCATGCGTCCCCCTTCCTGGCGTGCATGCGCACTCGCCATCAACTCTCCGTGGACCTCAGAGGTGAGATGCGGGCCAGAACGGCGAGAGCGCCCAGGAGCCGCTTGAGCTGACCCTGCACATGGCAGGTAAACAGCGGAGGGAGAACAACAATGGGATTAGGTGAGTTATTTTTTTTTTCCAGTCTTTTCTTTTTACAGGTTTAACTCTTAAGGGATAAAGGGCAGAATATGGGTGAGTATGTATTTTTTTTTACTTTTACTGACAGAACCCCTTTAAGGACGAACCTGGATTTAGAGGAGTCCTGTTCCATTAATAGGGCTCTTCTGCGAAGAAAGTTTGACTATTACTACCATCAGTAGATCTATATTTTCTTTGTTATCCAAATTGCTAACGAGCGCAGGGTCTTTCTCCTTTTTCCAATTGTGTTTACGACTAAGGTCATCTCTGCCTACAGGCTTCTCCCCAGACGCTCTCCCTATGGATTAGGGATCCTGTTCCTTTGGATTCACTATTGGATTCACTTTTTTTTACCTAGTCCCTCACTCGAGTATAATCCGAGGGGTGCTTTTTCAGCATTAAAAAATGTGCTGGAAAAATTGGCTTATACTCGAGTATATACGGTAATTATATACAGGAGATACCCAGGTTATACCAGCATGGTCTATATCACTATATACAAGGAGATGTATATCTTATACCAGCTGTACATATATAATTATATAAAGAACATACCCAGGTTACACCAACATGGTCCAAATCTCCTCTGACTTATTAGTTACATTACATAGGGGGTCACTTACTTTTGCACTTAGAATTGAATAATCAAGTTCTGACCACTTTACTTTTTCAATTCAGGACATAAACAATGCCTGTGCTAAATTTCACATTTGTGCGGTACAGATGTGTGTTATTAGTTACACTATATAGGGGGTCACTTACCTTTGCACTTAGAATTCAATAATCAGGTAGTGACCCTTTTACATTTCCTACTTAGGACCAAAACAATGGTTGTGCCAAATTTCAAGTTTGTACGTCACCAGGAAGTTAGAGAATTAGATCAGGTATATTACATAGGGGGTCACTTACTTTTGCACTTAGAATTGAATAATCAAGTTGTGACCCCTTTACTTTTCCTATTTAGGACCTAAAAATGGTTGTGGCAAATTTCAACTTTGTATGACAAAAAGAGGTTAGAGAATTAGATTAGATACATTGCATAGGGGTTCACTTACTTTTGTACTTAGAATTGAATAATCAAGTTGTGACCTCTTTAGTTTTTCTATTTACGACTTAAAGAATGGTCGTGCCAAATTTAGTACGTTACCAAGAAAATAGAGAATTAGATTTGGTAGATTACATAGGGGGTCACTTACTTTTACACTTAAAATTGAATACTCAAGTTGTGACCCCTTTACTTTTTCAATGTAGGACCTAAAGAATGGTCTCGCCAAATTTCAAGTTTGTACGACACTGAGAAGTTAGAGGAAAATCGCGTCAACATTGCAATTGTGTTCGGGGTTTTTTTGAGCATCTTGAGAATAATATCGCATCGCTGCTGCTGATGATAAAATCGCACAATTTTTCAGAGCGAAAATCAATAGGACTTTGTAATGTTAAAAACGCATCACATTGCCCGAAAATCGCAAGTTTGGGTGTTCCGATGCGATAAAAAGGAGGCTCCAAAGGGAAAATCATGATCACCAGTGTGAAGGAGCCTGAAGGGAACCCCAACTGGGATTTGAGGCTGTTTCCATGTGAAAATGCCTCGCTTCCAGGGGTTTTCAGACGGATTGCGAGGGCGATTTCATGGCCCGATATCACCCTCACCGATGTCTAGGGGCCCCAACAGAGGAAAGCGTGAGCAGTTTTGTGTTTCTAGTCTGAAATCTGTATTTGGAGGATCTGATCTGGGGGTCTATTTTTATTTAAGTGTTCTGGAGTGTTTTGTTATTTTTGGGGTCTACTTATTTGGGATCTGACCTGCGTTTTGTATTTTCTTTGGGGGTATTTATGTATTCAGTGATCCGTATCCTCGGGTCTGGTCTGAAGTATGTATTTTTCCTGGGGTCTGTTTTTGCTTAGAGGATCTGTGGTCTGTATCTGTTTAGGACGGAGCGAAGGCCTGGTCTGAAGTACAGTTTTAGGGGATCTGGAGTCAGTAGTTATGAATGGGGTCTACTTTTTGGTCTTATCTGGGTTCTGTATTGATTAAGGGGTCTGTATTCTGTGATCCGGTCAGAGGTATGATATATGTAATAGATTTTATTTTAAAGCTGGAGTTGGAGTCAGTACATTTATAACAACTCCAACATCACTGAAAACTTACTCCAAGTCCACAACTCTGCTACTTCTGTGGCAAAGGTCCTTTGGGTGCACCACTGCCCAGGACTGCTACCTCAGCACCCCTATAGCTACACGTCTGAGCCTCCTGACATGTCTGTTTTGGTAATTACTTGCAATGGTCAAAAATCCGAGTAACAATGTTAGACATTTCTTAGTTGCTCTATTCTTCAGTTATTGCCAATCAGCGCTGACAGTGTCAGAGTGTCAGTCATACTGACAAGGAGAATAGTAAAAATCAGTTGCCAATTTATTCATACAATTACAGGAAGAATTACAGAGGAAAAACACAATGTGAAATTCAAAGAAAGGTGCTGCAGTATTGTTTTACAAAATTTGACTATACTTTCAATGTCACCAATATACACTAAATGGGGTACTGGGAGGGAAAAGGGATATGGAAAAAGACCTGGGGTACTAGTGGATTGTAGATTAAACTGGAGCAATCAATGCCAGTCAGCTGCTGCAAAAGCAAATAAAGTCTTGAGGTGCATTAAAAGAGGTATAGGGGCGAGGGACGAGAACATTATTCTACTGCTATGTAAGGCACTAGTCAGGCCTCACATGGAATACTGCGTACAGTTCTGGTCACCGGTGCTCAGGAAAGATGTCACAGTGCTGGAGGGGGTTCAAAGAGGGACAACTAAATTAATAGATGGAATAGGAGGACTGGAATACCCAGAGAGGCCAACAAAACTGGGATTATTGGAGAAAATTCTCTTTAAGGGGGATAAATGAGTAGGATTATGTAGAATACTGATAATTCGTTAAATTCAGTTTACCGTTTCTAAAGAAGGAATAGTCTGAAGGATTAGAGTCAGAGAGAAAATCCTTTAACCCCTTGAGTGGCGGGTTTCCTACCACCCAGTCGTACCCACCAGGGCAGGTTTTTTAAAATGGTGTAATCACTGAATTTCAACTAATTTTGCAGTTGCGTCTCAAGAGCCATAACTTTTTTCATTTTTCCATCGACATGGCCATATAAGGGGTTGTTTTTTGCGGGACAAGTTGTGATTTTTTTAAACAGGAGGGAGGAAAAAAAGAAATGGGGAAAAAAGAAAAAAAGGGGCCATGTCATTAAGGGGTTAAATAATGTATTAGCTTCCTTCTTTGGGTCATTACGATGCATGGATACCACATGTGTGATTGTATTTTTGATTTTTTACAAAGTAAAGGGAAACAAGTGTTTTTATTATTTTTTTTAATAATTTTTTAACTTAAATTTTTATTTATTTATTTATTTTTTTGTCCCTTTAGGGGACTTCCACAGGGACCCATCAGGACCCCCTGATCACATTCCGGGGGTCCGATGGTGACAGCCCTTTACATGCTGCAGTCACATAGACTGCCGCATGTAAAGGGTTAACACAGCAGAGATCGGAAGTTTTCTCTGATCTCTGCTGTAAGAGCTGGTACCTAGCTGTCCTCTCACAGCCAAGCACCAGCTCTCCTAGCCACAGAGACCATCGGCTTGCTTCTGACAAGCCGATAGTCTCTATGGCAACCTGTAAACAAAGCAGGAGATTGCCGGCATATCGGCAATATCTTCTGCTGGTTTTTCAAAGCCCTTGCTTTGTTCTCTGTGGGTCTGTGCAGGCAGAGCACACTGCCACAGCTTGTGGCATTGTGCTCTGCAGCTCCCATAGTGATACATAGCCCGGAAATCTTCCGGGCTATGTCGCTATGAGCAGTGGAGCTCGTCCCAGAAAATTTCCGGGCGTGTCACTCAAGAGGTTAATAAGGGTATGATATAGGCAGTAACAGTCACACACCATATTATCTTTCTGTACCTCCATTGAATTTTTTCCTGGATCACTATAACACACCACTGATTTTTATGAGGATGTATAAAATGATTTCTTGCATGTTGTTATTGCCAGTATAGGATGTACAACTACCACATGCATCTGAAGGTAGATCACCATTTACATGGTCCATCTAAGTGGCTACATGAACAAGCCATATACTATATGTCTGTGCTGAGTTCACCCCTGTAGCCCTTCATACTAATGCAGCTACCATATGGAAAATTCAATCTTGAACTCTATAGACAGCCTAGTTTGTGTATGTCATTGTTAACCACTATTCGTACCTATATGTTTACTAACATTGTTTGTATGTATGCTTAAGCCTAATTTCCCTTTCAAGCACCAAATTACCTTAATTGCTTGTCATTAAAACTAATATTTCTGTATGAGGCTCTCATCTCCCATCCAGTTCTACTTTCTATTCTTTTTTAAGTACATGCCATTTCAGGAAAAATAAAAGATCATAGCATCCGGGAAAGACTAATTATGTGACATTAAAGTAAATTTTCTGGTGGGTCAATTGTGCTCTGTTTCCATTTCTCCTCTGAGTGTACATTTCCAGCACACAGCCATTCCCGCACCACCGCTTGTTTGCTCTTTACAGTTGGAGGAGTTCATCATTCTGTGTATTGAAATGACATAATTTATATCTGCGTGGTTGGTTCAGTAGGTAAGGATAAACATTCATTATCATACAGACATTCTATTGGATATGTATAGGATTTATGCAGTGGTATGCACAAAAAAGAGGGGACCCCATTATGTTGTGGGGGTTCTTCTGGAGAAGGTGGACCTGCTAAGTTCTCACCATGTACTAGCTTTCTTCGGTACTGCAGATGTGAGCGGACGTGCCGGCTGTCGCGCTGGCGAACATGCGCAGTACAATTTTTCTAAAAATCTCCTGCTCTTCCCGCGGAATCCGCGGTCCGTCCGCAATGTGGGAGAGGTGCAGGTTGGATGGCTTCCATTGACTGCAATGGAATCCATCCGTGCAGGAGCCGCAGTAAAATGGAGAATGCTGTGATTCTTCATCCGCGAGTGGAAACCGCAATAGGTTTCCGCTAGTGTGCATGAAGAGTTGTTTTTCCATAGCATGCTAAGGAGAGTTATTGCTGCAGAATTCAGAGGCAGACGCCCGCTTCGGATTCCGCAGCAAAAATCCGTCCATGAACATGAGGCCTAAAAGTTCAGGAGGACGTAACTGTACATCCTGTGTTGTAAGGGGTTAAACTACTTTAATGGGTAAAGTGCAGGTTAAAGTACAAAATCCATCCTTTTATCCAGTACACACTAGAGCCCCAGTGATGGATGGCTTCCAGTTGCTAATAGAACAAGATTTAAAATCTCTGCATGACCATATATCCTCCTCCGCCGGTAAATATCGGCAATTTAGGCAGAAAGCATTTTGATGGGATTTTTTGTTACTAAAAAATAATAATTTGTTAATACAAAGTGCAGATAAATGAGGATCTATCATCATTTTGGATCAAGCCTATATACATGAATCAGTATGTTTACCCCTTGGGGTCACAGGGGTCACAATTGCGACAAGGCCCCCTTAGCTGCGGAGGCCTTCACCACAGACCACACAGGGCTTGCAGGCTTGGGAATCGCAGTGCAGGGAGCAGTAAATCAAAGAGTAGGAAGACCTTACTAATCAATGAGTGCTTCATCAGACTGAAGGAAACGCTCATTGGTTGTTTCACTGATCAATCAGAGCTTCTATCACTAATTGGTTGGTGAAACCTGGCTGAGAGGCTGCAGGTTACAACTTCGTCTAAAAGTCCCGGCTGGGCATCGCTCTCCAAAGCCTCCCTTCCTCCTGCACTGACACAGCAGTAGCTCTGCTGTCAGAACTTAGAGAAGGGGGAGGAGGAAGGAGGCTGAACAGACAGACAGAAGGCTAAAAGACTGCCACATCCTGTCCTGTGCCAACTCCTCCAGCTGCCCGGGATGATGCTGCCATCTGCAGGAACAGTAAGTATATGTGCAATGTTAGTGTATGTATACTGGATGTATGGAAGGGCTCATTTACACGGGCGTATTGTCAATGGACTTTTATTCTTCCATTTACACTGGCGTGTGCGCACTGCGTCTCGATGCATAGGAGAAATAAATGGCAGCATACTCTATTTCTCTGTATATCATATGCAGCCCTAGTATGGGCTGCATTTCCATGCGCATCTGAACAGAGAGGTGAATTGAAAAATCACACTGTGCATGTCTGTGACCGCATTATTCGCGGGCATGTGCAGTGCCATACGCGGTCTCCATCAGCATTGGAGGGTAAATTCGGAGACTCCATTACTGAATTTGCTGGAAATAAAAACAGTACAAAACAGTGCAGCGCGCAGCGCTACTTCAGTCTTCTTTTACACGAGCGCATATTCGCCGGCGTTTTCACGGCCGGCCAATATGCGCTGTGATCTGATGCATTTGATCACAATACCTCTGTGAGAGAAACTATAAGATTTCATGTCCTCCATTTTATGTTTTGTGACCTGCTCTTCTTACAGCTATTCACTGTCTGTCTTTTATTACTGTTCTGTTATAAGAATGCAAGGCTGTCTCCAAACATTTTACAGAGACTCTCATGAGAAATCGTTCTAATCGGTCTAAAAGAATTCCTTCCTCTAAGACGACATTGTGCTTGTTTAGTTTTAAAAATCATTGATAATAAATGAATTATAATAAATTAGAATTATTACAAGTGAGGCGTCTTCTAGCCTCGTTTCAAATGTCTTTGCATAAATATTTCTGTTTTTCTAATTGAATAAACAGATGACTTCCAATCACATCCAAAGTGTGTGTGATATGCAAGCGTCCTCGATGCTCTAGCAGGAACTGACTGAGTTTGGATACCTGAAAACATACCAATTAGCAATATTTTGCTAATGCCTCGCAACATGGTGCAGTCTCAGCTCACAAATTAAAGGTATTTTCCAAGCTCTAGAAACCTTTTGGAGAGGACAGGAGCAGTAGTGCTGGACTGGTTTGGGTCCAAAGCAGTAAGTACAGCATAGTATACTATTTTTAACCATTTTTATCCTTTCAAATAAATGGAAAAAACCTATAAATAATGCCAGAATTGTGGGAGTTTAGTCACCCTGTCTCCCAAAAACAATGGAATGAAAAGTGAGCAAAAAGTCATATGTACCCTGCAATGGTGCCAGGAAAAACTACAACCTGCACTGCAAAAACAAGCTCTCACACCGCCCAATCGATGCAAAAACAAAAGATATATGCCTCAGAATATGGTGACAAAAAGTATTTTTTAAAATAAGATTTAGATTTTTTAAAAAGAGTAAACCATAAAAAATTCTATAAAACAATCTCTAAAAACAATGTCTTCTCTTCATTGTGATTTTTTACATTTCACCAGCTTTAAAAGTTGTAAGGACTGCAGCCATTAAAAGAAGTTGAGGGGGCCCATGATGAACTTTTGCACCCGGTTCATATACTAACACATTGCAGGAGTTCATTTTGATATGTATTGATCTTAAGAAGCATGATTTTTACTGTTTCAGGCCTCAGTCAGACAAGCGTTTTTTTCCCCATATACATAGTGTAACAGTGTCCTCCAGGGGGTGGGGGCGGCAACAACACACTAGACTCAAAAGTGCATGAAAACTTACTTCAGTCTTTATTTTAACGTATGCTTCCAGGCAACAAAACAGCAACACAAAAGTCAATGCGATATAACAGATGAAATGTTGCACCACGCAGGGTGCTAAGAGGGTTTCCTCCTCAGGCTATCAGACACTGACTCCTTGGGAGCTGCAGCCTTTTATGCCCCAGTAACGGTGTCAGTGCCTACAGCTGAGCTTCCTAAGAACCAGGGTGAAGTTGTGGACTGAACCGCCACGCTGTCCGGACTAAGAGCCTGGGAGGGAGATATACTCCATCCACCACTTCACCCTTTAACTGCCTACAATAGGTACATGAAAAAAAACTGAAGACTGCATATATGAAAAACGTGTGACCGAAATTTCAGCCCCATTTTTTATTCGCTCTTGTTGTGCGATCACACAATTGTAAAATTTGCCCATATAGTGCAGCCCTGTTGAAAGCAAAAGGAGCAGATTGCTGTCCCCTGAGATCCTTGGCTGTGAAATCCCTGAATGCTGTCACATCCAGGGGTTTCACCTTGCTGCCATCGGGGGCCGGTGGCAGCAGCGCCGGTCCCATTGAAAACATAGGGAGAAGATTTTGCTCCATTGAAAACATAGGGAGAAGATCGCGCTGTGATTTGTCAAAGCGCTCAGCCATTTAGAGGCAGCACTTCCAGGAGGCTGGGATTTTTCAATCCTTGACCAGAAGAAAATGATGAAGAACAGTGCCGCGGACCCAGGGAGAAGTCGTGCCAGAGCTAACAGTGCTTCTAGGTGATGTATTTTTTCCCCCAGCAGACAGGGCTTATTTAAGGGCTTTGACAGTAGGATTTCCTACTGTCAAAGTTGCATCAATTTGCACAAAAACCGTGTTTTTGTGCAAATCGAAAAACGCTGTCCTATTTTTTGTAGGTGCGAATTTAAAACGCTTGCAAAAAATCCAATCTTTATGTGGCATGGTGGGAGGAGAATTATATCTTTTTAGCCACTAATCCTTTTTCCTCTCAAATCATATGGTGTGGGCGTTATGCTGATGATCTCCTGCTTGTTTGGGGTCGCAATGTGGCCCCTGACCACAAAGACATTAACTTTTGCTTGTGTTAGTTTTTGAATTCCAATATTAATTCCTGCACCTTATATTTTACAGGTGTTGTGCATTCTTCTCATGCAGTGCTTCTGGGTATAGGATTTATTAGCAATCCAATGTCTGGTTGTGCTGATACTATTCTGTATTGCCAGTAACACTCAGCACTGATAGTTGCCATCCTTGTCAACTGTATAGCTAATTTTAGTGGGAGAGCTAATAAAAGCAAAGCATACATGTTCCACCACTACAGGATATTGCAAGACACAAAGATGTCACACAGTGCAGCGTCAAAGTGGGGGAGACCACATGGAAGAAAGACGGTTGTCACGGGTGGCTCTGCAATCTCTCCCGGCAATGGCGGCAAGGTGCTTGGCTCGGTCGCCGCACAGTGGCAAAAGGGTTTTGTAATGTATAGTTTCTAATGGTGGTTTGTCACATGACGCCAGCATTTCGTCCGGGACTCCAATAGTTAATGGCGAAATAACTGACATGAGTCCGGGAACCTTTGATTTAGTAAACTGGAAGTGCACAGTTTTACTTTAGCTTGTTTTGTAATGCAACAATAACAACAATGGCAGTCTTGCAAAAGTAAGCAGTGATATTACCCTGCCATGCCTTATCGCTTATACAGCGATCTCAGGCACTGGCAAAACAGGACGCCAGTGTCTGGCATCCTGTTGCCATGACAACAGGCTGGGCTCTCTGCGATTATATCGCGAGAGCCCGACAACTTCAAAGAGGGAGCGCGCTCCCTCTGGGAACCCTTCCCATGCCGCGATCTACATAGATCGTGGCAGGGAAGGGGTAACAGCGAGGTGCGCATCTCTGATGCACCCCCGCTGTTGCAGCGGGACGCTGGCTGTGACTGACAGCCGGCTCCCGCTGCGGGATAGCGCGAGATCATATGTGATCTTGCGCTATCCCCAGGACGTAAGTTTACGCCCTGGTGCGGGAAGTACCCCGCTGCCAGGACGTAAACATACGCCCTGGAGTGGGAAGGGGTTAAGATGGGCCTCTTTATTTTCCATGGCTTTGACTTTACCGGGTTTTGTGTAACTCACTGTTTTAGTGGAACAGGTCCCAAACTTTCTCCTCCACACTGCTGCTGATAAAGAAGCTCGTGAATCCTGGCTTCCTCTTTCAAGGACATGATATTTCTACTCTCACTGCAGAACTCCTCCTGCACATCCTCCCATGAAGACTGCCTCCTCACCGACTCTCTACACTGATTTCTCTTCCTATCTAACTTCTGCACTTTCTGTCTATACCTCCCTCTAACATCCTGTCTCCACCTGATATTTTCCTGCTCTGCACTACCCCCCTCCACCAATCAGTGTTAGCATGGCGAGCAGCCAATAAGCAGCCAGCTGTTGCCAAGCTGAAGCTTGAGAAGAAAAGGGAAAACAGGGGTTTCTCCAACATACAGCACCTTCTATAGCCTCCTAGGAAGTCCATAACAAGGTTTTAAAGGACAAATGATTATGTGGCTATTCAGGAGGACCTTCCAGGCCACTACAACAGCATTTTACTAGATGTGCGTTACAGCCTGGATACTCAAAAGAGCAGAACATCGTGTACAGTATGTCCAGTCAAAATTTACCTATATATATATATATATATATATATATATATATATATATATATATATATAGGCGAGAGTCCTCACTAACTGACTGACTGACTGAGTGACTTGCCCCTAATTCTCTAACTTTCTGGAGTTGTACAAATGTGAAATTTGGCGGGGGCATTCTTTAGGTCCTAAATAGGAAAAGTAAAGTGGTCACAATTCGATTATTCAATGCTCAGTGCAAAAGTATTGGCACCCTTTGTAATGTACCTAATCTAATTCTGTAACTTCCCGGTGTCGTACAAACTTGAAATTTGGCACAACCATTCTTTAGGTGCTAAATAGGAAAAGTAAATGGGTCACAACTTGATTATTCAATTCTAAAGGCAAAAGTAAGTGACCCCCTATGTTATGTAACTTCCCAGGGTCGTACAAATGTGAAATTTGGCACAACCATTGTTTAGGTCCTAAATAGGAAAAGTAAAGGAGTCACAACTAGAGATGAGCGAGCGTACTCGGAAAAGCACTACTCGCTCGAGTAATTTGCTTTATCCGAGTGTCGCTGTGCTCGGGTCTGAAGATTCGGGTGCCGGCACGGAGCGGGGAGCTGCAGGGGAGAGCGGGGAGGAACGGAGGGGAGATCTTTCTCTCCCTCTCTCCCGCCCGCTCTCCCCTGCTCCCCGCTGCGACTCACCTGTCACCCGAATCTTCAGGGACGAGCACAGCGATACTCGGATAAAGCAAATTACTCGAGCGAGTAGTGCTTTTCCGAGTACGCTCGCTCATCTCTAGTCACAACTTGATTATTCAATTCTAAGTGCAAAAGTAAGTAATCCCCTATGTAATGTAACTAATAACACACATCTGAACCGCACAAAATTGAAATTTGGCACACCCATTCTTTACGTCTGTAATAAGAAAAGTAAAGGGGTCACAACTTCAATATTCAATTATAAGCGTGAAAAATTGAAATGCTGTGACACATGACATAGTTTTTTTCTCAGAAATCAAAAATCCTAGGGAAATGATTTGTATACTGAGGAGAATCTACCTCACCTCTATGTGTATATAATGAGAAGAATATAACTGATCTCTGTGTGTATATACTGAGAACAATCTACCTCCTCTCTATGTGTGTATATACTGAAGAGAATCTACCTTACCTCTATGAGTATATACTAAGGAAAATATAACTGACCTCTATGTATATATACTGAAGAGAATCTACCTCACCTCTATGCATATATTGAGGTGAATCTAACTCTCCTCTATGTGTATATGCTGAGGAGAATCTACCTCACCTCTATTTGTGTATATTGAGGAGAATCTAACTGACCGCTGCGTGCATATACTGAGAATATAGCTCACCTCTGTGTGTGTATATACTGAAAGCCTGTAAAGTACATAAGGAAGCGCCCATTGACTGCAGGGATGGAGCATGACTTTAAGGCTAAGAAGGGGCTGTAACCTCCAGTCTGGGGGTAAATTTGAATAAAAAGGGCTTTTACCTTTAAGGGTAAAAAGTGAGAAGAGTGGGAGGGGTGGCATATTCTGTATAGGGAAATCGCTACTGCAGTGACCGAAGAGTGGGTCACGGCCCAGGAGACAGCAGGGTAGAGTTTGGCCTTGTCATGGTGGCTCTACCGTCTCCCACCCGGAGGGTAACCGGTGACACGTCCAACGGCTGCGAACAGGTTAATAAAGGGGAACCTTGAGTCCTGTTTTTGTCTTGTGACGCCACCGTTTTCCCTCAACTAGGGATTCCTGGACGATGGGAAAAAAACGCTCCCATATAGCCTCCAGGAGAAGATTCCCGGGTGACGGAGTAAATCCACACACACGGGTACAGTTTAAGAAACACCCTCCGGAAACAGACGGGCGACTGGTCTTTTTACTTAAAGGGGTTGTCCCGCGGTGAAATCAAAATTTTTTTTTCTACCTACCCCCACATTGTGCCCCATTATAAACAATCCCTCTGTTATTTTTAAAACAAAAAAATCGCTTACCTGCATCCCCGTTCGGGCAGTTTCTTCTTTTAAAGATGGCCACCGGTCCTTTCCCAGTGATGCACCTCTCCCATGGTGCACCGCGGGTCTTCTCCCATGGTGCACTGGGGATGTCTTGCGTTCCACTGCCGATTACAGCCACCTAATTGGCTGATCGGCACCACGTGATGGGGCGGAGCTACGATGACGACGCACAGACCAGCTCTCCGGCGCGAGCACACAGCAGAAGACCGGACAGCGCAAGCACGTCTAAAGAAGCCAGAAGATGCAGAAATTAGTCGGAGACATGGAGACGGGGACAAAAAGATACAAAACCAGCCAGTGATACACATACCAGACATTTAACTCTTTCAGTGCTGCAGCTGTGCAATGCATACAATTCTTGCAATGCGAAAGACACTGACAACACAAGACTGAGCATACACACCATTAAAGAAGAAGCCCCGTTGTACTAGGCCACTACACTATGTGCAGACTGAGGAGAATCTAACACTCCTCTATGTGTATACATATTTAATTCCTCGGTTCCTCTGAAATAACCATGACTTCATAACATTTTCTGTGCAAACAGGTGAACAGCTGTACCGCATTAACACTGGCGAAGCAGGGTATATCAGCTAATTATTTGATCAAAATAAAAGTTCTTAAAATGATTGCAACATTGTATGTTCCACCTCATATAGTTAATTTAGTGACATCAAACAAATCTTTTTCAAGTTGAGTAGAGGCGGCAAAGGGGAACTGAGGAATTTGTTCAGCGGTAGGTCGCGGGTAAAGACTGAGTTCCTGGATTTGTCCTTTCTCTTTGGCATCACCCGCGTATACCAGAGTCATTTCCTGCTGCTGTTGACCTGTAAACTCAAACACCTCATACTTCCTTTCAGACCCTTGCCCAATGTCTGCCTAAATAAAACATGGTAAATTATTTCTTTGGATAATTTGTCCGCAGCAGCCATTTTATTACAAATATATTTAACATAAATAACTATTTAAACAAAACAAATTAACATTCCACCTATGAGGGGAGGTTATTGAAGCCCCAAAATCTGGTGTCTCAACCTTTAAAGGGAAATATCCCATTTATCTTCAGCCACTGCTGCAGGTTTGGAGGCACCACTAGCCCTTATAAGGCTAATTTATAACCACCAACCATTTCTGAGGAACCCACCCCAACTAGCGCCACCCGGACTCCCCCAACCAATCTTATAACTGATTCCAAGGGCCCCCCCCACCCTCCACAGTGAGCATGACTTGACCACCTCAAACCTGCGATGCACCCCACAGCAATAATGCTCTTTCAATTCCCTCCTGGATCACCGATGCCCATAAAATGATGCCCATAGCATTTACATGGAAACCATCTCTGCGCCAAAAATTACCATGGCCAGATTCCAAATCGGAGTGTCTAACTGCCACTCCCCCATCCCATGCCACAAAACCTGAAATTGTTCTATTCAACTTCACCCACACTTTATTAATCCTCCCTACCAATCTCACATTACGCGATCTCTTATGCAGGAAAATCTCCGACCACACTATTAGAAGCCCAGGAAAAGAAGCCCAAAGGTATAAGTTATCATAATGATTATCCTGGGCAAGCTCCCGAAACAGCCTACTCCTCAAGTTGTTTTCCCTGACGTGCAAAACTAAAATATCTGGGACCCTATCTAAATGCACAAAATAATGAACCTCTCGTAAAACTCTGTACCAAGCCATACCGTGCAGTCCTACCATTTTATTGTCGCAACATCCCAAGCAAAACCCAGCTGTCTCCAATTTGCACAGATGTTTGCCCTCTCCACACCCCAGTAGACATAGGAATGGCCCAGTGTGCACACTAGTGCCGGGCGTCGATCTGCAAGAGAAGAAAAGAACATACCACAAAAATGTAACCAACATCAAAACTTCAACACCAGCACCTATTTCTATGCGCCCCACCCTTTTAGCTTTTTAACCATCATAGCAAATGCAGACAAATATATGATTTATACCTGCTGGATTCCCATGTACAACAAATTCACTACCGGGGGGAAGATGCCATTAAGCTGTTAATAGCGTGTACCACTCCAAAATTGTCGCAATCTTCTTGTTTCTAAATCATTCAGCCCATAGTGCCACCATGACAATAATGGGGAAGAGCTAAAGCAGCACCAAATTCGTCACCAATCCTAACTCAACCCACTCTTCTGGCCATTGACCGGTTCACAATTGAAAAAATGCTCCAAACCCAAAACTGCCAGTCGCATCTGTAAACAGCTCGTGGTGGGAAATTCTCATTTGACTCCACAATCATCAGTGACTTCCCATTATAACGTTCCATTAAAGACACCTCCAACTCTGTCTTTCGTTCCTTCCCCAAACTAATATAACAATTGGCCACTTTTACTCCAGGCATGGTGGCTGCCAAACCCTTCCCATGGACATTGTCCCACACGCAACATTAAGTTTTCCAAAGAGAGATTGCAAAGCTCGCAGCATAATCTTTCTGACCCGCTGGGCCCTATTGACCTCTCACTGCAAGGAGTTCAATTTATTCGTCAATAACCTACATTCCATAACCGCTGTATTAATAGTAGTGCGCAGGAAGTTTAAACAAGTAGAAGGCCCTTCTGTTTTTCCAGGACCCCAAAATGTTGCAACACTCACTGAACTGTCGAAAGAAGAATGGAACATATTGGCGAATTTGCTAGGTATAAACATTAAAAAATCGTCCAGGTAATGAATGACCGAGCCAGCACCAGATACATCTCTTACCAGCCACTCCAAGAATGAGCTAAACGTCTCAAAGTACATGCAAGAAATCGAACAACCCGTAGGCAAACTTGTATTCGCAAAATATGACCTCTCCCAACAACAGATGCTTTCAGGATGAACTGGGAGAAGGCAAAAGGCCGATTCAATATCAGCTGAAGAGACAGCGGGGAAGATAAGGGCCTTGTCATGGGGCTCTACCATCTCCTCCCCTGAGGGTAGCTCGGGACCCGACCATGTTACTGCTGGGGAAAATAAAGAGGTAATAACCGAGGGTTACCCTAAGTCCAATTGTCACTCGTGACGCCACCGTTCCCTTCTCTGTGGCGGATCTCCAGATGTAATAAAGTAGTCCACACACAGGGTAGCTTTCTGAACAAGACCCGGGAACGGTCGATTCTGTTCGTTTACTGAACACTCTTGAACTCCGATTCAAATAAACAGTCTTTGTACAAATAATAAATGATAGTGGTGTAGAAAGACGGATTGACAGGATATTCGGATCACTCACAGTCCAAATTATCTGTGAACTTCCTTTCCCAACAAACGGTCTCTCTAGCGACAAACACTCACTCTTTCTTCTTCTTGTTATGTAGCGGTTGTTTCTTCCTTCAGCATTCAACAGAAGCGCCGAAACCTCCTGAGTAGTAAGAGGGCAGGCTGAGCACAGGGAAGTCGCTCAGCCTCCTCCATGTCCCACACACAGACTGACTTGCTGACTTGCTCCTTTCAGGCTCTTACACTCTGCCAGTTCTCTGTCTTTCTCCCTTCTCATTTTCTCTGCATTCAGCAAAGACACACACACACACACACACATATATATATATACATACACACATCACACGACACACACAAAACGATATATTTCTCAGACATGACAGTACATACCAGACATTAACACTTATGCAATACACATAAATCAAATGCATTCCACAAAAATGATACTGATGAGACATTGGCACGAGACAGACATAACATTATGGAGGGGCCACACTAACTCTGGGCCACTACACTAGCAAAGTCTCGTTATATATCAATACTATCTCTGGTACTAGCAAGCACTGTTCTATCTAAGCAGTGTGCTCTGGAAAGGAAAGTGTTAAAACAACATATTAAAGGGGTGGTCTCGCGAAACCAAGTGGGGTTATACACTTCCGTATGGCCATATTAATGCACTTTGTAATGTACATTGTGCATTAAATATGAGCCATACAGAAGTTATTCCACTTACCTGCTCCGTTGCTAGCGTCCTCGTCTCCATGGTTCCGTCTAAATTCGCTGGCAGCTTGCTTTTTTAGACGCGCTTGCGCAGTCCGGTCTTCTCCATTCAGCACGAGCCGCTTCAGTGTGCTCCCCGCTACAGCTCTTCTGCGCATGCGCAGACGAGCTGTCACTGCTCGGGAGCGCGCTGAAGCGGCCATTCTGCACCATCCTCTGTTAGAGGAAGGTGCAGAAACTGGAGCTGCCCAGCGGAGAAGACCAGCCCAGCCCAGCAGCCCCGAGAAGCCTCCCAGGTAAGTGATGGGTCGGGGGGGGCTGCCGCTGCGCCGGGCTGCGCCGGGCTGCGCCGGGGGGGGGGGGGCTGGCTGCCGCTGCGCCGGGGGGGGCTGCCGCTGCGCCGGGGGAGCTAGCGCTAGGCCGGGGGGGCTGTCGCTGCGCCGGGGGAGCTAGCGCTAGGCCGGGGGGGCTGTCGCTAGGCCGGGGGGGCTGTCGCTAGGCCGGGGTGGCTGTCGCTGCGCCGGGGGAGCTAGCGCTAGGCCGGGGGGGCTGTCGCTAGGCCGGGGGGGCTGTCGCTGCGCCGGGGGAGCTAGCGCTAGGCCGGGGGGGCTGTCGCTGCGATGGGGGGGGCTGTCGCTGCGCCGGGGGAGCTAGCGCTAGGCCGGGGGGGGGCTGTCGCTGCGCCGGGGGAGCTAGCGCTAGGCCGGGGGGGCTGTCGCTAGGCCGGGGGGGCTGTCGCTAGGCCGGGGGGGCTGTCGCTGCGCCGGGGGAGCTAGCGCTAGGCCGGGGGGGCTGTCGCTAGGCCGGGGGGGCTGTCGCTGCGCCGGGGGAGCTAGCGCTAGGCCGGGGGGGCTGTCGCTGCGCCGGGGGAGCTAGCGCTAGGCCGGGGGGGCTGTCGCTGCGATGGGGGGGGCTGTCGCTGCGCCGGGGGAGCTAGCGCTGGGGAGCCGGGGGCTAGCTCCGGTTACCTGCTGTCTGGTCGGCGGCTGCGGGGCGTCTGGTCGGCGGCTGCGATGCGTCCGGTTGCCATGGAGACACAGCTGGCGGCGTCTCGGGAGCGCGCACGTCGGGCTGCAGCGAGCGACTGGGAAAGAGCCGGCGGCCATCTTGAGGAAACTTTTATAACTTGCTGAAACGCTGGAACGGTAAGTACGAACCAGCTAGAAATGTCATTTACAGGGGGGCTTAGTAATGTGTGTTTAATGGGGGGGACTGGGCAAAAAAAAAAATTAACTGCTTCCTCGAGACATCTCCTTTAATGAGATTAGCAAACCCAATAATCTATCAGTTGCAGATTGCTCAATTTAGAGCAATGTTTCCCAATTCCAGTCCTCAAAGCACCCCAACAGGTCACGTTTTCTGGATTTCTTCAGTACTGGACAGGCGAGGAAATTATTGTCAGTGCCCACACATTGCTCCAGGTGTTCTTACTACAAGATATCCTGAAAACATGACGTGTTAGTGTGCCTTGAGGACTGGAATTGAGAAACACTGGTTTAGAGGTAGCCGTGCTTGCAAGACACTCTCAACTTCACCGCCCATGCAGGATGCAGCACAGTGACTTAGGCCTCATGCCCACGGCTGTGTTGGACTCCACCAGCGGAATATCGCAGTGGAGTCCAACACCATGCCCCACAAAGACCCCAATACTCACCTCTCCGGATTCACCGCGAGAGTTTCGTTTGGTGAGCCGGCACGCATGCACAGTGTAGCGTATGACGCGCTGCAGGTGGGTGCTGACGCATATTCTCACCATACTTCCACTGAGCTCACAGCGGAAGTATCGCGTGACGGACGGCTTCCATGGACTATAATGGAAGCCAGCCGCTCATTTTTCCCCAGCAAATGGAACATTGTAGGCAGCAAATGAACACTGTAGGCAGAAAAGCTAATAGGTTCAAAAGAACCTAATAGCTGCGCGATAATGCCGCAGATTTCTGCCACGGGAAATGCGGCAGAAGTCCGTTCATGGGAATTAGCTCTTAGTATCTGTAATCTCAATGTATTCTTTTAGTCTCTTTATATTCTCAGTCTCTTTAACTACTCATCAAGCCTTGCTTACTCCATGGATACTTTCAACATTAATTAGCACTAACAGTCTCTTCAGTGTAAGGCTCACTCTCTCTGACTTCATCAATTCCATGGGTCATCGACTAGCGTTATTGAATATTTATGATCAGTATGAAATACTGTGTTGGCCAATGGACTAACGTGGATGGTTGCATCTGTGAAACAATTGTTCACCAGACAATCATTTATCCAACGGTTGTTCAACCATCAGCCTACTTCTACTTAATGTGTATGGCCACCTTTAAATTTGATAAGGGATTGTTCAAAAGTAGATGCCTCCTTAAAAGCTATGTGCAGTTTTTATTCAAAGGTTTTACTTTGTAATTTGTTCCCACTGAAGTCAACGGGGAACATTTCGAGTAAATACTATACTAAGAGCATAGTGCCGCTACAAGAAACCTTCAGCGTTCTGCAATTTACTTAATAATGAAGAATATATGGAAAAAATATCCACAAACCCCAATGGGAACCAGAGTCAGGTTGACTGTCATTTTATCTGGATTATGTATTCTTTATAATATGTTTTATCTAAATATACCTTTTCTGCATTAGTCTACACCACATAAATTTAATTAGCATTGCTAAGCCTAATATCACTATCAGAACTCTAACATTACAGTTCTAACATCCTGACTTTATGATTCGAACCCTCTGTTAATCGGCCCAGCATCAACCAAACTGTCACAGCCTTAATCCGTTGTAAATGTGGCTGCCAGACTAATTCTCCTTATTGTATAATTAATGCTCCAACTCTCTGCCAACCATCGCATCCAACATTAATTACCCAATTCAGAAAAAGAATTGCATCTGGAAAAACAGTCTATGCAAAGGACTGGGGAAACTAGTCAGGTTACTATAAGCCTCATCTATATAAAATAAAGCAGTGGAGCATTTGCCTACAGCATACCATCAGATCATAGCTTTTATTTTCTGATATAGACTTGAAGAATGGACGCTGAGAACTGATTGGTTGCTATGAGCAGTTGCTCTCTTGCCACTAAGATATACATGTCTTCCAAACAGGGCACTTGAGAATCTTCTGGTGGGCTTAAAGAGGCTTTGACAAATTTTAAACCTATTTGGGATTTCTTGGTTGATGGATAAGTGCTGATCAGTGGGGATCTGACCGCCAGAACCTCAGTTGGCAAATAAAACCCCAGCTACTTCACCCAATATTAAAACTTAGGTTCTCTTACTTAGCACTAAATACAATTTTAGTTGTCATGTTGGGTGTAATAATTGAGGGTTTTTGTTGGCATTTGGCAAATTGCAATCTAATAGCACAACTATTAAAGGTGATAATACGCCTGTCTACACTTTAGTCAATGAGTGCCAACCTACCACACCGAGAAAGCGTCTTTGTGTCTTTCTCTCTTTTCCCACTACCAACATTGTGTACATTAATTGTAAACAAAAAAAGGAACGTAAAATGTCTGAGATCTTTTATTTTTATTTAGTGGATAGATTGTTATCCAGGATATTGTGTGAGAAAAGAAGGATGAAAAAAAAGAGGTCAAAAACAATGGTGCAAAGCAAGGAAAGTCGAGTAAGACGGTGACCAAAGTGGAACTAAAGTGTGTTACATCAATGAGAGAGAAAACTCCTAGCCTGAGCCTTATTGGGACAAAAATAGTGGCCCTCTGTCTCGAATATATTGGATGTAACAAGGTAAGGATATACAGAGATTATTTCAAGTTTAATGTAGCTTACTAAGAAAAAGTTTTTGCCCCAAAAATGTTTCAAAAAATACATTTGTTTAAAAATAGAAACAGTAAAAAAAAAGTGAAAAATTATAAAAATTATTCATTCAAACTATTACCATCAAACTTATCCCAAAAGAAAAACAAACCCTCATACAGCTACATCAATGGGCAAATTAAAGGTCTTGGAATGTGAAGACAAAAAAATGATTTTCTCCCATAAAACATTTTTTAAAGAAATCTATAGTATTTGGTATTGTTGTATTTGTACAAACCCATAGAATAGCATTAACATATAATTTTTACTGCACAGTAAACAGTGAAAAAATAACACAAAAAATAATGGCAGAATTGCTGCTTTTTCACATTCCTCGCCCCAAGAAATTAATAAAAGGTAATCAATAAATTATATGTAGCTTAAAATTGTGCTATAGAAAAATACAATTTGTATAACAAGAAAATACAAGCTTTCATACGGTTCAGAGACTTTAATTCCTGTAACGGAGTCAAAGCTAGATTTCGTTGGAGCTCTAGAGCCCCCCCTGTCATGGAAAGCAAAAGTAATACCTTATAGGCTACACTGCTTGTAAAAATTAACAAATTGCCTCTAAAATGCCCCTTTGATTTCTGGGAGTAGATAGAAATCAAGGTTGCACTAGAGTTGGGGGATTTTGTAGTTGAGGTTGGATTTAGTAGCGAAGAAGCAGGGGAATGGTGATATAGTCACACAAGAAATGTTTTGCCTGAGGTGGGGCTCAGTAGCCCCTCTGCTGCACAAGAATTTTAAATGGCACATAGTAGATGGGGTCCTTGTTTAAAGATTTTGAGTTGGGGCCCATGAGCTTATTGTGGAAAGAAGAAGCCAATGCCATAGTCAAGATTTTTCTACATGTTCTGATAATGTGGCACATTCTCAAAATGTTTTTGGAAACGTCCCTTGTAAATACACCCTTAATCTAGGTATAACCATGTTTTCAAATTTCCCCTATCATGCTTTGTAAATTCTATACAAATTCCTTGCAGTTATAATAAAGCCGCATTCACAGAATATGAATTGACACTCCCCAAGGAGAGCACCCAGAAGGGGTGCTATTCCCAATCATTGTTTTACAGATTTGGTAAAAACTCATACATTGATTTGAAAGAATGCTGCCACCCAATAGGTGGTGCTGCAGAGGTATTGTTCCATCTTCTTTGTTTGCAGGTCTGAAGGAAAGATTTCCCATTCCTTGTCACTGGACTAATTATTTACTGTTATGGTCATCCCTCCCTTGTATTTGTCTAAATGCTAATAATTCCAACATGTCTGTGCCCTCTCACTCTATGTCTCTGGTATTTATCTAGTACAAATTAAGTTTACCATGTTCGTGCCCACCCATGTGATCATGTGTACTTATTACATACATCTGTAGATTTGTTACATTATGCCTAAGGATGGGACATGAAGAGGTCTGAAAGCCCGCTGTAACATCATGCATTTTTGTTAGCCATTAAAAGGTATCATATCTACAAGATTACTTGATTTCTCTTACTGAGAACAATCACATTTTGCAGAACATTTGCTACTTGCCATTTCTATTACCCAAGCTTCAGGTCAAAAGCTAAGGTCAGTCATGGTATGTGATCACCAGTAGCTCATCGGAAATATTTTCCTTTTGAAAAATTCATGATGACATTCAAATAACCAGACAACTGTAAAGACCAAGCTAGAATTTGCAAAACACACCTCAATATGCACCACACTCCGGAGACATAATTACACATCACAATTCTCCACAATTAGGTGCTGGATTGCACATGTTCTTTTAGATAGCCAAATAATTGCCGGCACCTGTGGTAAAAAATGGGTTAATGATGAGAACGCAAATCAACTGATTACTCTTGGAGTGATTTGAACTCCCCATGGGAAGTAGTAATACCGATTACAATGGTTTTAATTTATGTGCAGCAGTCAGTGGGTAATTACAATGGTTTATTTCGCTCAGGCTACAGATAATTTCATACTAGGTGTAGGAGTGCTGGGGAATGATTACCGAGAGCAGTCATGAATAAGGAGGTCTACATGATAGTATTTGCCAGGCTTCTCCCTTGATATTATTTCTATTCTAGTTGTGAGTATTTTTAGAGGCAGATTATGGTAAGTATTCAATGATTTGATGTTGCTCTGCTAGACAGATCTATTTTCTACAGTCTTGCCTGCAGTGGTTTTTGAGGCTGTACAGCAACTCTGTTAGTCTGAAGTTCAACAACTCACCCAATGCCCATCAGCACGAAGGCGTGATGGATCTCATTGCCAACGGTCATCCTTGCCATTTCTCCATAGCTTCTAATGCTAAGCTTCATGTATTATTTTTGCTGCTTTTTCCTGGCACCAAAAATGATCTCATTACAGTTCTAGTGAATAAGAAATAAAAGACAGAGATTTCTTCCTTTTCTTTTGCCATCTAATTAGAGCTTTTCGCATCATGACCGGAAGGACACTTCAGCTTAAACGGCTTTTTGACTTAATTGCCATAATTTGCAAAACTGCATTATTTTGATGATATCAAGGTGACTGCCGGAATCAAGATTTCCTTTTTTGTTAATTTAGCATTATGCTAAATAAATGAATAGATGCTGCTTTTAATTTAATTTAGCCTGTTACTTGTCATTTGTTTTGAAGATTAGGCAATTTCTAATTTTAATTATAATACAGATAATATTGCTTGTCCGTGTCACTGGCTGAACAGCTATTGCTGTACATTACCGATACGTAGGGTGTAATTATGTATAATAATTGTCATATTACAAAAGTTTTCCCAAACACTTTACATGTACAAAGAGATATTCTGCTGTCCGTCATAATATGGTGTCAACTGTATTCTAATACATCACTGCGTAATTGTCAATTGGTTGTTGAAAAGTTTCTTCCTCTTTGGTCCTTAGTACCAAATGTGGTCTTAGAGACGCAGGCACAGTACTGGCATGTGAGGCTACAGTATATAATGCATAAGTACATGTGAGAGTATGCAAGACACCATTCTTTAGCTTATTTAGTCTTCAGGGTCCCTGCCCAAGGATGGATATTTGCTGCGGAATCCACGGCGGGCGTCCACACCACAGATCCTCAGCAAAAAGTGCCCATAGCATGCTATGGGAAATTGATTCTTCCTGCACATTTGTGGAAACCAATTGCGGTTTCCGCAAGTGGGGGGAAAATTGCAGCATGCTCCATTTTTTTGTGGATTCCGTGTGGAGGGCTTCCATTGAAGTCAATGGAAGCGGTTCGATCCGTGGCCCTTCCGCAATCCCATTGCGGAAAGGTTGCGGATTCTGCTTCATCGCTAGGTGATGACACGGGAAAAGCAGTAGTTCAAGAAAAATTTTTTCTGTACCGCGCATGTCCAACCACTTGTTGTGTGGACCATCTGCAGTACAGAAGCAAAGTGACAGGTACGTGCAGATGCCACCGCTGGCAGAGCCGGATTCCGCTGCAGTGTGCAGGGGGCCTTAACGAAGCACCTAACTACAGTAGACAATGAAGTAATGGAAAGGAAGTCATGATGTGGCCAAATGGCAGGTTGTATTAGGCTGGTTTCACATCTGCGTTGGAGCCTCCAGTCGGAGATTCTGCCGCAGTTCCGGTTCAAAATACTGGAAGAAAAGGCGCTGCATGCAGCGCTCTTCCTTCTGTTCAAAGGCCTGGCAGCTGATAGGAAAACAGAATGGACCCCATTATAGTCAATGGGGACTGTCCAGCTCTGTTCAGTTCCTTCACTTTTTAAAGAACTCTTTCTGCATATGCTGCCACTACATTTACCGTATTCTAATGTGCTGTTGGAGGCTTGAGGTTCAGACTCCTGTTGTGGCTTTTTTTCCACCTCCCCTTCTAGGGGATTTGTTGAGTGCCATTGGAATACTGTACTTTGTGTGCTGTTCAGTTTCGTCCTAAGATGCAATGAATCAGCCATGGAGATTTCCCTTTCTTCTGAGCGGAGCAGGAAAGGGGAACCTGGGGTGCAGGTGTGAAACCATCTATTATAAATTCTAATAGACACCTCAGTCTTCAACTTAATATACAGATACAGTTTTAATATTTAAAACGTTTTGGTCATCTAGTTGGACACCAAGCTTTGGCAACCAACAACGTCCAGAGTTGCCAGTATAAAGTCCATATTTTTCTCATACACTGAGAATATGTTTTATTGTTTGGTCCTAATAACATCAAGTTCCATATAATTCAACTTTTATTAACCATAATATTCAAAGGTAAAGCATAAATCAACATGGTAACTGGCACAAGATCAGCCACATGTAGTTTTGCTTGCGTATGCCTGCGTATAAACAGCATATTTTACGCAAGCTGTCGTGCACTGGCTTCCTGGTTTCTACTTTATTTCTAACTTTCCTCTCATGTGTACTAGCAACATGCGTAAAAAAAGGCCGTACATACGCAATGTAATTCCATATGTACTGTGTTCCGAATGCACCCATAGAGAACAATAGGACTGTACACATGTTATATATTCACCTAAAGAACTACAACCCATCAGCATACAGTATGGAGGATGAGCTGTCATCTCCTTTATTATGACTGTGTGACAGGAGCTGTGTGATCCTCATCCCTAACTGTGATAGGAGTGCATGCCTCTGCCTCAACACAATTGCTCTAGAAGATTCATTTAATGGCATCATGCAGGCTATGAAATAGACTAGAAAATGAACACATAACCCCAAGTAGATCTGATCTGGTCAGCACTGAGATCACACGACCATCAGAGGAGAAATAGTCTTCAGACAGAAAGGAATAACTAACCAAAGTAACATCAGCTCACTTGTATATACTGGAGGGATAGCTGCATTGAGGATGAATACAAAAAATAACCGAAGTGTGCCTTTAAGCAATAAATCTGTCACAAGGTCTTAAAAGCAGCATACACACGTTTTTATATACAATCCACTGGTCTATTTGACAGCTCTCTTGACATGACTGTTTTAGTAAATAATTGTATTCCCCATGAAATAACAATTTTGGAGCAGCTTTCTTAAAACTATAAATTGTGCTGTTCCTATGTTATACCTTCTGAAGAAAATGTAGGATTAAATTAATACCCAGGAGCTACTTCAAATAGGTCTACTCTGCCCTCCCGGATTATGGCAGACACTTTTTAGTGCAAACAGGAAAAATTTATTTGTTTCACTTAGAGGCACAATATTCCTGATGGTTACTATTACTTTACATGGTACGCAAGTGTAATGGTTAGTGGATGAAGTACAAAGACTAATGGATACTCCTACGATTGGTGAGCACAGTTTCTTGAACAGTAGAACAGCAGAACAGATGCTGAGCACTTAAAGGCCCTTATGTCAAGAAGATGGCTGACAGCTTTCACTCCTGCATGCCCTCCTTAGGCGTTGTCTATGCATTGCCTTTTGTATGTTGATGCCAAGGTGCCTCCAGGCATGTGTGCAACAGCGAAGTCACCACCTGTTTCTACAGTCACCAAGACCAGACCAGCTACATGCATATAGCGTCCATGCCAACACACTCATAGATGTGCATATTAAAAAGGTATATTGTTTGCCTGTCATATAACTTTTTGCCCCAAAAAAGGCACTAAGTCTTATTTAACTTACCTAGCTGGTGCTGTCCAGGTCCCTCCCTCTGGTCTCTGAAGTTCTGTAGCTCTCAGCCAATCACAGCCATCGCATTGGTTCAGCGAGCGCTGCTTTCAGCCAATCTGGAGGCAGAATTTATGAACCCCCTCAACCAGGAAGTGATAATCTGTTGGTGGTCAAGGAGTGCAGAACTTCAGAGACCAGCGGGATGGACCCTGACAGCGCCGGCTAGGTAATGTATTCAAATTTTTAATGTAGTCTAGCTATGGCTTATTTTTGGGGTAGGGCTTATATTTCAAGCCTCCCTGAAAATAGCCAAAAAACAGGGTATGGCTTATTTTTGGGAAAACATGTTAATAGTTTATAGGTTGAGGCACAACGATTTGAAAGGAGGATATTCGATACTCTGCCCCTCTTTTAGCATCAAGCATTTTCTCCTTTGTTTGTCCACACTACAATATTTGAACATTTGTAGAAAAAGAAAAATGCTAAGTAAATTTACCAAACCAACACATATGTGTTACAATCTGTTTTCACCTAGGTCGGGTTCACAAATTTTCTGTGTAAAAATGGTTACCAAACATATATTTCTAGTAATTTATCAGCAAAACTCATGTATCTGCTAATAAGTCCAAACTGTTAGAAACTTTTCGCTTTCTTTTGGAGGAGGAAGTTTTTATTTTCAAGAATATTTTCTTAAGGCAGAAGATTGATTTTCCTGAAATTTCATTAAAGTGGATTTTACCTATACAAGGAAGATAGGTGCTAAATAAATAATACAACTGCAATAAAAGAATACAAAGAGGCCAGGCAGGGCTTATGGGATTCACACCCAAAGGGTTTTTAGTAACTGATGTCTTGAAGTCATCTCAAGACATTCAGCCTTTTGCATCCTGCAAACCTTTCCATGATAAGTGAGCTCACTCAAAAGCAGAAATTCATTGACTGCATAATGTAATCCACAGGAATCTCTACAGACATATACACGTCAGTTAAGTGTAACCCCTTCCATGCTTTCTAAGATCTGGTTGAACATTGCAATATTATTATCAGGACAAGATTTCATTTTGGAAAACAGATATCGGATTTTAAGGCGCAGTCATACAGGCATATGCAATTATGGTTTGGGAAAAGACACCATTTTCACTGTGTATATCTGCGTTTTTTTGTGCATATATGTGTTTTTACATCCGTGTTGCATCTGTATTTATTGTTTTTTTTCGTGCACGCAAAAAAAATGCCATTGTCCTGGCAACATGCATAAAAGCCGCATTGAATATGCATGTAAAAGCTTATGGTGTATTTTTTCGCCTGACAGAAATGTAGTGCAAAAAAACCCGAATGTGAAGGAACTAGAGTTTGATGCTCATTCGAGTATTAGCGTACTTGATGGTGCTCGTTACTTGAACGAGCATCAAGCCGTGTTCGACCCCGCCCCAGTTTTTGGCCTTTCCCCACTGTGACGTGCCTGTTTTGGCTCCTCCCCGCCACAACGCAGTGCGCGTCATTGGCAAATTTTTTGTCTGGTGGGAGAGAGAGAGAGAGAGAGAGAGAGAGAGAGAGAGAGAGAACGAACGTAGGGAAAAAAAAAAAAAGCTCAGGACCCGGTGTTTCACATACAAAAATGCTTGAGTCTCCCATTGTAGTCAGTGGGGTTCGTTACTCGAGTAGAGCGCTCGAATTTTACAAAAAGCTTGACTCGAATAACGCGGACCCGAGCATTTGGGTGCTCGCTCATCTCTAGAAGGAACCCATTGAAATCGAATATGTGTGCAAAATCGCCCGTGTGAAGGGGCCCTTCCATTTATAGAATACATAGAATAGAAGACCCCAAAATGGTTCCAATAAAAACTACAACTCATCCATCAATGAACAAGCCCTTCATATGACAAGTCGATGGAAGAAGTTACAGCTTTTGAAAAGTGGAAATGAAAAGATCCCAAAAAATCACACGGAAAGTCTCTGCAATACATTTGTGTGATGCGGCCCTGATGTGAATTTTCAGCTTATTTTCTATTGCAGCAAACCCACAAGGTGCGAACATACCATACGAATATGTTGATGTGGCAGAAGCTGACGCAGATTTTCTTTTGTAGATTCCACCTCGAAAAACTGCAGCAAAATCAGCGGCCAAGTTGAAAATTTCTGCAGATTCACACATAGATTTAGCCTTGTCAATGGGCGAAATCTGTGTGCTGAATTTCTGCACAGATTCACGTTAAAATGATTCTGTCACTACAGTATCGAAATTAAGCTGCTTTGAATATAGATGCAATTTCTGTGAGTCGCTTGTCTGTTCACACGGACAATTCTAGCCAGGCATCATTGGTAGCAACCATTAAGCACCCGTGAATGGCCAGGTGGGTCTACTGCGGGTGGTAATGCGTTCTATGATGTATTGTCGGTGCGCACATCATACTGTGGATTAGGGAATGTTAAATGCTGGCACAACCTTCGAAATGGAATGTCATGCCTCATCCAAACTCAGAAAATTCACATCGCCTTGCCAATAGCACACTGGCCAGTGCAACCTCACTCAGTAGATAACAGCTCACAAGTTTTACAGGTGTAGGTGTTCCGAAGACGTCCCCTCAGGTAACACCCCTTCATAATCAATTTACATACTGCTATCCCATGACTTGTGGCACGTCAGTATATAGCAATATAAAATATATAAATATATGCATACAAATGTATATATTATATGTTTGGATTTTATGTACATAGGGTGCAGTAAATGGACTACATATTTATACTGGGGTACAAACACACCAAACGTATGTAATAATTGTATGCACACAGTTTTTACCAGGTAGGCTACTTGCACGTGGTTTCGTTTCGCGCAATGTTTTTAGCTGGATAGAAAAGTGTTTTTTTATCCGGCTGAATTACTGACAGAAACCATTTTAAATGAGGACCAAAGAGGTCTACGAATCACATATTAAAGTGTAACTAAACTTTTTGAAAACTTCTGACGTGTTCCGGTGACATATCGAAGGTTTTGATGGGTGGAGTCAGTATTAGTGTATCTTGACGCCACCAGGAACTCCTAGTGGAGTCAAGATTGACAGGGCGGGTGACGCCCCCTGATGCTGATTGGCTGCACAACATGGTGGAAAGCTAGGTCCTGGAAGGGCACTAAAAGCAGTGGGAAAAGAAATGCAGGTGCCCGTGGTGCAAAGTAAGAAAGTAATTTCCAGGTACCTTCCTCACGGCAGTGTCTGCTCAGTGCTCAGCGCGGTGGCCGCCGGGACTGTCAGCTCTGTACCCAGCGCTCGAACACTCATATTTACCACCCTCACCACCACAGGGACTGGGACATGTGTGGCTCCCGTTCCCCCGCTGACAGTTCACGGCCTGTACGCTTCTGCGTGGCCGTACTGAAATCCGCATTGGGTGGGGTAAGGGGAAACATACGACTATCCTTACCGCCTCCCTGACGGCTCCCTGGATTGCAACGCTATGTACACCTTATTTAGCGGGGGGTCGGGGTGGGTATAGTGGAGCGCCGAACAGCTGTGCGGGTGGGGGTGGCTATTGTTCAGCGCAGACAGCGGTGCAGTAAACTCCGCTACTGGATATTTTGCCCTCAATGCTTTCACCATCAGCCGCGCTGTGCGTTGCTGTGCAAGGCGTTCGCCTTGCACCATGGCCAGCTACATTGTTTTTGCAGCTGCTTTTAGTGCCCTTCCAGGACTTACTTTTCAAGCCTGCTGTGCAGCCAATCAGCATCAGTGGGCGTCACCCCCCTGTCAATCTTGACTCCACCAGGAGTCCCTGGTGGCATCAAGATACACTAATACCAGTGGAGTCTGGGTACTGAATAACAAATGGGCAGAAGTGCTTATCTGATTGACTGTTTCCAACACTGATTGGAGCGGTCAACCAAAACTCTCAGAAAATAGCATTGCACACACTTCTTGAATTAGCAAAACTTTGTGAATGCCTTTATTACAGTTGGTTATGGTATATCCAAGCAATGTTTCAGGCAGCATAGGCCTTTATCAATCCAGGTGTGAAAACATCAGGATCCAGCGTAGAGGCCGGCTTTACATGGCTTGAAGCATATTTACGCACATTTGTGCTGAGTATGTGCACAATGGGCGTTGCATTTTTGTGCACATGTGTGTGTATTGAGCACAAAAATAGCACATATTAAACTTAATAATTAAACAAAGTAATGAAACAAATACAGAAACCATGCACATGCAAAAAAACACGCAAGCATGCTTCCATTGGGCAATTAAGTTTACTTAGTTTAATATGTGCTATGTTCGCGTGCAACATGAACAAAAACATAGCATGCTGCATATTTTTTTGTCCATACGAAATGTGAGAAATATATGCTCATGTAAACAAAGCCAATTGAAATCAATGGGTTTTATTCCCTGCGTACTGTGCGCACAAATTTTGCACGTGTAATATGCTGTGCAATTTTGTTTGTGTGAAAAAGACCTAAGTCCTGACATCCTCCTCCACAATCCTCCAGCATCATCTGGTAGACTCAGGCACCATCCTGATGTGTTCACTCATGGCTTAATAAAGGTCTGGATCGCCAAAAACGCTGCTTGGATAAACCGTAAACATCTGTGATAAAAGCTTTCAACAATTTTTGCAAATTCAAGAAGTGAGTTTAATTCTATTTTTTGAGTTTTGGTTGATACTGGAAGTTATGACAGTGCAACCTAAGGATTCTGCATCGCATGGATAACTACTGGGGTAGTGCTACCAAACTGTTCTTTACTGCTTGGAGCCTGCAGGATATATGGCGTCCATACACCCCTGATGATGACAGCCGAATGGATATAGTGCAGAAATGAGTGCTGCTGCCCATTCTTTTTAGCAATCAGTAAGGGTCTCAGCACCCAGGCTGCCACCAATCAAAAATTCGGACATGTCAGTCCACTTTTCAACTGTATCTAGAAAAGGGGATGGAGTGGAGTGCGGTTTGTAGAGACATTTATGACGTGTGACTTTTTAAAAAGTTTGTCACAGTCTCGCTCCATTAGATGGGTGTCGCACAATGTAACTCCATATCCCTAGACATATCTGAAGACAAATCTGTGACATATTTATCAACATCGTGAGACATTTGATACATTTGTTGCATCTTTAAACTGGAGCAAGAAAGAATAAGTTGCCAGAAAACTGGAGTCAAAAATTCTCCTGATGATAAATACTCCCAGTATGGACCGGGCTCACACGGATGGGTCGAATTCTGCGTGCAGACCTGCGTATCATTGCAGAAGCAAATTGCTTATGGTCCCTTATACATGCGGTTTTCATCGCGGATGTACAGCGTATGACAGCATATCGCATGAACGCAAGCAGGGAATGACATCAGAAAGTTGCAAAACCCCTGGAAATACCCTTGCATTGCTTAGCTGACCGCCCAAGCGCCATTCTCTTGTACTGTCATAGTAAGAGTTGTTCTTAGAGTCGTACTTTCAGAACGGGAGGGATACTGCTCTCTAGGCTCGGCTGGTTTATACTACTTTTTTTGAAAGTAATATAAACCACTTAAAAAAAACCCAAACACTGTCTTCTGGAGAAAGAGCCCAGAAGAATAAGCGGGGGTTGCAGACAGTCTGGATGATGTGTTGCTCCCCAGACTCCCTCCTGCATTGTCTGCCCACAAATTCCCCTTTTCTTTATTCCATTTGTATCTGGTCTCCTAGCAACTTGCGCACAAATCCACATCCATATCTAATGTTAATTGTGTATGCACTGTGGATCGAATGCATCCATAGAGATCAATGCAGCTCATACATGCGGAAACTGTGGTAAAATAGAACATACAGTGATTATTCTTCCACTCGTGGAATCCGCGATTCCTTACCGCTAGTTTGAGCGAAACGGTGAACGTAATGCATTTGAATGCCCGCGTATGGTACGGCAATCGTGGAATCTGCAATTCAAATTCCTACATATGAGACCGGCCTATCTCTATAGCATTTCCCTCACTACACATAGCATAGTATTATTTCCGTACACATGCATCACGCTTTACTGCTTGCTAAACATTAGCATTTACATTACGTCTCTAGCAAACACTGCTATGTTATGTCGCCTCTACACACTATCTAGAATAACATTTCACTATCTACTTGGGGTTAACTTTTCGCATCCCCTTACAAGATAATGCATATTAAAACATTCTTAATTCTGCTCATTCATTATAGTCTGTGATGAAGCTGGCTGCTCCCACTGCCTGATGTGCTGAAATGCCAAGTCATAGATCCTGGGACTCCTACACAATCTCGGCCAGCCATTCTACTACCCCACCGCTGGCGCGCTGAATACATAATTACCAGCAGAGAGCTGAAGGAATGGTTTTAGCAGAAGGGCATTTTCAGAACTCCGATGACTTTTGCTTATTGACTTGCACATACTGTTCTGCAGCTTTTTAAAGTACATTTTCATTTCTGGCTTCTCTCTGTGATGTTTAGCCACGGATTAACAGTGTAGACGGAGTTGTTTATTTTCCTGGCATATGACATAGGTCACTTTTGCTTTCTGTATTGGATTCAATTGTATCTAAAGAGACCGCTGTGTTGTTACCCCAGGCAACAAAAATAAACCACTCCGTCTGATGTCAATTCAAGGCTAAAATCTCACAGCAAAGCTAAGAAATGTGTTTTAGAAAAGTTGCAAGATGCTGCATCTAAACCATCAAAGTGAAGTATTCTGAATGTGGTAAACCGCTTTAATGGTTATTCCAGCAGAGCAATCACATTAGGCTCGTACAAGCAGAACACTTCCACATCTGTAGAACAAGCGTCATGCACACGGTCACACACAACTTCATTAATACGGCCTTCTGATGGCTCGCAGAGTAAATCATCTGTAGGTTGCTTGCACGTGCAAAAAAAAGTTTTTTTTCTTACTTTATGATCATCCTCATGCAGAGACACAATGTGCGTATTGGAAATACGTTCAGTCCTGATTGAACCCATTCAGATGGGTTTTATTTTCCACGTTTTGCAAGCGGGATTTTTCGACGCAGAATACACTCATCTGAAGAAAGGAAACATGTATGCATCAACCAAGATACAGATGTTCAACCCGGTCTTCTCTATATGAAAATTAACTTTGGGCGGTGATTGTTGTGAGGGTAAGTCATTCATAATCAAAAGGGGAAGAGTTATCTCAACTGATGTAAAGGAAAAGGGGGAGTTACCCATAGCAGCCACTACAAGGCAAACCGCTAAGTCCTGCAGATAAGTGCTCTCAAACTCTCAAGGACTGTACCGCTAAATTACTGGATGCCAGGGACATGAACTCTAAATCACTGGATACCAGAGACTGGAGCGCTAAGGGGTACATTTACTATGACTGGTATTTTGTTACATCGGTCTTACTGCAGTGCCCATTGGAGATATATGTGACAAATTTATCAAGACGCACATGCTTCAAATTAAATGTGGTACATCTCTGGCCGCCCGTGTACCAGAAATCCATGAGCTGGCGTAGACTTGTGTTATAATTTATGGGCAGGGGCGTAACTATAGGGGATGCTGAGGATGCGGTTACACCCGGGCCCATAAGACCTCTCTTCTCCATATAGGGAGCCCAGTACTATGAATAAAGCTGGGGGCCCTGTTACAGGTTTTGCATGGGGGCCCGGGAGCTTCAGCTTACACCTATGATTTACGTCATCGTCTTGTAATAATTCTAATAAAAGTTTTAGGACTGTGGGTGCCCCACTCCTCCCACCAAGCCCCACACCCTTTTTTAAGTGGTGAGGATTGCAGAAAGTCATACATTTTGCACAAGTATGGTTGCTTGGCTTTACATTTACAACTGCCATGTTCTTCTATGTGTTCATGCTGGAGTTCATTTCTGCCTGACAAAAAATAATGCATGTAAATATTGGTCTGTTTCACACGGGCTACAAAATCGCACGATTCTATAACGATGCAACATTGTTACAAAACGCATGAATGTGAAGCTCCTGGTTTGCAATGGGTTCTTTCAGGCTATACAACACACCTCATGTGAAAGAACCCATTGGAAACGATGGGCTTCATATACATGCGTTTTGTAGCGATGTTGCATCGCTACAAAATCATGCGATTTTGTAGCCTGTGTGAAACAGGCCTAATGCTGTAGGACAATGGGGAGTTATGAAATGCTTTACAAACATTGGGACCTTCTCATGTATCCCTGGACACCAGAGTTCTGGTGTCCCAAAAGTCCCAATTTTGGTTCATGCTCCAAAGCTGCCGCGTTTCGGGCATTTATGCCATGCATCGGCTCTCAAAAGTGGGTGTGGCCTGACTTTAAGGGTATGGCCATTTACAGCCCATCACATTTACAATAATCTATGCCAGAAACTGGCATGGATAATAGCAATAACCTACTGCAGTAATTATCAAGAAGCTGGTTCCTCTTTACACATTTGTCGCTTGTACCTAGGCAAGCACCTTTTTTCTTAGATTGGTGTAGGAAGTACCACTAAATATGCCTCATTGCATTTGCGTAACCATATTATAAACTATGGGTGGAATTTATTAAGAGCAGCCTTTCAAATGCCAGTCTTAATATAGTCCTTGCTAGTGCGTCTCGGGCAGCTTGTGGGCTTATACAGAAATTAATACCAACCATGAGCTCTGGCATAAATTATACTCAATTCTGTCTGGCCGGGGCAATTATGGTGTAATATAGCATCATTATATCATGGCGTAATATGGCATCAAGTAAAAAAAAAAATCACAATTTTTGGCATGAGGCTTGCACGAAAAATTGTGACTTTTTTTCTTCTTTCGGCATGATAAATCACCCCTATAGGAACAATTCTACCAGTGATAAACAACTACTGTAAGGTATATCTGGAAATAAGCGCTTTCGCCAGCCTCCGCTGACTGGGTGTTGGACAGATGCTAATAGCATTCACCTACATCTTATTATAAGTGACTAAAAAAAACACAGTTTTCATGATGGCGCCCGACAATTAGGATGTCATGTGATCACTGACAAGAGTTTCTTTTGCAAGAGCAAACAAGAGAAACTCTATGCAGTATAATAAGAGGAAGAACAATGCAGATTGTCACTAATTCTAAACAAGACAGACAAGCCTGATGAAGTCACAACCCTCTTTTGTTCTATTTCCACCCTCATGTCCTCTATTTAATTAGAGAATTACTACTGCTGATTATTACCTCCTCAAGCATTTCTCTCTTATCGTCAGGCTTCATTGGATGTGGCTGCTATTCTGACTCCTCCACACAATATTCCATATCTATTTATAGTGTGCGCTTCACTTGACTCTCCTCATATTGTGAAGCTCGGGAAGTGAGGCCATCACTAATCTGTATGTATCTATACAATGTCAGGACAACTATTTATGCAGTTAGGCTGCATTCACACCATGTAGTCATGACATAGGGTTTTTTTAAAAGCTGAAATTGGCATTGGAAACAAAATGAGGAGATGTATAATGAGTTAAACTATATTATAGGTCTCCCTATCTGCATGAAGAACATCTATGAGAAAACTGTACCCAAACTGTAAACCCTTGGCAGGAACCAAAAATATGCAAAACTGAAAACAACTGCACTCTGCGCGCATGAAAGTGAATTTCCACACCATGGGTACAAATGTCAGGCTCATTTCATAAGGTTGCCTCCGACGGGACATAAAGGCTGTGGAATTTGCTGCTGAAAGTCCTCAGCATTTACAGTACAAGTCATGTGGACAAGGTTTAAGCAAATCTCATTTACATAAAGCGGAAACGTTCCATACGTGCGGAATCCGCAACATATTTGACATATTCCGCTAATTCTAAATCCGCAATTTCTGCTGCAGATTTTTTTTACATGGCTTTCAACCTTTGAGTTACAAAGGTCAAAACTCATGGCAAATACACAAAGTTTAGGGCTCTTTCACACGAGCGTATGCATTTTTACGTTCTCTGATCTGCCATGTAAATTTGCATGAATGGACAATTTTCTGTGATTATAGCCAGAGATCATTAGCGTTCACACAAATGGGAGCAATATTTTTAGCTAAAAAATACATCGCACCCCAGAAAACCCTCGCTCAGCATAAATCCTCGGGGTACCTTCAAGCGCCTACATAAAGGCACCTGTAAGCTTTTCACAGCATTGGACGCTGCTTAAATGCCTCCGCCTCCCTTTTTTTCTCCAGCTCTCATAGGAGTCTGTGGGAGCCGCCATCGTATATCGGTCAAAAGATAGAACCAGAACTATCTTTTAAGCTACCGTATAAGTGTCGGCACGTATGTTCGATTTTTATGTTGCAATGTTTTTACGCACCATAAATTTACTCGTGTGAACGAATGCTTTGGAAAGCAATGCCTCAGATTGTCACGTATATTGGTTGGGCATGAAAATGTGGCCAATATACACTTGTGTGAATAAAGCCTTAGGTGCAGATTTGGTCCCTGCCGGTTTGCTGCGTATTCGCTGCCGATTTTCCGTTGTTGAAGGTCAGTGGTAAATAAATCCACTTAGCTTCTTCTTTTAGTTCAAAAAGTTTTTATTGAGACAGAGGAATCAAGACAGTAGTGGCATTAATACATAAAAATTGTAGTAACAGTAAAGAGCGACATCTGAACATCTTTATGCGCATTCGAGGGAGATTCCCCTTATCAGTTCTTTTCAATTAAACTGGTGTACATCTAATCCTAAAAAAAGGAAACTGTATAACTCGGGAAAGGGGAAGGAAGGGAGGATAAGGTAAGTGGGAGGGGGGTTTGCCGTGGGAATGGCTGTTATTCCTCTTCTAAATTTGTCCTTGCAGGGGCCGACTTTAGAAGAAATGTTGATAGTCTGAAGATAGACCAGAGGGGAGAGTAGCCACCAGACCAACGGAGTGGGAGGGGTAGGGTGTGGGCCCTATGTCGAGACCGTCTCCGAAGACAGCCACTCTCCAAGTTTAGGGGATGACCTGAAGTCTAACCAAGGCTGCCAGAATGTGTAGAACCCCTCAATATCCATAATTTCTTCTACTCTCATCTCTTCATACTGCACAAGAGTATAGACCACTTCTACCCAATGAATTCTAGATGGGGATAAACTGGATTTCCATAATTTGCCTGACGGCCTGCACGAGAATCCTTAACAGACCCTTCTTTACACTAGCAATGGATCCTGGGTATATAAGCAACAAGGCTATCTCAAATGTGAGAACGACAGATATATGGTAGGTTCGTGTAGGCAAGTGAGCAGCGGGCCCACACAAATGTTACCAAAAAATAGGGAGCACCAGGTGAAACAACCAACAAATAACACCTCTCCCTATCTTCTACAAAAGAAGACGACCAAGGACCTACCTGAGCGGGGACATCGCTGCAATAGGGGGCAGCTCAGTGGTCTTCGGATCTAGGGTCTTGCTCCCCCTAGGACCCCACGCACCCAGGCTTGGACGCATACACTTGCCACCACCAACAGGGACAATTGGACAGGATAGGAAGACACACAGAGCCATAATCACACCATACAGCAGCCAATACGCAGACATTAGTAGCAGATGTTAATGCTATAAATGCCAGGTATTTGTTGACATTTTGGACAAAATATGGAAACACAAGGGAGAGGACTGAATAAACATTCCGTGTAAGCATTCCAGGATTCTGTACCAGCATGACATTATAATTATAATTGAGCTCATAAAGTCTGGAGAAAGACGTGCCCTTATGTGTTAATGGAAATGGCGTCCCAACTCCTCTTCCCATGCCTCCATGAACTCCGGAGGTCTGTCCCCAATCTCCCTGGACAGCAGCATTTTATATAAGGCTTCCTTCACATGGGCGACACCGCATCACTGCGAGAAAATCGCTGCAATATCGCATTGCTGCACCGTGCGATATTGCTGCGATTTTCATGCAGCAATACCGCGATTTTGTAGCACTACAAAGTCGCATGTGACGCTACAAAATCGCGCAACTTTGTAGCAACACGTGCGAGGACTTTCAGGGGGGGCTTGAAATATAAGCCCTACCCCAAAAATAAGCTGTAACTAAAGGAGAGAAAAAAAAATGTATACATCACCTCTTCCACGCTGTCCCAGGCGCCGCCACAGCTTCTCACCAGATCCCAGCACTGATCTTTTTCTTCATCTTCAGGCCGGGGATTGAAAAATCCCTGGCTGCTGGAAGCGCTGGCTGTGATTGGCTTACACTTAGCCAATCACAGCGAGTGCTCGAAGAATGGTTGTGATTGGTTCAATCACTGCCATTCATTGAGCACTTGCTGTGATTGGCTAAGTGTTAGCCAAACACAGCCAGTGCTTCCAGGAGGCGGGGATTTTTGAAGCCCCGGCCGAAAGAGAAGAAGAAGATCAGTGCCGGGACCTGGAGAGAAGTTGCGGCCGTGCTGACAGCTCGTCTAAGGTGATGTATGTGTTTTTTTTTTTTCCAGCAGTTATAGCTTAGATTATAGCTTTGACAGTAGCATTTGCTACTGTCAAAGTTGCATCGCATCGCATGCAAACCGCCTAAGGCCTCCTTCACACGAGCAACAAAGTTGTGCGATTTTGTAGCATTGCTACAATGCTACAAATCGCATGTATGTGAAGCCCATGGTTTCCTATGGGTTCCTTCACACATGAGATGTTTTGTAGCATGCTACAAAACGACACACAAACCTCGCAGGTCCGGCGATATGCCCGCAACACTCGGGGTTTTGTAGCCCATGTTTCCCTGTGGAACCTTCCTCTCTGTTGCATTACATTGCACGAAAACACGGTTTGCATGCGATGTGATGGAACTTTGATAGTAGCAAATGCTTCTGTCAAAGCTATAATTTAAGCCATAACTGGCGGAAAAAAAACCAAATTCATACACCACCTTAGACGAGCTGTCAGCCTGGCTGCAGCTTCTCCCCAGGTCCCGGCACTGATCTCCTTCTTCTCTTTTGGCCGGGCATTTAAAAATCCCTGCCTTCCCGAAGCGCTGGCTGTGATTGGCTGACACTTAGCCAATCACAGCCAGTGCTTCCAGCAGCCGGGGATTTTTCAATCCCTGGCCAGAAGATGAAGATCAGTGTTGAGACCTGGGGAGAAGCTGCGGCGGCGCCCGGACAACGCGGGAAAGGTGATGTATACTTATTTTTTTCTCCTTTAGTTACAGCTTATTTTTGGAGTAGGGCTTATATTTCAAGCCCCTTCGAAAATCCTCGCACATGATGCTACGAAGTTGCGCGATTTTGTAGCGTCACATGCGACTTTGTAGTGCTACAAAACGTAGCGATATCGCACGGTGCAGCGATGCAATATCGCTGTGATTTTCTTGCAGCGTTGCGGTGTCGCCTGTGTGAAGGAGGCCTAAAAGTGAGATTAGAGGGTTGAAAAAGTCCGTGGCTATGCTAATCTCCTCGAAATAGCTTCTTATTTTAGAAGTAACATATCCAAGCTCCCTCGTCTTGGACCCAGCCAGACCTATATTGATATTTCTGAAAACCATGTGGCATTTTTGTCCTACAGATTCTCTAAGTGTCTAAACCTGAGCATTCTCCTAGTTTTTGCTATTTTTATTGATGCAGATTGATTGTCTGCTTTTATTCTGTGATGTCAATTAAGGAGTAAAATCTATTGCATATTGGAATGTTTTAATAATAATAATCTTTATTTATAGAGCGCCTACATATTCCGCAGCGCTTACAAGACAGGGGGAACACTGAGCAGGAGTCCAACCCCAGTCCCATAGAAGTTGTCAGTCCTGCGCTGCCTTATTATTGCCCTACATCACTCCCCTGATGAAACCAGTCATGGCGAAACATGTTGGGGGCAATATGTTCATGTTCTTAGTTTAGGAGTTTCGTTTGGTCCATAAAATATTACTCTAGTGTGATAGCTAGAATGCTTTATATGGAGGTGGACTCATCGACCACTCTCCTATTACTAAGAGAGGCAGGCAGGCTTTCTTAGCTTTAGCCAATTCGGTCTCACTATGTTACCACCTGCAATACATGTCTTTAAATGATGGATTGGCTTAGGCCACCTGCCTAAAGGTCCAGTTTTGCCAATCCATTTTCAGCTGTAATTAGCAGAAGTGTCCTCACCCTAGTGTTCAATTAGGATATGCGCACGCTAAACACAGAAAACAGAACACATTGATTTCAGTGGGTCCACTCTCATGAGTGTGTTTTGCACGCAGAAAAAATTAGAACCTGCCCTACTTTCCTGCATTTTGCGGGGTGGTTTGCCATTGCCTTCCCCAGTCATCTTTTACCCACCAGCAACCTGGGTACTCATTTTACTGACCTTGGAAGGATGGATGGCTAAGTCAACCTAAACCACATGGGGATTGAACTCGCAAATTCAGTTGCCTCGTGTGGTGCAGAGTCTTAGAGCAGCAGAGATGTTGTCCTAGGCTCTCGCTCACGTCCTGAAGGTTGTAGGTTCAATCCCCGCTTGGTTCAGGTAGCCAGCTCAAGATTTACTCAGCCTTCTATTCTTCCGAGGTTGGTAAAATGAGTAGATGACTGGGGAAGGCAATGGCAAAACAGTTTGCCAAGAAAACGTCACAATGTGACATCACCCTATGAGTCAGTCATGACTCAGTGCTTGCACCAAGGAAACTTTACCTTTACCTAGATACCTAAAAAAAAAACTAAAGCCCCTCTGCTGCATAAAAGGACAGAAGTACTATAAATGGCATGCGATAGTTAGGGGGCGCTGTTATAGATTTTGCATTGATAGCCCAAGAATTCCAGGTTATGCCTCTTGGAGTTGGGTTCTCCAAAGCGAGAGATGCCCTTTGTAGCAGCTCTATACTCTGTCTAGTTGATAGCGGGACTCTGTTCATACTCTCTGTCAACCAGAATTGCCTAAACTGGTTGTCCAGCAACTCTACAGGCTGTGTTTGCTGTAAAGGGATATACAAAGTATGCAGTAAATCTATGCAGAAAAATTCTTCCTATTCTGCAGACACATTTTCGATGTATTCTGAGAAACAGCTACGGCATACATCTCCTCATGTGGCCTCTGTGTAGATAATGCATTTATATGGTGATTTGCACTCATTGCAGATGTACATTTGTGATTATCAGGCATTCCTATGGAGAGGCAGGCAATATTATCTACCACTGTACGTGTCAGCCTATAAAAAACGTCCTGCTATGTGCTTTATAGAATCCATGTCTGCTGTATTACTAAGCGGGGAACCTTGAAGCTCTAATGAGAGTGAATTATTACCATGAGGGAATTCCAACATAGTTTCTCATTTTCTTTGCGCTATTTCTGCCTGGCTCACCCATCTGATCTGTTCTGCACCATGTGAGACAATATATGAGAACAGAGAGACAATGCTTATAATACTCAGCCAATTTTATAATGTAAAGCATTCTATACTGCGATAGGGTATAGAAGAAAATAGCTCGTTTCAAAAGCTGTCGCTTATTAAAGAAGCCAGGACAGAACCTCTAAAATTAGAGCCTCAACAGATCTATTTTATAGGAGAATTCATGAATGGAATTTTCTGGCAGCTTTTTTTCTCTTTTCCAGTTTAACCCATTCCGTTCTCACATACGGCTATATACTTCCTAACTGCACATATCCCATGCCGTTAAAATAACTATAGCATATGCTATGCATGAAGCGGGCTCGGGAGTTGAACCCGCTCCATTCATGTCGGGTATCAGCTGTCATTGACAGCCAACATTCGACCGCAAGAGCCGAGATAACTGTAAATGCAGCTGGAAACCCAGCAGTTCTGACAGCGGGATTTAAATGTCCTGAATAGCCTTCCCCTGTGATACAATTGTCGGAGTACCTCTCAGGTGTCATGGCTGTCTGGAGCATTCTAAAGGCCCCCAGGAATGCCGGGATCGTTTGCCTATTAGATATGTGTATGCGGTACATCTTTAACCTCTTCCCTCCACAATCCGGGTCTGCCATGACCTATGATTGCTATTATTAGCAATAATACATTGCAGTTCAGGAGTACTGGTAAGTGTTATCATAGTGATCATAGGTTCACAGGTTCAAGTCCTCTACAGGGTCATAAAAAGTGTAAAAAAAAAAAACACATAAAAAATAGTAATTAAAAAAACCTTCTTTTGCGCACTACCACTCTTTGTTTAACCCCTGACGTGGCCTATTTTGGTCCTAAGGACACAACGATTTTTGAGGAGATTTTCATCTCAACTTTTCAGAAGGTATAACTTTTTTATTTTTCTGTCGACATGAGGTCTTGTTTTTTGAATGACAATTTGTAGTTTTGATTGGTACCATTTTTGGGTGCATATAATGTATTATACGACTTCTATTACACTTTTTGTAAGGGCAGGGAGAAAAAACACAGCGATTCTATCATTTTTTTTCTTAAGTTAAGCATTTAGCATAAATAACATAATAGATTTTTGCTGTGGGTTGGTACGTTAATAGCAATACCAAAATTGTATTTTTTTTTTCACAAAAAAATCCCATTTTTTTAAAATATAAATTTTTTTGCATTGCTTTTGTATTTTTTGATGGACATAGCTCTGTGAGGGCCTTTTTTGTATGATGAACTGTAGTTTTTATTGGTATCATTTTCACACACATGCAGCTTTTTTGATCACTTGACGTGCATATATTGGCCAGGTTTTCACGCTCGGCCGATATATGCTGTCCCTCTCTGCAGGGGGAGGAGGTGGGCTTGGTTGGGAGCAGTGCACTAAGCTCTCGCCCCCTCGTCGCTCCTAGCCACTGTTTGCAATGGGAGGTTCTGGCCGGGGGCAGAGCTAAGTTCTGTCCCATTGCAAATAGTGATGAGGGGCAGAGAGAGGGCGGGGGGGGGGGGGGGGGATCAGTGCACTGCTCCCGACCTGGCCCGCCTCTTCATCCTGCAGAGAGACAGTGTATATTGGCCAGGCGTGAAAACCCAGCCGATATACGCACGTAAGAATAGGCCCTTATTGCGTTTTTTTGGGAGACAAAATTAGCATTTTATCTTAGCTTTTTAAGATGCTCATTGTTTTTTTTGCTGTGCAGGATAAAAAGTGGGCTCAATTTATTGTATAGGGAACTACAGATGTGATGATACCAAACATGCGTTTTTAAATAATTTTTTTTAAAACAAAGAGGGGAAAGTACATTAAAAAGTTTTTTTAAATTACTATTTCTTTAGGTTCTTTTTACTATTTTTATTATTTTCAAATTTTTTTTATGTAGGGGATTTGAACTTGTGAAACTATGATCGCTATGACAATAGATTGCAGTACTTCTGTACTGTAATATAGTATCACTATTATTAGTGATCATAGGTCATGGCAGAGAGATGCCATTATGTGGCGTCTGGTTGCCATGGTAAACCATCAGAACGCCCTCCCTTTGTGAATCTTTTACACACTGTGATCACCATTGATCACGGCACGTAAGGGGTTAACACTGGGGATCGCTGTTCTCACCGTTTCCCACTGTTGCAGTGGGAGGCAGGCTGTCAGTGACAGGCAGCTCCTGTTGCAGAATGACGCGGGTTCAGCTTCTGAGCCCGTGCCATCCATTGGACATAAGTTTAACAGGACATAAATTCATGTCCCATTGCGAGAAGAAGTTAAAAAACTAAAATGAACCCACATGATTGGTATTGTCACATCTGTAGCGACCTGTACAATAAATGGAACCCACTTTTTATATACTACAAGGTAAAACCTGTTTAAAAAGGTTGTTTTTCTTTAGTATTGCTATATGAAAAAACTATTTACATTTTGTATCGCTGTGTATTGACGCACATTAAAGACATGTGATTTTTACTGCACCATGAATGCCATAAAAATTACTCCCACTCCGAAAATGGTGCAATTGTGAAATTTGTAAGTCTTCCAATACATTATATAGTATGTTAAATGGAAAAATAAAACTGTCATGCAAATGACAAGCCCCCATCTAGATATGTCACCTGAAAAATAAAAGTCAGAATACCAGAACTGTAAATGACCTTTGGTCATGAAATAGTTACACATGCAAGAAATTTATCAAATGTGGCACAATGTTGATAAACTAGTTCCATCTTTAAATATGCCTAGATATGTGGAGACTCAAGGCCCATCTACATTGGACGAGTGTTGGGCAAACCACTCATCCCTGTAACCCCGTGCTCCCGTGTCTGGCAAACAATGCCCCACACTCTTCCCTGCATCCCCGCGCTCCTGCACGGGAGCTAACACAGCTGGCTCGCACACGGAGCAGCCAACAGAGGGGCGGGGCAGTGCAGGAGATTTCTCTCCGCTCGCTCCCCCACCCCTCTCCATTCACATAACACAGCGGCGGTTCGCTACTGAACAGCGGCTGTTTAAACTAAACGATGAGCTTCATAGCTCATCTTTTAGCAGAACAAAAGATGAGGGATGAAGATCATCGCTCATCGTGCAGTTTAAACAGCCGCCGTTCAATAGCGAACTGCCGCTGTGTTATGTGAATGGAGAGGGGAGCAAGAAGAAAGAAATCTCCTGCACTGCCCCGCCCCCCTGCTGGCTGCTCCGTGTGCGAGCCAGCTGTGCTAGCTCCCGTGCAGGAGCGCGGGGATGCAGGGAAGAGTGTGGGGCATCGTTTGCCAGACACTCGTCCAGTGTTAATGGGCCTTTATACGGCCATGCAAGCTCCTCTGGGTAATTTATGCAAACTAGGAAACAATTCCCTTTGCAGCGCCATCTATTGTTTCATTTTTGTTATTTGCCTCAATTACCCAGAGGAGCATGCATGGCCTTAAAAGTCTCCTCACTCACCTCTCAGGTGTCTTCTCACACCCCTTCTGGGTGCTCTCCTTGGTGAGAGATAATGCCCCAACCCACTCACCCTCTAGGTGTCTCCACACACTTTTTGGGTGCTCTCCTTAAGGAGAGATGACGCCCCTTCTTGACCCACATCTCAGGCCTCTCACCAGCCAAGCCAGAAACCTACTGCACACTGATGGGGGCAAACACCGCGAAACAGCTGTCTGTATATGGTTTTCTGGCTTAGTTTCCTATTCCCAATTATTGTTATAATGATCTGTACAAAGGGTCTGACATTGATTTGAAGGAATGCTGCCATCCAATAGATGACACTGCAGAGGTTTTGTTCCATCTTCCTTATTTGCATAGATATGTGCAGTCACTTTCTACACCCCCCAGCTACTGTTAAATTAAGCAACTTTAAAAAAAACTCAGGTCATAAATCTCTCAAAATCTTGTCCAAGCAGCAAGCTACACCCACTTTTCTAAGCACCATTGACGGGTGTCTTCACACCCTGCTGCAGATTTCATGCTATGAATTCAAATGAAATCTGCTGCAGATCTGCACCATAATCTGCAACAAATCAGCTACATGTGAATACACCCGAAAAGGGGATTGAGAGGCGTAAAATCTGTTCTTTTTGGCACAAATCAATAGTAAATTTGTCTAAATTGATTTCTGACAAAATAACTGCAGCTTCCGCACGTATTCTGGCACAAAACCAGCAGTAATTGTGTCCCTTTGTTCTCATTCTCTCTCCAGGCACATTACCTCTGACCAGACATGAGAAGAAAAGATATGACTTTGAAATCAGCAACATTTTCCGGAGCTTCCTCTTAGCAATGCCCATGTGGCCGTGGATTATGTATTTTTCTGGCTTCTAGATCTTGTATCCCATCTGATGAGAGGTAATGGTGAGTGCAGGGGCATAAATATAGGGGATGCGGTTGCACCCGGGCCCAGGAGCCTTATGGGGCCCATAAGGCCTCTCTTCTCCATATAGGGAGCCCGGTACTATGAATAAAGCATTATATTTGGAGGCCCTGTTACAGATTTTGCATTGGCGCCCAGAAGCTTCAAGTTACACCTCTGGGTGAGGGCCAATATTTTCTAGGCTTTTCCTTGCCTTTGAAGAGAACAGTGGTGATATAATTAGTTGTCTATATGCATGCAGATACTAACATCACAATCTTCCTCCTAACTCCTTTAATATTATCTCAGATTGTGAATGGGAAGGGATAGTCAGATGACCTCATAACTTGATGCTAGTCACCGTCGATACTGAAAAATGCCAAAGCAGACCGATTGAACCAGAGTAGCAGGGTACCTTGCTTTTGGAATGTATTGGTTTATTTCTATAGATAAGGAAGAAGGTGTAAGGTAAAGAAAAGAGAAAACTAGTAAGAAACCATAAACTTTTATAAATCAGAGGAAGAGATGAGCAAATCTGTGGACGTGTTCTATGGATCAAATGAAGATCATGTCGTCCTGATTTGTCCACTCGCCAGTCTGGGGTTTTGGTAGTTCCATCTAGTGCTGGAGGTGACTGTGAATGGTGTGTGTTGGTTAGCGGTGAGGAGTGGTCAACCCGCTGTATCTGCAGGTCTCCCTTCACCCATACTTGGAAGATTGCTCTTATGTATGTTGGAAATAACTCTAGTCATCCGCCCGGCTCTGATTTCGCCCTTCAGCTCCTCTTCTGGTCCAGTAGGAGTGAATGCTGGCTGAGCAGTCACATGATCTTTACCATTCCCTTTCCCTTAATATACATCAATCAATTTGGTCTATGACTAAGGATATTGGCAGGGGACATATACTTCATTTGTGCCAAGTGATCGTATGTCCTAGGGGGACATGATCTCCACATGTTCCTTTTCTATATATAATCAGCAGAGCCTGCAATATCTATGCATTTTTCAGCTTCATGTCTTATATGGTGGAAATTTAAACCCCTACTAGGCAATTTTGCCATTTATAAAGGAAACTTTTGCCCCTAAAATCTCTTTTCTTCCATCATCCCCTTACCGTTGTATCTTTTACATTAATTGGTCACTATTGTCATCCATCTAGAGGGTTCCTGTATAGATTTGCATTTTGTATTGGCATGTTTGGGATTGATAAGCAGAAGCTGAGATGCTAAATATGTGTCTAGAATTATCCAACCCGTGGAAGGTGAGGCCATCCATAGCTTGTTGTCTATTGACTGGTATGAGAGAGATATCCACAGTATCGACTTTCTAGAAGTGTACAGAACATTGCTTTGTCTCCTCTCATTTCTGGCAGATGGTTATATTCTCTAGATTGTCCTTGTATAAGGAAGGGGCTGCTTTTATAGGATGCATGATATCAATAATAAATGTTTCTTTCATTTCCTATTAGATGTGGATCTGTTTCCTCTATAATACATTGCTAATCATGGACATACATCAGGAGAAGGCTCTAGTCCAAAGTATAGGGTCACACCAACTTCCTGCTTATTTTCTCTGTGAAATAACTACTATAATTGTGTCTCCTTTATAAATAACCATGCACTGCTTATATCAAGCTGACTTGGCCTTCTAATCATTTCCAATAGGTGTGCATGGTTATTCAGCTGGTTAGCGGACTATCTGTAAGCCATTAGGGAATATTGCATAGCAGTGGCGAAATTACAGCCCTATGAGCCCCAGAACAAACTTTAGATTGAGCCCCCTCTAAATTTGTATTTATTTGAAAACAGCTCCAAACTGTGCTGTTCTCCATTTTCATTCATATCCTGGGAGCACTTTGACCATGATGCTTCTGGTACACATGAACCCAGTCTTACAAATGAATTTATGCCCACCCCCACTTTTTTGTGTGACTGTTATTACTTGGTTTGTAATATGGAACAAAATAGGACATTTTTTTCCACTTGACTGAAAATTGTGTGAAAAATACTCATGACATGTCAATAAACGTATTGAAATTCGGATTCTGTGGATGGAAATAGGCCATAAAAGTCAATTGGACTACATAAATATGCAGTGAATATGCATAATACATGTGTATTTATGCTGGAAATCAATGGGGTCTGTTGCGTTTTTTGTGCTCTTGAAAGACGCAATGCTCACGAGCGCATGAAAGGAAAATGCACGGAATACACAGGGTTTCACTTGTGAATACGCTGAATATTCATGGAACAAAATCTGCATATGCTTGAGTGAATGAAGTCTAAGTCTAGTCTAAGGCTGAGTCTGAGACCAGGACCCAAGGGAGTGAGACAATATTAGAATATCTTATAGTCTCCCAAAACATTAGCACGTAAGGTATTTATTAACAGATGAAAAAAGAGGGAAAATAGTTGGGACATATGTGGTTAAGCATAGCTGGATTCCACATGCAGATTCCCGCAGTGGAATCTGGCTGTGACCTTGGTCGGCATCCCTGCATATCTGCTTTTTCTGTATTGCACGCGACTGAGAACGCTCCCCATCGGTCATGCACAGTACAGATTTTAAAAAAAATAAATTGTTTTTCCCACTTCATCGCTAGGCGATGATGCAGGTACCCACAGCCCGTCCACAATGTCAGTTGTGGATCGGCAGCAGTGCAAATAACTTCTATTGATTTCAATGGAGGCCGTCCGCACGGAGTCCACAGCAAAATAGGGCATGGGGCGATTTTTCCGCTGCTTGCAGAATACGCAATTTGTTTCCGCAAGTGTGAAGGAAAAAGTGATTTTACATATTTTTTAATGCATGTGGATCCTCCGTGTAGCCACCAACCGCGGATTCCACATTAGAAATTTGGTCTCTCCACCGCACTGACTCCTATGTCCTTGGCTCTTCCCTCTTCCCTCCTTCCTCCTCTTCTCTCTTCTCTCTTCCACTACCATTGCCAACTCTCAACTCCCTGTAGCTCCACCACCTCTCTTCTTATACTATAACTCAACCTAGGTAAGAGAAACATTACCCAATCACAGGCCCTATCCTTACCTGCTACCTGACCAAGCCCTCCCCCGGACCTTGTGACCTGAAACCCCATGGGGATGGGAAATCTGTCAGTGATAACCTTATGCAGCAGTGAATGTAAAACATAACTTTAACATTGGTCACACATAAACATGATCTTGTAGTGGCCTAAAGTTAATGGAGTCCCCTCCAGAATGTTCTATGTTTGTCTCATGTCACTGTCTTGTTAGTGTCTTGTTTGTAGAGTGCATTACAGTTGTATGTATCGGATGTTCGCAGGACTGAAATGGTTAAAGGGGTGGTCTCGCGAAAGCAAGTGGGTCTATACACTTCTGTATGGCCATATTAATGCACTTTGTAATATACATCGTGCATTAAATATGAGCCATACAGAAGTTATTCACTTACCTGCTCCGTTGCTAGCGTCCCCGTTGCCATGGTTCCGTCTAACTTCGGTGTCTTCTTGCCTTTTTAGACGCGCTTGCGCAGATGCATCTTCTCCCTTCGGCTGGTCTTGGAAGCATCGGAGTTTTGGCTCCGCCCCCTTTTCGCGTCATCGCGTAGCTCCGCCCCCGTCATGTGCCGATTCCAGCCAATCAGGAGGCTGGAACCGGCACACGTCATGGGGCGGAGCTACGCGATGATGCGTACAAGGGGGCGGAGCCAAAATGCCGATGCTGCCGAGCGGAGCCGAAGGGAGAAGAAGGGAGAAGACGGATCTGCGCAAGCGCGTCTAAAAAGGCAAGAAGACACCGAAGTTAGACGGAGCCATGGCAACGGGGACGCTAGCAACGGAGCAGGTAAGTGAATAACTTCTGTATGGCTCATATTTAATGCACGATGTATATTACAAAGTGCATTAATATGGCCATACAGAAGTGTATAGACCCACTTGCTTTCGCGAGACCACCCCTTTAATGTTTGGTATGTTCTGTTCTGTCTGGAAAATGTATCATTTTGTGTGTATGGTTTGTGAGCACATGATGATGCTTGATGTATTTGCAAGGAGTCAATAGGGAGTGATTCAAAGAGAGAGTCAGTCGGAGAAACAGACACTGCAAAGAGGTTAAAATAGGTCAGCACTTCTCAATAGAACTATACAGGTACACGTTAAAACATGGCTGCAACATACAGTAGAAGCAGAACCAAAAGACGGCAACAGCACTCATAATATATTTACTATCAGAGGTATACATACCTAAATCAATACTCAAACCAAATTTAGTAATGCAAGGTTCTTGGTATATAATTCGATCAAATTACATTGGCCCATCCACAAACATCCAGGTGACCAAGCTTTCAGATGGGTCCTAACGCTATAACCAGGTGGTATAATCTTAACCTGGGAAAGCTGAGTACCTACCTCACAAGATGCTCCTCTCAGGGGACTAAGCCTATAGGTAAAAACAGGGAGGGTAGGATATCATTAATATGCTCCAGTAGGAGGGACAGAAGGTAAATGGGCGGGGGGCGTGCACATTAAGAAATCCATGGAATTGTCAAAGTTGCATATAAAAAGCCCATAGGATCAGGGCAGAGTAGTAGAATAAATTACCCAGAGTTATGACTTGTGTCTACATCACTCAGTCTAGAGTTATCTCATGAGTCACTGGACTTTATAGACTCTTTATATTCCTGGAAGCGTAGGCCATTTTTTCTCCTGAAGGTTTCCTTTAATTAAAGGGGTTGTCCCGCGCCGAAACGTTTTTTTTTTTTTTTCAACAGCCCCCCCGTTTGGCGCGAGACAACCCCGATGCAGGGGTTAAACAAGAACACCGGACAGCGCTTACCTGTATCCCCGCGCTCCGGTGACTTCTTACTTACCTGCTGAAGATGGCCGCCGGGATCTTCTCCCTCGGTGGACCGCAGGGCTTCTGTGCGGTCCATTGCCGATTCCAGCCTCCTGATTGGCTGGAATCGGCACGTGACGGGGCGGAGCTACACGGAGCTACACGGAGCCCCATTGAGAAAAGAAGAAGACCCGGACTGCGCAAGCGCGTCTAATTTGGCGATTAGACGCTGAAAATTAGACGGCTCCATGGAAACGAGGACGCTAGCAACGGAACAGGTAAGTGAAAAATTTCTGATAACTTCTGTATGGCTCATAATTAATGCACAATGTACATTACAAAGTGCATTAATATGGCCATACAGAAGTGTATAGACCCACGTTGTTTCGCGGGACAACCCCTTTAACCTTTAATGAATTTTTTCATTGTTATGTTCTTGATTTTCTCATCTTTTTTGATGTATTTCTTTCCTTCCATCCATAAAGCAAATCTTTCATCATCACTGAGGTCTCTGATGAATACAACAAAAGAGCCAACCATAGAGCTTGTAACCAAATCACATCTGTATATCCCGATGACATCACCTCCCCAATGATGTCACTACATCGCTATGTCTATAAAAAGGATTGCTATAGTCTAGGGGGCATTTTACCTATGACAACCAACCATTACTCCTCTATGCCCTGCTGGAGATCGATTATATAGAGCTGACAACTCTTCCGTAATGTATACATTGACTATGTAAAAATAGAAAATATTGTAGATTAGTCCCTGCTAAAAGATTACTGAAAGCTAATTATTGTGTTGTGTAGCCCAAAATGTGACTACACCTTCTATGGTTACGCCCCTGATGATGGGGATATTTAAAGGGATATTCCCATCTAGGGCAGTATATCTCAGTTCAATTTCCATGTAAAATAAAGCTTCTTAACAATTAGCTTCCTTTTATTGAGGTTTCTTTTTCTCCATATATTTTATTCCCTCTATCTGGGTTGTTCACAGTGAGTTATTAGTTACATCCCCCACTGTGATCCAGTAGCGGTTGCTGTACTTGCACATTTATCACTGTGCATTTTACGTTAATGTTGACTGGGATCTCGGGAGTATGTGTGATGGAGCATATATGGTAACTTCTTGTCTGGCCACCTCTTCACTTGTCTATTTAAGTCTATTGTGTGCACTCACTAGGAATGTGCAGTAGCCCAGAAGTCATTCTATGGAGCTGAATAGCTCTTTTTTCTGCATGTTGCTGCTGAACATTCTTATAAGAACTTATAAGAGACACTCATGTTTCCCAGACGGTGCAGAGGAAGTCCACCTGTAGCATTTGATGTCTGTCATCTCTGTCTACCCTCTCATGTATATCTGTGTCTGAAGGAAAAAAAAGGTTTAAAAAGAGCTGCACAGCAGTCAAAGGAGTGTTTTCAGGCTCAAAGGCATAGTTGCCAACTGTCTATAAATTTATGGACGGTCTGCAAAAATGGAGTGTTTTCTTCTGTTGTCCATAGCATCTCGGATAAAAAAAATTATTTCTCTGCAGTTTGCAATGAGCATGCGCAGCGGATAGGAGGTGTCTCTCAGCAGGAAAGAAAGGCTGAGCAGTGAGGACCCAGTCGATTCATCTGGGCAAGTCTTGCTCTCCCTTGCAACTCAGAGTAAAGATTTCAAGCCCCTTAACCTCATTTTTTACATGTTGTTATGTTGTGGCCTTATGTAAATTTAAAAAAAAGATCAACATTTTCCCCTTCATTCTGCACTAAAAATTCAATAATGACGAAGTGAAAACTGAATTTTAGAAATCTTTGTAAATTTTTTAGCAATAAAAAAATACCATTTTGCATTGACATAAGTATTTACACCCTGTACTCATTACTTATGTAGTGACCTGAAGTGTGCCACTACAAAATAAAAGTACTTAGCTGCAAGTCAAGAGCAACTGTTCTAACTACAGCTCATTTAGCACAGGGTAGTGATGCTGGATTTTGTTTAATAAGAAGCTGGAGTCAGGATAGTGAACTAAATAGTTAATGTAATTTAGTAACTTCACTGCAATACAATCGTGGAAAAAACTGGGACAATCTCTGTATGTGGTTGAAGGACCTTTGACTGTTATAGATCATGTGACCCAGCAGAGGAAAGAAGCTCCCTGAGAAGGGAGGGCTGAGCTGACGCAAGTTCCATGAAAGGAGGGGGAATTTCTGGCTCCTAATCTGTGGTGTATAAGAAAAATGTAAAGAGCTCAGAGGGGAGAGAGAGGCAGTCAGTAGAGTTCAGGAGTTAGTGGAGAGAGCGAGCCAGAGAGGAAGAAGGGGTGAGGATGCTTGCAGCTGGGTAAAGCCAGCTTACGGGCTTCCTCCCCTCCCATCTGTAACTGGAGGAGTTTACTTCCAACTTCCAGAAATTCTGTGTGCACTCACTACTTTGAAGGCAGTGTGCAGTTATTTTCAAGTCCTGAAACCCTTTCAAGCTGTGCCATGCTTGCAGCGCGCAACTAGAGTAGCCAATGACCCACAAGCTGCAGAAAGCTGAAACTCTCCATAGGGCCAACTGAGTGAGTACTGGAGAATTTTAGCTTGTGTTTCAGGAATGGAAAATTACTGTTAGTCTGTTAGTCAGATAATAGGGGCTTTCAGTCCTCAGTCTCTCTCTATAGCTTCCTAGATCTCAGGTGCTTCCTCCCCAGAGCTTATGTAGCCGTGTATCAAGGTTTAATTGTGTTTATGCAAGTCCTGCTGTATAAAATGTTTGAGTTCAATAGTAAATGGTGTGCCTGCAGTTTACTCAGCTACATGTGTTAGTCTTATTTCTCTACCAAGAGCTTTTAAGTCAGGCACTGGCGTCATGTTCACTTAATTTCATTGGTCGGCCATATCCTGTTGTTTACCTTCATCTGTGCGCAAGATTACATAGAGCGCTCTGCACTCATTGCCACCATGACACGGCTCCTCAGCCACCCCTTAAAAACCGCTCAGAGAGTGCAGGCCTCTTCCCACTTGTTGCACTTAGTTGAGGCACCATTGGCATTAATTACAGCCTTCAGTCTCCTTAGGTATGTTGTTACATACCTGGATTCAGAGATTTTCTGCTATTTCTCTCTGCAGATCCTCCCAAGCTGTCAGGTTGGATGGGGACTGCCTGTGGACAGACTTTTAAAGGTCTCTGCAAAGATGTTTGATTGAGTTCAAGTCAGGGCTCTGGCTAGGCCTCTCACAGAGTTATCCCTAAGCCACTACTGTGTCTTTTTTAAAGGTGAACCTTTTGCCCAGTCTGAGGTACCTTGTGCTCTGGAAAAGATTTTCATTAAGATAATCTCTCTATACTTTGCTCCGTTCAGCTCTCTATCAACTCTGACCAGTCTCTCTGTCCCAACTACTGAAAAATATCCCTATAGCATGTTGCTGCCACCACCACTACTTTACTGTAGGGATGGTATTTGGCTGTTAATGAAAATTGCCTTGTTTCTTGCAGACATAATGCTTAGAATTAAGGCAAAAAAATTCAATTTTGGTTTCATCAGACCAGAAAATCTTATCCCTCACAGTATGAGAGTCCTGTACATGATTTGTGGCAAACTTTTACAAAAATTTTAAAGATTACATTCCACATTCACTTTGTCATTATGGGGTCTTGAGTGCAGGATGATGTGGAAAACGTGCATATTTTTTAACATTTATACAAGACCACAACATAACAAAACTTGAAAAAGTGTAAGGCCACCTGCAGATGGCTGGGTCGGATCCCGCTGCGAGAATTCCGCCCGTGTGCATTTGTCCTAAGGGTCTGAAGACTTTCCAGACTCACTGTATATGTGAATCACTGGCTGGTCAGAGGCCACAGCTGTAGATTAGATACCATAGACCAGTGTTTCCCTACTCCAGTCCTCATAGAGCCCCAACAGGTCACGTTTTCAGGATTTCCTCAGTATTACATAGGTGATGTAATTATTGTCGGTGCCTCAGACATTGCCACAGGTGTTCCTACCATAGGAGATCCTGAAAACATGACCGGTTGGTGGTCCCTGAGGACTGGAGTTGGGAAACACTACAATAGACTGTTTGCTAGAAAGTAGTTTGATTATTAAGGTCACTCTCACACATGCGCTTTCTACCATGATTACCGCAGCATTTTGAACGCTGTGCTAATCGCAGTACATTGATTCCAATGGGGCCTTGCAGACCTGCGTTTGAATGCGGCGTTTTCTAACTATGCGATTTTTTAAGCTCTGTGTGCTCTATTTTCGTGCATTTTTACCCCCATCTTATCACCCATCAGAATGATGGGGTGTGTTAAAAAGTGCTGTCGAATGTGGTAACCTGCGTTCGAAAACGCCAATAGAAGTTGAGGTAAATGCCATGATTTTGATCGGTATTTGTGAGAGTGGCTTTATAGTGTCTTTCCCTTTTTCAATCTCAGATACTGCTGTTGTGTCAGAGCCTGCTTTTTTCCATAGTTCTCCATGTATTCAGAAAACTGCTTATTCCACTCTCCTGGGCAACACTGCAGTTTCTTGCCTTGGCTCATATACCCCAGTGAGTGGCTTCTCAGTCATCCCTTCCTGGTCTGAGTTGTCAGTACAACCCTCCACTCTCCCTGCTTCTTCTCCCTTCCTGATATAACTAAGAAAAGTCCATGAAAATGATGCAAACAGAAGTTATTGACTTACCTTTAGGGGTGCCCCCCCTGTGTTGCTCCTCCGTTGTCCATGGTTACGACAAGTCTTCTGTTCTTCTTGTCGGGCCGGCTCCAGGTCTTGACGGGATGTCGGGGACGCGCTTCTTGCTTCCAGCTTGTTCTCTCTACTGCGCATGTGCAGTAGAGCTTCAGCGGCTGGGAAGCTCTGGTCTGCCTGCAGGGGACGCTCTGCTGCTGGATCTTCTTGGTAAGGTAAGAACCTGAAGGGGGGGGGGTGCTGGTGGGGGCCGGGCTGTCAGATGCAGGGGGGGAGGGGGGGGGCTAGTAGTGTAGTAGTGCCGGCGGCCGGGCTGTCAGATGCCGAGGAGGGGGGTGCTAGTCGTGCTGGCGGCCGGGCTCTCAGATGCGGGGGGGGGGGGGGTGTGTGTGCTAGCGGGGCACTGTGGGGAGGTCATTGTGGGGGGGGCACTGTGTGGGCACTTTGGGGGTGCATTGTATGTAGGCACTGTGAAGGGGGGGCTGTGGGGGGGCACTGGAGGGGGACAGTGTGGAGGGGGCACTGTGAGGGGGGGCATGTGTGTAGGGCATGCTTGGTGCTACTTTCACTTTCAATAGCAGACCATCGTCTGCTATTGAAAGTGCTGCTAGAGATCACGATCTGCTCCTACTGCTGTGACAGCTGTAGGAGCGGATCGCAATGCTCTCCCTGCTCTCTCATTACTTTAAATGGGGCCGGCCGGCTGCCCGCTCCATTCAAAGCAGTGAAGCGTGCGTCTCCATGATGCCGGTCCTCCAGTCATGTGACCTGTGTCATCGGGAGCGCGCACTGAGGAGAGAGAGGCAGCAGTGCATCATGGGAACTACCCAGCGGCGCCATCTTTGAAAAATCCTTCAGGCAAGCTTTGTAAGGAGAAGAAAAGGAATAAAAAGGTGAGGAAAATATCGTTTTTTATGGGTAAAGCTGTAGTATGTGATGCTTCTCCTCTACAGGGCATTCATGGGGAAAAAAAATCAGTTTCGGCGGCGGACAACCCCTTTAAATTTTTGATGCTCTGTTTGTATGGTGGAGCAGAACAGACATCGATAGCATAGATGTGAACAGAGCCCAGTAGCCCAGACAGTTTTAGAGGTTAGTTTTTATGCACTACATTTTCAATTCAACTGATCTTTCTGTATAACCTCTTTAATTTTGTGTTTTTCTTCGTGAATTGAGCGCATGCTGTAAGAGTGTGATTTACCAAAGGGGGGGGGGGGGTCTCTAAAATAGGTGTGACATATGTCTGTAAAAACTTTTCGCCATTCACAATATTTTGTGTAATTGTCTAGAAAAAAAAATAAAAAGCAGTTTGGAAAGCCTGCTCTAAGGAGAGACGGGGGAGACAGTTGGATGTGAAGATGAAAGTTGGTAGCAGTGAGGTAAATTGAGCACAACTACTAAATACATCTGCAATATCAATATCTTCATCTGCAAGCCCCCTGCTAACATTTGTAATCCATTAAGAGGATTAAACCCTTCCAGTGTAAAGATGGAGATGGAAAAGCAGTGCTCCTGGATCATCTATGATCACCACCATAGCAACTGCTGTGGCTAGTGTACCAAAGTTTAATGGACAGAATATACAGCTAAGGACTCATCACATCACTGCTTTTGGGTTCCGAGTTCTTGCTCTGTTATAGAGCAAGCAAACGACACCAAGCACTGGAACAGAATTGTCATATGGCAAAACTGAACCGCACCATATGGTGCGCTTCATCCTATTTTTTAACATCCTGGCTTTTAACAGAAATCAGCAAAAGAGATTCCAAATGGAATCTTCGATTCTGCTGTGAATAAGCCCTTAATTACTGGGTTGAGCGGGTGTAGAATACATTCCAACTGTACCGGATCCCTGCTGCTTGCTAGACTGACCTGGCCCTTAATTTATTGGAAGGTGATGCCTACACAGCAGAGCTTGTCTTTCCACAAGATCAGAGGTTGACATTGGAAGATATCTTACTGGGTCTGGACCTTCTGTAAGGTATGTGGCAAGGTAGCACACAGGATGGGCTGCAGAGGGCATAAAATCAGGCATAATGTGTGCTAATCAGCAGGGACAGCTGTCTGGGTGTGTCTGGATGACTTAAAACCTCCAGAACACATTGAGTTCCCCGCTGAAAGCCAGGGTAACAGGCTGCAGAGGCAGTTTCAGGAGCTGCAAAGCCTGAGGTCTGGCATGGACTAGACTGTGTCCTTCACGAATCTGACATGGGAGGATGCCCCCTAGACGCCCTTTGCTAGGTAGCCTGACAAGGACACTCAGTGTTAGAAGCCCTGAAGTTTGAGTTATGTTACAGTATGCTGATGCTGTAATACTTTGTGTGTGCTATAAAGCTGGCAAAGCCAGATAGTTTGAAGCAAGTCTGGTGGTCTTGAGTCTCTACGAGAGTGGAGCCAACCATCTTAAGGGAGAGGATGGTGATCCCCAAGAGTGAATAACCTCCGGGTTGCCACAATTGGTGGAGGATGCGCTAGCAAAGAATAGCGCACAAAGTGAGTGCTGTGCTACAGTATGCAGAAATTTACAGAGCCAGGAAGGCTGAATGTGAAAGTATGGTTGCTGTGGGCAATGAAAGTCTAAGCAGAGGTCTGAGCTGTGGAACAATAATGCTAAGTACTGTTGTCAAAGGAGACTACCAGAAGGAGCCATGTTGGGGGTTGTCTACAGATTGACTAGTGTATGTAGTCCATCTGTATGTAGTTCTTCTGCAAGTGACACCAAACACAAACTAAAATGTTTTAACACAAATGCACGGAGCATGGGAAACAAACAAGGGAATTGGAACTCCTAACACAGGAATAGAAATATGTTGTCATAGGCTTCAGAGGAACTTGGGATGATACACATGATCCCAGGAATACAAGGCTTGAAGGATATACAATTTTTTTGAGAAATAAACCTAATAAAAGAGGGGAAGGTATTGTATTGTATGTTAGGAATGCATACATCTCCACAGACATTCAACCTTCAGAGCCTGGTAGTTCTGTAGAAACTGTTTGGGTAACAATACAAGGAGAGAACAACAGAAAGAACGCCATTGTAGGCATTTACTATAGGCCACTTGGACAAACAGAAGATATTGATGTACATCAGATGTTGAACTTGTTTTACATCAGATGGCCAAGTTCTCAAAAAAGCACAACATAGTGATCATGGGAGATTTTACCTATCCAGACATTTGTTCGGAATCTCTCTCAGGTAAAAGTAATGGATCCCAAAAATTCTTATCCGCTCTTGGTGACAACTTTATCTTCCAAAAGGTAGAAGAGAAAACAAGGGGATCTGTTATCTTGGACCTAATTCTTATGGACAGGGAGGGAATGGTTGAGAAAGTAAGGGTGGCTGGGACCTAAGGAGGCAGTGATCATGTATGCTTGAATTTTGGATAAGAAGGGGAGGAAGACATGAGAAGACTCAGACCTCAAGGTTGGATTTCAGAAAGGCAGATTTTAGTTGACTCAGAAAGAGGGTAGAAAGAATCCAATGGCTGGATGTTCTTAAGGACAGAAATATCCAAGAAGGTTGGGAAATATTGCAAAATGAGATTCTCAAAGCACAATCGTTGACAATCCCCTAAAGAAGGAAGAATGGGAAGCATTTAAAGAGACCAGGATGGATGAACACAGAACATACTCACATGTTAAAAGCAAAGAAATATATGTTTATCAAATGGAAAGAGGGGGGAATATCCAAAGAACAATATAATGCAGTCTGCAGAAACTGTAGGGCAAGTGTCATAAAAGCTAAATCTAATAATGAATTGAGGCTTGCAACAGAGGCCAAAAGCAATACAAAAAGGATTTGGGGGTTACGTCAAAAGCAAAAGAAATGAAAAGTTAAAGATGCTTTTGGATGCTTACAGGATGAAAATGGTGAATTGGTTAAGAATGATGTTGAGAAGGCCGAACGTTTAAATTCCTAATTTGTATCTTTTTTTTCTCAGAAAGTAGATGAAACATCAACTGATCTTCCCTGTGCTATTGGGGGAATAAAAGAATGCAGGCTATCTGTAAGCAGAGAGATGGTGAGGCAATTTAAGTTTCAAGATCCAGATGAATTACATCCTAGGATACTAAAGGAAGCAGTGGAGGTAATTGCTAAACCACTTGCCATAATCTTTGAAAATTCCTGGAGAACAGGAGGAGTCCTTGAAGATTGGAAAAGGGCAAATGTTGTCCCTAGCTTCAAAAAGAGAAGAAGGTGGATCCAGAAAACTATAGGCCTGTGAGCCTGACTTCTACTGAACTTCCATGCTCTGAAGCTTGAATCTTGGTGGAGATAAATGTTTTCCTAACATACAAAGCAATCCCTCCTCCCCTTTTTTAGGTCTGTTTCTTATAAATAAGTTGTATCCTTCAAGCCTTGTATTCCAATCATGTGTATCATTGCACCAAGTTTGCGTGATGCCTATGACATCATATTTCTCTTCCTGTGTTAGAAGCTCCAATTCTCCTTGTTTGTTTCCAATGCTCTGGGCATTTGTGTAGAAACATTTTGGTTTGTGATCGGTTTCTCTTGCTCCTCTACTTTCCTTCTGAATTTTTTGTCTTTGTTCTTTCTTTCCACTTCTAATAGCAAGGTTCTCAAATGTATTAATTACCTGTATATTTTACCTGGCCTTTCACTTCCCTTCCCATATTATTCTAGTTTTAAAGGAAAAAAGGTGCACCCAGGAAACTACATACCTGTAAGCCCGACATCTATACCGGGAAAGATCTTTGAACATATTATTAAACAGCATGTCTGCAAGTACTTGGATGAGACTGGAGTAACTAACCCGAGCCAACATGGGTATGTAACAAACAAGTCATGCCAGACTAATCTAATTTCCTTCTATGACAAAATCACCGACTGGGTTAATCAGGAAAATGTGATAGAAATACTGTATCTTGACTTTGGAAAAGGAATTGACAAAGTATCTCAGCATACTTATTGAAGAAATTATTAAACATCATGTATGCAAGTACTAGGATGAGAATAGAGTAATTAACCAGAGCCAGCATTGGTTTGTTACAAGCAAGTTCTTACGTCTTCCAAATGTGCTCTGCTATGTCTTCCAACATCCAAACCCAGGAATTCAAACAGAACTCAGACGGCATTGCAGAACTCAGGAACTCAGACAGAATACGGACACTGAGAAACAGACTTTACACTCGCCCAAGAGGCGAACTCAGATGGAACACAGAAATAGTGAAACTAACTTCATGGACAGACTTTAATACTCGCAGACAGGCGAACTCAGGAAAAATCAGACAACCACAGGACAGAGAGACAAACTACATACTCGAGGACAGACATAAACTGAAGACTGCGAAGCGCACAAAGCACTCATGTGCATCCCTACATACCTAGCCAACTGGAATAACTATAGCATGTATGATGTATTCGTTCGTATTTTGCCCAAGATACTTAAGCCCATGAGCCCACTTCACAGGTCCTCATGGTCTCGAGGATCCCTATTCTAATGAGACAACTAACCTCAGGAAATCCTACCTGCATGTGGGGCAAGCCTCCCAATAGGGAAGGCCCTGCACTGGAATCTAGGAACCTAACTCATCTTAGACGAAGGCTCCATGCAGCCAATACACATCTGGTTAGAGATGTGTATACCTGGCAATTTTAATATGACTAAATAAAGGAAGATTACAAATTTTACTCTTCAAGCAAGCATGGATTACACTCTTTCCTTGCATGGAATTTCTTATTGCTTGACAAATACATAATTGAAATGTTGCATGATATGTTTTCCTTGCAGGATGGTGCAGTGAAAGATGCACAGTGTGCATTGGCCTTTAATGAAAACATAGTTAAAAAAATATATTGATAAAAATGTGTTGTACAAAAAATGTTGTATTGACACAGTAGTCTCATGTTAGAAGGCTTATTAAATGCTTTGTTCTGTTTATGTAATGTCTAGAATTTGTGAAGCTACTCCACAATTTGCACAGGTGATTGCAGAGTGTGAACAGGCTGTTATAGGGAGTTCAGCCACCGCCCTTGTGGAAATTAGCTCACTGTCCCTTGGGCCTAAAGATAGTAAAATTGCAAAGAAAAAGAAGAAAAAACGAAGACTGCTTCTCTTATGACAGTAGATGTAGTCAGTGTGGACCCTGAGGTCCAAAATGAGAAAGAAAGTAAACAGTTGCTCAGAGTTCAAAAGGAACTTGTACAGATGTGAGATTGCGCAGTTTTTCTTCTGGAGGCCAAGATGTATGGAGAAGAAGCCTGACAAGCTGCAAATAGAAGATATGATGTGCAGTTGAAAAAGGAAGTTGCATTTGTTGACTTGCAGAAGAGGCCAAGAAACAAAGGCTAACGGTAAAAGAGGAAATAGCAAGACTACAGACAGAAAGAGAGGAGGCTCTGAAAGAAGCCACTCAGTTGAAAACATAAAGTGCGATTGTCTTAAAGGAGAATGAGCGCCTCAGAAGATTAGCTAAAGCTTAAGCTGATCACAGGCCGTTGCTGGAAGAGTAAACCACTCAGTGTGAACAAGACTTGGAAGAATTGAGAAGTGAGAAAAAGAAATATGAGGGATATCTTTCAAAAGCCCACAAAGAGATACAATACCTCAGAAATGTAGCTAAAGATAAAGCTGATCGGAGATTATGTCTGGAAGCGCTAGTAGCTGCACAATGTGAACAAGACTTTGAAAATATGCAAATGTGAGGCCAAGACTTAGAGATAAGGAGTTGCAAGTTAAGAGATTCTACAGATTCACATAATCAAATTGCAAAGTTGCAAACACAAATAGCATAGTTGAAAATACAGATAGCTAAGTAAAATGGTGAATTGGAGTCTCAGATAAGTGAACTCAAAGAAAACCTGGATTGGAGAAAGTTGCTTGCAGCCAGGTAGAAAAACAAACAATCGTCAAAGAATCCCAAGAAGCACTCCATGAGTCAGAGGTGATGCAGTTGAATAAAAAGCTTAGTTGAGGAAGCTGAAAGATATGAAGCTCAAATCCGGGAGCTTAAACAGAATCATGCTCAAGTTATGGAGGAACTGTGCTAACAATTGGAGCAAACTAAACAGGCTCTGGAAAGGGAACATGATGAGTTTAACAGTGAGATAAAGGTACTTCTGTAAGACAAGAGTGACTCTGAAGATGAGAAAAAGGGTAGAGACACAGCTTCAAGAGCTACAAGTAAAAATTGCTGAAGGTGATAGGTTACAGACAGAGCTGTCTGAGAAGGCAAATAGACTGCAAGTGGAAATGGAATCGCAGATTGAAGATTCTCAGAAATTGTGGCAAAAAGAGGTGTCAGAAGCTTGACCTTAGTACGAGGTTGAAACAAATGGAAGATGAGAGAAATGTGTTCCTCAAGCAGTCAGAGGAAGATGCAGAAGCTAAGAGAAACCTGTCAGAGCAGATTGCAACACTTCAGGCCCAGGTCTCAGATATGGAAAAGACAATGGAGAAGAATCTTTGGAAGAGAGAAGAGATTAGAAGCTACAAATCCACGGTATAGAAAAAAAGAAGCTGCTTATGATAAACGTGAGAAGTTTAAAATAAGTCTTGAGCAGGAATTAGAAGATATTACTGTGGAGCTTGGTCACCAACGTCAGATTGTGTCCAAATTGGAGAAGAAACAGAAGATATGTAAACAGGGGCTTACTGAAAAGAAAATCAGATCTGCAAGATATTCCATTAAAGATGAGCGCAATGAGGAAAGGGTTCGTAAGTAAAGAGACTGACGCGTTAACCTTGACATGCACCCTGAAAATGGTCTCAAAGGAAAAGGCTGTGTTTCAAAGGTTTGCCAAGAAGTTAAGATAAAACACTGGGTATCGAATAGTTGTGTTGCTGAAAGAAAGGTTCAGAGACTAGAGAGGTTTAGAACCCAGTTCAGACAGCAAATAAAAGGAAAGAAGATCTTGCTTAAGGTTTCAAACAGTAATGTATGCCAAGTAGTGCCTAGAAGGTAGCCTGGGCACAATAGTTGAACAGTTTGTGAGGACTAAAAAAGTATTGAGGGAAGAAATCATCTCTGAAGTACAATAGACCAAAGAGAAGGCAGAAGGTGAGGCTGCTTTGTGGCTGAGAAAGTCACTAAAAAAGCAGAGACAGGAAAAGAGGCCTCAAACTGTGTGTGAAGAGAACAACGTGAAAGAATTTGAAGGTGAAGAGAACAATGTAAGAGAAGTTGCAGAGAGTAGCAAAACAGAGTCAGCAGAGGCAGACTCTACATAAGAACTTGAAGGGAAGCAACTGAAGAGCCATTGGCAGATTAAAGGCTGTGATTTTGCCTATGGCCTTTATTAGGCGTGGGAGGATATGTGGCAAGGTAATACACAGGATGGCTTGCAGAGAGCATAAAATCAGACAGAATGTGTGCTAATGTGTGCTGAGTTCCCTGCTGAAAGCCAGGGGAAGTGGCTACCAAGCCAGTTTCAGGAGCTTCAAAGCCTGAGGTTGGAAATGGACCATACTGTGTCCGTCATGATTCTGACCGGGGAGGACACCCCCTAGATACCTTTGCTGGGTAGTGTGACAAGTAGACCGAGGGTTGGAAACCCTGAAGTTTGTGTTATGTTCTTGTATACTAATTCTGTAATACTTTGCTGTGTGTGCAATAAGGGTAGCAAAGCCAGGGAGTTTGAAGCAATTCCGGTGGTCCTGAGTCTCTATGAGAGTGGTGCCAACCATCTTAAGTAAGAAGATGCTGATCCCCAGGAATAAATAGCCCCCAGTTACCACAGGTGGTACAACATCAGCAGGAGACCTACACATGAAGTTTTACACTAGAAGTCAGAAGAAAGGTGAAACTCTTCAGCAGTTTATAGTAACACTCCAAAGTCCCAGGAAGACACTGGAACAAAAAGATAGTGGTCAATACAATAGAGACAGAGCCTGACCATATGGGAAGGGATCATTTTATTTCTTAGTTGCATAGCAGAAGTGTAATTTGAGGCTAGTGGGCCTGTAACACGGTCTCCCAACTGTAATACTTTATTTATAATACTGGTCTGCTCATATGGGGAAGAAAGACCTTATGTGCTCCCTAAGGCTCCAGGATCCAATTGCGACTGCATCTTCTGCATCCATTATAGTTAGGCCCCATCAATATCCAGAATGGTGAAGAGAAAAGTTTTGTGGGCCCATTCAAGGCAAAGAGTAGCATTAATGAAATCCCCTGTGCTACATGAAACTCTGTGAAGGCTGTTTTTAAGGACACAGATAGCGAAGCGAGAGACACTGTGAGGTCATAAAAAAGAGAAGATAGTCCACCGGTGTGTAACTGGTAACTACAACCCTGCAAAGTCCACCAATTCTCAAAATCTGCCTGCAAGAGGGGCAGGAGGTGTAACCTGGTCACATAGCATGGGAGAGCCATAAAACTATGCAAGTTGGGGTTTAATGGTAGACATTAATTTCTGATACAGCTAATAACCAGACTGCAAGGAAAAACTGTTCAAGAGCAAGCCATGTGCTGTTATTGATGGAACTTTGACATGGTTTAAGGTTCGTTGTGGATACGGCTTTATTAATTCTAATGACATATATTTGCATTGCATTGTAGGAAATAACCCACAGAAGTCGATGTGCAGTGTGTGAGAGAGAAGGTTGAATTTGAGGTGGTGAAAGAATTCAAAGGTGCTGCAGTTACCAATGTTACAGGCCTTGGGGTTGCAATGTACCATTGAGGGGATTTGCACCCAGTACATGGAAGGTTCATCAACATTTAAACAAGAATAAAAGAATGAGTGGAGAAAGTACACATATTGTGGAAGTATTCCCATCACAGCAGCCAACTCAACGTAATTGCTGTTCTCTAGCACAGACCCTGTGGTGAACGAAGGTGTGGGTCACCTAATCCGCAACCCCAAGGCCTTGCCATGGAACATTCAAGCGTGCAAAGCAACAGATGTGCTGTGACAACTGCTGAAGGTACAGCTTGGGCCATGTCTGTGGATGATCACTCACTTGTCCAGTATTATGGAAAGAAGGATGCTACAGTAGCAGTGACTGCTAAGAATATGGAACACAGACTGAAGACGGCTCCTTGTAACATTGTGCAGCCAAAGCTGGCTCCTCATGTATATGATCTGACTTCCTAAGCCCATCTTATAATGGTTCAACAATTGTATGGGATCCCAAACAAGAACTGGGAGCCTCGAGGACTGCACTTAGGGGCTAGCTCTGGGCTCATGGCATCATAGAGGCTGTGTTAACTCCTTGTGGGTAGCCTTTTAAACATGCCCCAATCAGAGGTGTGTTTGCAGACTGAACCAACAACCAATCAGGGGTTAATACTCACTAGAGGAGAGACAGGAGGAGATGGTTCAGTCTGAAGATGACCGTTGGGAGCAGTGAGCTAAATGTGACTAAATAAATTAATTTCTTCATCTGCAATATCAGTCTTCTTCAGGGACGCCTCGTATTTATACATTTAAATATTTTTTTTTTAAATTTAAATATTAGCACAAATATATCGATAGATATATATTTAGCCATCGATGTACTTCTCTGAGGTCTTGTTTTTTGTGGGACAAGTTGCTTTTTTTCAATGGTACTATTTAATGTACCAGATAATGTGCTAAAAAACGTAAAAAATTTCTAAGTAGAGTGAAATGGAAAAAAATCCAATTCCACCACTTTCGGGTGGGTCTTGAGTTATGACTTGTTTGTTACAAAACCCATACTGGCTCTAGTTAATTACTCCATTCTCAACCAAGTACTTGCATACATGCTGTTTAATAATTTGTTCAAAGATCTTTCCTGGTATAAAAGTCAGGCTCACAGGCCTGTAGTTTCCTGGGTCCATCTTTTTCCCTTTTTTGAAAATAGGGACAGCATTTGCCCTTCTCAAATCTTCTGGGATTTCTCCAGTTCTCCAAAGATTATGGTGAACTGGTTCTGCAATTACCTCTGTTGCTTCCTTTAGTATCCTAGGAAATAATTCATCTGATCCAGAAGACTTGAATTGAATGATGGCTCTTGAGTTCCAGTATTAGAATTTGATTAAAAATTGCTTGTTTAATTAGCTCATTGAGTGATTTTTGGACATGAATTGCATGTTCATGCAGGATGGTGCTCTACATGACATGGCAAAAAGTGTGATGCTTATGTTTAATGAATATGGACTAGAGGTGCTTCCATGTCCAAAAAATGGCCTGGACATGAACCAAATTAAAAACTATTAAATGTTCTCTTAAAAACAAAAGTAATACAAACGGGTCTGTAACCAACAAAGTTAATCTATTTGATAGATTATTGAAGTCTGGTTCCATTAACCCAAAAAGGGGCATGTTCAAAAATATATTCTAGCAATGCCATATAGGGTAAAAGTGCTGCTAAAAGCCAAAGGGGGAACACAAAGTATTAAAATATGTTTGATGTTATTTGTATACAGTAGTTTGCTAATGAAATTAAGTGTTCCTTTTTTGCAATTCATTTCTAACTACATTTTAGGAAAATAATAGCATAAATGCACTTAAGCTATTAATTTGGCCAGTACTGTACACCCGCTTAGGCATAGATTTCAATTTCTGGTACAAAGACAGCTCACAAGGCATACAAAAATTTAGTTTATCGCCCCCCCCCCCCCCAATGAAGAATGGATTAAGACTGGCATAGGAAATATTTTTAGCACCGGACATGAATGGAAAGGGGATTGGGAAGGGGGTGTTGTGAACTCTGAACATGGCGAATATTTTTTTTTATTGCTGAAATATCAGTCTGGTAATCAGGAATAATGGGATTCTATGTCAATACTCCTATTCTCCTGGACAATTAGATTTGTGTTCTCATATTGAAATTGAAATACTTTTCCCTAATTCTGCATTTCATCTCATCTTCTTATACTTTACTAAATGAAGACAAATGACTGTAGAAAGCATCTTTGCTGCTGTGTTATACTCATCTGTTTTATCACTCATTTATCTGATAGTAAAGTATGTTTCTTAGATATTTTCCTTTAATATTTAATAATATTTTATATTATCGCATGTTGTGGCTGAAATCTAATTTTCTGATGTTGACTCCTCTAAGGCACTCCATGAATTGAAATGCATCATAATTTGCTTCTAACCTCTCAGGCTAGAGGTATTTGAAAGTAGAGCACAACAAGATCATCCACTATTAATATTCTGCTTCCAGACACAGGGAGGGATTTATGTTTAGTTTCTGTAATGAGACGGGAGTAGAAGAAACAAAAATTCACTGATTCGGAAATGCTTTTCTCTAATTTCTTAATTACTGGTATTTATCATTGATGTAGTAAGAAGGCAATCAATGTTTTACCATAAACTCCAGCAATGTCACAGAGGCAAAAGTCACATTGTCTTTGTCTATATTAGATTGTTTGCCAGTTACTGGAATTGGAAAATACACATTTTATTAAAAGCTTCTAAAAAAACGTGCACTTCAGGATACTAAAGGCTCTTTTACACGGCATCATTTTCATACAAACCGCTTGTTAGATTCAGCGGTTTGCACAATAATTGTTAGGTATAAACGAGTGCAGTGAAAGAACGATCAGCAAAAAATCTCTGATTAGATATTTCATGCAGACTTAAAAATTATTGTTGTTCTGTCACTGCATCGTTCTGTCTAAACAGATCAACTGTGAATAAAAGTGGGCTGAAATGATCCCAACAGTCACCCGATTTAAAATGGAATTTATGAAGCAGGTTTCAAAAAGGGGTGAAAAAGTGGTTTTCAAGTGCATTGGTGTCCACAATAGAGAGGGCAGATTTTTTTCCCCCTCTCCATCTCAGATCATATTTACTTTGCCAACTTTCTTTATATACTTCATAGAATCATAGGATGGTAAAGTTGGAAAGGACCTCCATGGTTATTGGATCCAACCCACTGCTCAATGCAGGATTCACTAAATCATCCCAGACCGGTGTCTGACCAGCCTATGTTTGGAGACTTCCATTGACGGAGAATTCACCACTCATTGATCACTCTTACTGTCAAAAAGTTTTTTTCTAATATCTAATACAGTCTCTTCCCTTTCAGTTTCACCCCATTGCTTCTAGTTTTTCCTTGTGCAAATCAGAATAGGGCTGATCCCTTCGCACTATGACAGCCCTTCAGATATTTGTAGACAGCTACTGTGTCTCCTCTCAGCCTTCTTTTCTGCAAGACAAACATTCCCAGATCCTCACCATCTTGGTAACTCTTCTCTGAACTTGCTCCAGTTTGTCTGTCTTTTTTAAAGTGGGGTGCCCAAAACTGGACACAGTATTCCAGATGAGGTCTGACTAAGGAAGAGTAGAGGGGGATAATGACCTCACATGATCTAGACTCTGTGCTTAGATTTTCTTCTTTTTAGCCACCAAACAATCGCTGAATCTTGGCGTAAGGCTTCCTTGGACTTCTATGAGGTTAAGCACTGTATGAACTGGTTTCTAGTCAATGAAAAAATAACGTCAATAGTAGAAGACAGGTATCATAGTATGTTAGGCTGAGTGAAGACAATGTCCATACAGTTCAACTTGTTTCAACTCCCCCCCCCCTTTGTTGGTCCAGAGGAAGGCAACAAAAAAAACCACAAGCCAATTTAGCTCATTTAGAGGAAAAAAATTCCTTCCTGACTCCATAATGGCAGCCAGATTAATCCCAGGATCAACATTGCAGATCAACAACCTGGCTGGGTCACCTAATGTCTATATCCTGTAATATCATAGTGCTCTGGAGAGATGTCTAGTCCCCTATTAAACTCCTCTATGGATTTTGGCATCACCAAGTCCTCAAGCAGAGAGTTCCACAGTCTCACTGCTCTTACAGTAAAGAACCCCCTTCTATGTTGGTGATGAAACCTGCTTTCTTCTAGACGTAGCGGATACCCTCTTGTTACTGTCACAGTCCTGGGTATAAACAGATCATGCGAGAGATTCTTGTATTGTCCCCTATTGTATTTATACATAGTTATTTGGTCACCCCTCAGCCGTCTTTTTTCCAGGGTAAATAATTCCAGTTTTGACAGCTTCACTGGATATTCTAGTCTTCCCATTCTGTTTATTAATTAAGTTGCCCTTCTGATAGGTTCCTGAGTATTTGGACCCTACGGATAGATTATGCCCTCTGTGCAACAGGAGTTGGCCCAACAACCTCTCAATAAATCCAATACCCAATAAATCCTTTTGGGTCGTCACCCCAGAGGGAAGAATCCCCCTACCCCCGAAACATCCCTTCCTCCTACCCTCTGACCTTTATTGGCCCTGACCAGGCCATTATTACTAGTGAATTGCTGCTACCAGAAATACAGCATTGAAAGGCGGAGAAAACTCTGGTTATATTGGAACAACAAAACTTGTATTTCAAGCCCCCCCGAAAATCTCGATACATTAGGGTAGAAGTTTCTTATGTTAAAGTAGCATCACATCGCATAGGCGACAAAAAAAAATAATTGCAAATCGCGTCTGTATAGAGCACGCTGTGATTTTTTTTTTGTCACAATGTAGCAGCCTACAAAAAAATCACAAATGTGGATGAACCCATAGGAAAGCATGGGCTTCACATACGTGCGATCTGTAGTGCTGTCGCATCGTGAAAAAAATTGCGCTATTTTGTGGACTGGAAATAGAAAGGTTTTCAATATAAACAGCAGATATCACTATTCTAACATTTGTCCTGGAATATCTGAGGATAGTAACTTTTTTTAAAATAATTTTAAATACAAAAAAATGTTTAGAATTATGGGCTGGATTAATTATAAATAATTTTAATGGAACTACCCCTTTAAAACCAGATAGTGAAACATCTTCCATTTTATAATCAGTTTTTATTTTCTGATTGTAGAATTTGTTTATTCTCTTGTCTGTTGAGGAAGCCATCCTGCCTTTGTGCCTTTGCTACAGAAATATGCCTTATAGCAGCTTTTAGCAATTTGTTTTACAGCAGCCTCATGGGCCATTCACACAATGGTTAGGAGCTGACCCATTGACTTCTATGGGAGATGATTTGGGGTATGCTATCCCAGTAAGAGATAATCACAGTTACCTTCTCCACCACCCTGCACGGAAATCTGCCCACATGTCATTGTGCAGAGAGGGGGAGAATGTGAGCAGTGATTATCATTTATTGTAAATGGTGGATCCTGTATGTGGGTGTCACTTTTCATTGTAAACCTGCTTTTGACGCTAATGCAATGACAGCTGAAACATTTTCTCTACAAACCAAGAAATATCAGACTATTATTAGGTCTAGTGGTCAGTGTGAATGGAAGATGACAGCTTTCCTCTAAATCAATATCCGATCTTTTAACTGGCCTTGTAACATACTGTGAGACAGTAACTGGCAAAGTGCTGGAGGGCAGATATGTGTCTCCTAGGATGCTATCGTATGTGGCGTTAGGGAGTACTTGGGCAGATACGTGTCACAGAGTAGCCTGGGCTCGGTGGAGGAAGCCAGCATTTGTGTGTCAGTAACACTAAGTTACTGACACGTTGTAGTTAATGTCGTGGCTCCAAGCCGCATAGTCCGGGCCGGCTTTTCCTGGAGTGGTCAAAGTGAAGGGTGGGATGACCACTCCCACGTACCAGGTGAGGCTGGTATCAGGCCTTATAAAAAAGCTGGGTCTGCAGGTCTGGGAGAGGGTGTGGTGAGACCTCTGCAGGTCTGAGAAAATGACTGGCTGTGCGCAGCAAGCAGTGTTTTTGCAGTGAGCAGTCAGGACCGATCTGTGTATAGTGAGTGTTCAGACGAACAGGTGTTCACTTCTGTTGGCTTGGAGTTAGGCCTGTTTTGCTTTATTTTTGCTGAAATAAACCGAGGCAAAGCCGGGACTATGAACTTTATTCCTTGTGTCACGGTCTCTGGCTGTGGATGCCCAGGCTGCTACCTTATCCTGACGCTAATCCCTCACAATACATAACATAGTAACATAGTATGTAAGGCCAAAAAAAGACATATGTCCATCCAATTACCCTCCTAATGTTGATGACAGGGTAAGACATAACTAGGACCTTTCCAGAAGGAAAAGATAACTATTGTGAGACAGTGACTGATAAAGTGCTGGAGGGCGGATACGTGCCACCGAGTGGCCTGGGCTCGGTGGAGGAAGCCAGCATTTGGGTGTCAGTAACACTAAGTTACTGACACATTGTAGTCTATGTAGTGGCTCCAAGCCGCATAGTCCGGGCCGGCTTTTCCTGGAGTGGTCAAAGCGAAGGGTGAGATGGCCACTCCCACGTACCACGTGAGGCTGGTACCAGGCCTTATAAAGCCTGGGCTGCAGGTCTTGGAGAGAGGTGGGCTGAGAGAGCCAGAGGCGAGAGGTTTACAGAGAGACGCCCCTAACCTCCACACCTAGGAAAGGTGTGTGCTGAGACCTCTGCAGGTCTGGGGACCCAACTGGCTTTGCGCAGCAAGCAGTACTTCTGACAGTGAGTAGTCAGGACCGAGCATATGTGTAGTGAGTGCTCAGACAAGCAGGTGTTCATTTCTGTTTTTACTTTATGTTTGCTGCAATAAACCCAGACGAAGCCTGGACTAAAGAACTTTATGGTTCCGAGTGTCACTGTCTCTGGCTGTGGATGCCCAGGTTGCTACCTATCCCAACGCTAATCCCTCACACTATGTACAGACAGACTGTTTTGGGGCTTTTACCCCTTGTCAATGTACGTTAGGTTTGTGGCTGGCTGTGAGAAGCCTATGGTACAGGTGGGGAGGGGTGCAGTTTTTCCTTCCAAAGAACACAAGAGGAGACTCATAGGCCATGCACTGCTCCTCTGGTAGAGTTGGTATGCAAATTTAGGAAGGTACAATGCCTTTGCTGCGCCACCTACTGGATGGCAGCCACCTATAACTCAATGCCTGATCTGAAAAATAAAAAGATTTTAGAATATTTGTTTATATACACAGTAGTTTATGACATTGAAAATTGAAAACAATCACTAAAAAAGAAAAAAAATCACAAAACAATTCTTGATTTATACAATACAGTAGGTCATTGCCTGATGACATATTCGCTTTAAACAGGTGGACAAAACTATTTCATTTATAGAGACCCATTTATTGGTTTCCTATCCAGATATTCCTGTTTATTATTTATTACTTGTTAGGAGTAGAGATGAGCGAGCACCAAAATGCTCGGGTGCTCGTTACTCGAGACGAACTTTTCGCAATGCTCGAGGGTTCGTTTCGAATAACGAACCCCATTGAAGTCAATGGGCGACCCGAGCATTTTTGTATATCGCCGATGCTCGCTAAGGTTTCCATTTATGAAAATCTGGGCAATTCAAGAAAGTGATGGGAACGACACAGCAACGGATAGGGCAGGCGAGGGGATACATGTTGGGCTGCATCTCAAGTTCACAGGTCCCACTATTAAGCCACAATAGCGGCAAGAGTGGGCCCCCCCCCAACAACTTTTACTTCTGAAAAGCCCTCATTAGCAATGCATACCTTAGCTAAGCACCACACTACCTCCAACAAAGCACAATCACTGCCTGCATGACACTCCGCTGCCACTTCTCCTGGGTTACATGCTGCCCAACCCCCCCCCTACGACCCAGTGTCCACAGCGCACACCAAACTGTCCCTGCCCAGCCTTCAGCTGCCCTCATGCCACGCCACCCTCATGTCTATTTATAAGTGCGTCTGCCAGAGGAAAAGCAGGCACACACTGCAGAGGGTTGGCACGGCTAGGCAGCGACCCTCTTTAAAAGGGGCGGGGCGATAGTCCACAATGCTGTACAGAAGCAATGAGAAATGCAATCCTGTGCCACCTCCATCTGGAGCTGCACACGTGGGCATAGCAATGGGGAACCTATGTGCCACACACTATTCATTCTGTCAAGGTGTCTGCATGCCCCAGTCAGACCGCGGTTTTTTATAAATAGTCACAGGCAGGTACAACTCCGCAATGGGAATTCCGTGTGCACCCACAGCATGGGTGGCTCCCTGGAACCCACCGGCTGTACATAAATATATCCCATTGCATTGCCCATCACAGCTGAGGTAATAATGTCATTTTTAATGCAGGTGGGCTTCGGCCCACACTGCATGCCCCAGTCAGACTGGGGCTCTTTAGAAGTGGACACATGCAGTTACAACTCCCTGTGGACCCACAGCATGGGTGGGTGCCAGGAAGCCACCGGCGGTACATAAATATATCCCATTGCATTGCCCATCACAGCTGAGGTAATAATGTCATGTTTAATGCAGGTGGGCTTCGGCCCACACTGCATGCCCCAGTCAGACCGGGGTTCTTTAGAAGTGGACACATGCAGTTACAACTCCGTGTGGACCCACAGCATGGGTGGGTGCCAGGAAGCCACCGGCGGTACATAAATATATCCCATTGCAGTGCCCAACACAGCTGATGTAATGTCGTGCTTAATGCAGGTGGGCTTCGGCCCACACTGCATGCCCCAGTCAGACCGGGGTTCTTTAGAAGTGGACACATGCAGTTACAACTCCGTGTGGACCCACAGCATGGGAGGGTGCCAGGAAGCCACCGGTGGTACATTAATATATCCCATTGCATTGCCCATCACAGCTGAGGTAATAATGTCATGTTTAATGCAGGTGGGCTTCGGCCCACACTGCATGCCCCAGTCAGACCGGGGTTCTTTAGAAGTGGACACATGCAGTTACAACTCCGTGTGGACCCACAGCATGGGTGGGTGCCAGGAAGCCACCGGCGGTACATTAATATATCCCATTGCATTGCCCATCACAGCTGAGGTAATAATGTCATGTTTAATGCAGGTGGGCTTCGGCCCACACTGCATGCCCCAGTCAGACTGGGGTTCTTTAGAAGTGGACACATGCAGTTACAACTCCCTGTGGACCCACAGCATGGGCGGGTGCCAGGAAGCCACCGGCGGTACATAAATATATCCCATTGCATTACCCATCACAGCTGAGGTAATAATGTCATGTTTAATGCAGGTGGGCTTCGGCCCACACTGCATGCCCCAGTCAGACCGGGGTTCTTTAGAAGTGGACACATGCAGTTACAACTCCGTGTGGACCCACAGCATGGGTGGGTGCCAGGAAGCCACCGGCGGTACATAAATATATCCCATTGCAGTGCCCAACACAGCTGATGTAATGTCATGCTTAATGCAGGTGGGCTTCGGCCCACACTGCATGCCCCAGTCAGACCGGGGTTCTTTAGAAGTGGACACATGCAGTTACAACTCCGTGTGGACCCACAGCATGGGTGGGTGCCAGGAAGCCACCGGCGGTACATTAATATATCCCATTGCATTGCCCATCACAGCTGAGGTAATAATGTCATGTTTAATGCAGGTGGGCTTCGGCCCACACTGCATGCCCCAGTCAGACCGGGGTTCTTTAGAAGTGGACACATGCAGTTACAACTCCCTGTGGACCCACAGCATGGGTGGGTGCCAGGAAGTCACCAGCGGTACATAAATATATCCCATTGCAGTGCCCAACACAGCTGATGTAATGTTGTGCTTAATGCAGGTGGGCTTCGGCCCACACTGCATGCCCCAGTCAGACCGGGGTTCTTTAGAAGTGGACACATGCAGTTACAACTCCGTGTGGACCCACAGCATGGGTGGGTGCCAGGAAGCCACCGGCGGAACATTAATATATCCCATTGCATTGCCCATCACAGCTGAGGTAATAATGTCATGTTTAATGCAGGTGGGCTTCGGCCCACACTGCATGCCCCAGTCAGACCGGGGTTCTTTAGAAGTGGACACATGCAGTTACAACTCCCTGTGGACCCACAGCATGGGTGCCTCCCTGGAACCCACCGGCGGTACATAAATAGAGCCCATTGCAGTGCCCAACACAGCTGATGTTACGTCAGCTGTAATGCAGGTGGGCAAAAAATTAATTGGATTACACTGTAGGCGAGGGCCCCCAAAAATTGGTGTACCAACAGTACTAATGTACCTGAGAAAAATTGCCCATGCCCAACCAAGAGGGCAGGTGAAACCCATTAATCGCTTTGGTTAATGTGGCTTAATTGGTAACTAGGCCTGGAGGCAGCCCAGTAAAAATAAAAATTGGTTGAGGTGAAAGTTTCAACGCTTTAATGAGCATTGAAACGTATAAAAATTGTTTAGAAAAATTATATGACTGAGCCTTGTGGGCCTAAGAAAAATTGCCCGTTCGGCGTGATTATGTGAGGTTTCAGGAGGAGGAGCAGGCGGAGGAGAAGGAATATTATACACAGATAGATGAAGCAAAAAGGTCCCCGTTTTGGATGGTGATAGAGAACGATGCTTCCATCCGCGGGTGCAGCCTACGTATAGTTTAGGTATCCCTGCTGTCCGCTGGTGGAGAAGAGAAGCCTGGGGAAATCCAGGCTTTGTTCTTCTTGATGAGTGTAAGCCTGTCGGCACTGTCGGTTGACAGGTGGGTACTAGAGATGAGCGAAAGTACTCGTCCGAGCTTGATACTCGGGCGAATATTAGCGTGTTCGGGATGCTCGTTACTCGTAACGAGTACCACGCGATGTTCTGGTTACTTTCAGTTTCCTCTCTGAGACGTTAGCGCGCTTTTCTGGCCAATTGAAAGACAGGGAAAGCATTACAACTTCCCCCTGTGACGTTCAAGCCCTATACCACCCCCCTGCTGTGAGTGGCTGGGGAGATCTGATGTCACCCGAGTATAAAAATCGGCCCCTCCCGCGGCTCGGCTCAGATGCCTTGTGAGTTAGCTGAGGGAAAGTGCTATCGTGCTGGAGCTGCTGTAGGGAGAGCGTTAGGAGTTAGTGTAGGCTTCAAGAACCCCAACGGTCCTTCTCAGGGCCACATCTAATAGTGTGCAGTACTGTGTTAGCACTGTATTTTTTTTTTCAAAATTGGATCTGCAGAGCATTGCGCCCTGCAATAGGGACAGAAGTGGGACAGGGAGAGTGTTAGCAGTGAGTGTAGGCTTCAAGAACCCCAACGGTCCTTTCTAGGGCCACATCTATCCGTGTGCAGTACTGTCCAGGCTGCTGTTAGCAGTGTTGCATATTTTTTTTTCTTCTCAAAACCGGCTGTGCAGACCATTGCACCCGGCATTAATACTACAGGGATAGAATTGTGTAGGCAGGGCCAGAAGACATACATTATTCATTGAATAGACGCAGTGTGGCTTTTCCTTTGAAAAACAAGGGAAAAAATTCTATTTCGCCTGCCTCTGACAGTCCTCAGGGCTCTGGGTACGTGTGTGCTGCGTGCAGAACGTTAAAAAAAATCAGACGCAGCCAGCTACGTTTTACTGCAGGCTTGCGCCAATTTTTTTCCTGCATGGGAAATCCCTGATCTGCTGTAGCGAATAACTTTGCATCACTGCAGTTCTGTGACACATTTGCAGGGCCACAACACAGTTATTAAACTTAGTAGTATTCATTGAATACACGCAGTGTGGCTTGTCCTTTGAAAAACAAGGGAAAAAATTCTATTTTGGCTGCAGGCTTGCGCCAATTTTTTTCCTGCATGGGAAAAGTAACCGCTGTGCTGCACTTAATATAACTGCATTTCTGTGCAACACATATCTTATCTGATTGAATATAGTCAGTGGGCCTTTTCTTTTTAAAAAAAGGGAAACATTCTATGTGCCCTGCCTCTGTCAGTCCTCAGTGTTCTGTGTACGTGTGTGGTGGGTGGAGATAGTAAACAAATCATACGCAGCCAGCTACGTTTAACAGCAGGCTTGCGCCAATTTATTTCCTGCCTGGGAAATCAAATCACTGGTAATACACCATGCTGAGGGGTAGGGGTAGGCCTATAGGACGTGGACGCGGGCGAGGACGCGGAGGCCCAAGTCAAGGTGTGGGCACAGGCCGAGCCAGTGCGGTGGCCAGGGGTAGAGGCAGGGCCAGACCGAATAATCCACCAACTGTTTCCCAAAGCGATCCCTCGCGCCATGCCACCCTGCACAGGTCAAGGTGCTCTACGGTGTGGCAGTTTTTCACAGAGACGCCTGACGACCGACGAACAGTGGTGTGCAACCTTTGTCGCGCCAAGATCAGCTGGGGAGGCACCACCAACAGCATGCGCAGGCATATGATGGCCAAGCACCCCACAAGGTGGGACAATGCCCGTTCACCGCCTCCGGTTTGCACCACTGCCTCTCCCCCTGTGCCCCAACCTGCCACTGAGATCCAACCCCCCTCTGAGGACACAGGCACTACCGTCTCCTGGCCTGCACCCACACCCTCACCTCCGCTGTCCTCGGCCCCATCCAGCAATGTCTCTCAGCGTAGCGTCCAGACGTCGCTAGCGCCACAGTTTGAGCGCAAGCGCAAGTACGACGCCACGCACCCGCACGCTCAAGCGTTAAACATGGACATTGCAAAATTGATCAGCCTAGAGATGCTGCCGTATAGGCTTGTGGAAACGGAGGCTTTCAAAAGCATGATGGCGGCGGCGGCCCCGCGCTACTCGGTTCCCAGTTGCCACTACTTTTCCCGATGTGCCGTCCCAGGCCTGCACGACCACGTCTCCCGCAACATTGTACGCGCCCTCACCAACGCAGTTACTGCCAAGGTCCACTTAACAACAGACACGTGGACAAGCACAGGCGGGCAGGGCCACTATATCTCCCTGACGGCACATTGGGTGAATTTAGTGGAGGCTGGGACAGAGTCAGAGCCTTGGACCGCTCACGTCCTACCCACCCCCCGAATTGCGTGCCCCAGGTCGGTGGTGGTATCTGCGGGGGTGTATGCTTCCTCCACTAAACCACCCTCCTCCTCCTCCTACGCAACCTCTGTCTCGCAATCAAGATGTGTCAGCAGCAGCATGTCGCCAGCAGTCGGTGTCACGCGGCGTGGCAGCACAGCGGTGGGCAAGCGTCAGCAGGCCATGCTGAAACTACTCAGCTTAGGAGAGAAGAGGCACACGGCCCATGAACTGCTGCAGGGTCTGACAGAGCAGACCGACCGCTGGCTTGCGCCGCTGAGCCTCCAATCGGGCATGGTCGTGTGTGACAACGGCCGTAAGCTGGTGGCGGCTCTGCAGCTCGGCAGTCTCACGCACGTGCCATGCCTGGCCCATGTGTTTAATTTGGTGGTTCAGCGCTTTCTGAAAAGCTACCCCCACTTGTCATACCTGCTCGGAAAGGTGCGCCGGATCTGCGCACATTTCCGCAAATCACACACGCACGCTGCCACCCTGCGGACCCTGCAACATCGGTTTAATCTGCCAGTGCACCGACTGCTGTGCGACGTGCCCACACGGTGGAACTCTACGCTCCACATGTTGGCCAGACTCTATGAGCAGCGTAGAGCTATAGTGAAATACCAACTCCAACTTGCGCGGCGCAGTGGGAGTCAGCCTCCTCAATTATTTACAGAAGAGTGGGCCTGGTTGGCAGCCATCTGCCAGGTCCTTGGAAAATTTGAGGAGTCTACCCAGGTGGTGAGCGGCGATGCTGCAATCATTAGCGTCACCATTCCTCTGCTATGCATCTTGAGAAGTTCCCTGCAAAGCATAAAGGCAGACGCTTTGCGCTCGGAAACAGAGCCGGGGGAAGACAGTATGTCGCTGGATAGTCAGAACACCCTCCTGTCTATATCTCAGCGCGTTCAGGAGGAGGAGGAGGAGCATGAGGAGGAGGGGGAAGAGACAGCTTGGTCCACTGCTGACGGTACCCATGCTGCTTGCCTGTCATCCTTTCAGCGTGTATGGCCTGAGGAGGAGGAAGAGGAGGAGGAGGAGGATCCTGAAAGTGATCTTCCTAGTGAAGACAGCCATGTGTTGCGTACAGGTACCCTGGCACACATGGCTGACTTCATGTTAGGATGCCTTTCTCATGACCCTCGCGTTACACGCATTCTGGCCACTACGGATTACTGGGTGTACACACTGCTCGATCCACGGTATAAGGAGAGCCTTTGCACTCTCATTCCCGAAGAGGAAAGGGGTTCGAGAATGATGCTATACCACAGGGCGCTGGTGGACAAACTGATGGTAAACTTCCCATCCGACAGCGCTAGTGGCAGAAGGCGCAGTTCCGAGGGCCAGGTAGCAGGGGAGGCGCAGAGATCAGGCAGCATGTACAGCGCAGGCAGGGGAACATTCTCCAAGGCCTTTGCCAGCTTTATGGCTCCCCAGCAAGACTGTGTCACCACTCCCCAGTCAAGGCTGAGTCGGCGGGAGCACTGTAAAAGGATGGTGAGGGAGTACGTAGCCGATCGCACGACCGTCTTCCGTGATGCCTCTGCCACCTACAACTACTGGGTGTCGAAGCTGGACACGTGGCCTGAACTCGCGCTGTATGCCCTGGAGGTGCTTGCTTGTCCTGCGGCTAGCGTCTTGTCAGAGAGTGTGTTTAGTGTGGCTGGCCGACAGGCTTACACTCATCAAGATGAACAAAGCCTGGATTTCCCCAGACTTCTCTTCTCCACCAGCGGACAGCAGCGATACCTAAGCAATACGTAGGCTGCACCCGCGGATGGAAGCATCGTTCTCTCTCACCATCCAAAACGGGGACATTTCTGCTTCATCAATCTGTGTATAATATTCCTCCTCCTCCTCCTGCTCCTCCTCCTGAAACCTCACGTAATCACGTCGAACGGGCAATTTTTCTTAGGGCCACAAGGCTCACTCATATAATTTTTCTAAACAATTTTTATACGTTTCAATGCTCTTAAAAGCGTTGAAACTTTAACTTGAACCAATTTTTCGTTAAACTGGGCTGCCTCCAGGCCTAGTTACCACTTAAGCCACATTAACCAAAGCGATTAATGGGTTTCACCTGCCCTCTTGGTTGGCCATGGCCAATTTTTTGGATGTACATTAGTACTGTTGATACAGCAATTTTTGTGGGCCCTCGCCTACAGTGTAATCAAATGAATTTTTAGCCCACCTGCATTACAACTGACGTTACATCCGCTGTGTTGGGCAATGCAATGGGATATATTTATGTACCGCCGGTGGCTTCCTGGCACCCACCCATGCTGTGGGTCCACAGAGAATTATAAATGCATCTGTTTCCACATCTAAAGAACCCCAGTCAGACTGGGGCATGCAGTGTGGGCCGAAGCCCACCTGCATTAAGCACGACATTACTACCTCAGCTGTGTTGGGCAATGCAATGGGATATTTTTATGTACCGCCGGTGGGTTCCAGGGAGCCACCCATGCTGTGGGTCCACAGGGAATTATAAATGCATCTGTTTCCACTTCTAAAGAACCCCAGTCTGACTGGGGCATGCAGTGTGGGCCGAAGCCCACCTGCATTAAGCACGACATTACTACCTCAGCTGTGTTGGGCAATGCAATGGGATATATTTATGTACCGCCGGTGGCTTCCTGGCACCCACTCATGCTGTCGGTCCACAGAGAATTATAAATGCATCTGTTTCCACATTTAAAGAACCCCAGTCAGACTGGGGCATGCAGTGTGGGCCGAAGCCCACCTGCATTAAGCACGACATTACTACCTCAGCTGTGTTGGGCAATGCAATGGGATATTTTTATGTACCGCCGGTGGCTTCCTGGCACCCACCCATGCTGTCGGTCCACAGGGAGTTGTAAATGCATCTGTTTCCACATCTAAAGAACCCCAGTCAGACTGGGGCATGCAGTGTGGGCCGAAGCCCACCTGCATTAAGCACGACAGTACTACCTCAGCTGTGTTGGGCAATGCAATGGGATATTTTTATGTACCGCCGGTGGGTTCCAGGGAGCCACCCATGCTGTCGGTCCACAGGGACTTCACAATAGGGAGTTGTACCTGCCTGTGTCTATGAATTAAAAACCGCGGTCTGACTGGGGCATGCAGACACCTTGACAGAATGAATAGTGTGTGGCACATAGGTTCCCCATTGCTATGCCCACGTGTGCAGCTCCTGATGGCGGTGGCACAGGATTATATTTCTCATTGCTTCTGTACAGCATTGTGGGCTATCGCCCCGCCCCTTTTAAAGAGGGTCGCTGCCTAGCCGTGCCAACCCTCTGCAGTGCGTGCCTGCGGTTCCTCGTCATGGCAGACGCACTTATAAATAGACATGAGGGTGGTGTGGCATGAGGGCAGCTGAAGGCTGTGCAGGGACACTTTGGTGTGCGCTGTGGGGGGGAGGGGGGCGGTTGGGCAGCATGTAACCCAGGAGAAGTGGCAGCGGAGTGTCATGCAGGCAGTGATTGTGCTTTGTTGGAGGTAGTGTGGTGCTTAGCTAAGGTATCCATTGCTAATGAGGGCTTTTCAGAAGTAAAAGTTGTTGGGAGGGGGGGGGGGGGCACTCTTGCCGGTATTGTGGCTTAATAGTGGGACCTGTGAACTTGAGATGCAGCCCAACATGTAGCCCCTCGCCTGCCCTATCCATTGCTGTGTCGTTCCCATCACTTTCTTGAATTGCCCAGATTTTCACACATGAAAACCTTAGCGAGCATCGGCGAAATACAAAAATGCTCAGGTCGCCCATTGACTTCAATGGGGTTCGTTACTCGAAACGAACCCTCGAGCATCGCGATAATTTCGTCCCGAGTAACGAGCACCCGAGCATTTTGGCGCTCGCTCATCTCTAGTGGGTATGCTTATCCGTGATGATTCCCCCAGCCACACTAAACACACTCTCTGACAAGACGCTAGCCGCAGGACAAGCAAGCACCTCCAGGGCATACAGCGCGAGTTCAGGCCACGTGTCCAGCTTCGACACCCAGTAGTTCTAGGGGGCAGAGGCGTCACCGAGGATGGTCGTGCGATCGGCTATGTACTCCCTCACCATCCTTTTACAGTGCTCCCGCCAACTCAGCCTTGACTGGGGACCGGTGACACAGTCTTGCTGGGGAGCCATAAAGCTGGCAAAGGCCTTGGAGAATGTTCCCCTGCCTGCGCTGTACATGCTGCCTGATCTCTGCGCCTCCCCTGCTACCTGGGCCACGGAAATGCGCCTTCGGCCACTAGCGCTGTCGGATGGGAAGTTTACCATCAGTTTGTCCACCAGCGCCCTGTGGTATAGCATCATTCTCGAACCCCTTTCCTCTTCGGGAATGAGAGTGGAAAGGCTCTCCTTATACCGTGGGTCGAGCAGTGTGTACACCCAGTAATCCGTAGTGGCCAGAATGCGTGTAACGTGAGGGTCACGAGAAAGGCATCCTAACATGAAGTCCGCCATGTGTGCCAGGGTACCTGTACGCAACACATGGCTGTCCTCACTCGGAAGATCACTTTCAGGATTCTCCTCCTCCTCCTCCTCCTCCTCCTCCTCCTCCTCTGGCCATACACGCTGAAAGGATGACAGGCAAGCTGCATCTGTACCCTCAGCAGTGGGCCAAGCTGTCTCTTCCCCCTCCTCCTCCTCCCCCCCTCCTCCTCAGCGCGCTGAGATATAGACATGAGGTTGCTCTGACTATCCAGCAACATACTGTCTTCCCCCGCCTCCATTTCCGATTCCAAAGCGTCTGCCTTTATGCTTTGCAGGGAACTTCTCAAGAGGCATAGCAGAGGAATGGTGACGCTAATGATTGCAGCATCCCCGCTCAGCATCTGGGTAGACTCCTCAAAGTTTCCAAGGACCTGGCAGATGGCTGCCAACCAGGCCCACTCTTCTGTAAATAATTGAGGAGGCTGACTCCCACTACGCCGCCCATGTTGGAGTTGGTATTCCGCAATAGCTCTACGCTGCTCATAGAGTCTGGCCAACATGTGGAGCGTAGAGTTCCACTGTGTGGGCACGTCGCACAGCAGTCGGTGCACTGGCAGATTAAACCGATGTTGCAGTGTCCGCAGGGTGGCAGCGTGTGTGTGGGACTTGCGGAAATGTGGGCAGAGCTGGCGCACCTTTCCGAGCAGGTATGACAAGTGTGGGTAGCTTTTCAGAAAGCGCTGAACCACCAAATTAAAGACATGGGCCAGGCATGGCACGTGCGTGAGGCTGCCGAGCTGCAGAGCCGCCACCAGGTTACGGCTGTTGTCACACACGACCATGCCCGGTTGGAGGCTCAGCGGCGCAAGCCAGCGGTCGGTCTGGCCACCCCTGGCCACCCCTGGCCACCGCACTGGCTCGGCCTGTGCCCACACCCTGACTTGGGCCTCCGCGTCCTCGCCCGCGTCCACGTCTTATAGGCCTACCCCTACCCCTCAGCATGGTGTATTACCAGTAGTGCAGAAACAGAACGCTGTAATTAAATGTGCCGCTTATTGGCCTGTGGTTGGAGGCTGACTTCGTTTACGGAAATAATTTGGCGCAAGCCTGCTGTAACACTTAGCTGGCTGCGTATGATTTTGTAGAACTACTACACCCAGCACACACAGACCCAGAACACTGAGCACAGTGACAGGCAGGCCAAATAGATTTTTTGCCCAAATTTTTTTAGCAAAGGCCCACTGCCTATATTCAATCAATAATATTAATATGTCTTCTGTCCCTGCCTACGCACTTCTGTCCCTGGAGTATGTCACAGAACTGCAGAGTGTTGCACTCTCAACTGCAACACAGCGGTGATTTCCGAGCCCAGACAGAGCCAGGAAATAATTTGGCGCAAGCCTGCTGTAACACTTAGCTGGCTGCGTATGATTTTGTAGAACTACTACACCCAGCACACACAGACCCAGAACACTGAGCACAGTGACAGGCAGGCCAAATAGATTTTTTGCCCAAATTTTTTTTAGCAAAGGCCCACTGCCTATATTCAATCAATAATATTAATATGTCTTCTGTCCCTGCCTACGCACTTCTGTCCCTGGAGTATTACTGCAGGGCGCAATGCTCTGCACGGCCGATATACCAAAAAAAAAAAATGTGCAACACTGCAAAAAGCAGCCTCCACAGTACTGCACACGGTTAGATGTGGCCCTAAGAAGGACCGTTGGGGTTCTTGAAGCCTACAATAACTCCTAACACTCTCCCTATAGCAGCTCCAACACGATAGCACTTTCCCTCCTCTATGTCAGAACGCATCTGTGGCGAGCCGCGGGAGGGGCCGTTTTTTATACTCGGGTGACACCTGATCTCGCCAGCCACTCACTGCAGGGGGGTGGTATAGGGCTTGAACGTCGCAGGGGGAAGTTGTAATGCCTTCCCTGTCTTTCAATTGGCCAGAAAAGCGCGCTAACGTCTCAGAGATGAAAGTGAAAGTAACCCGAACATCGCGTGGTACTCGTTACGAGTAACGAGCATCTCGAACACGCTAATACTCGAACGAGTATCAAGCTCGGACGAGTACGTTCGCTCATCTCTAGTTAGGAGACATATGATGGCACTTATAGCGCATACTGATATTTAATATTATTTTTTACCTTTAGCATATTCAGCAAAATTCATAACCCTATGCGCTCCATTGTAGAAATTGTAGAGTTCATACTATCTTACAAGTCTTGTGTCACATATTTTCCTATGCATTCAGCTTATACCATAGAATGCTGACCTTTTTTTATGATTTTCTGTATATATATATATATATATATATATATATACACCCACACAAAATCATAAAACTAAGGTCATCGTTATAAGTTACATACTATTAGAATAAGCTGAATACATAGGAAAGTAAAACAAGACTTGTAAGATAGTATGAACTATACAAATGGGAATAAAATCGAACTTTATTTTAACGACATCACACACACACACATATATATATAAAGCTGAAAGCCCTCACTGACTGACTGACTGACTGACTGACTGACTGACCGACTGAGTGACTGACTGACTGACTGACTGACTGACTCGCCAAAAGTTCTCCAGCTTCCCGATGTCGTAGAAACATGAAATTTGGCGCAAGCATAGATTATCTCCAAAATAGGAAAAGAAATTGGGTCCCAACTCGATTATTCAATTCTAGCGCAAAAGAATTGGCGTCGAAATTTAACGTACATAATCTAAATCACTCACTTCCCAATGTCATAGAAACGGGAAATTTGGCACGAGCATTGATTATGTCATAAATAGGAAAAGTTAATAGGTCCCAATTCCATTATTCAATTCTAGCGCAAAAGAATTGGCGTCACAATTTTACGTGTGGAATGTAATTTTTTCACTTTCCGATGTCATAGAAACAGGAAATTTGGCACGAGCATTGATTATGTCATAAATAGGAAAAGCTAATGGGTCCCAACTCCATTATTCAGTTCTATGCCCAAAAGAATTAGCGTCCAAATTTTACGTACGGAATCTAATTTTCTCACTTTCCGGTGTCATAGAAACGGGAAATTTGGCACGATCATTGATTATGTCATAAATAGGAAAAGCGAATGGGTCCCAACTCGATTATTCAATTCTATGTGCAAAAGAATTAGCGTCCAAATTTTACGTGCGGAATGTAATTTTTTCACTTTCCGGTGTCATAGAAACAGGAAATTTGGCATGAGCATTGATTATGTCATAAATAGTAAAAGCTAATGGGTCCCAACTCGATTATTCAATTATATGCGCAAAAGAATTAGCGTCCAAATTTTACGTACGGAATCTAATTTTCTCACTTTCCGGTGTCATAGAAACGGGAAGTTTGGCACGAGCATTGATTATGTCATAAATAGGAAAAGCTAATGGGTCCCAACTCGATTATTCAATTCTATGCGCAAAAGAATTAGCGTCGAAATTTTACGTGCGGAATGTAATTTTCTCACTTTCCGGTGTCATAGAAACGGGAAATTTGGCACGAGCATTGATTATGTCATAAATAGGGAAAGCTAATGGGTCCCAACTCCATTATTCAATTCTATGCGCAAAAGAATTAGCATCCAAATTTTACATACATAATCCAAATCTCTCACTTCCCAATGTCATAGAAACATGAAATTTGGCACAAGCATTGATTGTGTCATAAATATGAAAAGTTAATAGGTCCCAACTCGATTATTCAATTCTAAGCGCAAAAGAATTAGTGTCCAAATTTTATGTACGTAATCTAATTCTCTCACTTCCTGATGTCATTTTATATGAAGGAAACGTCGCATGGTTTCCTCCACGTGGTGTTTCCTGGGTAACGCAGAGAACTATGCAAAATGGTGAACATATGTTTTTCCTCAGTATCTCTAAAGTAACCACGACTTCATAAGATTTTCCGTGTGAACACCAGAGAAACACCAGTACCAAATTAACTCGGGCGAAGCCGGGTATATCAGCTAGTATATATATATATATATATATATATATATATATATATATATATATATATATGTAATTAAAATAAAGATGCTTCTTATACTCATTTGTATAGCATGCATTTGGGTGCATGAACATTGTAGAATATACACTGTAAGGTTAAAACATTGATGCCCGCAGTCATTTACCTTATGATATATTTGTTGACTCTCAGGTAGCAAGATCTGTAAATATACTGCTAGTCATATAGTCATGTCGGTAGGAAGTTAGGAGTCCTGAAGGTAAAAGATCTGCAGGTCCCCATAAATCATTTTATTTCAATATGGTACTTGTATTTATGAAAAGGAAATAGAATGCTGATGTACCATCTGTGAGCTGCTGAAAGTTTTATGAGAGGTGCATCATTATGCCAATATTAATTTGAAGGGTGAAATACCACGGATTCAGCTGGTGCGACTGGCAGAATGGCAATTCCTCCAAGACTATGTAGGACACATGCTGCCTGTTCTAAACCAAATCTGTCTGCTCTCCTACTTCATAGCAGTGCTGAGATAAAAGGCGATTGCTGGGCGAGACAAAGAAATAAAATCTAGGCTGCTTTACATATAATTTATGAAGGATCCATTTTTCTTAAAGGGACAGTTCAGCTGATAAGAATCCATGGTATAGGGGATATATGTTAGTTTGGTGGGGTCTGAACACTGGGACTGCTGCAAATTGCTAGACAAAGGGATTGCAGTCCGTCTTGTCAGCAAGACCACAGTGAGAAATTTGTATGGAGCGGTTGTCGAGCTTGTACATTGCCCTTCCATACTGCTCTATGGGGTTATGTAAATTGCAGAGCTGCGATAAGTTAGTTTGTTTTGCAGTAACGGTGTCTTTTAATACCTAATCATTACTGCTGCACGTTCTTTGTCATTTTACTAAATAGGCACTTTATTAGAGACACCGATCTAGTAGGGAGTTGGACCTCCTTTGGCCTTCAGAACCGCAGCAGTTTGTTGTGGAGTAGATGCCATTAGATTTTGATACCGTTCTGCAGGAATATCATCCCATGCGGACAGGAAGCGTCTTGCATATGCCACAAATTAGATGAAGTAAAGGCCCTTTTAGATACAACGATTTTCGCTCAAAAATCGCTCAAAGCTGTCCTTTGAGCGATAATCGTTGTGTCTAACTGCACTGACATAATGCTGTTTTCGTTAAGCCGTCGCTGATCTCAGCATGCTGAAAGATCAGCGATCAGTTATCAGGAATTCACAGTGGGATACAGCTGATACTATTTTCAGCTGTATGCTGCTCCCTGAAGACAGGTGGGGTATGAAGAACACAACAGTCCAGCTGTGTTCTTCATACCCCACTCGGAGCGCTCAGCTGTATAACAGCTGGGGCACTCTGAGCAGAGAACAGCTGGATGCAGAAGACAAGTGGCCCCGCTTGTCTTCTGCATTTCCCGCTTGGAGCGCTCGGCTGTATAACAGCCGATGGCTCCGAGTGGGGAACTGCTGGATGCAAAAGACAAGTGGCCCCGTTTGTCTTCTGCATCCCCTGCTCAGAGCGCCCGGCTCAATGTTTGAGCGATCACCTTGCACTGTAAAGAACACAACGATTATCGCTCAAAAATCTCTCAAAAGATTTTTTGAGCGATAATCGTGTCTAAACCAAGCTTTACAGTCCATTGACTGCAATGCAAGCTGTCCATGCGGAATCCGCACAGAAATAGAGCATGCTGCGATTTTTCCTCTGCTTCGGATTCTGCAATACAAATCCGCCCATGTGCAGCCGGCTTTAGTTGGAGCATCAGCATTTTATTTGCCTGCCGTTTGCTTATAGACTCATTCAGAAGAGCGTTTTTATGTGGCTATTTTGCCACAATAAAAAAATCAGATGAAAATCGTGACCATATGAGGCATTGGATTCCAATGCATTCATTCATATGGGCAATTTATGGGCATGTGAACAAATCACAATGTCAAAATGCCGAACATTTACAGTCAACAATTTTTCAGGCTGCGTCAAAAGATAAGTCTTGTCCTATCTTTTGACGAAAAACACTGGAGGCTCCCATAGACTCCTAATAGAGCTGAAAAAAAAAGTGAGGGGGAGGGAGTTTACCTGCGTCTGGCGCTCGGAAACGAAGACAGCTGCCTCTATTTAAGCTATTAGAAGGATTTCTGCTGACCGATGGAATTTGTGCTGCAGCATATTTTTCACGTGATACTCCTGTGTGAATGGATGAGAAAACGCTAATTAATCTCGGGACTCAATCGCGGTTATTCTTCACTGATGCGATTTTTGGCCTGTGTGATTGAGTCCTAACTATGCACTACCTGTTCATCAGAACAATTCTTGACTTTCTCCTCTAACCCCTTTTGTTGACAAGTTGTTTCTGTCCTCAGGATCACTAGATGTTTTCCTCAATTACACCATTCTCAGTATACTCACCACACTATTGCACAAGAAAACCCCACAAGGTTGGCAGTGAAATTCTGGCCCTGTTTAGTCTAGCACCAATGGTCAGGCTTTGTTTTCACTTTTTCAGATCGCTCCGTTGTCCCATTGTAATGTGAATTCATAACAAAACTGATCCATGAAAATCTCCCTCACTTGATTTTATACTACACTCTGGGGTCATGTGTCTAATATCCATACAGAAAAACACCAATCGTGAGAAGGTAGTTGTCTCTAATAAAGTGGCCATCTGGTGGATTTGGCATACAAGTTTCTACCCTGCCACCAGAAATGCACTTCTAAGCTCTTGCTCATGACCTGAAGGTTGTGAGTTCAATCCCCGCTTGGTTCAGGTAGCCAACTCAAGGTTGACTCATCTTTCTGAGATTGGTAAAATGAGTATCCAGCTTGGTGGGGGTAATAAATAGTAAAGTTGGCACCATACAAATATCAAGATTTATTTTTTATATGAAGTCTTGTCCATTGTTTCCACAACAGCCCGTTGGTTGACACGTCTCCATGCACTATGTCACTATGTCACGTGACGTGTCATCTCAATATTGGGAATGTCATGTCAGGATGCTGCATGAATCTCGATTTGGCCATTTTTTGAATTTAGAAAAAGAACTTTAGAAATGGCGGTGGGATACAATTTGGCCTATATACTCACGGGGTATATATTATGGATGATTATTTTACAAAATTTAGTAACCCTCTTCTCCGCAGTCTAGGACAACGCTGCTGCTATTTACTGCTGTGTAGGGGAAAGAGATGAAAACCGCTCCGAGGCTCAGCTGAGGGTCGAATCACTGAGCATGATAATGAAGGTGAATTGTTATTATTTCAGCGCTATAGAATAACATTGAGTCCATAAAGGTGAACTAAAGTTGAACAAGTATTTTTCCATTTCCTGTGAGGACAGTTTCGGTTTTCTCGTCTCTTCATCCCAGAATGTACTTTCATTAATTCCAAGCGAAGTTAATGGAACATGCTTAATACATTAATTTACAATATCATTATATGTATATTATGTTCTCTTCCATTTTCATTATTTATAAGCATTCTTGTTCAAGGAGATGCTAGTCTAAGAGTCACCCTCGGATATGTTCAGAATTGCTGTGTGACAAAATGAACTGAGTTTTTTTCTTTCTCGGAAATTGAGATTGTGTCCTTGGAGCACCCATATGAAGAACATGCATTTGCAAGTCAAGAACCCTGTGTGACTAATGTTTACTTCCAATACATTTGAAGATCCTGCCTGCTAACATCAGTGACATTTTACATACCGTTCCTGCAGTCGTGATGTCTAGTCCACCCATAAAAGTCCTCACTTAAACCATTCATTCTTCACTTTATGTTTCAAACACTTAATGCGCCAGTTTATTTATTTGCGTAATTTATTAATCCTTGCCATGAAAGAAAATGTGTCTAGAAGTCATCATACAGCGCTGTGTTATTACTGCATATTTGTATGTACCGTGAATGTATAATACAAGCCAGTGAAATATATGGAAATATAAAGAATTCTTGCATGGTTGTTGATTCCGCCGGATCACCACTTGGGAAATTTTGGTTCCGTTTGTTGTTTACATACAGATTTTCGAAAAAGAAAAGCATATAGGAAGATGCTAGAAAAAAAACTCCAGACCCAATGCATGCTGGGATTTTTGAAAGAAACACCATAGAACTAAAAAAAAAAGCAATAAGGCCGGTTTCACAAGGCTGACAAAATCGTGGGTTTCCTCGCGATGTAACGGCGCTACAAATCACATGTATGTGAACCCCATGCTTTCCAGTGAGTTCCTTCACATGGGTGTGATTGGTTCATCATGTGCTGGCTCTGTTTGGCCTAGCCGCGGCGCTCGAGTACCAATCAGAGGCAGAGCCTCCTGGAGGCGGGGTTTTTCAAACTCCTGACCAGGAAGTCTTGCCTGAAGACAGGTGTCGGGGACCTGCAGATAAGACGTGTGGCAGAGTGGACAGCGGCTGTTAAGTGTTTTTTTTTATGCACCTAGGGCTTACTTTCGGGGTAGGGCTTATATCTTACGCTCCCCCCCAAATCCTGGCAAAATAGAGTGCTACAAAGTCGCGCGACTTTGTAGTGACACAAAATCGCGATATCTCCATGCGAAAATGCAGCGATATTACACAGAACACCGAGTGCTTTTTGCCATATAAAAGCACAACAAAATATACCTGCAGCTAAAGTGCTAAAAACAGTGTTTTTGTAAAAAAGTCAATGTGTTAGACCAGCCTAAAAGATCCTTTACACAGTCATATGTGTTTTTGCGCATGCATCAGCGCAACATATTTATGCTATGAATGGGGCTTTTTTTGGGTGCACATTGCCACATTTTACTGTACCTTTTGCGCTGAGGACACAATCACGCCCCGATTTAAATAACTGTTTAGTTTGAGTTCCGGATGTGTTCTTTTTCCTGCAGAATTGTGCAGTGTATTCTGAGTGCATTTGTGCACCCCGTATAGACCTCTATGGGGACTCTTGCTGTGTAAATGGACTCTGTGTTTTTTGCGAAATGCTCATGCAATAATAGGGAGTGTGAACGAACCTATTGAGTCTTATTGGTTGTATTCTCTGCGCATGCAAATACGTCCGTGTGAAGGAGCCCTGAGGGCAGTTTTATACACCGTGTTTTATGGATAAATGCAACATTTTTAGTGGAGTTTTTTCTGGTGTTTTTTGCAGCAAAAAGTACTGTGAGCAGATATTAATTCAACAGAGAAATGGGAAAAACACTCTACAAAAAGTGCATTTTTTCAGGGCGGGGTGGGTGTTTGTTATATTCTATGGGTCCCATAAACTAGAGGTATGAGCTTACAGGAAAGGGGCTTCACAGTCCAGGGGTGCGATTTCTATACTCAGCTGTCTTCCTGGTCTATTGCTGTCCACCCACAAAGCCACCACAAAGTGCAGTCAGTGGCCCCCTTCACTTCATTGTGTGCACACGCTGTCCTGTCATTGTAGACCAAGAGGTGGCTCTATGGGTGGACAGTGAAGAAACGGGGAGGCAGTTAAGGGCTCCTGCAGACGAGCATCTTTGAACGTGTAAAATCGCTCACGGAAATCCATTGATTTCAATGTGTTCCCTCGCATTCTGCGTTTTTGCGCTCAATTTTTGTGCACCGAAATATACACGATGTGCTCTATTTTTGTGCACATTTGCACACCCTAGGCATTATAGGAGTCTATGGGGGTGCGCATCCCATTCGCATAAAGTCACACACGGAACTGTGCAATTTTGCAGTGTTAATTGATAACACCGGGTGTGTCCTACACCGATGTGAACAAGCCCGGCAGTGTAAAAAAGTACAATAACCAGCGCTGCTTCCTGTGTAAAAGCGCCATCATGTCATGCTGTTGCGGGCGTATATACGCCTATGCTTGTCTGCCGGCGCCCTAACTATAAAAATCACAGTCGCGGACTCTGAGCTCCTGACATAAGATGTGACAGGTTCCCTTTAACGGTGCATTTATACAGGTGATTTTCCCGCACGATTTCTGTGCATTCTGAAATCGCACAGGAAAAGAACTCCTCGTTTCTGATTGGTGCAGTTACATGTGCGATTTTTCTTGTGAGAAGTGATGCGAGAGAAAAATTGCAGCATAGCTTATTTTTGGGTGATTCTGTTGAAGATTCACCATTCCTCCACATGGGAGGAAAAAAGAAATAAAAATCGCACCACGCTTGCATGTACATGTGAGTTGATGTGCGTGTGATGTAACGTGTTTTTGCTCCAATAGAGAATAATCGGCGATTTTCACATGTGTGAGAATCAGAAGTGCAGCAATGCGAGTGGGATGCGATTTCCTCGTAAAACACATCGCACTTACATAAACATTGTGAGTTTCTCAGACCAATGTTGGCCATGGAAATGCAACTTATGTCAGTAGGTTTTTTTGCAATTGTAGCAGGTGGATTGGCGATTTTTTTTTATGCCTTTTGGCGCAGGCTTCTCTATAGGAATAAGAGGCAGAACAAAACATATGTAAAAAGTGTAAAAAAATGCCATCCAAAAAAAAGCCTCTATAACTGGACAAGTTGAAAGGTTATTGGCTTTTTTACATGCGTTTTTTAGGGAAGCCTGAGGGTGCATTCAGACGACCGTATATCGGCTGGGTTTTCACGCCCAGCCGATATACGGCGTCTCTCTCTGCAGGGGGAGGAAGCTGGAAGAGCTGGGAACAGTGCTCTGAGCTCCCGCTCCCTCTCTGCCTCCTCTCCACCCCCTCTCTGCCCCTCTGCACTATTTGCTATGAGAGGAGGCGGAACAGGGTGGGGATAAGTTACGGTAATTAGCTCCGCCTCTGTCCCGCCTCTCCTAATTGAAAATAGTGCAGGGGGTGGAGAGGAGGCAGAGAGGGGGCGGGAGCTCAGAGCTCTGCTCCTAGCTCTTCCAGCCTCCTCCCCCTGCAGAGAGAGACGCCGTATATCGGCTGGGCGTGAAAACCCAGCCGATATACGGTCGTCTGAATGCACCCTTAGGCTGGGTTCTCAAGGGGCAGAATCCCACCAAAAATCTTGTGGTTTTGCCAAAGAAAAAAAACGCGAGATCTCCGCCAGGAAAGCGCCGCTTCAAAACTGATGGCACTTAGCCGCAGGTTTCGGAGCGGCTTGGCCACAGGCCTTTTTTTTGTTGTTGTGGCCTCACTGCTCTCTATGGGAGAGCCAGATGTAAAAAAAAAATGGACATGCTGCAGCCAGGGAATCCCCGCCACAGAGCCGACTTCTGCCAGCCTTGTAGCAAAGGATTGGCTATCCTGTGTGGATGAGATTTTTTACAAATCTCGTCTGCATGGCTGGCTAACCCCAGGATTAGCGGCCGCAGGCGGACTTTCCACTGCAAATCCACCCTGTGTGAACTCAGCCTTAGGGCTAATGCCCGCGTACGAATTATCACTGCGGAATTCACAGCCAGACACCCACCTCAAATTCCACAGCAATGTCCGTCCATAGACATGCTGTGTTAAATGATTCTTCCCTGCCCACGAGCAGAAATCAACTATCGCGGCATGTTCTATTTTGTGCGGAAAATCGCATGGACCGTTTCCATTGCAGTCAATGGAAGCCATCCATCCCGTGATATTCTGCGCAGTGGGCACAGCAATAGTATCGCAGGAATCTGCATCAAAGCCCAGTGCGTCATGCCCTGCACTGCAGATGTGTGCCGACTCACCGGGCGAGACACTTGCTGCAGATGCAGACCGGTAAGTATGTGTTTTCTGGGGGGCGCCGGGTCTGATTTTGCTGCAATATTTCAGTCAGAATCCAACCCAGGAGTGGGCATGAGGCCCTTAGGTCGAATGCCCACGTACGGATTATCGCTGCAAAATTCGGGGTCAGACACCCACTGCGAATTCTGCAGCAATGTTCGTCCATAGACATGTTGTGGTAAACGATTCTTCCATGCCAACAAGCGGAAATCAACTGCAATTTTACGCTCGTGGGGGAGAATCGCAGCATGTTCTATTCTGTGCGGAAAATTATATGGACAGCTTCCATTGCAGTCAATGGAAGCCGTCTGTCCAACGATAATTCTGCAGTGAGCACTGCAGAAGTACAGCGAGAAGCCACGTCACAGCCCAGCGCCAGCTGCACATTTGCACCAACTCGCCAGGCAAGACACTCGCGGTGGATCCAGAGAGGTGAGTATGGGGTCTCTGGGGGTGCCAGGTTTGATTCTGCTGCGATATTTTGCAGGTGGAATCCGACCCGGCCGTGGGCATGAAGTCATAAGAACGAATTTCATGGTTACGTGCCTTGCAACTGTGCTAACAATGTTACTATGTAGGCTTCAATACTGTCATGCAGAAGACGAAATTTTACTGACAACAAGGGGAATCTTGAAAACTTCATTATAAATTGGCAGATATAATAAAAACAAGAAATTCCCCTGAACATGTTATTATAACAGGAATATGGTAAAAACAGCAAACACAGCAATCAGCGAGTCATTTCCTCCTTTGTCTATATGCTCTGACAGGTTCTGGCCCTCAGCAGCTGTCTATTCTGCTTTATGGTTAATTCTTGCCGCACTCTTCTCACTCTGCTTACTTCGTTCAATGGCTCCGTTCTTTCCTTTATTAGCAAATATCACCTAAAGGATGTCTTACTCTGAACAAAATAACTAAGGGGAATTATTTTAATTGATAGCACCCACTAATGCTCTTTTATGTCTGCACCTTCATGCTTGATGTAATCTGTATCAATCTTTATGATATGTGCATTATATAAAGAAATGTGTTATTGTAATGCATGCAATCACATATTACACATTCCTATGATAATCTGCTGCTGCTCTGCTCTCTACTTATTACTCCTCTCACAAAGAATGGGATGTGGAAACAACTGCAAGTTGAATCATCGATAAACATAAAATGACCAAGGATGCTGATTTATAGACTAATATAGTGGCAGAAGAATCTAATGAGAGGCTAATATAGCCTGACTAATTTCCTTCTATGACAGAATCACCGACTGGGTTGATCTGGGAAATGTAGTATATCTTGACTTTGGTAAAGCATTTAACAAAGTATCTCATACCATCCTTATTGAAAAAATGACCAAACATGGGATTGGCAATGTAGTGGGCCAGAGTTAACATGGGGCCCCTCCATAAGTAAAAAAAGTGTTTGTCTTGTGCCTATGTGTTGTCAGTGGCTTCTTTGTTGCATGAATTTGATGTGTATTGCACCTCTGCAGCACTGAATGAGTTACTGTCTGGGTTATGTCTGGAAAATGTACCTTGTTTGTCATGTGACCATGTCATATATATGTGATTGCAAGGTGGAATAGAAGAGAGAGTCTAGTAGTCTATGCAAGTGAGTAAGTTGGTCTTGCAAGGGAGTGTGGAGGCTGGAAGCAGACTGGAGGAAGCAAGGAACTTCTAATTAGCAGGAGAGACTGTGCCTTCTCTTGTGAGGAGCCCCAGGATGGAAGAGGCAGAACGATTGCCTTGTGTGTGCCTTAGGCCCAATTCATCCAAGCTTTCCTTCTATTAACATGGAGGACTGAGAGAGTGAGAGGAACTGCCATGAACCGCTGAGTACCTTTTCCATAAATGTGAGTGTTAATTGGTAGAGAGCTGGAGAGAGAGAGAAGGAGAGTGGCCGGGAACAGAACCCTGCAGAAAACTTGGACTGTGGACTCATCTGTCATCCTGTGATTCCTCTCCATCACACCACTAATTTGCCTGCACCAGTGTCCTGATGGCTTATGTAAGGTGTTGAACTGTTAACCGTTACAAGTAAACAAGCACTGCCGACCGTTCACGATTCTGCTCTGAAATGTTATCTCTGTGTGTGGGCTACTTTATTCAACCATACAGATTCACCACAAAGGACGGAATGGTGGTGTCACAAGTGACAACGAGAACTTAAGAACCGCAGCTTGGGTTAACCTGTGAAACTCCTCCAGTAGTAACTTGGTCAGGTACCATGCTGCCCACAGGGGAGGAGATGGTAGAGCTCCATGACAAGGTCTCAATCTACCCCGCTATCTCCTCAGCTGTGAGCCCGCTCCTCGGACGCTGCAATAAGGCAACTGTTATGTGGATTAACAACTGGCTGAGTGATCGTACTCAAAGAGTGATCATAAATGGCTACACATCCAATTGGATGAATGTATCAAGTGGGGTACCACAAGGCTCTGTCCTAGTGTTGTTCAACATTTTATAAATGATCTGGAGGAGGGAATTGATGGGAAACTGATCAAATTTGATGACAACACAAAGCTAGGAAGGATAGCTAGAGAAGAGAGAGAGGATTTAAACAGATCTAGAAAAGCTTGAACAGTGGGCGGCGAGTAACAGAGTGGTATTTAACAAGAAGAAATGCAAAGTCCTACATCTTGGCAAGAAAAATGAAGCACATATAGAATGGGAGGAACTGTGCTAAGCAGCAGCACATGCAAAAAAGTCTTGGGTATACTAATAGATTATAGACTGAACATGAGTCAACAATGTGATGCAGTAGCCAAAAAGGCAAACACAATTCTGGGATGTATTAAGAGAAGCATAGAGTCTAGATCACGTGAGGTAATTATCCTCCTCTAGTCTTCCTTAATCAGAGCTCAACTGGAATACCGAGTCCAGTTTTGAGCACCCCAATTTAAAAAAGACATAGACAAACTGAAGCAAGAGAAGAGAAGAGCTACCAAGATGGTGAGTGGTCTGCAAATCATGTCTTATGAGGAAACGTTAAGGGATCTGGGAATGTTTAGCTTGAAATAAAGAAAAATAGGCCACAAACATATTCGCCATAAAATCCTCATTTCTTACACACTGGTTTTTATCAGGAATTGCTGTAGTATTACTGTGGACTTACAAATGATGAAATCCGCAAATACGGCAGCACAGCATATCTACGCACGAACAAGGTTTGAAGTGTAACGTAATTAGCCTGTTGTGCATGTGATTGTGTATATTACTGTAATTATTGCACACGCAGGCCCAGTTCACATGCGTGTGCGACACAGCCATTTTTGTGGAATGAATAATATAAAATTAAGAACAGCACTCAGATGTAATTATATCCAATATATTTGAACAAAGAAAATGGGGGACTCACCTGATGCCCATGGTCCGACCCAACTAATGGTCATCCCAATGCAGGATGCTGCGTCATTACAATTGTTACTTCTGGAAAACAGTCTGGACTCCCTGTGATTCCCAGTGTGAGATAAGTAAGCCTCTATTCCGGGATTTGGGGGATCTTCATGTACGGGGCCTTCCGAGAAAGTAAGTGATTTATACATTTTCTAATGAAAAATCTATAACTTGCCCTTTAAGGATCGCAGGACTCTCTTTTTTTATGTTTGTTTTTTGTATTTCTGTGTAATGGCTATTTAAAGCCTCCAGGCAGCCTCACATGAGGGTAAGCGCAAAAACGCACGTGATTACACAATGTTTCTGTGGCATTTTTGCTGTGCAAGAAGCAGGAAAATAGAGCAGAACCATTTTTTTGCACACGCAAGAAAAGTGCATACAAAACAAGGTTGTGAGAACAAACCAATTGAAATCAATAGGTTCTATTCTCTGTCTTTAGTGCATACAAATTTTTTGTGTCCAAACATGACCGTGTGCAGGAGCCATATTTCTACATGTAACTAGGACATGAGGACAGCAGAGAGTATGAGTGGATTTGTAAATATACTGTCCAGATCACATATGGAAGACATGACCTAGGAGCTAAAAATAAGGGAGATGGAATAATACCTCCACAGTGCCACCTATTGGAAGGCAGCATTCCTTCAAGCCAAAGTTAGACTCTTTATACAAGCCTTGTAATAATGACTGGGAATTAAAAGCAAAGCCAGACTTTATGTACAGACTCTCTGTACAAAAAGCTGTTTCAGGGTATTTGTCCTTCATCAGTGTACAGTAGGAGTCTGGCTATGCTAGTGAAACGCTATCTTTTCTCCTTAGGCAGCTGGACGGTGAGTGAGGTGATTCAAAAGGCCATTCATGCCCCTCTGGGTAATATGCAAATAAGGGAGATGGAATAATACCTCCACAGTGCCATCTATAGGCCTCTCACTAGCAAAGCCAGACTTCTACTTTACACTGATGAAGGGCAAATACCCTGAAACAGCTGTCTGTGCATGAAGGCTGGCTTTGCTTTTAATTCTCAGTCATTGTTACAAGACTTGTATAAAGAGTCTAATTTTGGCTTGAAGGAATGCTACCTTCCAATAGGTGGCACTTTGGAGGTATTATTCCATCTCCCTTATTTACATATTACCCAGAGGTGCATGAATGGCTTTTCGAGTCTTCTCACTCACCGTCTAGGTGCTCTCCCTAAGGAGAAAAGATAGCCTTTCTAACCTAGGAGCTACAGTAGAGACACATGATTGTTTGTGCAAATATGCTCACCACACAACAGATTATTTGTGCATGAATGAGGTTTGGAGAAGGCCATAATCAGGGTTTTGCATGACACACCTTTTCCGTGAAATTGAATGGCTAGTAAAGCCTAATAAGGGCCTGCTTTTTTCTTTTCCTGTGTTTTGAGCAGTATTTCACCCTCCTTGCATTTTTGCACACCTGCCATAGACTTCTATGGCAGTTTTGCCGAGCAAAACTCAGAAAGATATAGCAGGACCTATTTTCTGCAAAACGCGCTAATGAGAACGAACCCATTGAAATCAATGAGTTCTATTCTCTGTGTTTAACGTGCAAACATGGCTATATGATGCCGCCCTAAGAGCCAGTTGTCCAGCACTAAACTAATCAAAGAGGGACAGTATAAGCTTATTAAAAATTGTAACTTGCACATACCATGACTTATATCTAAATTGTTTGCCCAGCATTAGGCCGCCTGCAGACGGGTCGGCTGGATCCCGCTGCGAGAATTCTCGCAGCAGGACCCAACCTGAGCCCCTGCAGGGACCAGTGCGGCGCTCACCTCTCCCGTGGCTCTGGCTCTGTGATGTGCATGCGCAGAGCAGAGCCGGCGGCCCGGGAGTGACATTTCTGTGCGGGCCTCTGTGAGACCCACACGGAAATAGAGCCGCGGTCGTCTGCATAGGATTGTGTATTGTAATGCATTCCTTTACAGGAGGGCAGGGGCGGAAATTCTGCGGGAAATCCCGCCACAGAATTTCCGCCCGTGTGCAGGGAAGATATTCACTTGATGCTATTTACCTGTTTCTTCTGTGCAATGTGGACAGTCTGTGAGTCAGGATATTGCAGCAGAGTTTCCTGCAGTCCTATAAAAAACCATAAAGAACATATAGATGTATTTATCAATACAATTCAGCAAGTGAAGAATGGCCCTTTTTAACACATTTTCAATTATTATTTTGTTGCAGACTATGTAACATGTTTACATAATATTTCTACCACATAGAAACATAGTATCACATAGCACCTAGTGCACTAGGGACATGACACAGGCTGCTCTAGAGTTCCAAGAAGGCATATTGCATGGTAGCAAATTAAAAATGTAAGTGCCCGCTATGACTTCCTTGTATCTCTTACACTTTATTTAGCATCTTTCACCTTTCTTTCCAGCCACTCACATGCATTCACAAACAAGAATAAAATTGTTATTGCTACACAATAAAAAACATTGCAAGTGACATTCTGTGACTAACCAATTTCTCTTTCATTTTCCACTATCCATGGAGAATCTACCCATAGGGAATGTACTGAAATGTTAAGTTAGATGGCATTTGCTCTAGAGCACAGTTGCAGTCACTCAGCTGTCAAACGTTCCTTATGATGAAGGCTCTTGACACAATGGCTACTTTGTAACCACAAATTTTCATTCCAAAGTTGCTAATGTGACATTGACGCTAGCAGGTCTATGAACTATTTATGAAACTACGGCAGAACAGCAGACTTCTGTCATTAATATTTAGTTTGAGCTGACCATATAGAATTAGGATATGGTAGAAAGAGCACAATTTATGGAAAAACACACTGTCTATAATATTTTTCTAAAACACATTGGATGAAGTGTCAGAGCAGCTAATAGTATTGCACCACACAATTGTACACAGCTGTACACACATATATTGACATTACATAGACAAATGTTATAAGTATCCTTGAATTGCAGATCAGAACTACCCATCCAATAGTTATACTGAATTTAAAGGTTTTTTTCCCCAGGGGTTAAAAGTTTTAGTTTAAACTTAGTGACTTATATAAATAATAAGCCCGACTATATTCACCTGTTTCATCACCTCTGGCTCTCCAGTCCCCACCGTTACAGTCCCCTCGGCCTCCGCTCACTTCCTGATAGCTCTTTCATGAAGCTGTCTAAATCCGTGCCAGCTTAGGCCAGTCACTGGCCTCAGCTGTAACAATGCTATGATCAGGGATTGGCTTCAGCAGTCACATACTCTTGTAGATGGCACGTGACCGTACTACATGGAAAGGAGCAAAGAATGGTGGTGGTGGGGACTAGAGTGGCAGGCTCTGGAGCACTGAAAGTAATGAAACAGGTGAGCAATAGTCAGAATTATTATATTACAAGAAGTCACTGGGCTTATGCTAAAAATGTTACAGCTTGGAAAATCGCTTTATAGAGTGCGGCCACAAGAAAATATGCAGCAAATCTGCTGGTACTTCACAGCAGCAAAACATGTGGAATTCATTGTGGAAATACTGTTAGTACAAGGGAATGGTCAAACCATACAAAAAAATCCCAACGCTCCAGGTAGTATAATGTGAATGAAGTACTTACTTCACAGGGGTGCCTCTAAAGAGGGCACCCCTAATCCAGAATCGCAGTAGAACCCATTCACCGGATACATCAAATCTAATTTCAACAGTTCCGTATGTAGGTTTTATTAGTACAGGCAGCAATGTGTTTTGGCTCACAAATGAGTATATACAGGAATGACAACATATATTACCAAACCTGTGTCCACTGTCGATCCCGTGGCATCGTATGATGACGCAATTTGCCCGTCGTGTGTCACATGACCGCAGCTTTTATTGGCCAATTCATAAATCTTGCCTCCACAATGCGATGGCTGTGATTGGTTCTCAAGCGCTGCTCAGCCAATCAGTGTAGCGCTGGATGTACCAATCACAGACATTGCATTGGTTCATCGAGCGCTGCATTGATTGGCTGATCAGCGCTCGAGAACCAATCAGAGCCATTCCTTACTGGAGGCAGGATTTATGAATCCCACAACCAGGAAGTGATCTTCTGTGGTTGGCTGAGGACTGCAGGAAGCCTGACGGAGCTTCTGAGGACAGCAGGAGGGACCTAGACTGAGCCTACTAGGTAATGTATTGCTTTTTTGTAATGTAATCCAGCTAGGGCTTATATTTCAAGCCTCCCTGAAAATCTCAAAAAATCAGGGTAGGTCTTATTTTCAGGGAAACAGATTAGCAGCTCTTACCAGTAGATCGGCAGGGTTCCCTGGCAGTGGACCCCTGCCAATCTTCTATTTATGACCTGTCCTAGGAATAGGTCATCTATAGTGATAAATATTAATGTCAAACTGTGGTTTTACATGTTCTATAGACCGGAACTGAATGCAATTATTTGGGCTATGGTAGGCCGCACAGCAGCAGTAAAATGTTGTTAATATGCTTTATATATTCTATTTTGAATTAAATTACAGTGTTGGACGCCCTGATGTATATTTGGCCATAAGGAGATACTAATGAATTCACCACTGTGAGTGATGAAGGACGACAACCTGAGTGACAAAAAGTGAACATGACACAAGGTGACTTATGATACATTTAAATAATACAATTGCTTGCAGTGGTTTTCAATTGAGCTGCAAGAAGTAATGGGATATTAGTACATACAATGATGAATTGCATGCTTTGAATACAAGAAATGAAACTGAATGTTACATAGATTGCTAGCATTGGGTGGCTGATCCAATGTATTAAAATGCTAAAAAGATGTGACTGAGGCAGAATAGCTGCTAAATATTTAAAAGAAACAATGGCAAAATGTAAGTTACATTGGGGCTTAGATATGGGGTACTATATAGTCAGAGGTGGCTTTTAATACTGAATGCCAAATGGGTGAAACTGAAGTGATTCTAGACTTTTACTGCCTGAACTGAAAGGTGACACAATACCCCCAACTCCAGGCAGGGGCACAGTTATAAGGGGTGCAGAACTTGGAGTTGAACCTAGGCCCTGATTCTTAGCACAGACCTCAAAGAGGGGGCTGTTGTTGCACTATTAACTATTACATGGATCAGCACTAGAGATGAGCGAACGTACTCGTCCGAGCTTGATATTCGTGCGAATATTAGGGTGTTCGGGATGCTTGTTACTCGTAACGAGTACCATGCGGTGTTCCGGTTACTTTCAGTTTCCTCTCTGAGACGTTTGCGCGCTTTTCTGGCCAATTGAAAGACAGGGAAGGCATTACAACTTCCCCCTGTGACGTTCAAGCCCTATACCACCCCCCTGCTGTGAGTGGCTGGGGCGATCAGATGTCACCCGAGTATATAAATCGGCCCCTCCCGCGGCTCGCCACACAAGCCTTGTGACTTAGCTGAGGGAAAGTGCTGCTGCTGGTGCTGCTGTAGGGAGAGCGTTAGGAGTCAGTGTAGGCTTCAAGAACCCCAACGGCCCTTCTCAGGGCCACATCTACTAGTGTGCAGTACTGTTAGCACAGTAATTTTTATTTTTTTTGTCCAAAATTGGATCTGCAGAGCATTGCGCCCTGCAATAGGGACAGAAGTGGGGGTTAGGCAGGGAGAGTGTTAGGAGTTAGTGTAGGCTTCAAGAACCCCAACGGTCCTTTCTAGGGCCACTTCTATCCGTGTGCAGTACTGTGCTGGCTGCTGTTAGCAGTGTTGCATTTTTTTTTTTTTTCTCAAAACCGGCTGTGCAGAGCATTGCACCCGGCATTAATACTACAGGGATAGAATTGTGTAGGCAGGGCCAGAAGACATTTATTATTCATTGAATACACGCAGTGGGGTCTTCCCTAAGCTAAAAAGGAAAAGAAATTATATTTGGCCTGCCTGTGTCAGTCCTAAGGTCTCCGTGTACGTGTGTGCTGCGTGTACTACGTACAAAAATCAGACGCAACCAGCTACGCTTTACTGCAGCCTAGCGCCATTGTCTTTCCTGACTGGCAAATACCTGCTCTGCTAGAGTTAATAACTCTGCTACACTATAGTTGTGTGACACTTTTTGAGGGCCACACCACAGATATTAAACTTCTTGTTCATTGAATATACGCAGTGGGTGCTTCCCTTTGCTAAAAAGGAAAAGAAATTGTATTTGGCCTGCCTGTGTCAGTCCTAAGGTCTACGTGTACGTGTGTGCTGCGTGTACTACGTACAAAAATCAGACGCAACCAGCTACGCTTTACTGCAGCCTAGCGCCATTGTCTTTCCTGACTGGCAAATACCTGCTCTGCTAGAGTTAATAACTCTGCTACACTATAGTTGTGTGACACTTTTTGAGGGCCACACCACAGATATTAAACTTCTTGTTCATTGAATACACGCAGTGGGGTCTTCCGTTTGCAAAAAAGCGAAAACATTATATTTGGCCTGCAGGCTTGCGCCAATTTATTTCCTGCCTGGGAAATCAAATCACTGGTAATACAGCATGCTGAGGGGTAGGGGTAAGCCTAGAGGACGTGGACGTGGACATGGACGTGGCCGAGGACGCGGAGGGCCAAGTGAGGGTGTGGGCACAGGCCGAGCTCCTGATCCAGGTGTGTCGCAGCCGACTGCTGCGCGATTAGGAGAGAGGCACGTTTCTGGCGTCCCCACATTCATCGCCCAATTAATGGGTCCACGCGGGAGACCTTTATTAGAAAATGAGCAGTGTGAGCAGGTCCTGTCCTGGATGGCAGAAAGTGCTTCGAGCAAGCTATCATCCACCCACAGTTCTGCGCCGTCCAGTGCTGCAAATCCGAATCCTCTGTCTGCTGCTCCTCCTTCCTCCCAGCCTCCTCACTCCACTACAATGACACCTGCTCAGGAGCGGGAACACTCCCAGGAACTGTTCTCGGGCCCCTGCTTAGATTGGGCAGGAGTGGTTCCTCTCCCACCAGAGGAGTTTATCGTCACTGATGCCCAACCATTCGAAAGTTCCCGGGGTCCGGGGGAAGAGGCTGGGGACTTCCGCCAACTGTCTCAAGAACTTTCTGTGGGTGAGGAGGACGATGACGATGAGACACAGTTGTCTTGCAGTGAGGTAGTAGTAAGGGCAGTAGGTCCAAGGGAGCAGCGCACAGAGGATTCAGAGGAAGAGCAGCAGGACGATGAGGTGACTGACCCCACCTGGTGTGCAACGCCTACTTAGGACAGGTCTTCAGAGGGGGAGGCAAGGGCATCAGCAGGGCAGGTTGCAAGAGGCAGTGCGGTGGCCAGGGGTAGAGGCAGGGCCAGACCGAATAATCCACCAAGTGTTTCCCAAAGCACACCCTCGCGCCATGCCACCCTGCAGAGGCCGAGGTGCTCTAAGATCTGGCAGTTTTTCACAGAGACGCCTGACGACCGACGAACAGTGGTGTGCAACCTTTGTCGCGCCAAGATCAGCCGGGGAGCCACCACCAACAGCCTGACCACCACCAGCATGCGCAGACATATGATGGCCAAGCACCCCACAAGGTGGGACGAAGGCCGTTCACCGCCTCCGGTTTGCACCGCTGCCTCTCCCCCTGTGCCCCAACCTGCCACTGAGATCCAACCTCCCTCTCAGGACACAGGCACAACCGTCTCATGGCCTGCACCCACAGCCTCACCTCCGCTGTCCTCGGCCCCATCCACCAATGTCTCGCACCGCACAGTCCAGCCGTCGCTAGCGCAAGTGTTGGAGCGCAAGCGCAAGTACGCCACCACGCACCCGCACGCTCAATCGTTAACCGTCCACATAGCCAAATTTATCAGCCTTGAGATGCTGCCGTATAGGGTTGTGGAAACGGAGTCCTTCAAAGCTATGATGGCGGCGGCGGCCCCGCGCTACTCAGTTCCCAGTCGCCACTACTTTTCCCGATGTGCCGTTCCAGCCCTGCACGACCATGTCTCCCGCAACATTGTACGCGCCCTCACCAATGCGGTTAGTGGCAAGGTCCACTTAACTACGGACACGTGGACAAGCACAGGCGGGCAGGGCCACTACATCTCCCTGACGGCACATTGGGTGAATTTAGTGGAGGCTGGGACAGAGTCAGAGCCTGGGACCGCTCACGTCCTACCCACCCCCAGAATTGCGGGCCCCAGCTCGGTGGTGGTATGTTCAGCGGTGTATGCTTCTTCCACTAAAGCACCCTCCTCCTCCTCCTCAACCTCTGTCTCGCAATCTAGATGTGTCAGCAGCAGCAGGACGTCGCCAGCAGTCGGTGTCGCGCGGCGTGGCAGCACAGCGGTGGGCAAGCGTCAGCAGGCCGTGCTGAAACTACTCAGCTTAGGAGATAGGAGGCACACGGCCCACGAACTGCTGCAGGGTCTGACAGAGCAGACGGACCGTTGGCTTGCGCCGCTGAGCCTCCAACCGGGCATGGTTGTGTGTGACAACGGGCGTAACCTGGTGGCGGCTCTGCAGCTCGGCAGCCTCACGCATGTGCCATGCCTGGCCCACGTCTTTAATTTGGTGGTTCAGCGCTTTCTGAAAAGCTACCCACGCTTGTCAGACCTGCTCGTAAAGGTGCGCCGGCTTTGCGCACATTTCCGCAAGTCCCACACAGACGCTGCCACCCTGCGCGCCCTGCAACATCGCTTTAATCTGCCAGTGCACCGACTGCTGTGCGACGTGCCCACACGGTGGAACTCCAACATGGGCGGCGCAGTGGGAGTCAGCCTCCTCAATTCTTTTCAGAAGAGTGGGCCTGGTTGGCAGACATCTGCCAGGTCCTTCGAAACTTTGATCAGTCTACCCAGGTGGTGAGCGGCGATGCTGCAATCATTAGCGTCACCATTCCTCTGCTATGCATCTTGAGAAGTTCCCTGCAAACCATAAAGGCAGCCGCTTTGCGCTCGGAAACAGAGCCGGGGGAAGACAGTATGTCGCTGGATAGTCAGAGCACCCTCCTGTCTATATCTCAGCGCGTTCAGGAGGAGGAGGAGGAGGATGAGGAGGATGAGGAGGAGGGGGAAGAGACAGCTTGGCCCACTGCTGACGGTACCCATGCTGGTTGCCTGTCATCATTTCAACGTGTATGGCCTGAGGAGGAGGAGGAGGAGGAGGATCCTGAAAGTGATCTTCCTAGTGCGGACAGCCATGTGTTGCGTACAGGTACCCTGGCACACATGGCTGACTTCATGTTAGGATGCCTTTCTCGTGACCCTCGCATTCAACGCATTCTGGCCACTACGGATTACTGGGTGTACACACTGCTCGACCCACGCTATAAGGAGAACCTTCCCAGTCTCATTCCCGAAGAGGAAGGGGGTTCGAGAGTGTTGCTATACCACAGGACCCTGGCGGACAAGCTGATGGTAAAATTCCCATCCGACAGCGCTAGTGGCAGAAGGCGCAGTTCCGAGGGCCATGTAGCAGGGGAGGTGCGTAGATCGAGCAGCATGTACAGCCCAGACAGTGCAACAGTCTTTAAGGGCCTGGCCAGCTTTATGGCTCCCCAGCAAGACTGTGTCACCGCTCCCCAGTCAAGGCTGAGTCGGCGGGAGCACTGTAAAAGGATGGTGAGGGAGTACGTAGCCGATCGCACGACCATCCTCGGTGACGCCTCTGCCCCCTACAACTACTGGGTGTCGAAGCTGGACACGTGGCCTGAACTCGCGCTGTATGCCCTGGAGGTGCTTGCTTGTCCTGCGGCTAGCGTCTTGTCGGAGAGGGTGTTTAGTGCGGCTGGGGGAATCATCACAGATAAGCGTACCCGCCTGTCAACCGACAGTGCCGACAGGCTAACACTCATCAAGATGAACAAAGCCTGGATTTCCCCAGACTTCTCTTCTCCACCAGCGGACAGCAGCGATACGTAAGCAATACGTAGGCTGCACCCGCGGATGGAAGCTACGTTCTCTCTCACCATCCAAAACGGGGACATTTCTGCTTCATCAATCTGTGTCTAATATTCTTCCTCCTCCTCCTCCTCCTGCTCCTCCTCCTGAAACCTCACGTTATCACGTTGAACGGGCAGTTTTTCTTAGGGCCACAAGGCTCACTCATAATTTTTCTAAACAATTTTTAGATGTTTCAATGCTCTGAAAAGCGTTGGAACTTTAACTTGAACCAATTTTTCGTTAAACTGGGCTGCCTCCAGGCCTAGTTACCACTTAAGCCACATTAACCAAAGCGATTAATGGGTTTCACCTGCCCTCTTGGTTGGCCAATTTTTTTCAGGTACATTAGTACTGTTGATACAGCAATTTTTGTGGGCCCTCGCCTACAGTGTAATCAAATGAATTTTTAGCCCACCTGACTGGGGCATGCAGTGTGGGCCGAAGCCCACCTGCATTAAGCACGACATTACTACCTCAGCTGTGTTGGGCAATGCAATGGGATATTTCTATGTACCGCTGGTGGCTTCCTGGCACCCACCCATGCTGTAGGTGCACACGGAGTTTTTACTACATCTGTACACTTGAAAAGAACCCCAGTCTGACTGGGGCATGCAGTGTGGGCCGAAGCGCACCTGCATTAAGCACGACATTACTACCTCAGCTGTGTTGGGCAATGCAATGGGATATTTCTATGTACCGCCGGTGGCTTCCTGGCACCCACCCCTGCTGTGGGTCCACAGGGAATTATAAATGCATCTGTTTCCACTTGTAAAGAAGCCCAGTCTGACTGGGGCATGCAGTGTGGGCCGAAGCCCACCTGCATTAAGCACGACATTACTACCTCAGCTGTGTTGGGCACTGCAATGGGATATTTTTATGTACCGCCGGTGGGTTCCAGGAAGCCACCCATGCTGTCGGTCGACAGGGACTTCACAATAGGGAGTTGTACCTGCCTGTGTCTATGAATTAAAAAGCCCGGTCTGACTGGGGCATGCAGAGACACCTTGACAGAATGAATAGTGTGTGACACATAGGTTCCCCATTGCTATGCCCACGTGTGCAGCTCCTGATGGCGGTGGCGCAGGATTCTATTTCTCATTGCTTCTGTACAGCATTGTGGGCTATCGCCCCGCCACTCTTAAAGAGGGTCGCTGCCTAGCCGTGCCAACCTCTGCAGTGTGTGCCTGCGGTTCCTCGTCATGGCAGACGCACTTCTAAATAGACATGAGGGTGGTGAGGCATTAGGGCAGCTGAAGGCTGCGCAGGGACACTTTGGTGTGCGCTGTGGGGGGGAGGGGGGGTGGTTGGGCAGCATGTAACCCAGGAGAAGTGGCAGTGGAGTGTCATGCAGGCAGTGATTGTGCTTTGTTGGAGGTAGTGTGGTGCTTAGCTAAGGTATGCATTGCTAATGAGGGCTTTTCAGAAGTAAAAGTTTTTGGGAGGGGGGGGGCACTCTTGCCGCTATTGTGGCTTAATAGTGGGACCTGTGAACTTGAGATGCAGCCCAACATGTAGCCCCTCGCCTGCCCTGTCCATTGCTGTGTCGTTCCCATCACTTTCTTGAATTGCCCAGATTTTCACACAAGGAAACCTTAGCGAGCATCGGCGAAATACAAAAATGCTCGGGTCGCCCATTGACTTCAATGGGGTTCGTTATTCGAAACGAACCCTCGAGCATCGCGAAAAGTTCGTTCCGAGTAACGAGCACCCGAGCATTTTGGTGCTCGCTCATCTCTAATCAGCACCTCTTATCAATGCCACAGTTGAATTGGACTTAGAATGATAGAATGGTAAAATTGGAAGGGACCTCCAGGGTCATCGGGTCCAACCCCCTGCTCAGTGCAGGATTCACTAAATCATCCCAGACATATATTTGTCCAGCCTTTGTTTGACCACATCCATTGAAGGAGAACTCACCGCCTCCTGTGGCAACCTGCTCCACTCATTAATCACCCTCACTGTCAGAATTTGTGCCTCCTCTCTTTCAGTTTCATCCCATTGCTTCTAGTCTTTCCTTGTGGAAATGAGAATAGGGCTGATCCCTCTGCACTGTGACAGCCCTTCAGACATTTGTAGACAGCTATTAAGTCTCCTCTCAGCCTTCTTTTTTGGAAGCTAAACATTCCAGGTCCTTTAATCGTTCCTCATAGGACATGATTTGCAGACCGCTTACCATCTTGCTTACTCTTCTCTGAACTTGCTCCAGTTTGTCTATTTCTTTTTTAAAGTAGGGTGCCCAGATATGGACACAGTATTCCAGATAAGGTCTCACTAAGAAAGAGTAGAAGAGGGTATTTACCTCACGTGATCTAGACTCTATGCTTCTCTTAATACATCCCAGAATTGTGTTTGCCGTTTTGGCTGCTGCATCACATTATTGACTCATGTTCAGTCTATGATCTATTAGTATACCCAAGTCTTTTTCACATGTGCTGCTGCTTAGCCCAATTCCTCCCATTCTGTATGTGCATTTGTTTATTTTTCCTGCTCAGATGTGGGACTTTGCATTTCTACTTGTTAAATACCATTCTGTTAGTCCCTGCCCACTGTACAAGCTTTTCTAGATCTTTTTGAATACTCTCTCTCTTCCCTGGTGTTAGCTATCCCTTCTAGCTTTGTGTCATCAGCAAATTTGATCAGTTTCCCATCAATTTCCTCCTCCAGATCATTTATAAAAATGTTGAACAACACTGGGCCTAGGGCAGAGCCTTGTGGTACCTCACTTGAAACATTCTTCCACTTAGATGTGCAGCCATTTATGACCACTCTTTGAGTAAGATCAATCAGCCAATTGAATCCACCTAACAGTTGCCTTGTCAATCTCATATTTGGTCATTTTTTTCACTAATTATGCTATAAGATACTTTGTCAAATGCTTTACTAAAGTCAAGATATACTATATCCACTGCATTCCCTAAAACAACCTCGTCGGTGATTCTGTCATAGAAGGAAATTAGATTTATCTGGCATGACTTGTTTGTTATAAACCTATGCTGGCTCTGGTTAATTACTCCATTTTTATCCAAATATTTGCATACATGCTGTTTAGTAATTTGTTCAAAGATCATTCCCGGTATAGAAGTCAGGCTCACAGGTCTGTAGTTTCCTGCATCCAACTTCTTTCCCTTTTTGAAGATAGGGACAACATTCGCCCTTTTCCCATTTTCTGGGACTTCTCCTGTTCTCCAGGAATTTTTAAAGATTATGGCGAGTGGTTCAGCAATTACCTCTACTTCTTCCTTTAGTCTCCTAGGATGTTATTTATCTGGACCTTGAGACTTGAATTCCTTTGAGTTAGCTAAGTGTTAACTCTCTCTACTTATAGATAGCCTGCATTCTTTTTCCCCCTAATAGCATAGGGAAGATCAGTTGATGTTACATCTACTTTCAGAGAGAAAACAGATACAAAATAGGAATTTAAAAGTTTGGCCTCCTAAACATCATTCTTAACCAATTCACCATTTTCAGCTTGTAAGCATCCAATAGTATCTTTGACTTTTCTTTTGCTCTTGACAAACCCCCCAAATTCCTTTTTATTGCTTTTGGCCTCTGTTGCAAGCATCAATTATTAGATTTAGCTTTTCTAACCCATGCCCAACAGTTTCTGCAGAACGCAGTATATTCTTCTTTAGATATTTCCCCTTCTTTCCATTTGATACACATATTTTTCTTCATTTTTAACATGTTTGCAGGTTCTGTGTTCATCCATCCTGGTTTCTTTAAATGGTTCCCATTCTTCCTTCTTTTAGGGATTGTTAATGATTGTGCTTTGAGAATCTCATTTTGCAATTCTTTCCAACCTTCTTGGACATTTCTCTCCTTAAGAACATCCAGCCATTGGATTCTTCCTACCCTCTTTCTGAGTTCATTAAAATCTGCCTTTCTGAAATCCAACCTTGAGGTCTGAGTTTTCTCATGTTTTCAGCCCCTTGTTATCGAAAATTCAAGCGTAGCATTATCACTGCCTCCTAAGGACCCAGCCACCCTTACTTCCTCAACCATTTCCTCCCTATTAGTAAGAATTAGGTCCAAGATAGCAGATCCCCTTGTTTTCTCTTCTACCTTCCGAAAGATAAAGTTATCAGCAAGAGCAGATAAGAATTTGTTAGATCCATTACTTTTACCTGAGAGAGATTCCCAAAAAAATGTTTGGATAGTTAAAATCTCCCATGATCACTATGTTGTGCTTTTTTGAGAGCTTGGCCATCTGATGTAGAAAGATTTTATCCATATCTTCTGCTTGTCTAGGCGGCCTATAGTAAATGCCTACAATGGTGTCCTTTCTGTTGTTCTCTCCTTATAGTCTTACCCAAACAGTTTCTACAGAACTCCCATGCTCTGAAGCTTGAATCTCTGTAGAGATTAATGTTTATGTAACATACAATTTAACACATCCTCCCCTTTTTTGGTCTGTTTCTTATAAATAAGTTGTATCTTTCAAGCCTTGTATTTCAATCATGTGTATCATTCCACCATGCTTCTCTTCCTGTGTTAGGAGCTCCAATTCTCCTTGTTTGTTTCCTATGCTCTGGGCATTTGTGTAGAAACATGTTAGTTTGTGATTGGTGTCTCTTGCTCCTCTACTTTCCTTCAGAATTTTTTGTCTCTGTTCTTTCTTTCCACATCTTGCATTGCTGTGCATTGTTACTGTTGTAAAATGTGATTGTTCTTAGCAAGAGAACCAAGTAATCTTGTAGATATGATCCCTATTAATAGCTAACAAAAATACATGATGTTATTGCAAGCTTTCAAACCAGGACTATGCCTGAGGAAGAATCCTGAGAGGTTTGAAAGCTTGCAATAACATCATGTATTTTTGTTAGCCATTAACCCCTTGAGTGGCGGGTTTCCTACCACCCTGTCGTGCCCACCAGGGCAGGTTTTTTAAAATGGTCTAATCATTGAATTTCAACTAGTTTTGCAGTTGCGTCTCAAGAGCCATAACTTTTTCATTTTTCCATTGACATGGCCATATAAGGGCTTGTTTTTTGCGGGACAAGTTGTGATTTTTTAAACAGGGGGAAGGAAAAAAAGAAATGGGGAAAAAAGAAAAAAAGGGGCCATGTCATTAAGGGGTTAAATAATGTATTAACTTCCTTCTCTGGGTCATTACGACGCACACAGATACCACATGTGTGATTGTATTTTTGATTTTTTACAAAGTAAAGGGAGACAAGTGTTTTTTTTAATTTTTTTAATAATTTTTTTACTTTTTTTTATTTTTTTTTTTTATTTTTTTTATTTTTTTGTCCCTTTAGGGGACTTCCACAGGGACCCATCAGGACCCCTGATCACATTCCGGGGGTCCGATGGTGACAGCCCTTTACATGCTGCAGTGACAACCCTTTACATGCTGCAGTCACATAGACTGCAGCATGTAAAGGGTTAACACAGCAGAGATCGGAGGTTTTCTCTGATCTCTGCTGTAAGAGCTGGTACCTAGCTGTCCTCTGACAGCTAACAACCAGCTCTCCCTGCCACAGAGACCATCGGCTTGCTTCTGACAAGCCGATGGTCTCTATGGCAACTTGTAAACAAAGCAGGACATTGCCGACATGTCGGCAATATCTTCTGCTGGTTTTTCAAAGCCCTTGCACTGCTCTGTGTGGGTCTGTGCAGGCAGAGCACACTGTCACAGCTTGTGGCATTGTGCTCTGCAGCTCCCATAGTGATACATAGCCCGGAAATCTTCCGGGCTATGTTGCTATGAGCAGTGGAGCTCGTCCCCGGAAATTTTCCGGGCGTGCCACTCAAGGGGTTAAAAGGTATCATGTCTACAAGATTACTTGGTTACAGAGCCCTCTAAGTTGTTGTGGACCACTTCCAGCATATTCCTGGGTGAGTGAAGCCCTGTTATCCCTGCTATGTAACCAGAGACTAAGATCACTGTGGCGTTGCATCCATAAAGTGATGTGAGTTGCCTCGTGCATTTAAGAACAGCTTCACAAGAGTGCAATTCGCTGTGTGCCGCCTGTGAGAGTCACTTGTGCGGCACACAGCAAGTACACAATGACATTGCGTATTTGCTGTTCAATGCCAATCTCCATGCACTATCTTGGCATGTATGCACACATAATACGCGCCAAGATAAAATATGCTGTGATCTTTAACACAATATGTGTGAGTGGCAACAAATAGCAGATTTGTACAGTGTATTACGCACAGAAAACCTGAGCGCATAATATGCTGTCAGCACACGCTCATGTGAAGCAACCCTAACAGAGACTAAACCCCTTAAGCTGATTAAATCCAAAATTCCAAGCTTTATGCCATTTCTGTAACCACCAAACTGTGTCCCCATTTAAAGGTGTAACTTCCAAGTTAAGTCACCCTGTCTGTTAGCACTATGCTTGTTGCCACAATTAGAAACCATTCTGTTGCTGTACTATGGCCACCACCATTACTGAACTATTTTCAAGTGACGTACCATCTCAAGGTCAAGAGCCACACATTAGAACTGCAACTATTTTAGGCCCACAGCCCCCTCCGTCATATAAGTATTATGGTATTATAAAAAGCACAAAGTTGGTAAGGGGCTCTACTAAAATGTTTGCATTGGGGCACAGACATTACTGATTTTCATTAGTACAATGTTAGTGCAAAGAAAACCATTTGCTATATGAATATATGAAACAAAAAATAAACTGTCCCACCTTGCTTTCTTGCGCTGCAGTCTTGGTCCCATAAGCAGGTATACTCACAAGCCTTCACATTGCCATCCGGCTACTTTGGCTTTAGTTAGACACATATATTTCAAATGCAGGAGTCCGGCTATTGTGAAGAACCTTGCTTTTATTCCAATAACTTCGTGCTCATACAGACAAACAGAGTACGCGTTTCGGTTCGCAGAACCTTGCTCACCTCTAACTGGAAAAAGAAAGCAGGAGTGAACCAAATGTTGGGGATAATTTAAACAAGATTGACTTTCATATACCGAATCCAGGTTTCTACCCTCTGAATACAAGAACTAAATATATGGATGAATTCCAATGGGCAATAGAAAAAGAACTAACCAAGATTAAGGAAGTTAGCGCGTTGAATAAAAAGAAAAAAGATAATCTTACTGTAAAGGAGAGAATTGGATTAAAACATCTTATGGAGAATAGAAATGTGATAATACGTAAATCAGACAAGGGAGGTAATGTAGTGCTGTTAGATTCTGACCTGTATGCAGCACTTGTCAAGAAGATCTTATGTAACACAGATATCTATAGACAAATTAATAGGAATCCATTACAGGATTGTCTGAATGAACTTGACAAGTTGCTGCATATAGGAAAAGAACTAGGTATTTTGGATGACAAAGAAATCTCGTATCTGCTCCCTACAAACCCAACCATGGCTATATTTCATGGTCTCCCTAAGATCTACAAGGGGGTATTCCCACCCCTGTTGCGGCCGATAGTTGCAGGGATCGGTTCACCCTGTGAACGTTTAAGTTTGTGGGTGGACCGATCCCTGCAACCGTTAGTATGTAGAACTCCAGGTTTTCTTAAAGATAGTAAACATGTAATACAGAAACTACAACATTTGAAATGGAATGATAATTTTCTTTGGATTTTGTGTGATGTCAAGGATCTCTATTCTAGCATACCACACCATGCGGCTTTGGAGGCAGTTCGTTTTCATTTACAGAATTTCAGTAACTATAGTAATGAACTAAAGGAATTTATTCTTTTATCTACTGAATTTTTGTTAAAACACAATTTTTTTTCATTTGATCAAGAATTTTTTTTACAGATTTCTGGAGCCCCGATGGGCTCCAAATTCTCTCCGGCGATAGCCAACCTTTTTATGAGTTGGTGGGAAGATTGTTTTATATTCAGTCATGATAACCCTTTTGCTGGCCGCATGGTGTGGTATGCTAGGTATATTGATGACATAATAATAATTTGGGATGAAGGTGCGATACAAGGCGAATGTCATGAACAAGTTAATCAGTTTAGTAGATATATTAATAACAACTCTGTTAGTCTGCAATTCACTGTAACATATAATAAGGAAGAGGTGCCGTTTTTGGATTTAACCCTAAGAGGAAATTGCAATACAGGTATTGGAACTAAACTGTACAGAAAGGAAACAGCAGGTAACACTATATTGCATGCAAGTAGTGGCCATCCCAAACATACCATAAAGGCTATCCCTATGGGAGAATTTATCCGTGCAAAAAGATCGTGTTCGGACAGTTCTACATTCAATATAGCAAAAACAGAAATTAATAATAGATTACATCAAAGAGGGTATAGGCAGACTTTATTGAATAAAACTTGTACAAAAATGGAGACACGAAAAAGAGAAGAATTACTTACAGATAGATCTAGTGATAAAAGTAAAAAGAAAAATAAAGGATTAGTTTTTTCCACAGCTTACAGTAGAGATTTTTATAATATTAGAAAAATTTTCTTCAAATTTTTACCTGTACTCAGACAGGATGATGTAACTGATGAAATATTAAGCGAAGGGGTTAAGTTTGTCGCAAAAAAGAACAAAAATTTAGGGGACTTACTAGCTCCAAGCAATTTTTCTTCTAATATAGAAAAACCGCATTGGCTGAAATATAAAGGTTTCTACAGGTGCGGCAATTCAAGATGCACTGTCTGTCATTTAGCTGTCAAGAAGGAAAGCTTTTTTGACAGTAATCACATGAAAGAGTACAAAATATGGAGTTATATTAATTGCAGTACTACTAATGTGGTTTACATAATCCGCTGCAATGAATGCACTGTAGACTATATAGGATGCACCACACGAAAATTAAAAACTCGGATTAGTGAACATATCCGCAATATTAAAAAAGGTAATACAAGCAGCTCAGGTGCAGCTAAACATTTTTGTGAAAAACATGCAGGGATGATAGACAATTTTTCATTCTTTGGGATAGAAAAGGTAACAAATAAAAAGAAAGGTGCGGTTAGTCCGGAAAAAGTGTTCAAAAGGGAAGCCTTTTGGATCCTAAATTTAAATACCAGATACCCAAAAGGGATGAATTATAGAACAGATCTTATGTACATATATTAGTTCCAACAAAAGCAGTAATAATTTCTTGTTTTTTCTTTTATGTTTCTTTTGCGTTTTTCTTGCGTTTTTCTAGCGTTTTTCTTGAGTTTTTTTTCTATATGTTTATGTAATAATATTTACAACATACCAAATGAATAACCTTATCCTGTTATGTTAAGTCGGTACATGATATGATGATCCACAAACATTGTTCTTTCCTCAAAGTATGTTATCCTTACATATATTAATATGCTACCACATAAATTGTCTGTGGTTTATATATGGATCAATAAGTAAATTGCCTTAAATTCCTTAAAACTCTGATCCTTTCATTACAATGTCCATCAAGTTTATTTAAATATTTATTTTTTGTCCTACAATATATATCATTTACTATATACTATATATTCTATATACAAATAGACGTGTGTCATTTCCTGCAGGAGGAACTGACCATGACAACAAGGTTGAGATAATCAATGCAGGGGTTAACTACATGTGTTTTTAATTCACTAATTATATGTTAAGCCTTTTAAAAGTCCATGCAATGTCTGTCAGTTAGAGGTGAGCAAGGTTCTGCGAACCGAAACGCGTACTCTGTTTGTCTGTATGAGCACGAAGTTATTGGAATAAAAGCAAGGTTCTTCACAATAGCCGGACTCCTGCATTTGAAACATTTGCTATATGATATGCTTCTGGGGTCCAAATTCAGTTAGAGGATAGGTCGAGCTCAGGAAACAACTTGTTAAACACACACAACTTAATGTGGTACAAAGTTATCTGTTTATTGATTTACAGGCAGCAGTTTTTCTAGAGGCATATGCTTCAATTTTAATAATAATTTTAAGAACCAATAATTCAATTTTATTATAATTCATTTATTACTATTGGTCGATAAAACATAAACATAACATGAATATGCATGATAAGGAATTTAACATCTAAAATGCCAGGCAAAAGTACGCAAGCGCAAAAGAATCATACATGATTAACTTCTCAGAACACAAAAGTACAGTAATTCTAAACAATAAGTTGTTTAGAGATAATATTTTGGAACATATGTGAACATCGAGAAACATGTCATCTTGACCTGCCAAACAGTCTGAATGCTACATAACTATCTGCTGCAGCTCTGACCTCGGTTCTTCACTGAAGCCTTTTTGAGTAACTTTTTTAATATGTATAATGCCTCCATCACACAGACTTTTTTGTACAGCATTTAGCGCTGCCGGGCACTTGTCAAACCGGCAAAGCATCTATTGCTAGTGATGGGGATTGAAATCCCACGCCTCTCAGTGGGGGATGGCTCTGACTAGCTGAGCCGGCTGAGTGACAGCCAGCTCAGCCAATCACAGGCAGCACTGTATGCACCAATCAAAGCCATTGAATAGCTGTGATTGGTGCATCCAGCGCTGGCTGTGATTGACTGAGCCTGCTTTCACTCAGCCGACTCAGCTAATCAGAGCAGTCTCTTGCTGGAGGCGGGGTCCTCAAACCCTGTCACTAGTAAAAAAATCCTCTGTTGGCTTGACAAGTGTCCGACAGCCGGCCCGGAACTATGGAGGACACTAGAAGGGACAGCGACGGCACCTGCTAGTTTAGTATTGATTTTTTTTCAGCATTCTTGGCTGCGTTTTCAGCTGTGCTAAAAACATAGCCAAAATGCATGCCAGCGCTGCTGAAACCGGGCTGAAACAGCAGTAAACACAGCATTGAATAATGCTGCGTTTCTGCAATTGCCTGTGTGAGGGGGCCCTAAATCCTCAAGAAAGAGGACAAATGAATATAATGAAAAGCGGCATACAAGATGGCTACCTGACACAAAAATGGCTATGCATAGTATAGAAAATGGAATCATATTCATTTCACTAACAACAACAATTTGCAGATACCTGAATGGATGTCATATGGTTTAGTGAAGTGTTCAGAACAGTTTTCTTTGAATACAAATGGCACAGAAGAAATGTCGCAGAGACTGTGCTGATTTGAACTCCAGAGGCACAGATGCACAATGATTACAGCTACTGAGAGGCACACAAGCATGTAGAGCCACTTGAACAAGACTTTAATGCAATTGTATCTCGCTGTCCGTGGACTGCCTCTTTGGAGTTAAGAGGCAATGAGAATTCTGATATGTCTTCTATTGTGACAAACTGTATTTCGAGGTGGATACTGAAAGTGCAATAGCTCTGGTGTGCTGCAGGTCTTTCCCTTTCCTTCTGTTAAGGTATACTGACAGCCAGTACTATCATGATCTGTTGCCTTTGGGAATGCTTAAGAACCTGATGTATATTCCAGCCCTGGTTATTCCCTTCCCCTCCTTTGTTGTGTCAGTATATGTCATCAATGTAGCCATTGATCTAGCAAAGCGGAAAACGCCACTTAAATGTATCCCTATTTTACAATTTTAGCTACATTGTTTTTTTTCACTTCTGCTCTGGGGGGAATCTAGATTTATTGAGTGGATGTAATTTACCAAGTTAACATTTACTGCCCAACATGCTACTGATAGGGAAGGGGTGGTTGCATTATTCACTCCCGCATCTGCTTACTTGTAATGAATATTTTGGTTGACATTGCAGGAAATTAGCTATGGATGACTTCTTCATTTTCATGTGGATTTGGACCTGGCATTCCCCACTGGGCTTTCACCGAGGCTTGCTGTGAAAATGGAGATTGTGTTTAACCCCTATCATCTGTGCCGTTGTAGGAACAGGCGCTCATCCAGTGTCTGTCATAGGTGTGCCAGATTTAATGGATTACAAATGGAAGACTGATGTCTTCCTCACCACAACCAGACACTGCACATAAATATTAATTCTGCTCGTTTGTAAACAACCTACGTTGAGGGTTTCTAATCACTTATTTTCTTTTGTCTGTTGATTTCCCTCTGAGATCTCCAAGTTCTTACTTGTATTTTCCACTCTTTATTGATTCTCTGGTAATTCAGTTTAAGGTGCAGCAGCAGTGTTATTAAATATCTCTCAGCAGAGAGGTTAATCCAGCACTCGCCTGCATTATTCCTCACAGGAGAAATATATTACTTTCCAAAATAGAATTTATATTCCATTAAAGGGGAAATATAGACTAATTAACTGAGTAATGTTCAATTTCAGTTTACTATTTAGCAAAAAGTGAATATAAGTTATTCTACATAGGCAGCTGTAAGTGAGAGCCAGAGGCATACTGGAACTAGAAATCACAGGGTAGTACAGATACACGATTAAAACTTGGCGTGTACCCTGCAGGTCACGGATAGACTCAGAGCTTTGAGGTTAGGATTAAAGACATACAGGACCTACAATATAATCTGCCTGTGTTACTGGAGGTGGTCAATTAAATCACCTTTCCTATGGAGTATGTGAATCTACAGGAAAAACATCTATTTGGTAATGAAGAGATGATTTTGATTTTTAGGTTTGATGGCTTCGGCTAGTACCAGTAGGGAGCCCTTTTTTAATTCTTGCTATGAGACTCCCCCTCTATGCAAGTCACTGACTAGAACTAATGATGGTACTAAAATAGGTTGTCTGAGATATTTTTTTTAAATAAATACAGGAAATAGGAAAAATAATATACTTATAGGCTTGATTCCCTGCTGCTTCAGCACCGCTGCTCTGGTCCTTCCTGCTGGGTTCTGTTTACTTGGCTACAGTGGGGACATTCTGTATACCCCATGTGACCACTGCCACCAATCACTGGCCTGAGAGGCCAGTGATTGACTGCAACAGCCTTGTGGTTATACAGTCATCGTAGCAGCTAGGTAGACAAAGCCTGATGGGAAAATTAGCGCAGTAGTGCTGGACTGGATGGCAATTAAGGCCATGAGCATAGCTTTTTTTTTCATTTTACCACATTTCTGCATTAAAAAAAAGACATCTTGGACAATCCTTTCAATGGTGTCATTTAATGTGAGATGCTCCGATAGTCAGCTGAGTGCAGCCATCAGTTGTCCACCATGTGCATGGGTGTTAAAGATTGTTGGGGTTTTGAAAAATAGTATTTTTTTAGAATTCCAAAAACAACATCACTCTTGTCCATGCGCAGGAAAGGACATTGTATCAGGCTGGGGAATTCCCCTGTCCTTGGAGGCTGGATGGGTGCAGCGGTAGGGCCTTATCCAGGAGTTGGAAACTAACATTGGTTAGTTGCGCGATTTTGTAGCCTGTGTGAAACAGGCTTAAAGTCCAGGACAAAGTGCCGTAAATTTACAGCAGTTGGTCCCTATCGAGTTAATGTGTTATGTTAATATTTGCTTAATTTTTTAAAACTTATTTAGTAAATATTTTTTTTAACATCTATGTTGCCTTTGATGTCATATAAGATCTCTAGGGGTCATTCACATTGTCTTTTTTCTTCTTCACATTTTTACACTGTAACTGGGGTATCCATAGGAGTTCCAGTTACAGGTTAAAACATTCGCCTGTAGCGACAGTAGTCACTAACATAGCTGGCCTGGGTCTGCTAAGACCCTGCAGCTCTGCCATGGCAGGAGGCACCCAGTGATCATGTGACTGCTTGATGGAAAAGTGCACTTCCACTTTGTCTATTCGTAACAAAGCGCTTATTGAGCATAGCCTATAAAAGAAGTCAGAATGGCGCGGGATTAAAGCCCAGGGCAAAGCGCCGTAAATCTATAGCACTTAGTCCTTATTGGGTTATTATGTTGTGTTAATATTTGCTTCATCTATACATAATGTTAATATATTAATATGTACATTTCTGAATGCTACAATATGTCATCTGCTAATGGATGTATAGTAATTGTAAGGCTTTGGACTCCTGCGTCTGTGACACCAGCTGGTCTCCGATGCTGAAGGTTGCGGAGTTTACCTATGTTGTTCTCCCCTGTGTCCCTGGTGGATTTTATCACTGTAAAGTCCTCTGTCCCTGCAGGCAATATCTAACCTTCTACCCCTTTTAAATGTTACTGCGTTTTAATTCTCTTCCTATTATTGCATGTGTATGTATTTTTAAAGGTTGCTAAAGCAAGGATGGAAACAGATAACATTTCAGATGCAGTCATGTTTCCTAAGTAATAAGCTGTCACATTAACATAACTCCTAGTATTTTAAAGGGCTGAAAGGGGACATTTAAAATAATTATCAAAAGATGCCCTTTTTATTTTATTTCCTAATGATATGTGTTGTGGCAGATTGAGCTGAAGATCAGAGAAAGTTAAAAGGTTTTACATGGCTTATGAAGCAGACCACAGATTCTGGTGTAGACAGGCCAATTTATTTAATATTCATAGAAGAAATAGCATATTACAAAAAGTGGATAAATGCCAAAATAAATGACGTTTTCCCTAAATTTGGGTATTTATTAGTTGCTGTAATAGCAGAAAACTACCACTCAATGATAGCCTCCTGAACGTACAGTTTCAAGCGGCGCTATTTTATTTGTTAGTTTTTTTTCTTTATGATATAATGGAGTTTCAGCGAGAATGTTTTCTTTCAAGAAATATTAAACTTGATGAGGAATTAAAGCAAAAAGGATATTAGAAAGCTCAAGCATTTTTCATTGTAAAATCTTTTACGCTTTATTTACAAAAGAGGGGGACAGTTGTCTTCTATAAAATCTAAAGAGTAGTACATTAAAGGGGTGTTCCCGTTCTTGGTATTTATGGTATATCCATATCCACAGGATACCAACTGGGATCTGACTGAAGAAGCCAAAAAAGCCAAGCAGTGATTCTCAAAGGCGTACATACAGAAAACTGCACACATGCACAGCCACCTCCGCATTCATTCTCTGCGTGGATGTGGCAGTCTGTGGCTATCAGGTGAGACAGGTGTGGGGAAACCCAACAATCTGGAGATAAGTGTGAGACCCATGTATATTAGATGGGAATATCCCTTTAATTTACATTTTTAATTATAATCTACATCAGAAGACATCAGTAGGTTTCCACTGCTGGACACTCACCAATCCCAAGAATGGGAATCTAGAGTGTCCCTGCATTACCAGAAAAGTGGTTGCACATGTGTAACATAGTAACAGAGAGTGTAACGTTGAAGAAAAGATTTCTGTCTATCTAGCTCAGCCTATTACCCCAGGGGAAGGCAAAAAACCCAAATGAGATAGAAGCCAATGACCCTAATTTTAGGGGAAAAAATCCTTCCTGACTCCAATCTGGCAATTGGAATAATTCCTGGATCACTGACCCCTTCTGAAGTAATTAGTGATTATAACATGTAATATTGTAATGATCAAGAAAAACATCGAGACCCCTCTTAAACTCTTTTAGTGAGTTCGCCATCACCACTGCTCTTACTTCTCAAGAAAGGCGACTAGGCATTTGGCCAAAGGCACTTCAGTAAGATTTATTCTGAGGGCCCACTGTATATTTATATGTAAATATTACCTTATCCCCACTTCCAAAGACCTGGCTGCCAGATTTTCCATAGACTGCATTGTAAGGTGGCTGTATTTTCATCTACGTATGGGAGGCTGGGGGCCCACCAAGGAATTCACCTGTTCCCCTGTAAGCCACTCTGGGACTGCATCCATGCCCCTCTTAAACTCTTTCAGTGAATTTGCCATCACCATGTTCTCAGGCAGAGAGTTCCATAGTCTCAGTGTTCTCAGATGTAGAGGATGCCCACTTGTTAGTCACATTCCTTGGTAAAAATAGATTGTGAAATAGATCTATGTATTGTCCCTGATATATTTATACATAGTTATTAGGTCCCCTCAGCTATCTTTTTTCTAAATATCCCCAATTTTAATAACCTCTTTGGGTATTGTAGTCTACCCATTCCATTTATTAACTTAGTTGCCCTTGAACTCACTCAAGCTCTTATATGTCCTTCTTGAGTACCGGTGCCCAAAACTGTCCACAATATTCCATGTGTAGTCTGATTAGTAATTTGTAAAGAGGAAGAACAATGTTCTCGTCATGTGCTACTAGGCCTCTTTTGATGTATTCCATTATACTATTTGTCTTTGCAGCAGCTGCCTGACACTGATTGCTCCAGTTGAGTTTACAGTTAATTAAAATCCCCAATTCTTCTCCGTGTCAGTTTTGCACAGCATTTTCCTGCCCATGTGCATTACCTTACATTTATCAGTGTTAAACCTCATTTACCACTTTTCTGGCCAAGCCCCCAACTTATCTCTGTGCTCCCTTGTTCAAACACTCCTCCACTCTTCCAGCCATCTTCTTCCCCAGCACAGCTGCACCCTCGACTCTAAGATGTAGCCCATCCCTATGGTAGGGCCTGTAGCCAACAACAATGCCGGCTCAGTTCTCTAGGAACCCAAATCCCTCTTTGCTACACCAACTCTTGAGCTACCTCTTTAAATTCCTGCTGCCTTTCTGGTGTGGCACATGGTATAGGTATTATATTAGATAATACTACTTTGGAGGTCCTTGCCCTAAGCTTACATCCTAGTTCCCTGAAATTGTTTTTAATTACCTTCCACCTACCTCTAACTTTGCCATTGGTGCCAATGTGCACATTTAGATCCAGGATCTGGGCTTTCAAATGTGCAGCACACTCACATCTCGTACATCAGTATGCACTCTCGAATGCTTGTTCAAGGACTGCATACATGGCAAACATTGTACAGTGGACAGCATTGTCAATCCATTCTAAAGACCCCAAACTTTTAATTCACACATTAAAAGCAACCACACTTTGCATCAAGCACACATTGCGACACTCCAACAGTCGCTCGGTTGTTTGCTTTAAAGGGGTTGTCCGGCCATAAACATTAGGTCTCATTACTTCTGTTTGCCCATTTCCATGCACTTTGTAATATACATTGTGCATGGAAAATGAAGCAAACAGAAGTTTTGGACTTACCTGAAGGGATGCCCCCCCCTGTGTTGCTCCTTCGTCGTCCCTGGTTACCACAAGAATCTTCTCTTCTTGTCGGGCCAGCTCTTGTCGGCGCGGGAACGAGCCCCTTCTCATCCGCGCATGCGCAGTTCTTCTCTCTGCAGCCGGGACCGATATACGATCTCCTTGTGTGCAGGGGGGGGAGGATGGAAGAGCCTCAGAGCAGGAACTGAGCTCCCGCCCCCTCTCTGCCTCCTTTCCGCCCCTCTGCACTATTTTCAATGAGGAGAGGCGGGACGGGGGCGGGGCTAAGGTCCGTGAGCCTGCCGCGAGCCATACTAGCACTTTCTGCTTAGGTTAAGCAGCGCTGCTGATTAGAGCCACCTGATTGGCTCTTCGGCACCACGTGACTGCACAGCGTGCACCAATCAGGTGGCTCTAGTCAGGCTGCTTAACCTAAGCAGAAAGTGCTAATATGCTGCCGGGAGATGACCCCCCGATGTCAACAACAACAGGAGAACAGGTAAGTATAAGATTTTTATGCTTTAGCAGCCATTAAACCATGGGTTCCCTGGGTCCATTAGGCAGACCAGGGAACAATGGCTGCTAAAGCATAAAAAAATTATTTGTGTCAGAACCCCTTTAAGGCCTCATGTCCACGGGGAAAATCAGGCCCGCTACGGATTCTCCATGGAGAATCCGTAGCGGGTCCCTCCTGCCCCGCGGACATGAGGGCTGAAAATAAGAATAAATTTACCCGCAGTGGACCGTGCAGGTCTTCTCTTCTTCGCGGCAGGATCTTCTTTCTGCTGCCCGGCGGATGTGCTCGGCACGCTGGCAGCGTGCTGCGCGCATGCGCCGGGTACATTCGCCGGGCTAAAGAAAGAAGATCATGCCGCGAAGGAAGGAAGATCTGCATCGCCCTGAGCAGGTGAGTTTAATTCAGGCGCAGGTCTCCTGCGGATCCGGATGGCTTCCATAGGCTTCAATAGAAGCCTGCGAGAGCTGTACCCGCGGGAGACCCGCACCTAAATGGAGTATGTCCATTTTTTTTCATGCTCCAGGATTTTTTAAATTCACTTTTATTGACCATCCGCGGGTATTTATCTACCCGCGGGTGGTCAATGCATCCCTATGGGGTGCGGATCCGCGTGCAGGTGATCCACTGCAGATTTAAAATCTTCTTTTCCCCGTGGACATGATTCCTAAAACTTTACATCAAGCACACATCGCCACGCTCCAACAGTCACTTTGTGTGGTTTAAATAGCTATTAGTAGCAGTACCCCTGCAATGAATCCTCAATGGGACTCCTGGAGATACCTAAATTGAGGCACTTGTCTATTTCTGGAAGTCATATTGAAATGATTAAGGCAGCAGCCACGTGTGTGACTGCCGCTCCGTTCATTCAGGACCAGTGCGAGTCTCAGCAGTCAGGCCTGGACCAATCAGCAATTTATCTCCTATATTCCGGATAGGGGATAACTTCGTTCCATAGTAAAACCCTTTCAATGTGGTTTTCTGAGACAAATATTGATATGCATATCCTCAAGATAGGTCATCAATATCAAGTGGTGAATGCCCAACCATAAAGACTCTCGTTGATTGTCAATAGTCCTTTGGGTTGGCAGTTGTACTATAGGCCAGAAATACTTATGTCTCTGGAAACCTCTTTAGCTCATATTCAATTCAGATTTCATAAGCCTTTTGCACTGTCTATCTGGACCATAATACAACCATGATGTAGGTGCCTTTAATATGCCGTTCACCAGGTAAGTTTTTAAAAATAAATATGACATTGACAAGAGGAAACAATACATGAGTGTCTGTGGTCACGAAGGTTACATCTGTATTCAACATGCATTCATTAGATAAGGAGCATAATAATACTGGTTACATCCTTGGGAAAAATAATAGATATTGACAGTCCAATCCATCCCAACAGCAGACAACTCTATAGCTTTGTCTAAATTTTTTTGATTCTAAAATTATGTTGCAAATGTATGAATCTGTTATAAATCTCTGTAGATAGATGAAAGTTTAAAATGCATCAGACATGAGTGCTCAAAATGATGGCTTCTTTGTCATCCTAAGATATCACCTAAAAATTATTGATCACAAGTCATTTAAATGATACTCATGAGCGAACCCTTGTAAAAGCTTCATAGGGTGTCATAATAAGACTTTGCAATGAGGCATCAAATGGGCTGAGTGTAATCTTCTTCCCCATCCATTTATGCAAAGTCATTTTCCGGATTTGCTATTTGCTTTAAAATCACTGGGGAAGTCATTCAGGCAATAACATGGAAAAACCTATATATCCAATCTGCAATAAACTTTTGGATAAAGTTCAGCAGAAAGACACAGGCTGTGAATTTCAGATTTTTTTTACTCCATTGTATTTTACATTAGGGAGACACATTTTCAGGGTAATTTTCTTTATCAGACCCACTAGAATAGTTTATGAATGTATTCAGAGCCCCTCGCCTTTAACTGTGCGGACCCAAACAAGCCCGAGATATGTGCTATCAAGTAAGAGATGATCGTTGTCAGGATTTCTAAGTAAAGGTTTATGAATTATTGGTATTTAAACTTTACAGGACAAGGCTCAATGAGTTTTACAAAGCACTAGACTAAAATGTTAATTGTTCAATTACCCCTGAAATATCTCTATGTCTATGGTACGAGTAAATGAAGCGTATATACCTTAAGTGAAATGCTTGCCAATTTATTTAATGTATTTTACTTGAATCTAGGAAAATGTTGCTGCCGCATCAAGGCAGAAGGTGAACGGAGAGCCATACTGACGCTGGCACTTCCCAAATCTAGGTTTAATTTTGGGTTAAAAGTATACTCTGGGAAAAAGCTGAAAATCCAGCTACTGTTGAAGTAAAAGTGCATATGGCAGCCCAAAATTCTAATCACCTTGTTCCCTGCCTATCAGAAGGATCCAGAGGCAGCAGCATAGTTTGCAGGGCAGGCCATGTGCCCCAGGTTATAGGTGTTGGGATGCTGGGCAGGGGACACCAAAAAGTCACTCTGCCTTCGGTACTGAACTGGTAGCAAACTGAATCTTTGTCCTGGGTGAAGCTAATTACAGCGTTGACCACAGAGATATCTTACTCCTGCAGATTGTTGCAACTGTGTGACACAGGGGCATAACGTGTGTACTTGGGGCAACGAGAAAAGGGGGTTGCCAGTCCAGCCAAAGGAGGCAGAATCTTTGATGTGATGACCATGTGAGTACGTCACAGTCCTCTCACTAGCCAAGCCAGGATACTACTGCACACTAGTGAGGGGCAAACACCCCGAAACAGCTGTCTGTGTACGGATTCTGGCTTGGTTTTCAATTCCCAGTCATTTTTCTACTGACTTATATAAAGGATAAAGCATTGATTTGAAGGAATGCTGTTATCCAATAGATGGTGCTCCAGAGGTATTGTTCTGTCTTCCTTATTTGCATATTATCCAGAGGAGCATGGATGGTCTTATAAGTATTCTCACTCACCTTATAGGTGCTCTGCCTAAGGAGAGATGTTACCACTCCTGACCATGTGATCAGTCACATGTACAAGAAGGCTGATGGAGGAGCTGAAAGACCTTTGATGTCATTATGCGCATGTGATCAGTCACATGCCTGGGAAGAGTCGGACTCTAGGCTGTGCTGTTGGGGGAGTTTCTTGCATTTTTTTCTACAGTACAGGAAATGAAAATTCTCACGAGTAGGTAAGAGATCTAACACTGTGAAGGGGGCACATAGGAGGACACTATCACTGTGGAGGAGGCTCAAAGGAGGACACTATCAATGTGGGGGAGGCTCAAAGGAGGACACTGTCACTGTGGAGGAGAATCAAAGGAGGACACTCTCACTGTGGAGGGGCACAAATAAGGACACTATCACTGTAGAGGGGCACAACGGAGGACACTATCACTGTGGGGGAGGCTCAAAGGAGGACACTGTCACTGTGGAGGAGGATCAAAGGAGGACACTAATACTGCGAAGAGGCACAAAGGAGGACACTATCACTGTAGAGGGGCACAAATGAGGGCACTATCACTGTAGAGGGGCACAAATGAGGACACTATCACTGTGGAAGAGGCACAAAAGAGGACACTATCATTGTAGAGGAGGCACTAAGGAGGACACTATCACTGCAGAAGGCACAAAGGAGGACGTTATGTTAAGTTAACGAGGAAGGGGGGCTGCACGCCAAACTGTATCTTTGTCACGGGTGCAGAAAAACACAGCAAGACTTCTGGTGTGCTAGAGCAGGTGTGTATACGAATCTATGAACTGTCAACTGTTAATTCATAAGGCAGAGTGGGAAATGAGGAAATGATCTAATTCTTTATAACTGTCAAGCTCCTGATTTCCTGTATAGATTAGTTTTATAAATAAGATTCATGTAAATAATGTTGTTTTTTATACAATCTGAATGGCTGAAATCCGTGTGCAGTTCTATTTATGCATTCTGTTTCCATGGATGCTCTGCCAAATATGTTTGCAACATTCCTATAAGTAGCTATAGTTATGTCAGTGTATAAAAAAATATATATCATTATCAGTATTTTACTAATGCATGAATAATGCCCCCTCACAATGGCGCTCCAGGAATCCATCTAGTCTGCCCATCTTTCTTTCTGGCTGTGGGCTAGATAGAGAAAAGACAGCAAAATTGTTGTCTCCATTGGACCTAATGCTGATATGACTATTTGTATGAATGCCGTGTGCCCCCTGGCAGGCCCAAATCAGCATTGCCTGTCAACGCAGACGACTGTTTTCCTTTACAATGGATGCACAAATTACAGTGGAAAACTGCACTGTAAAGTTTGAATAATCCCAGAGTTATTTCTGTAACATCTTAGTGGATATACTGTGTAGAAATCTACTGAAATGATAAGTTTTAACGAAAAAGCAATGCAATGGTTTGTGTTTTGATCTTTTTAGTCTGAATTTGCTATATACAAAATAAAAAAAAAATACATTTTTGGTACCTTTGGCAGGATTTACCCCTAATATAAGTAAAAGAGAGAAAACAGAATTACTATAAAAATTGAATGAAAAAAACACTCTTGAATCCCATGAAAAAAGCGCAATATGTATTTGGGTAGGACCCCAAAAATTAGGGCTATTCAACCACTCTGTGTACAAAATCAATAAAAGATGCACAAACACTCTGGTTAATAAAGTGGGAAAAGGAACCCATCAGCAGATTTCTGTAATTGAATCCAAGAGCAGCCTTTTATATAGTGTTCTGTTTTGTCTCCTAATAGCAGCATACCTGAGTAATGGGTCTCCAAACCCCTCATACGCTGTAAGTAAATGATACAGACTGGTCCGTTAGGTATGCCGGAGTATCTCTGCTAGCAGCCTGTTCAGCATAGAGCCCACCCCTCTAGGTTTCTCCAAGGTGGATTACGCTATAGGCATCATCCATGTAGTGCAGCAAAGTCCCATGCGATTATCAGCCAGTGCATACGCAGATGAACTTTTCTTTTTGTGAACAGCTTCACTTTGCTCATCTATGGGGTTATGTAAAACCGCAAAATTGATAGCCTAACCTTAGGATAAGCCATCAATATGAAATCAGTGGGGTATTCCCAAAACTTCTATTGCACAGCTGATTGAAAAGGTGGGCACTGCATCCCCTTCATTACTTACCAGGTGTAGCTCTGTTCTTTTAGTAGTTACTTCGTTTTGTATTACAGCTTAGTCCCGCTTTAAGAACAAGGAACTGCAATATTAAGCACAGCAACTACTAAAAATACAGTGGTGCACCTGGTAAACACTGTGGTGCAGAGTGTTAAGGCGGCAGAAATGCAGTCTTAAGCTCTCACTCATGACCTGAAGGTTGCAAGGTCAATCCCCAGATGGTTCAGGTAGCCGGCTCAAGGTTGGATCAGTCTTCCATCCTTACGAGGTCGGTAAAAGGAGTACCCAGCTTGGTGGGGAGGTAATAATTAAATTACGAGAAAGAGCTGCAGGATAAGTTGCCGCTATACAAATAACAAGATTTTTTTTTTTTTTTTTAACTTGTGGCCCCTTCTGGCTAATTGGTGGGTGTGCAAAGAGTCAGACCCTCACCTGTCTGATACTGATGGCCTATCCTAAACATAGGTATCAATTTCGTAGTCTCGGATAACCCCTTTAAATATATTAGTTGCAAATGGTTAAAAAAAAATCTCTAAATCTCTATGGAACTGCAGTGAGAGCCATGATTTATAAATGGAGAAGATGTGGAACCTTGCTGATTCTTCCTAGGAATAGCTGCACTGACAAAAAATTACGCCAAGGGCGCAGTAATAACTCAGAAAACTACAAAACATCCTGGAAAAATATCAATATATGTAACTACAGACTTCTTAAGCCTTAGCTAAGGTCAGTAGTCATGATGGCTTTAAAATAAGAAAGGGAATGGACAGTAACATCGATTCTCGGCTCACATTTACAGAGCACATGTCTAAGGATAATTCTCTATGGAACTATGAGTAACCATTATAATTACCGTAAAGCAAATAATATGATATTTGGGTTTTCAATGTTTTGCACTGCATTAAGGAACTTTATCCGCTTTAGTTCACCACCACCACGTTTTGAACCCCACACCACTTTTTATTTACACCTAGAGGGTTTATCTAGCTGTAAATTATTGATGAACTATCCTCAGGTAGCTCATCAATAGATCAGCGGTGGTCTATCTCCGAGGACCCCCTCCGATCAGCTGTTCTCTGGGTTGGTGCTCTGAGCTCATGTGTGCAGGAAGCAAACAGCTCTGTTCTCACTGCAGTGGCACAGCTTGGTATTGCAGGCCAGGTTCCCATTGAAATGGATGAAAACTTGACCTATAATTCCAAGACATACCCCTGTAGTGAGAATGGGACTTTCTGCTTCAGGCAGAAATAAGCTTAGTGCATGAGCCCACCTGCCCAGAGAACAGCTGATCTACTATTGATGACTTTTCCTGAGGATTGGCTAGCAATAGTTTACAATTGGACAACCCCCTTATGGAAACGGCAATAGTGTCAGAAAACTGTTGAGGCAGACACTAACACTGAGTGTAATAAGTGCCTCAACACTTGCCTCACAGACTAAAGTGCTAGTGTTTTACAGTATATTTTGGGAATAAGGAATAAATAATCTCACACAATTGCTCAGTGAAGAGATATAATTTACTTAAAGTGTAACTAAAATTTTAGATGAATTTTCAAAATAAACTGTCTCCACATGAGTAGTAAAATAATTTCTGACCCGTATACTGTATATTTTAGCCCCTTCTGTTGGCTCCAACTCTAATTGTCAGATTTCCCTGAACTGATGGGAGGAAACTGCTGCTATAATATCTCACACATATAGTACAGATAGAGAAGAGGAGATTCTGACTCTTAACTTTCTGTAATACACCTCAGAAGCAGCAGCAGCATGGAGGACATTATACAGCAGTACTGAGCAATGTAGCTGTGAATCTAAAACAGGGGTGGGGCAAAATATTTATCACAAACTGCCATCGCATCTCTGCGTGAATCTCTCCTCCTCTATCTCCCTCCAGCAGCACTCCTCGTCTCTTGCCTCTCCTTTCTATAGAAATATGTGGGCTGCAGCTGTTATCTGACCTGTCTTTGTAGGGACTTTTATGAGCGGATATTATCAGTAGATTTAGAGTGAGTGATCAGTGCAGGAGGCAGTGGTAGGAGAAGTGGCTTTTAAAGTATTCACATCTCTATATGGGTCCAACTGATCCCAAGATATTGCTCCCAACCTGTCTTGAAGTTTTGACAGCAGTGGCCACACGTGCACACCACTGCTCCATTCACTTCAATGGGACTGCCAGAGATTGCTGAGATCCAATGCTCAGTTATCTCTATCCGTCCCTTTGAAGTGAATGCAGCGGTGGTGCTGATATACCGCCATTCATGCCATAACTATGGGCTGCTACCAAGAATGAAAACTCAAGATGAAAGAACCCCTCTAAGTAGAGAAAAAAAAACACTTTTCTGTAATAAGGAATATTACAAAGTTTCTTTTATTCACTTGCAGTATTGATTTATGAAAAAAGATTAAAAGTTTAGTTACTCTGTCAAAAGATTTATGCTGCCCAAACCGATTTGCAGTTTGACTCAAAGCTAAACTCTGAGTCTTAGAGGTGGGCCGTGCCAGCCTTTCTCCACCTGCATCATGTAGAGTGACATAGTTGATGCCTTCTGCTCTCTGTTAGTCCCTTGTAGCCAGTTGTAGCCACACCTGACACTTGCTGCACACTCTACTGCTACAGTAACTGCATCACAACTTTCAGCGCTATGTAAGAAGCCCCATATTTAGTCTCTTACTCAACTCTTAATGCAGCATGAATGCTTGTACTTTTCCATACTGTTGGACCAATTAATGTACAACTTCCCATCAAACATGGTGTGTGTACATTTCACAGTGCCACGTTGGCTGGTCTTGGCACAATATAATACACCAGAGAACTCACTATGCCTTACAGCAAAATGATCTGAACAGTCTTGAGGATCTGCCCAACAGTTCCTATAGCATGTACTACAATACAATAATGTTAATGATACAGTTTGGCCACTAGGTGTCAAAATAGCGATGGAAATATATACAGTATAAGCAAAATATATATATCGCCGAGTCTCAATGAAATTACTTATAAGCTGTAGAAGTCCAAAAGATTTATAAGGAACAATCATCAAAATACATACTGTCACATAACAGTAACTCATCCATGACACAGTTTGTGTCCCTCTGCCAGCCAGTCGTTGCGACTTATTTCTGCTGCTACAGCAGCTAATATCTTCTGCTGCTAATATCTAGTATTACATCCGATTATTCAAATCAATGGCCCTCAGGTTTACATTTTTTCCACTTTTTGCGCCCCTACCTAACTATATTTTGACTAGAATAACTTGGGAAAGTGTCCATGTATTATTCACGTTAAAGTGTCTTAGTGCTGGGAATTACTGTAGTCGTAGCTTTGTTATGCCAGTCATTTGTTACTTATGGAGCTTGAAGTGGAACACATTTTATTTTCATTCCTTTTTTTCTAAAGAATTTCCATTATAAGCATCTTTCCTGTCAAATTCAGGGAAACCATTATCTACAATGACAACAAAAAACTGAAGCTCATAATGGCTATTTGTAAAATACAGCTTTTTATAAGAAACCGAATACTGTAATAATCATGTGTTTTAGGCTGAAATGTGTTTTGATAAATATTATGTTCCTGGCCTTTGCCTATACTAAAATTGTGCCTTTATTATGTTTTGTCATCTGCTGCAGCACACAGTACATATAAGGGTTATGTTCATACGGCATGCAGACACTAATTTCAGCTAGGAAATTTGCTGTGGACGTTGATACAGTTGAATGTTACTCCCAGCCACGGATCTGAGGCACCAATACAGAAATCAGGGGTCTTAGGTCCCCCTGTTCTGGTGATGTCTCTGGCCCTACCCTGCCTAGACTACTGCAACATCATCCTCTGTGGCCTCCCATCTAACAATCTTCCATTTTTACAATCCATCCTCAAATCTGCTGGATGTCTAATCCACTTTTTCCCTCATTGATATCCTGCATCTCCACTCTGCCAATCTCTTCGCTGGCTGCCCATTGTGCAGAGATTCAAGCTCAAAACATTACTAATGACATGCAAGACAGTCCACAACCTATACCCCACCATACACCTCTAATTTAATCTTCCACTACCTCCCTTTACATAATTTCTGGTCTACAATCTCTCCGCTCCATACATCTCTGACCTAATCTCCCATTATCTCCTCATACATAATCTCCGGTCCACAACCTATCCCCTCCATGCACCTCTGACCTAATCTTCTGTTACCTCCTCATACATAATCTCCAATCCACAACCTGGCCCCTCATACATCTCTGACCTAATCTCCCGTTCTCTCCTCATACATAATCTCCTATATCTAACCTCCTCCATCCATACACCTCAGACCTAATCTACCAAAACCTCCCCACATATTATCTCCTGTCCTTACAAGGCCTTCTTCTTTACACTCCTTGTCCGCTCCTCACACAGTCATCTCAGAGATTTCTCCAGTGCTTCCCCCATTCTCTGGAACACACTACACCATCCAATTAGACATTTCCAACCCTTGAAACCTTCAAAAACAACCTGAAAACCCAGATCTTCAGCAAAATGCATAACCTACTGCGGCTCTGCTGCCACCACTATATGAGCAGCTTCAACCCTCATCTCCTGTCTCCTTCCCCTCCTTTGTAGATTGTAAGCCTTCGTGGACAGGGTCCTCTCTCCCTCTGTATAATTCGTAGAGGTCACTGATATAACTCCTGTTTGTTGGACTTGATTTTGCCTCAGCTGATGTACTTAAACCCTCTTCACATATACAGCACCCCTGAAGAAAATAAATAATAGTAATGGTGAGAAGTGCTGCCAAGCAGCTTTTTCACTATTCTGACTGGTTCTACAAATATACTGTGCCACTCCAATTCTCTTGTAGGTTTTTCGGATGGCACATCTTGAACACAATTACAATGTAGCTGCTCAGCTCCCCAGCTGCAGGGAACATTACCAGTGACTCACTGGTTTATGAAAGTGACTGACGTTAACCTGCTGCACCTAGTAAAGAGCACAGCTATGAGCAATAGCTCAGTGATAACTTCTTGTCATCAGAAGCATGACCAAATTCCCTCAGGGGTTCAAATCCCGCAGCCGTCGTCTGGTCATTTGACATATTTTTTATGCTGTCGTTTATAATCCAACTTTATTATTACTTTAAATATGTATTCTTATCAGTACATAACATACACCAGGCAGTAAACTAAGCAGCAACAGTAGATTTACAGTACTATACGTATGCCGGCCGCAGAATACCCATGTATTGTTAGGATGTATTTACATGAGTGAAATATTTCAGGATTTTTGGCTCATTATTCTGTTGTGAACAACAATTTGTATAAATACATTCAGGTCAATTTCACACAAGTGTAATAGGGGGCCATTTCATATTAAAGTGACCCTCCGATCCTGGAGGAACAAACATGGCTGCACCACTTCTCTGACTACCTGATGCACACTGTGTTTTAGTATGCATCAGTAGTCTAAGGCCTCATGTCCACGGGGAAAATCAAATCTGCTCCGGATTTGTAACGCGGATTTGGGCCGCGGATGCAGTGCGGATGAGCTTAAAATAGTATTTTATTGTATTTTATTGCATGCGGATGACACGCGGATGTGTTTTTTTTCACGCGTGTATGCACGCGGATGGCATTTTTGCATCTGCGCGTGAAAAAAAAGCTGCATTCCAAGTCCTGTAACTTTTTTATTTTTCTAAATACGGAGCTCTATGTGGGCTTATTTTCTGGCGTCCTGTTGCCATGGCGACAGGCCGGGCTCTCGCGAGAGCCGGCCGGAGACACCGAGGGAGCGCGATCTCTCTGTCAACTCTTTCCCTGTCGCGATCTACTTAGATCGCGGCAGAGAAGGGGTTAACAGCAGGGGGGGGGCATGCCCCCCCCCCCCCCCGCTGTTGCAGCGGGACGCCGGCCGTGACTGACAGCCGGCTCCCGCTGCAGGATAGCGCGGGATCTTATGTGATCTCGCACTATCCCCAGGACATACCGGTATGTCCTGTTGCGGTAAGTACCATGCTCCGAGGACGTACCGGTACGTCCTGGAGCGGGAAGGGGTTAAATCCGCAGCGGATCTCATGCACCCGATAAATTAGTATTTACAATCCGCAGCGGATCTCCCACACCCATAGAGGTCTATGGGGGCCATCCGGAGCGTGATCCGAACTAAAATGGAGCATGGCACGTTTTTTTTCATGCTCCAGATTTTTTAAATTCCTTTTTATTGACCATCCGCGGGTATTTATCTACCCGCGGGTGGTCAATGCATCCCTATGGGGTGCGGATCCGCACGCGGGAGATCCGCTGCGGATTTTAAATCTCATTTTGCCCGTGGACATGAGCCCTAAGGGTATATTCACACCGGGCGGTATTTACAGCAGCAAAAAATTGTATCAAATTTGAAAAATCTCGTTCTCAGACTGTGGAAAAAATCTGCAGAGGAAATGGACATGTAGTGCGGATTTTAATTCCTTAGTGTGTCATTTATAGCAGCGGATTTTCGGTGCAGATTCCACCTCTTTAATAGAGAGGGTGAATTCTGCACCAAGTTCCGTGTTAAAAAACCTGGATTTTGCGCTGCGGATCTGTTGTGGAATGTTCGCTGCAGACACTCTACAACAAATCTGCCCTATGTGAACATACCCTCGGACATACCCTCAGACACTATATGCTGATCTGACTGGCCAGTGCTGCTCATGTGTGCAGCACTGCCCAATCAAAGTAATGTGTCTAGTGTCTTAGATTAATGATGCATACTAATGCACAGTGTGTACCTGTAGGTCAGAAAAGCGATGCCGCCATCTTTGTTTCTTCAGGACCAGAGGGTCACTTTAAGGCTGCAAGTCCAGGCTCTGGATCTAATAACTAATTAACAGCACCATAGATCCCTATGATTTTGTTAGTTTAGATCACTACACCTGAAGTTGGGCTGGGACTTGTGGCTGTAAATCTTATGGCTCCGTCACACGAGCGTATACTCAGCACTGCGATTTGGTGAAAACAACAACGTCTTCTTGCATGTGTATCAGTGTATTTTACAGTTTTTTTTCCCCTCAGGGCATGTTCATTTCAGAAAAGTAGAGCATGCTGCTTTTTTTTTTTTGTGAGCCTGAAATGCGTGTGCAAAATACGGAAATGTGAACAAACCCATAGTGATCAATGGTTCTATCCTCTGCGTATTGTGCCTGGGTAAAAGAGCCCTTATGGTAACTTTTTAAAGTTTTTACCTAAAAGTACTTCAGTGCTTGTAACTGTTCTCCTGCTCTTTACAGAAAAAGTTTAACTTTCATTAGGTGCCCTTTGCGGGAGAAATACATTAGCTGTTAGTCGGTATCACAAGTGTTTTTTTTAAAGCTTATCAGTCATTACTATAAATATACACTGTGATTAGTGTACAGGTTATTATTTGATTTATGAAGACTAATATTTAATATCATTTGTATATTGCTCATGGATTTGGATTTTTTAAAATCAACTTTTTACTTACTTTATTTATTTCTTATTGCAAAAGTTTTAATCTCATATTATTCCCCACAAAGAATTTGAATGCAGATATTTCTTATTATGCTGTAATATAATAGAAAAAATATATATATAATTGTTATGCTGTAATATAATGTCATTTATCTTTATTATATCATATCGGCATGGATAAGTATAAAAGTAGTTATTAAGGCCGCCTGTCCACAGCTGCGATGGAATATAACTAGCGAAATTCCGCCGTGGGGGAGGAGGGGTGAGCGCTAAAAGGTCTCCGTAATGAGCCTATATTAATAATAGGCTCACCGCGGAGAATCATGACAAATCGCGGCATGCTGCGATTTTAATCACACTAGCGGAAAATCACTATGATTCTCTGCTCGTGTGTGGTAGGCTGTGCTTTCCATAGTTATCCTATGGAAAGCGTTTCATGCAAGCTCCGCATGTGATTTATCGCCGCGGATCTCACTATGTACCTCACCCGTGTCAGCCAGTCTAAGGCAAATCTAAGAATGTCCAACAAAACTGAGCAAATACCTATGGACCCAGAACCGGCTGCCATAAACTGCTGCATGCAGACCAGCTGTGCCACGGTGCATCCTCATGGAGTTTACAAAAAGCCCGCTACGTTTTATGAACACCAGCATTGATCATGGTGTACAAGGGGTTATTTCGCCACTTTTGTGGCTGTCTTTGTACCTTGTACAGAGTTGTATGCTTGACCACTAGTCAGTATGACTCTTCTTCCCCTGGGGACACACTTGGGGGGAGGAATGGGGAACTGGCGACCCAGTAATTGGACCCGCACTGTCAAAAATGTATCACCGAATCTATCCTGAGCAGCAGAATGTAGGTACAGTTACATCGTCATCTAATTGCATTCTCTATTATAAGATTATTGGATGTAATGTGGCTTCAATGTAGGGCATCCCCTTAAATACCTACAGATTGCCACCTTCTGACAAGTGCAGTGGGTAGGAGCACCACTATGGTGACTTTTTATTGTATTTTGGCAAGTTAAAGTGTCTTTTTTAATTGTTGGGTGGATCCTGTGCCTAGGATCCCACACGTATCACCAATTTTGATGTCATTGACTATTAAAGGAAAAATCAGCAAAAAAAACCTTGTAATTTCTCATTAAGGAATCCTTCAATTTTTTTTGTTTTTGTTTTAACTTATAACAAGCTATATAAGGCCTCGTTCACATGAGCGCACAACGCATGCCGAAGTTAGCCACGCACAAAAAGCGCGGCTATTAGAGCCAATGGTTTCCTGCGGAAACGTTCAGCCGAAAGAATTTTTAGCGCGTAAAAGAAGCGCACCTAAAAAAAAAGGACATGCGCGATTGAAGTTCAGCAACTGAAATTCCCATCAGCGTAAAAAGATGGGACCTGACCTATCTTTGGTGCGCAAAGTGCAGGAGTTTTCATAGACTCCTATAGGAGCTGGATAACAAGGGGGAGGTTGATTAGGTAAACATTACAATTCTTTAGTGTAAACTTCTAAACAATCGGAATGGGAGACAAAGAGAGATAAGGGGGAGGTGGTTCTACCACACCACTAAACACAGAAGCATATTTTAATGTCCCTCTGTAAGCTACTGGTTTTGCCCCCATGGGGATGAGGGGAATAACAGGAGTTCACAGGGAGACATTTAAAATGTGATGTTCAGCTTTCTGGGAGAGAAGAAATTCCTCTGCAGGGGAACCTCTCTCTCTCTTTGGTGGGAAGAAAGAGAGAGGAAGGAAAGCCCCGGGGGAACCCTCTTCTCTGCGAGAGTTGGGAGAGAGGGGAGCGGGGCTACAGGGCTTCCCCTCTATCCCCGCCCTCTCTCTTCTTGCTGTGGGAAAAACCCTTGGAGAACCTCTTTCAGTCCCACCCCCTCTCTCTAGTCATGCCCTCTATGTCCCCTGCTCTCCGGGAAGCCCTGTGGCCCTGTCCCCTCTCTCTCGGATTCCCTCGTTCTCACCTACAGGGGAATTCCTTCTCTACGCGCTGCTGGTAAAGCTGTTATTCTCCTCTGCAGTAGAATGCTGATATCGTGCTGAGATGAAGGGAGTCCTTGGCGATGAAGGGAGTTCCCCGGGGACTCCCTTCATCTTGCTTTTTCTTTCCCCTGAGGGAAATTCCTCCAGCTCAACTGCTGGGAAAACCCTCCATCCCCACTGAGATGAAGGGAGTCCCCAACGATGAATGAAAGCCCCGTGGGGTTTTTCTTCATTCTCTCTCTTCCCTCTTGGAGCAGCAGCACCCGTTTCCTGCATTGTGCGCTGCTATGCTTTTAGCTGTACAAATTCCCTCGTGCAAATGAACGCATTTTACGCTAAACAACTTTGTGGAAAAACGTTCATTGATGCTATTTTTGTGCAGTTACCGTTGTTTATTTTTGCGCGGGTTACTTTGGGGTCTTTTATGCGCTTGTGTGAACGAGGCCTCAATCTGTATGCACCGAGCTCCCTTTGGTGTTGGTAACAGTTACATAAAATGTTATTATTTTACTCAAGGATGCCAATGCATTTCAGTACCACAGTAGATGCTAATGCATTTTCAGTAGGGTCTCACTATAGGCTGGCTAGAAGTGGCGCATCCTGCTGCTATAACAGTAAAACAGCAAACTGTAAATTCGAATTCTCACAATTTAAATGAAAAATAAAAACGTGACATATGTGTAACTTTATTGAAGCTGGTCATTAATGAAAAAGAACTGGTGTGCTCCCTCGAGGACCAAAAAGTGCATTCCATCAAGCATCCTGTTTGTCATCTTTTTACCACATTTCAAAGGGGTTATGTGGACCCCCTCTAGAGCCATAGGGGTTGAGACCTAAAAAAATATAGTTAGCACTCTAGGAAATGGGAACCTCCAATGACATCTCATAAGTCTTATTCCACATGGGCCCCCTGGTCCCAATTTAGATAGACTGTGGATTGTGGAATCTTGGTGTGTGATGCGTCCTTGCCTTCCTGACTTTCTCTGAATGGACTTTCTGAATGACAGCCTCGTTATACTGCCATTAGGCTCAGTTAACCATCTCTATTTTTCTGTTCTGTTTGAGGAGCAGAGAAATGGAAATAAAACCAGAATTAAACGATTCTGTTTTTTTTTCAATAATTTTTATGGGGTTTTATAGTTAACAGAGAATAAAGGAAAGTTGACATATTTGTTGTGTTAGAATACAACTTTTGTACCGTGACATAAATATTTTAAACATGTAATGTGTTGTTGAATAGTAATAATGTTCCTTCTTACAAAAGAAAAGAAAATAGATGCCAGGTTAATGCATTCCCCATTGAAGTCAATTGGTAAAAAAGAAAAAAATAGAAATATTTCCCTTCATTTCCATTTAATTCTGTTCCTTTAGAAAGAAATGAAATGCAATGGAATTAAACTGAAGGGTTTTTGTTTGAAAAACAAACAAAGAGCAAAACATTGAAATCACCGGGGAATAAGTCTGAGGCCTCCTTCACAGGGCCGTATGCGTTTTTACGTTCCCCCGAGCGCACCGTACAGTTGCATGAATGAATAATTGCTGCGATTGAGTCCTAATCCTTAGCTGCGTATTTTACGGCATTCACACGGACCACTGCTGCGTATCGGCAAAAAAATACGCAGAAGCGATCATCACTGTAGAATGACAAATAATGCTTAAATCAGGCCAGCTGTCTGCTTTTCCCAGCATTGTACATCAGGTAAGTCCCTCCCCCTCTCTTTTTCCAGTTTACATTGAAGTCTATGGGAGCTTCCTGTGCATCTCGGCAAAAGATAGGGCAAGACCTATCATTTCATGCCGCGTATAAGATCGGCGACTGAAAATGATCATGTATGTGCTATTTTTTTCGTGCAATTTTTTTTTATGCGCTTAAAAATCACTCAACTAAATGATTACATTGGAATCCAAAGCTTCGGATGGTCGCAATTTTGGGTCAATTTTTTTTTCTATGTGGCTAAATACCTGCGTAAATTTGGCTGCATAAATAAATTTGATGCTGAAATTCTGCCACAGACTGGCCAGCGGATTCAAACATGGATTGTAGCCTCATTGACATTCAACAGGGCTAATCTGTGCTCTGTGCCTTTAAGGCCGCTTCCACACAGACGACTTTACCATGCAAATTTGTTGCAATGTGACAGTGCTACAAATCACATGTATGTGAAGCCCATGCTTTCTGATGGATTCTTCCACACAAGCGATGTTCTGTAGGCTGTTACATTGCGAGACTACAAAATTGTGGTATGTTCTATAGATCAGCGATTTGCAATTTTTTGTAGCCCATCTTTTCCTATGGAGCCCTTCTTTCTGTTGCATCGCAACGCACAAAAACTTGGTTTTTGTGCAGTGTGATGCAACTTTTACAATAGGAAATCTACTGTAGAAGCCCTAAACTAAGCTCTAGCTGCAGTAAAAAGACAAAAAAATAATACATCACCTGAGAGATGCTGTTATCTCTGGCGTGCATCTCCTCTTCACCTCTGACACTCATCTTCAGTCTTCTTGCAGCCCTTCCTTGATTGGATGATCAGAATCCCCGCCTCCAGGAATGGCTAGCTGTGATTGGTTCACGAGTGCCGCGGCTCAGCCAATCAGAGCCATCGCTTGATGAACCAATCAAAGCCAGTCAATAAATGAATGAGCAACAGAGATGACAGCATCTCGTAGGTGATGTATTTTATTTATTTTTTGTCTTTTTATTGCAGCTAGGGCTTATTTTTGGGGTGGGGCTTACATTTCAAGCCTCCATCCCCTTGAAAATCCTCGCACCTGTTGCTATAAAGTCGCGCTGCTGAGGTCCTGGAAATTGCTGACAATGTTACGTGCCATTCATCGTTAAATCACTGGCCTCAGCAGTCATGGGTGCAGGAACAACATGTGATGGCTGACGCCAGTGATGCAGCAGTCATGTGAACAATGAACTTGTCCTCATTGCTGCAGGTGTTTCTAGGACTGCAGCAACCGGGACCAGAGCGGTAGCATTTAAACAGCATTTCAAAGGTATGCTATGGTTTTTCTTTCTTTTCTACAGCTACTCGCCCCCTATAAAATTTGGGAAAGCTCAGAGAAGTCCCTTAGGGCTAGGTGCACACTAGTGTAAAAAAACTTGTCTCTCTATATGTAAAAAATCCAAATACTTTGTATAAAGTGAGATAATTCCATAAATAGTCCTGCTATTCATTTCATTGCATTGTGTGCAACATGTCAGAAGCCTTTTCAGAAAATTAAAGCCTTGACATGTAGGGGGCAGCACATGCTCTCTCTAGACATTCTGATTGCCCTGGTTGAAACCTGCATGCTACCAGCAAGTGTACTTGTCCTTGAATGGAACGTCAATATTGTAGCTTATGATAAACACAGCACCAGTACATACTTGTGTGGGCGATAGCTCAGTGGCTTTCTTTAACTATGAATAATCTCTTCCCAGGATTGAGTCCTTTCCTGACAGTATTTATTAATATTCTTACAATTTCTTTTATGCTGTTATTTAGAGTCTATCTGTGTTACATCACAGTGACAGCATCTATCAATATACTATATATTAGTCTATACTGGTAAAGCGTAGCAGTTAAAGGGATACGTGTCCCCATGAGCGCTTTATTCTGAAACACTGTGGCGTTTTAGAATAAATACACTTTGAAGTTTGACTCGGAGTTGAGCAGTCTTGAGTTCCTGAAAGTGGTTCCACCATTGTCCTATACAAAGTCTCTCAAAGGCTAGTTATGAGTACTGGACTTCTTTTGACGTTTGTGTAGAGCTTGTTGACCACTAGACGCCTCTACAACACAATCAAAGAGATTTCATCCAGTTAATAAGTTAATAAAGTTTGAGAGGGCGCATTATTGGAATGTGAGTAGTTATATTGACGAATTGTCCCCCACCTAGGGCATTCTGATCAGACTATTCGGAGGTGTTGGGACCAGTGGATGCGTGAGGGTACACAAGGCTTAGGACGCCCTCAACAGATAGAGAAAATTCTGTGATCGTCCGACAAGCATGAGCAGCTTCAGCTGTTTCGTTGTACGCCATCCAGAGACAGGTGGCACCATCGTTACACCCCTGTGTCTGTTGGAACCATTTCCAGGTGCTAAGCTGTGGGACATTTGGTTTCACAACCCCCATTTTGTGCTCTGTCTTTGACACCCACCCACTGTTGCCTCTGTTTTCAGTGGTCTCATGGATGACTTAACTGGACTGCTATGAAGTGGAACTGAGTAGTCTTCAGGGACAAATCGAGGTTTAGTTTAGTCACTGACCACAGCCATGTTCATGTTAGGAGACCTAGAGGTGAGCTCCTCAATGCTGCATCGGCTGTGGAGCTTACACATAAAAAGGTGAAAACGAAGAACTATAGGTGCTACTCTCGTGATGTAAAGTGCATTAAGGTGAAGGGATTAACCCAAATCTTCTTTATTAATTACTTGATAAATAGAAATAGCAGGAAAACGTACAGGGATGTCATTAGTTAATTATATCTGTAATCCATAAAAGAAAGGCTGTATTTTAACAGTCTGCCTATTAAAGACATGGCATAGGCACGTCCATAATCGGCAAAGTATCATGGCATGGATCAGGCATGGACAACCTGACAGCCCCGTGGAAGGGGGGGGGGGGGGGGCGTTTGAAATAAATGACGTTGTGAGAACCAACAGAGTTATCTCCAATGCTGGCTGTTGCAAGCTAATGTCGGCTGTCAGAGGATGGAGCAGGTTTGCCTTCAAAGCCACTCAGCGTGTGCTATAGTCGGCTGTATACATGCTAACTGCAGAGGGTATGTGCAGTTAGGATGCATATAGCTGTATGTATGACACAAAGGGGTTAAACATCTTGGATGGGTCTTCTGCTTTGGTTAACTGTTCTTGTAGAGTGTTGTTGCTTGAGTGGTTCCTCTTAAAACAAAAAAAAAAGACTGTCACAGATTAAGTTCTACAGAAGGCTGAAGTAGCCAGACACTGTAGGTGATTCTCCAGGAGCTAGGCCTACACAGATACTCTGCACTGCATATTGCCCACACTGCCTGGCATCCAGGTTCTGCGATACCAAGGGGGAGGCAGACACCTCTCAGAGGGGCTGCTTGCTGATCTAGTAGAATTCAAAGCTTTCTTCTAATAATAAGGAACCTGGCTTGGAATGCTGGTCATCTTGACTTTGTTGCCTCCAGAAACTGTTGCACTGCAGGTGAAGCTTAAGGCCCTTTTAAACGCAAAGATAATCTTTTAAACCACTGAACAATTGAAAGATTTAGTGATGTATTTGCATAAAGTGTTAATGGCCATTAATAACCATTAACACTTTAGCATCTTCATTTGCATGTAAAAGGGCCCCCAGTTGCAGAGCCCAGCTTGCGTTTAAACATATGCCAATTATTCTCTCCTGGCTAGTGTAAACATGCCTTGGGGAGAACAGCTTGTGGTCTATTGAGAGATAAATGTGTTTTGCTTTATCTCTTAGGGTCTGGACAATGGATTTTAAGTTGTTTGCAGTTGCAAACAAGGTGGTGCTATTTCTTAAATATTATATAATTTAAGTAAACAAATTATAAAAATGAACAGTAGTGTAGGCCTCTATCTCAGGTTCCTCTTTGCTCCACAAGAACCACACCCAACGATTGTGTTGCGTCATACAGGCCCTATATGTTAATTAAAGGGGTTGTCCCGCGCCGAAACGGGTCTTTTTTTTTTCCAGCCCCCCCCCCCGTTCGGCGCGAGACAACCCCGATGCAGGGACTTAAAAAAAAAACCGGACAGCGCTTACCTGAATCCCCGCGCTCCGGTGACTTCTTACTTACCGGTTGAAGATGGCCGCCGGGATCTTCTCCCTCGGTGGACCGCAGGGCTTCTGTGCGGTCCATTGCCGATTCCAGCCTCCTGATTGGCTGGAATCGGCACGTGACGGGGTGGAGCTACACGGAGCCGGCATCCTGCACGAGCGGCCCCATTGAGAAAAGAAGAAGACCCGGACTGCGCAAGCGCGTCTAATTTGGCCATTAGACGCCGAAAATTAGGCGGCTCCATGGAAACGAGGACGCCAGCAACGGAGCAGGTAAGTGAAAAACTTTTTATAACTTCTGTATGGCTCATAATTAATGCACAATGTACATTACAAAGTGCATTAATATGGCCATACAGAAGTGTATAGACCCACTTGCTGGCGCGGGACAACCCCTTTAAGTTTCCACTGAGCATCAAGTGGTTGATGCTCACAACATAGGCCCTATCTCCTAGAGCCCTGTTCTCACACTCCTGCTCTGACCACAAAGGGCTACCATTCTCCTCATGTTGAGCCCTTGATGGTCAGGACCTCACTCCAAATATTTCCACTTCAAGAACAAATCTGCTCCGTTTGGTACACCACACAACTAAACCCAACGGATCGCATCCCAGGTCTCCAAGAAAGCAGACCGCTAGTATCCCCCAAGAGCTAGTACATATCACAGTCCTGACTGGACTTGGTCTAGCCTCTCCCATGTTTAGCCTCAGCATCACTCACCACCCCCTGGCTCCCTCTAGACTGACATTATCTCCACAGCCACAGTTAACTTCATATTGCTCAAAGGTGACCTGCATGATACTCTTGCAAACAATACTGCAACACAGCTAGTTTCCCTAGTCTCATTTTCACAAGTACTCACTGTGAAAGGGGCCCCTGTGATGTAGGGGCCATAAGCAGCTTTGTAACTGGGGAGTTTGTGGAGGTTGGCAACTCTGTATTTAAATGACTAGGTGGATGCCATGAGGTAAGCCCTGGGGGTGGTGAGGGAATCATGGTTGAGTAATTTTCAAAGGGAGCAGCTGAGGCTTGGGGAATCAAATAGCGGGTGCTGAACTCCAGACCACAGCGAGCGTAATAGGTCTGGTCACGGCTGTATTTATAGGTGGTGCTGCCCTATGTACAGAGTCTGAATGTGCCCTATATAAGGCTGGGTTAACACTGTGATTTACTGTGTGCACAGCCTTTCTGCCCCAGGGTTCTGTCTAAATAAGGAAGATGGAACAACACCTCTGCAGTGCCGCCTATTGGGTGGCAGCATTCCTTCAAATCAATGCTTGACCCTTTATACAGGTCTGTAGAGCAAAGATTGGGAATTGAAAACCAAGCCAGAATTCATACCCAGACAGCTGTTTTGGGATTTTTGCCCCCTCATCAGTGTGCAGTAGGATCCTGGCTTGGCTAGTAAGCGGCCTGTAACGTGGGTCAGGAGAGGTAACATCTCTCCTTAGGGAGAGCACCAAGAAGGTGAGTGAAGAGACTTATAAGGCCATCCATGATCCTCTGGGTAATATGTAAATAAGGATGATGGAACAATACCTCGGCAGCGCCACCTACTGGATGGCAGCATTCCTTCAAAACAATGCGTGACCCTGTCTGAATCACCAAAAACAGCATTCAGAACCCTGAATTGAACGACAGATTTTAATTAGTTGAATAGAATCCAACAGTGACCCAATTGGAATTTTTTTCCCTTTTATTTCTGGAAGACAGAATAGTATAGTTCTATACATAGCATTATTCTATCCACCAAAAATGACTCATTAAAGTCTGTGATCTCCATTTGACTCCAATTAAAGGTATACTGTACTATTGGGGGTTCGGTCTGAATACCATTTTTAGCATACACGGACGGAAAGTTACAGCATAATGAATCACACTGTGTGAATGTACTCATACTTTTGAGAATGGACTTTTGGAACATTCCGAAAATATGCATAAGACTGCATACCTCGCTCCGTCCTTTCATATACAATGTGCCCCCCAGGCTATGGTTTTTGACCAGACCCCTAATCAGATACAGATACCAGACTCCCACATCAGAGCCCCTCTCAAAATAGACACCAGACCAGATATACTGATTCTCACATCTCCCAGTTCTTTTCAATCTTCTTTGCTCCCTGAATGCAGCACCCGGGGATTTGCCGGCTCTTCTAAGAGTCCAGGAGATTTACCCTGTTTTCCAGGAGTTTTTCAAAGGGTTTAGGGGAATTGGCAAGTATGACAGTAATGTCACCCACAGCGCACACACATATTTATACATATGCAAATTGGCTCATAGAAGCAGATGCATATATATACACACTTCACCCATACGTCCACATACCGGACACATACTATAGTATCATATACTCCAATCCCCCTCTGCCCTGACACTTCATATCTGCTTGTTTCTTGAAGGCTGTGTCCCTTTATGTCTAGGAGCTTTAACCCCTGCAGTGCAGAACAGAGAAGCCAAAGAGTAAGAGGGTCATTTACTCTTCTGTGTTCGGCTCTGGATGTTATCAGCTCACAGGCAGCTGTGTGCTAGTTTTATTGCTGCTGAACTGCTTTAGAGCTGGATGGTCAGCAACACTAATGGCCCATTTACATGTAACGATTATCGACCCAAATTCGTTTGAATGAATGAATTTGAGGAATACTCATTCAGTATAAACACACAAAAAAAACATCACTATTTGTTGGCGGTTGTTTATTGCTAACTGAAAAAAACTATCGTTGGCTTCTCGTTGCGTGTAAACATAGAAGGTGAAACACCGAACGAGAACCAATGTATTTCAGTCTAAACACTCTGCATGAGTGCCGCCGACCTTAGTGGTGAAGTACATACCTTATATTGGGCGTGAGTGGCTCCGGAGTCTGTACATTCCATGTGTCCAGCTGCAGCCAATCAGAAACAACAGTATAAATGTAAGAGCCGGCATGGGGCTGTGTCTAGCTCACTAGGATAGGCATGTAGATGGTCTTTGGGGGACATGGAACTGCCAGAAATCTTACCGTTGGAGTCCTCCAGCAAGAACTTCAGCTCAATTTCCTCTCCAAGCAGCAGCAGAGACACTCTCAGCAGCCTGCTATCCCTCAACTTCAGGCAGTCAGCTTTCACTTTCTTTCTCTTTGACCACCCTGGTTACTTGGGCGTAAAAGTGGCGCATTGGTCCAGGCACTGGATGCCCTTACCAGCACTCAAGGGGCACAAACTTGAACAGTTTTCAGTAACACGAAAACATTTGGATTGCGGATTCCGCGATCGTCCCTACTGTGGACGATCCGCGGCATCCCACATCCATTAACAAGAATTGAGCATTCGCATTTCCGCTCACATGAGCAGACAGTGAATATGATTCAATTGAAGTCAATGGAAGCCCTCCGAACCATGGCCTTTCTGCAATCGACATTGTGGAAAGGTTGTGGATTCCACGTCATTGTCTAGCGACGGTGTGCGAAAAATAAAAGATTTTAAAAAAAAATCTTTACTGCGCATGTCCGACAGAGACATGGAGAATAGAGACCTCATGGGCCCCTAAGGCCGCCTGCACACGGGCAGAAATCCTGCGGTGGGATTTCCCACGGGATTTCCGCCACTGAAAGCCTGCATAGGAGTGCATTACGATACGCACTCCTATGCAGACGTCCGCGGTTTGGCCACACGAAATCTCGCGCGGCAAACAAACCGTGGCATGTCCTATTTTTGTGCGGGGCTCGCAGAGCCTCGCACAGAAACGTCACTCACCCGGCCGCCGGCTCCGGTCTGCGCATGCGCCGGCTGCCGGCACATGAAAGAGCCGGGCCGCCGGGCGTGGGTGAGTACGCGCTCGTCTCTGCAGGCGCTTGGGTCGGGTCCCGCGGCGAGAATTCTTGCTGCCGGATCCGACCCGCTCGTCTGCAGGCGGCCTTAGGCTCCTGGGCCCGGGTGCAACCACATTCCCCTGCATCCACTATAGTTACTCTAGTGCTGTCGTCCAATGCAGTAGCCACGGTCTTCGATATGGGCAGGTTCATTGCTCTCCCAAGCCAAGAGCAGTATGCCGTTCTGAAGGTGGTTCTAATCACCACCACAAGAGCACAAGAATGTAGTCTGGGCATTAAGCTTTAGTATAGAAGGGTTTTTTCAGAGGGTTGGGCAACTTTTTGATGTAATCACCTGCTTGCGGTCTTTTTTCTGCGCGGACCATACGGTGTGCATCTGTGTACATCCGTGCAAAATTACGATTGCATTGGCGATCATCTGCAAACAATCGCAATTCATTTTCACGATGAATCGTAGGTCTTCCATGGCAGAAATCTGCTTGTGGAATCTGACCCTTTCGTGTGCAGATCGCCTTACACTTGTTTTCTGTATAGACTTCTCCAGACTTTTCAGAAGTGACAATTCATGTGAAGTCACCTAACGAAGCCATATGAGTTGTCACCTTTCACACCCATGATTTCTTTGTCTCTGAGGCAGTTGGCATCACCTCTATGCAGCCCCTATTGGAAACTATCCTGGAGACACTGATATGGAAAATATCCTCACTACTGAATCCAAACCCCTACGAGGGGCTCTAGGGTAGTGACTAGAGATGAGCGAGCACCAAAATGCTCGGGTGCTCGTTACTCGGGACGAACTTTTCGCGATGCTCGAGGGTTCGTTTCGAGTAACGAACCCCATTGAAGTCAATGGGCGACCCGAGCATTTTTGTATTTCGCCGATGCTCGCTAAGGTTTCCTTGTGTGAAAATCTGGGCAATTCAAGAAAGTGATGGGAACGACACAGCAACGGATAGGGCAGGCGAGGGGCTACATGTTGGGCTGCATCTCAAGTTCACAGGTCCCACTATTAAGCCACAATAGCGGCAAGAGTGGGGCCCCCCCCCCTCCCAAAAACTTTTACTTCTGAAAAGCCCTCATTAGCATGGCATACCTTAGCTAAGCACCACACTACCTCCAACAAAGCACAATCACTGCCTGCATGACACTCCACTGCCACTTCTCCTGGGTTACATGCTGCCCAACCCCCCCTCCCCCCCACAGCGCACACCAAAGTGTCCCTGCGCAGCCTTCAGCTGCCCTCATGCCACACCACCCTCATGTCTATTTAGAAGTGCGTCTGCCATGACGAGGAACCGCAGGCACACACTGCAGAGGGTTGGCACGGCTAGGCAGCGACCCTCTTTAAAAGGGGCGGGGCGATAGCCCACAATGCTGTACAGAAGCAATGAGAAATAGAATCCTGTGCCACCGCCATCAGGAGCTGCACACGTGGGCATAGCAATGGGGAACCTATGTGCCACACACTATTAATTCTGTCAAGGTGTCTGCATGCCCCAGTCAGACCGCGGTTTTTAATTCATAGACACAGGCAGGTACAACTCCCTATTGTGAAGTCCCTGTGGACCCACAGCATGGGTGGCTCCCTGGAACCCACCGGCGGTACATAAAAATATCCCATTGCATTGCCCAACACAGCTGAGGTAGTAATGTCGTGCTTAATGCAGGTGGGCTTCGGCCCACACTGCATGCCCCAGTCAGACTGGGGTTCTTTACAAGTGGAAACAGATGCATTTATAATTCCCTGTGGACCCACAGCATGGGTGGGTGCCAGGAAGCCACCGGCGGTACATAGAAATATCCCATTGCATTGCCCAACACAGCTGAGGTAGTAATGTCGTGCTTAATGCAGGTGGGCTTCGGCCCACACTGCATGCTCCAGTCTGACTGGGGTTCTTTACAAGTGGACACATGCAGTTACAACTCCGTGTGGACCCACAGCATGGGTGGGTGCCAGGAAGCCACCGGCGGTACATAAATATATCCCATTGCATTGCCCATCACAGCTGAGGTAATGTCATGTTTACTGCAAGTGGGCTTCGGCCCACACTGCATGCCCCAGTCAGACTGGGGCTCTTTAGAAGTGGACACATGTAGTTACAACTCCGTGTGGACCCACGGCATGGGTGGCTCCCTGGAACCCACCGGCGGTACATAAATATATCCCATTGCAGTGCCCAACACAGCTGAGGTAGTAATGTTGTGCTTAATGCAGGTGGGCTTCGGCCCACACTGCACGCCCCAGTCAGACTGGGGTTCTTTACAAGTGGAAACAGATGCATTTATAATTCCCTGTGGACCCACAGCATGGGTGGGTGCCAGGAAGCCACCGGCGGTACATAGAAATATCCCATTGCATTGCCCAACACAGCTGAGGTAGTAATGTCGTGCTTAATACAGGTGGGCTTCGGCCCACACTGCATGCCCCAGTCAGACTGGGGTTCTTTACAAGTGGACACATGTAGGTTAAACTCCGTGTGCACCTACAGCATGGGTGGCTCCCTGGAACCCACCGGCGGTACATAAAAATATCCCATTGCATTGCCCAACACAGCTGAGGTAACGTCAGCTGTAATGCAGGTGGGCTAAAAATTCATTTGATTACACTGTAGGCGAGGGCCCACAAAAATTACTGTATCAACAGTACTAATGTACATCCAAAAAATTGGCCATGCCCAACCAAGATGGCAGGTGAAACCCATTAATCGCTTTGGTTAATGTGGCTTAAGTGGTAACTAGGCCTGGAGGCAGCCCAGTTTAACGAAAAATTGGTTCAAGTTAAAGTTTCAACGCTTTTAAGAGCATTGAAACATATAAAAATTGTTTAGAAAAATTATGAGTGAGCCTTGTGGCCCTAAGAAAAATTGCCCGTTCAGCGTGATTACGTGAGGTTTCAGGAGGAGGAGCAGGAGGAGGAGGAGGAATATTAGACACAGATTGATGAAGCAGAAATGTCCCCGTTTTGGATGGTGAGAGAGAACGTAGCTTCCATCCGCGGGTGCAGCCTACGTATTGCTTACGTATCGCTGCTGTCCGCTGGTGGAGAAGAGAAGTCTGGGGAAATCCAGGCTTTGTTCATCTTGATGTGTGTAAGCCTGTCGGCACTGTCGTTTGACAGGTGGGTACGCTTATCCGTGATGATTCCCCCAGCCACACTAAACACACTCTCTGACAAGACGCTAGCCGCAGGACAAGCAAGCACCTCCAGGGCATACAGCGCGAGTTCAGGCCACGTGTCCAGCTTCGACACCCAGTAGTTGTAGGGGGCAGAGGCGTCACGGAGGACGGTCGTGCGATCGGCTACGTACTCCCTCACCATCCTTTTACAGTGCTCCCGCCGACTCAGCCTTGACTGGGGAGCGGTGACACAGTCTTGCTGGGGAGCCATAAAGCTGGCAAAGGCCTTGGAGAATGTTTCCCTGCCTGCGCTGTACATGCTGCCTGATCTCTGCGCCTCCCCTGCTACCTGGCCCTCGGAACTGCGCCTTCTGCCACTAGCGCTGTCGGATGGGAAGTTTACCATCAGTTTGTCCACCAGCGCCCTGTGGTATAGCAACACTCTCGAACCCCTTTCCTCTTCGGGAATGAGAGTGGGAAGGTTCTCCTTATAGCGTGGGTCGAGCAGTGTGTACACCCAGTAATCCGTAGTGGCCAGAATGCATGTAACGCGAGGGTCACGAGAAAGGCATCCTAACATGAAGTCAGCCATGTGTGCCAGGGTACCTGTACGCAACACATGGCTGTCTTCACTAGGAAGATCACTTTCAGGATCCTCCTCCTGCTCCTCTTCCTCCTCCTCAGGCCATACACGCTGAAAGGATGACAGCCCAGCAGCATGTGTACCCTCACCAGTGGGCCAAGCTGTCTCTTCCCCCTCCTCCTCATCCTCCTCATGCTCCTCCTCCTCCTCCTCAACGCGCTGAGATATAGACAGGCGGGTGCTCTGACTATCCAGCGACATACTGTCTTCCCCCAGCTCTGTTTCCGAGCGCAAAGCGTCTGCCTTTATGCTTTGCAGGGAACTTCTCAAGATGCATAGCAGAGGAATGGTGACGCTAATGATTGCAGCATCGCCGCTCACCACCTGGGTAGACTCCTCAAATTTTCCAAGGACCTGGCAGATGGCTGCCAACCAGGGCCACTCTTCTGTAAATAATTGAGGAGGCTGACTCCCACTGCGCCGCGCAAGTTGGAGTTGGTATTCCACTATAGCTCTACGCTGCTCGTAGAGTCTGGCCAATATGTGGAGCGTAGAGTTCCACTGTGTGGGCACGTCGCACAGCAGTCGGTGCACTGGCAGATTAAACCTATGTTGCAGTGTCCGCAGGGTGGCAGCGTGCGTGTGGGATTTGCGGAAATGTGCGCAGAGCTGGCGCACCTTTCCGAGCAGGTATGACAAGTGGGGGTAGCTTTTCAGAAAGCGCTGAACCACCAAATAAAAGACATGGGCCAGGCATGGCACGTGCGTGAGGCTGCCGAGCTGCAGAGCCGCCACCAGCTTACGGCCGTTGTCACACACGACCATGCCCGGTTGGAGGCTCAGCGGCGCAAGCCAGTGGTCGGTCTGCTCTGTCAGACCCTGCAGCAGTTCGTGGGCCGTGTGCCTCTTCTCTCCTAAGCTGAGTAGTTTCAGCACGGCCTGCTGACGCTTGCCCACCGCTGTGCTGCCACGCCGCGTGACACTGACTGCTGGCGACGTGCTGCTGACACATCTTGATTGCGAGACAGAGGTTGCGTTGGAGGAGGAGGAGGAGGAGGAGGAAGGTGCTTTAGTGGAGGAAGCATACACCGCCGCAGATACCACCACCGAGCTGTGGCCCGCAATTCTGGGGGTGGGTAGGACGTGAGCGGTCCCAGGCTCTGACTCTATCCCAGCCTCCACTAAATTCACCCAATGTGCCGTCAGGGAGATATAGTGGCCCTGCCCGCCTGTGCTTGTCCACGTGTCCGTTGTTAAGTGGACCTTGGCAGTAACCGCGTTGGTGAGGGCGCGTACAATGTTGCGGGAGACGTGGTCGTGCAGGGCTGGGACGGCACATCGGGAAAAGTAGTGGCGACTGGGAACCGAGTAGCGCGGGGCAGCCGCCGCCATCATGCTTTTGAAAGCCTCCGTTTCCACAAGCCTATACGGCAGCATCTCTAGGCTGATCAATTTTGCAATGTGCATGTTTAACGCTTGAGCGTGCGGGTGCGTGGCGTCGTAGTTGCGCTTGCGCTCAAACTGTGGCACTAGCGACTTCTGGACGCTGCGCTGAGAGACATTGCTGGATGGGGCCGAGGACAGCGGAGGTGAGGGTGTGGGTGCAGGCCAGGAGACGGTAGTGCCTGTGTCCTCAGAGGGGGGTTGGATCTCAGTGGCAGGTTGGGGCACAGGGGGAGAGGCAGTGGTGCAAACCGGAGGCGGTGAACGGGCATCGTCCCACCTTGTGGGGTGCTTGGCCATCATATGCCTGCGCATGCTGTTGGTGGTGCCTCCCCAGCTGATCTTGGCGCGACAAAGGTTGCACACCACTGTTCGTCGGTCGTCAGGCGTCTCTGTGAAAAACTGCCACACCGTAGAGCACCTTGACCTGTGCAGGGTGGCATGGCGCGAGGGGGCGCTTTGGGAAACAGTTGGTGGATTATTCGGTCTGGCCCTGCCTCTACCCCTGGCCACCGCACTGGCTCGGCCTGTGCCCACACCCTCACTTGGCCCTCCGCGTCCTCGGCCGCGTCCACATCCTCTAGGCCTACCCCTACCCCTCAGCATGCTGTATTACCAGCGATTTGATTTCCCAGGCAGGAAAGAAATTGGCGCAAGTCTACACTCAACCGTAGCTGGTTGCGTCTGATTTTTGTACGTTGTCCACGCAGCACACACGTACACGGAGACCTTAGGACTGACACAGGCTGGCCAAATATAATTTTTTGTCCATTTTAGCAAAGGGAAGGACCCACTGCGTATATTCAATGAACAATAACTTTTAGAACTGTAGTGTGGCCCTGAAAAAGTGACACACAACTTTAGTGTAGCAGAGTTATTAACTCTAGCAGAGCAGGTATTTGCCAGTCAGGAAAGACAATGGCGCAAGCCTGCAGTAAACCGTAGCTGGTTGCGTCTGATTTTTGTACGTTCTCCACGCAGCACACACGTACACGGAGACCTTAGGACTGACACAGGCTGGCCAAATATAATTTTTGGTCCTTTTTAGCAAAGGGAAGGACCCACTGCGTATATTCAATGAACAATAACTGTGTTGTGGCCCTGCCTACACAATTCTGTCCCTGTAGTATCAATGGAGGGTGCAATGCTCTGCACAGACGATTTTTAGAAAAAAAAATAAATGCAACACTGCTAACAGCAGCCAGCACAGTACTGCACACGGTTAAATTTGGCCCTAGAAAGGACCGTTGAGGTTCTTGAAGGCTACACTCACTCCTAACACTCTCCCTGCCTATACACCACTTCTGTCCCTAATGCCGGGTGCAATGCTCTGCACTGCCGATTTTGAGAGAAAAAAAAAAAAAAAAACACTGCTAGCAGCAGCCTGCACACAGGTAGATGTGGCCCTGAGAAGGACCATTGGGGTTCTTGAAGCCTACACTGACTCCTAACGCTCTCCCTACAGCAGCACCAGCACGATAGTACTTTCCCTCAGCTAAGTCACAAGGCATGTGTGGCGAGCCGCGGGAGGGGCCGACTTTTATACTCGGGTGACATCTGATCGCCCCAGCCACTCACAGCAGGGGGGTGGTATAGGGCTTGAACGTCACAGGGGGAAGTTGTAATGCCTTCCCTGTCTTTCAATTGGCCAGAAAAGCGCGCTAACGTCTCAGAGAGGAAACTGAAAGTAACCGGAACACCGCGTGGTACTCGTTACGAGTAACGAGCATCCCGAACACCCTAATATTCGCACGAATATCAAGCTCGGACGAGTACGTTCGCTCATCTCTAGTAGTGACCAATCCACTGCCCTGCCTATCTACCCTCTGAAGTGTTTGCCAAAAATCCTGCCTTCAGACACTTGACTTCCTCAATGATTGATCTTCTTTTAACCTACTCTGTTTTTATAACAACCAGAGTATCATAAAACATTGAGAAGTCAATTACTGGAATATTTCTTGGAAGCTTCTTACATCCTAGGACTTTCATTGAGATCAATACATGATCATCTGCAGCAGAAATATATTCCACAGTAGATATAGTTATGAATGACCCTTGTCACGGGACACAGCCTCGAGTAACTGCTTTGCCTTTACAAGGGCCACAGTGCCATTAAATCCATCTCGGCATGGCTAATAATCACTTGTAGCTACTTGCGTAATGTATTGATTTTAGCAGTCTATAGCTGTGACAGGCCAAATCTCACTGCTTAACCTGATTTACACAGTAATCCAACCTTCAGATACTCTTTATATCATATCATCATAACTCTGGAGTCTCATACATAAGTAATAACCATAGCAAACACAATAAAGACCAGAAGTGCTCAGATTCTCTGATTTCTGTGTTTATAGTCAGTATTGTGGGCTGGTAAGGGTTCGTTCACATCAAGGTCAAAGGTTTCTGTTCTGAACCCCTGTCACTGATTTCTGCAGTCCGGAAGGCGAACAGACCCCATTATAGTCAATGGGGGGCAGTTCGGCACCATTTTATTTCATCATAAGATGGAACTGTTCGGCCAGTGGTGCCATTTTACTGCTCCCCAAATGTAGCAGGGAAATGGAATCCCCTAATGCTGTACATTGCATTTATTCTTTCACTTACCACACTTTATATACTGTTGGTATACATGTATTTTTGCTATCTTTTTATTCATAATGATCTTCCCTTAGTTATACCTTCACTTTTCATCATTTGGAAAATGGGTAAGACTTAGAAGCATTTCCTACTATCGAAATTTGTGGTGTATGCATAGGATACATCACACAAAAGGTGACGGTTACACATCTGGGACCCCAAACTGATGGGAGAAAAAGGTTCTTTCTGCAACCTTTTTTTATGCCAAGAAAAATGGCTGGCTGAATATGGGAAAGGTGGGGAAGAAAGAGAAAGTGACAGACATGCGCACAGCTCTCTCCATTAACGCGTATCTGAGTTTTTAACAAGCTATCTAAAATATAACAGGTTCTCATTTGCTGCTGTTTGCACCCTGTTTCATGTCAGTAGGTTCTGATGTTCAGGTTTTCATCCCCATTTTTCTGCTGCCCTGCTGTTTGCATTCTACTTTCAGGCAGGGGGCATGTAGCAAGCGTAGCATTCCACCAGTAGTTCACTGTCTTGTACTTCCTTTCCCTGACTTCCCATGATGTATTGATCTGTCTTTGGTCCAATAGTGAGACAGTGTTTGAATGCCCACCCTCACACTATGGCCAAATGGTTGGCAAAACCAAAATAATGTATACACATAGACACACATTTTGGCTGTAACAGCAGGAGAGGCAGATACTGTGAAGATTGCAGACACTATGTTTGCAGATCTGTCAGCCTGTGAGAGCAGGGCAGTGAGCCTATAAAAATAGACCCTCTCCCACCGCCTCTCCCACACATCCCACTATCTACAGACGCTCAATACCTAACAACAGACAGTGGATTGCAGAGGGGCTGGAAAGGAGACCCCTAGTGGCAGTCACTTCAAACCTGATTTAGGCCTAATTCCCACGGGCGGATTTCCGCTGCGTATCACACGGCAGAAATCCGTGGCGTTGCCCCGCAGCTAATAGGTTCTATTGAACCTAATAGCGCAATGCTCACGTGAAATCACCCATAATCACCCGCAGCATGTTCTATTTGCCATGGGCATACTTGCAGTCAATGGAAGCCATCCGTCACGCTATCTTCTGCTGTAGCACACCGACGCCCGCATCATATGACACGGCTGGTGCGTCATGTGACGCTGTGGGCGTGTCATATGACGCTGTCGGTGCATCACATGACACTGCCGGTGCGTCATGCGCTGTACTGCGCATGCGTGCTGGCACGGGATGTGGGACATCGGGCAGCGGATCCGGAGGTGAGTATGGGGTCTCTAGGAAGGGGGGGGGGGGAGGGGGTGCTGTGATGGACTCCGTTGCGGAATTCCGCTTGCGGAGCCCGTCACGGCCGTGGACACTAGGCCTTACAGTGGTAAAACAAGAAGATTTTAAATGAAAGTATGTTACAAAATTGATGAGACACACATTAGCTATTACATAAGCATAAACTATCTGAAAAGCTAGTGCCTGTAACCTCTGGATTCCCTATAGCTCACCCACTGACTAAAACAGTGGGAGGAGGAAAAGATGTAAAACATTGCATTAAATGCTACAATTATTTTGCAGTTAGGCTGGCTGCACACGACCTGGTCGGATTCTGCATGCTGGAGCCCGCAGCGGAATCCGACCCCGTGCCCAGCCGGCATCCACGCGTACCTGTATTTTCTTCTTCTCTTCTGTACTGCAGATAGTCCGCACAGCGAGCCATTAGACATGCACAGAACAGGTTTTTTTTTTTTTTAAATCCTTGCTTTTCCCGCGCGTAGTGTCATACAATACCACATTATATTGCCATACAATTCCTATGGGATACAGCCATTCTATCCAAAGAACACCATCACACAATGCCTAAACAACAGTAACATGTCAGGACCTACCCCGGTCTTCTCTGTTATAATTGCAGCCTTGTCCATCATGCTATCCAAAGCTTTGTTGTTCCTAGCCTTGTTTAGCAGTGTGCCTTGCGCATCCTGGGATTAATTATGGGCTCCATCTCTACTGTAGTTGAACAGAGTTGTTGTTGCTCTATTTCAGTCTCAGCCTTGGACCACCAATGTGATATCGCTGCGATTTTCTTGTGTCGCTATCATGTCGCCCGTGTGGATGTGGCCTCATACTGATCTCTGATTCGAGTGTACAGAATCACGCTAGATCTGACTATGGCTGATCTCCAATCCCGGAGTACTGAACTTTGCTCATATCAGGCTATGCCAAGAACATCATTACAACCATATATTTTACATACAATACTGCCATTCAATGTCCAAATAAAACTGCCATTTAGTGTCCAAGTAATATCGTTATACAATGTCTAAACAGCAAAGGGGTAAATGTTAAAGGCTAGGCCAGTGAAGCGGTTCTTCCTCAAGTTCCCAGTGGTCTAGGGCAATGAAGGGACTACTTGTTTCTTACCAATTCAGCATCCAGAGATGGTTTGTTGTAACAGGAAACAGAGGGAGATCCGCGATTCTCCAGCGAAATATATTTCGCTTCCTCTTCCTCCACTCCACTCATCATTCAGACTATTGCAGAACAGGAGACAGAGAGGTATTTGTGGCTGTGATTTAGTTTTCTACTTTTGACAGATCTTACTTTTATTGAAAGGCTTTGTGCATGTAAGTAGATCACATGCAGGGACCCCCAAAAATCAGCTGTTACCTGTGGGGAAACCTGGCAGTAAGTGCTCAATGTCTGTGCCTTGTCATAAGTATGTGTGTATATATATGAATGCCTCTTCGGATCTATTCCATTTAAGCCTGAAGAAGGATCCTGACAGGTTTGAAAGCTTGCTATTATTACATCATGTATTTTTGTTAGCCATTAAAAGCTATCATATCTACAATATTACTTGGTTTCTCCTGCTAGGAACAATTACATTTTGCTCAATTTCCTTGCAACACCACTAGAGGGCAAGTAAAGCAATGCATACTGATTTCTTGTATCTGCCCTTCCTCTGGCCTGAACATGGAACCCACCTCTATTAACTCAGGATTCCCTAACAGGGTATATGTAAATGACTTTTCCAAACTGGACAACCACTTTTAAGAGCGCTTTCACAAACACTGCAATACTCTGTGAAATATTCTGCTGTCAAAGTGCGCGGGTCTAAATGCAAATTTTAACAGAATTACTGACAGAACTTGTTAAACATTTGGATTTTGGCGCAGATTTTTCCACACAACAGAATATTCTGCAGCGCTCTCTGGAATATTTCGCCCTATGTGAAGGGCCCTAAGAGTGTAAATGAACATCCCGCTCGACTACTTGAGCTGACCCAGAGTCCAGTCCTCTGGAAACAAGGGCCCTGGGCAGTTGCGTAGTGTGCCATCCCCTAATACTGACCCGGCTGCGACATTGATGAGCTGCACCATTTTCTGTAATTAGGAGATTCGTGATTGACAGGGGAATGAAATAGGGCAAAGAGAGGCAGAGATGGAGGATATTTTTATCTCCGCTCTACTCCTGCCGCCTGTCACTGTGTGGTTAATATAGTGATGTCAGGATGAGAATTGATAGGTGTGACATACTGCTCGACTTCCTACCAGAAGTTATTTCAGACAGCAAAGAATGAAGTTTCTGAGAAATGAGAAGAAACGGGTGCGAAGCCAAGAAGGTGAAGCCAGAACTTGATCTTAGGAACAGCTAAAAATACAGAAATAAATCTTTCTTTATTTTGTCTATAGTATAAGAGACCTGAGTAATGTATTCTGCTTATTGAGATACTAGTGTACAATTTTTCTAAATTTGCTATGCCTCTGCTTCCAGTCAGTGAATGGTAACATTGCTACCCATGAAGGAATATGTTTGGGCAGCTTTTCAGTCAGTCTTTAGCAACTCGAGCCGCTGCAAAACTTGCTCCCCCTTCTCTTTTCTGATGGCTCTCATAGGAGTCTATGGGGATGGATGGCGTAAGGTAGGAGAAGTCCTATATTTCCCAGCGTCCCATAAAAGCAGCCAGCCATAATGCGAATCGTGTGCGCTATATTTTCTGGACGATCGATTTTATGCAATGAAAATCGCCCATCTGAACAAATGCATTGGAATCCAATGCTTCAGATGGTCAGGACTTTTGCCCGGTCAGGATTTATGAATGAGGCCTGATCATTGCTGCACCTAGTAGCATCTATGTCACAGTGAATTGCAGTTCTGAAGGCCAAATGTGGTTCAACTTGCTACTAGAAGTGTGTCTCTAATAAAATGGCCATTCAGTGTAATTTGGAAACTTTTAAACTTTTAAAACTTTTCAGTGAACATAAATAAGCATTACTTGCATAACAAGTAAAATTCTTTGATCAGAATGATCTCATTCCCAACTGCTCGGCCAATAATATAGTGTCTCTTTATCCAGTCTTCTTTGTGATTTTCCTTAGGCTGCATTCACACAGGGCGGATTTGCCGCGGTTCTGCCGCAGCAGATCCGCCTGCGGCAAAACCGCCCGCGGCCGCTAATCTCGGGATTAGCCAGCCATGTGGACGAGGTTTCTCAGAAATCTCGTCCACACGGGACGGCTAATCCGCTGCGGTAAATCCGGTTGAAACCGCAGCTACAGCAGCCGCGGTTTCAAAAGATTAAGCATGTCTGTTCACAGTCGGTTTTTTGTTTATTTGTGTCGTGGCCGCGCTCTCCTCTATGGGAGAGCCGGCCGCAACGGAAAAGCATGCGGCCGGACCGCTTCAAAGCCGCCGCGGCTTAAACTGCGGCGGTTCTCCCGGCGGAAATCTCGCGGTTTTTGCTGCGGCTAAACCGCGAGATTTCCGACGGGAATCCGCTGTGTGTGAACCCTGCCTTAGAGGTTTCTTTTCAGATCATACATTAAAAGAGATTTCCTTAAGGAAAACCATCTTATGGATAATCATTATCCTTGCACTGATTTATATTTTCCTCAGATGAAAAAAATGCCATCACCATATAGTTTGCCGAGGTTAATTTTCTTTAATTCCTTTATCACAAAGTTACAGTGAAAAACATATATATGGCCACCAGGGGGCTCTTGAAGCACATGATATTTTTCACATTCCTTCATCTTCCTTTCATATTGGTTTTAGTCAATGAAACTTAATTGACCATTTAAAGTGAGCGCTGATTATAATTAAAAATTAAAACTTGAATTCAGCATTTTTTATGCAGAGCTAAAATGATTGAATGATAAAAAGTTCCTTAACTCTGAATAATGATTTATAATTGCACCAAAACCCTAGAATATTTTTAAACATTTATAACTTTTTTTGCTTTATAAAAATGATTTTTGGCCTCATAATTATCTTCTTTACTGGAGTAATAACAGAATGGTTACACAATGATGCTGTACTTGTATAACAGCAATGATTGTTGTACAACAACTTGTGATACTAAATTGTAGTTATTGATGAACCTTCTACAGCTTAGCAGCCAATGAACAAGCCCATTACAGGGGTGATAGGGAGTTAATGTACCGTGTACCCTGACCCCTACACTGACCAGGTGTATGACACACTAGACCAGATTCTTGTCCTCTTAACAAATCCCAAAATAATATCCACTCTCTCAAAGCTTCAAATATCATATAGGTAGTCAATATAGAATTGTCAGATGTTATAGTGGTCAGACCCCCACTGGTTGGATACTGATATCATATCCTAGCGATACGTTTATTTAAACCCCTGTACTCATTATCTACAGAGCCTTGTGTGGTGCAGATTCTTAAGGCAGCAGAAATGCAATCCTAAACTCTCACTCATGACCTGAAGGTTGTGGGTTCAATCCCCCCACATGGTTTAGGTAGCCAGCTCAAGGTTTACTCAGCCTTCCATCCTTAAAATAAGTACCCAACTTGCTGGGGTTTAAAAGATGACTGGGGAAGGCAATGGCAAACCACCACGCAAAAACAGTCTGCTAAGAAAATGACACAATTAGAGATGAGCGAGCACCAAAATGCTCGGGTCCTCCTTATTCAAGTTGAGCTTTTTGTAAAATTCGAGAGCTCTATTCGAGTAACGAACCCCATTGACTTCAATGGGAGACTCGAGCATTTTTGTATGGGACCCGCCGGTTGCCGAGCTTTTTTTTTTTCTTCCTGTGTTCGTTCTCTCGCTCTCTGAGGCCAGCCACAAACTACCGTTGATGTGCGCAGCGTCACAGCGGGGAGGGGTCAAATCTGACACGTCAGCGGGGGGGAGGGACCAAAACTGGGGCGGGGTTGAACACGACGTGATGCTTGTTCGAGTAGCAAGCACTATCGAGCATGCTAATACTCGAACGCGCATCAAGCTCGGAAGAGTACGTTCATCCAACTCTAGTCACGATGTGACATCACCCGAGGAGTCAGTTATCACTTTGACTTGCTTTGGGAACTTCTGTCCGGGTTCTGTCAGTCAGACTGGTATTTTGAACACAAGAATAATGCAAACTGTAGCACCAGCTTTGTTATCAAAAAATAGGAGAACCTTTACGGACCCCATTTAAATCAAAAAAGTCCATCCGTGTCAGGTTGAATCTGTTGGTAAAGGGATCCAACATACATGGAAGCCATGACACTAGTGTGAATAGATCAATATAATGTTCTACACATCATCACAGGCATTTTCGGCACACATGGAAGATTGAAGATAAGTCCTCTGTACTAGTTAATAAATTACTATTACAGCCAAAGTATTAACCAGACGTTTCAGTACATACAACCTTTATCAATTTTTCTCCCTGGAATGAGGAAAATTGGCTTCTACTCCATTGGAGTTTTTTGCCTTCCTCTGGATCAACATTGCAGAATAATGGAGTGGACTGGATGCGGTATGTCTTTTTTCAGCCTTACATACTATGTTAGTGTAAAGCCTCCGGCATAAAATCATGGATGAAATATCGCACCATGCTGCGCTATTGCATTTACGAAAATCCTGGTTGGAATGTCAGAAGGTGGACAGACACCGTTATAATGAATGGGATCCATTTGACATTGTTTGAGCTAGTTATGTGACAATTTTAGCAGTTCTGGTATTTTCACTGCTCGGCTCTGAGGATGGAGATGAAAAAAGAAATAAACGGGAGATGCCGGCGCAGATTTGAATATTCCCCTATTGGTTGCTGCAGTCGTACCCAATCTAGGAAGTCCCCTTTGAGTTGAAGGGTTAGGGTGCATTTACATGCGTGACAGCAACTCACATATGACATTCTCAGATGCGTAATGTGCAATGTGCGGCAAACTACACGACTGCATGTTCTATTCTCATGCAGGACTGGTACATTCACCCATAACAAAGAATTGCTTATATTTTTGTGCACACACAATGCACACGATTTTCTTGCCCGTGTGAATGCACCCTCAGGGCTTCAACAGACAAACGTGTTTTCAAGGGGTTTTGCACGTGCAAAATTCATGCCTGCGAAGCGCAATGAAGCAGAGCAATTGATTTGAATGGGTTCACTCCCACGAGTGTGTTGCTTACGCACAATTCCTAATTTAAACGTGCGAGAAAAGACAGATCCTGCCCTATCTCTCTGCTGTAGTGCTGGGTTTCAACAGTAAAAAATACATTACATCAAGAAAGACATAAGTTGTTCATGCGCAAATACTCCCTGTCACGGCGAGCGTATTTACACATATGTCCGTCTATTTAAGGCCTCAGGCTGAGAAATTTTCTTTATAGTGAGGGCTTATTCAAGTGGACGTATTTGCGTGAACAGTATATGGAGAATAGAACCGGTGCAGGTATGCGCAAAACATTGCACATATCCGCGTACATCAGCACCTAATTTGGCTTAATAGCCATTTAAATCAGCGTGGCAGTGATTCCCCCCACCAATGTCACCGAGTGGTGCTTGCTCAAATGCAGAGGCACGCGCACAAAAAAGACTCCTTTACTGCCCCAAAACGTTGCACAGCAGCGAGCATTTTGGTGCCTATACTCGTCTGCAGGAGCCCTCATACTATGTAGTAAACAAAACAGGGGAGGAAGTCAGTGACAGAGGATTTCCTACACTGATGCACTGAAGGCCACGGTCAGATGAATGTGTTTTTTTGCATGCCCATGTGCGCAAAAAAAAAATTGCGCTCCACGGATATGCAAAATGCACGTGAACGGGTGGATTGGCACTCGCATGTACTATCTTTTGCAGGTGCGAGTATTGTGTACCTCTAAAAAACGGACATGTGAACACTTTATAGGAAACCAATGGCTCTAATAGACACAATTTTTTTTTTGCATGCATAGGCCATCTGACCGCGGCCAAAAGGGACCTCTCACAAGTGCCCGAATTAGTCCCCACAACACACCCAAACCTGCAGCCGTGGAATATCACACCCAAATCCTCCGGCTAAACTGCAGATTTTGATGCAGAATTGCAGGCAGATTTTAAGCCATCTTTAATTCTGCATCAGAATTCGCAGGTAGACCGCAGATTTTGGGACGGAATTTACACTGGCTTGTGGTTTGGGCTATGCCGTCCTGTGTGAGGGGTCCCTAACATACTTACCTGTGATCAGGCCTACGGTTTGCAGTCGCTATATGGTAGCATGATTTTTTCATTCACTGACAGCAAGCACAGATGGATGCACAAAGTGCATAACTTTTAATTCTTCAGTGATTAGACTTTATTTCGGAATACACGATAATGGGTGGCGGTTTATGGGACAGTTAGAAAACAATCAGTGCAGTAAGGGCAACACTAGAGATGAGCGAGCACCAATATGCTCGGGTGCTCGTTACTCGGGACGAAATTTTCGCGATGCTCGAGGGTTCGTTTCGAGTAACAAACCCCATTGAAGTCAATGGGCGACCCGAGCATTTTTGTATATCGCCGATGCTCGCTAGGGTTTTCATTTGTGAAAATCGGGGCAATTCAAGAAAGTGATGGGAACGACACAGCAACGGATAGGGCAGGCGAGGGGCTACATGTTGGGCTGCATCTCAAGTTCCCAGGTCCCACTATTAAGCCACAGTAGCGGCAAGAGTGCCCCCCCCCCCCCCACTGTCAGCATAAAGATCGTTCTCCTCTGCCATAGCTGTAACAGCTGTGGCAGAGAAGAGCGATGTTTGCCCATTGAATTCAATGGAGCCAGCAATACAGCAGGTTCCACTGAAAGCAATGGGCTGCCGGCGATCGCGGGATGAATTATCGGGAAGGGCTTAAATATATAAGCCCTTCCCTGCAATTCATCTAGAAATGTATTACAATAAAAATATATACCGGCGTATAAGGCGACGGGGCGTATAAGACGACCCCCCAACTGTCACCTTATACGCCGGCAATACAGTGGAGCAAAGAATAAAAATCATTACTCACTTCACCGGTGCTTCTGCGGTGCTCCTGCAGGCTGTCGCTCCCTCCTGGTCCCCGGCAGAGCATTGCTTTCTGGACGCAGTGGTTGAAATCCCCGCCTCCAGAAACACACGTGCCTTCAGCCAATCACAGCCATTCAATGACATCATTGTCATTGGCTGTGATTGGCTGAAGGCACGTGTGTTTCTGGAGATGGGGATTTAAAGCCCTTCGTAGAGGAAGCAATGCTGTGCCGGGGACCAGGAGGGAGCGACAGCCTGCAGGAGCACCGCAGAATGCCAGGAGAAGTGAGTAATGATTTTTATTCTTTGCTCCACTGTATTCCCGGCGTATAAGGTGACAGTTGGGGGGTCGTCTTATACGCCCCGTCGCCTTATACGCCGGTATATATTTTTATTGTAACACATTTCTGGATGAATTGCAGGGAAGGGCTTATATATTTAAGCCCTTCCCGACAATTCAGCCCGCGATCGCTGGCAGCCCATTGCTTTCAGTGGAACCTGCTGTATTGCCGGCTCCATTGAATTCAATGGGCAAACATCGTTCTTCTCTGCCACAGCTGTTACAGCTGTGGCAGAGAAGAATTATTTGTCTTCTATATGTTCTCAATGGGGTCGGCGCTGCTGCCGCCGGCCCCATTGAGCGCATATAGAGAAGAGAACAGAAATCACACATAGGTGCGATCTGCGATTTCTATGGCCTAAGAAGGACCGTTGGGGTTCTTGAAGCTTAAAATCACTCCTAACACTCTCCCTATAGCAGCTCCGGCATCAACAACACTTTCCCTGAACTATGTCAGAATGCATCTGTGGCGAGCCGCGGGAGGGGCAGATTTTAATACTCGGGTGACACCTAATCTCGCCAGCCACTCACTGCAGGGGGGTGGTATAGGGCTTGAACGTTGCAGGGGGAAGTTGTAATGCCTTCCCTGTCTTTCTATTGGCCAGAAAAGCGCGCAAATTTGTCAGGGAAGAAAATGAAAGTAACCCGAACACCGCGTGGTACTCGTTACGAGTAACGAGCATCTCAAACACCCTAATAGTCGAACGAGTATCAAGCTCGGACGAGTATGCTCGCTCATCTCTAGGCAACACATGTAAATGGTTGGCTGCATTACTTACAAGTTCATGTACATTTATAGACATATTACAGCACATTTACAGCCGCAAGTGAGTGTTTGGGTTCACTTAGAAGATGAATAGACGCATTACTATGCTTCTCTGTCTGTTGACTTTTATGGCTTAGATTTTAGCAAATATGTATGGATCCTGATAAATGTGCATCTAATACCTGACTCAATGCTGCCATTCTTCATTCTGTGCATATCTATAGATGATGTATAAAAGCAGTAAATTCTTACATTATCAACTCCCTGCTGCCTCTGGGACTATGCTACTCGTAGTTGTTACATAACCTTTATTATGTCTTTTTTTTAATAGGCAGAGCATGCTCTATTTTTTTGGTGGGACTAAAATGTCCAATAAAATAGGGAAATGTGAATGACCCCATTGTAATCAATGGGCTCTATTCTCTGCGTACTGCATGCACAAATATGCCCATATGAGGCTGGACTAAGGCTATGTTCACATGTCGGATTCTGCTGCAAAAACCCATGGCTACTCTGCCCCAAAAAAATCACCGTGATCATCATGGCCCACTATGCCAAGACCAAGATTGCCAATAACACTATATCAGTACCAAATAATACCGCCATCATGACCACATATTACCACCACATAGTGATTAATACCAACATACTGTCCCTGAATAAACACCACTACAAAGATCAATACTACCAATATTAACACTATATGAGGGCCAAATAATACCCCTAGACTGTGACCACATAACCACCATAGTGTTACTGAAAAAGACAGTATACAAAGACCAATATTAACCACCTTCTCCCCATACAGTGACCATATAGCAGTCTATTCCACATCTACACAGGCACTTTACAGACTACAGAAATGATTACAGTTCAGTTATACGCTGTGATCACAGGTGATGTTCCCTCTGACTGGAATCGTTCACTTTTCCTTTTTCTTTATCCAGCCCAGACCGTCATGATAATTTTCCCCTGTCATACCTTGTCTCTGCAGAATTTGACACACAGATATCTTTAACTCTTCAATTTTCCAGGGACCTAGCTTTGTTTTACAAGCTTCCATATAATCTCCCCATCTATAGTGCCCCAGATACTAGTAATGCTACTTGAAGTGACCCACACAGTAATAGTATCCCTATTTTGGTGCTTCCTGTAGGCCCCACATCGTAAACGTGCCCCACTCAATAACAATGCTCCACTTGTGCCATCATTCAGTGATAATACCCCAAATAGGCTACCACTCAGTAATAATCCCCCACACAAGCTCTATTCAGTAATAATGCTCCATATAGGTTTCCACTGAGTAATAATGCCCCATTTAGGCCCCCAGAAAGTGATAAATCCCCATGTAGGCCCCCACTCAGTAATAATGCCCCTCATAGGACCCGTTCAGTAATAATGCTCTCATATAAGCCCCAGACCCGCCCCCCTCGATAGCAGTGCCCACCGTAGGCCCAGTACCTCAACTCAGGAGTGGCACCCTAGGTGTATAGAAAAAAAGTTAAACTCATGCGCTGTGCCACTGCTCCCGCACCTAGCCTCTGCAGTCCACATGTTACAAGCTCGCTCTACCAGGAAATCAGTGGGTGAGCAGTGCAGGCAGTGTGGACTGCAGAGGCAGGTAGTTTGAGTATCGGCCCAGCAGGTTAGTATAACTTTCTTTTTTTTTTGCATTTCACCAAAAATGTCCTCCCCTCCACAGGCCCCAAGACCGGAGGATTATCAATACGGGCAATTTGGGTGATCGTGGGCCCCCTAGAGCCTCGGACGTGGAGCGGCATTTCCTATCATCCCTATTATAATCTGCCATAGGCCCACGGGCCCATTCACATTGGCATATTTTCTGTCCATATTAGGCTGTGTGCACACCAGAATGTTTTTTTCAAAAAAAACAGTATGATTTTTCATTTATTTTAGGGATTTTCACACGCAATTTTTAAAATCTGTTTTGCATGTGTTTCTTACTTGTGTAAAAAATGTGCTTCCTAGTTCTCTTTTTTAATAATATAATAATCTTTATTTATATAGTGCCAACATCTTCCGCAGCGCTTACCAGACAAGGGAATAAACAAAACTACGGTTACATGGACTAATGAATTGATGGAAACAGTGGGGGTGAGGGCCCAATGAGTTTACATACTACAGGTAATGGGGGGATACAGAAGGTAAAAGGGCTGGAGATGTGCATGGTATGGAGAGGTGGAGAGTGAGGGATGCTATATACATAAACAATGGTCAGGCTGTATAGTGGCTGAACCGGTATGGCTGCAGGGGACAGTTGATGGTGGCTAGCAGGGATTGCAGTCAGTAGGACAGTGAGCATGTTATCAGGCGGAGTAAAGAGGGTTTGGTTTAGAGGATGTGGTATGCCATGTGGTTCCCATGATTACATGGATTAAAAACGGACTCACAGACTTTAATTGGCGATTCTCATGTTGTAGAAACACAACAAATATACAGTTGCGTGCATTTTCACTGCATTTTTTACGCATGTTGCTAGGAGACAGTGAGAAAAAAATGGCATCAAATTGTCCTTCATTAGTTTTTTTTTGCACACGTGAAAAATGCTGTGAATATGGATGCTATACGAACGTAAAAAACATGCACATGCACCAAAAATGCAAATACACACCGTGAAAAAGCTGAGTTTTTCATGGACCAAAATTACATATGAATAAAGCCTTAGTTTGAGATTTGGCCCCTGGTCATCAGACCCTTTCTTGGTGATTTGTGCTGCTCCTCAGCTCGGGGGCGCCACTGCTTGGGCTGCTCTCCATCAGTAGCACCTGCAGCAACATCACGGGCTGTTGCTACTTTGTCACCCAGGGGCCCCTTGAAGCTGCATCTACTGCTCTTACTCCCCAGTGGCGCAGCTATCTATTGCCTTTTATAGAGCATCTCCTTGCTCCTCGCAACTTTTCCTGTCTTCTAGGAGGTGAACAGGGCCTAGTTCTGCATTATGCCCTATCAGAGGGGCTTGTGGTCTTGGTGGTGATGCTGGCAGGGGTGCAGGAACTTCTACTGTTGCTCCCAGCACTTCTCACCTTCTCACCTCTCCGGCTATGGCTCTGGCTGGCAGAGGGGCCTCTGGACATAGAACTTTCCAGTGCTACAATGCCTGGTGCTGACAAGCACTTGTCAGCACCCTACATCCCTGTCCAAATACTAGACAATGGGGTCGGGTTAACCAAGCGGCTCATGGGCCGCTGTCAAAGTGGCTGGACTGCTTTTAACATTAAGAAAGGTTCAGGATACAGCTCACCTCCCTTACATAATGGTTGACACACATGTGCTGTGATGAGCAAGATGACAAGCACTGGCATTGTGGAGATGTTTCCTTTTGAGTTCCAACAGGTCATCAGTGGCTGTCAGAGACCTCCAGAACAGTGCTGCCTGAAGAGAACGGGAAAGCACCAAGCCTGATACTGCGAGTCAACCTAGGGTGTGGTTATCTGCCCAAATGAGCTGTGACCTTGCCAAGTTTCATCTTTTTCCAGTAGTTTCTTCTGAGTAAGAATGCTGTCTCTTTACTGCCTGACACTGATAGATACATGGTATGACAAATACGAGTTTAGAGATTTCCCGGCCAATGATGCTGACCGCCTGGTGGAACTTGATGAGGCCCCGGAAGGCTTACAAAGAAACACATATTGGGGAGATTTATGAAAACCGGATAACTGCTCCACTTTACTTTTAGACTACTTTCAAGAAATCTCCTCCATTGTGTTTCAGTTTAATTCCCTTTTAAATTGCTAAAGCCCCATGATGATAATAAATGGAATAATCTAGTCCTGATTTCTGTTGGAAACCAAGTGCATTTTAGTTGCCATTACTTCTCTTTCCTTCCTTCTCCAGGATAATGAGAATTTAAATTTTAATTTTTTAAGAGTATTACAGTTTAATACATCTAAAAAGTGCATGAAATTAAAAGTTAAAAATTAATCCTTTATGAAAATGAGCAATAATTGGTGACGGTCCAATTCCTTTGACTTTAAATGGGTCCCAATGTGTTCTGCATTAGGATGAGCTTTATTATACATTCATGTCATCAACATGCAGCTCTTACGGATTATTCACACAATGTTTTGGACTACGTCCCAGGGTCGACCACACTATTCTGTCTGACTCAAATGCTGGAAATAAACAAAACCTTGCTCAAATGGAGACCTTATTGGTTTCTGATGGAGCAGTCTATGGTTCCGCTCAGGGGTTCAGCCCGAATCCCATTTTCCAGGATTCAAATGGAATGAAATCTGAGATATAGTCTAAAACATGATGTGAATGGTCCTTTATCATACTGTTTTTACACAATTATCGACATTTCCAACCTGGGCTGAATTTCTCTAGAGAAGGTTAAAGGGGTTCTGACATGAAAAAAAAAATTTACTTACCTTGCCTGGCCAGGACCGATCGCCAGGCATGTCCCCTCTGTCAGGCATCCTCTTCTGTGGCTTCAAGAAGCAGATCTGGAGCGGTCAAAATGACCGCTTCCTGCTCTGCTCCGTCCATCAGCCACTTCCGGGGTGAATGGACGGGCGCCACGTCACAAGCAGTGCTTGCTGTGGGCGGCCCGTCCGTCCTGGCTGAACTCCTGAGTGGAGAGGCGGCCCGTCCTGACTCCTGTCAGAGAGCACCTGTCTTCTGCGCATGCGCGGATTCCCGGAGGGAGGGGCGGCTCGTCGGAAGAAGGAGAGGAGCCTGCTGGGAGATGACCCCCACTGCACAACAACAACAGGAAAAAAGGTAAGGATAAGATTTTTATGCTTTAGCAGCCATTAATTGTGGGTTCAGTGTGTCCATTAGGCAGACCAGTGAACAATGGCTGCTAAATAGAGATGAGTGAACGTACTCGGTAAGGGCGATTTCGCAATCGAGCACCGCGATTTTCGAGTACTTCACTACTCGGGTGAAAAGTACTCGGGTGCGCTGTGGGGCGGGGGGTTGCAGAGGGGAGTGGGGGGTAGCAGCGGGGAACAGGGGGGAGCCCTCTCACTCTCCCTCTCCCCCCCACTCCCCGCTGCAACCCCCCGCTCACCCACAGCGCACTCATGTACTTTTCACCCGAGTAGTGAAGTACTCGAAAATCGCGGTGCTCGATTGCGAAATCGCCCTTACCGAGTACGTTCGCTCATCTCTACTGCTAAAGCATAAAAACCTTATTTGTGTCAGAGCCCCTTTAAGAAGTTGCAGTTGCATTGGTGCCTAAAGGAGACCGAAGACATCAATATTATAGAATGCACATGGTAGATGGTGGGCCTTGTTACAGATTTTGCATTTGGGTCCAGGAAGCCAGGTGAAGACGATGAAGGATCTAGGCCAATGAGGGCGAACCTTAGAGACCGAGTGCCCAAACTGCAACTCAAAACCTACTTATTTACTGCAAAGTGCCAACACGTCAGGGGGGGGGGGGGGGGGCTTATCATGAAGTATGATTTTACCCCCGTCGTTCTAAAAAAAAGAGAGGGCCGCTTTAAAATAGACAGCATGCAGAGTTTGACTGCGAAAATGCTGCAGAATGTCCTCAGTGGAAATTTCTGTGGAAAACTCAGCAGCATTTCCGCATCCAAAAAGCAGTCAAAATCTGCACGCTGTCTATTTTGAAACAGCCCTGCCCATTTTGGCCACATGTAAACATACCCCAGCGGTAATAGTGACCCCCCTTAGCAGCTCCAGCGATAATAGTGACCCCCCCAGCAGCCCCAGCAATAATAGTGACCCCCCCAGTAGCCCCAGCAATAATAGTGACCCGCCCTTCCCCTCCAGCGGCCACAGCAATAATAGTGACCCAACCCCCACAGCTGCCCCAGTGGTAATAGTGACATCCCCCAGTGGTAATAGTGACCCCCGCCCTCACTACAGCAGCCCCCCAGTGAAACAGTGACATCCCACAGCGGTCCCCCGGTGTAACAGCGACATCCCACAGCGTCCCCCTGGTGTAACAGCGACATCCCACAGCGACCCCCCGGGGTAACAGCGACATCCCACAGTGGCCCACATGAAAGGGGGACACCTGCTGCAGGCCCCTATTGCCTTTTACCTGGCCTTGAGGGTCCCCCTTGCATCAGCGTCGTCTCTGCCGCCCATGCTGCTGCCGATAGGATGGCATTTGAAGAGGCCCCGCCGCCGGCACTTACACTCCCAGGACGGATCTGCAATAGGGGCCGCGCCGTCTCTGCTGCCCATGCCAGTGCTGTTGCCACTGATGCTGCCAAGGTTCGGCCTCTCCTCCAGGAGCAGGACAGCCTTGAAATTGGCCCTTCCGCTGCTCCTGCAGTGCTCCCCGACCAGGACGGGAGTTGTGGGAGCAAACACGCCCCTGGCCAATCAGAAGCTGGGGGCGTTAACAAGTCTCAATGCTGGTGCATTTTGTCACCACCCCTAACTTCCAGTGGTGACATAATACACCAGTACCCAGCATAAGAAAAAAAACAAAATACAGTGTATTGCACTGATAGACACTCTGCCTTTATTATACTTGTGCAGAAAACAGCAAGACATCAGCATACCCACACAAGAACAGCTCATTGAATAAACACCATATCAGAACTAGGCTAACATAAATACAGCATCAGAACCAAGCATATAACATAAATACAGCCCCAGAATCATGCTCATAAATATAATAGCAGAACTAAGCGATTGTGTTATGGGGGCATGGATGGGCTGGCTCCCCAAGATCCTGCCACATGGAAGAGCATCGTCTAACCGGGTAGACCTAATAGGGACAATTGCACCTTGCTAACATCTGCCTGGTTCCCCCCCTACAAGCTGGTGGCTGGCGCCCTATGTGACTACAGATAGTCCCCTACTTATGAACCAGTTCTTTGCCAGGAACCTGTTCATGAGTGCATTTTGTTCGTATGTCAAAACAAATGCTTGTATGGAGGGGGATCGCGGGTGGATCTTGTTCCATACAACGTCAGCTGCCGGCTGTTTCTTACAGCCAGCACCTGGCCACAGCAGCTCCGACAAGCCATGCTGCTCATCGGAACTGTGAGAAACAACAGGCACCTGTCTTCAGGGGTCCTGTACAACCTCCCGTGATAAGATCATGGAATGCCGTGTGGTTGCAACGGCAGCTGGGGGCCTTCTGAAAGGCCCCAGGGCCGGCCTATGCAGAGTGTCTATCAAGCCGTGCCTATGGTATGGCTTGATAAAAGCCTGTTCTATCACTGCACAGTATGATGTAATGCCGTAGCATTACATCATACTGCAAGACAGGCTTGTTTGTATCTTGCGAAGTTTGTAACTCGAACATTCGCAAGTAGGGGACTATCTGTACATGGATCCTACCAACCATGATTCATTTTTATAGGGGGGGGGGGGGCAATGATAAATTCATAAGTAGACTATGATGTCCCTTTAAACAGACCTCAGTGACATAAAATCCAAACTTCTCAAACTTTAATAATCAAAAGGCACACAAAGAGTGACAAATTTTCTCCTGAAATGACGGGTGTTTTATGATACCACCTGCTTTCGGCAGTCTTGAATACCTGAAGACGTTAATAAATCCTCCATAACTCCTTCAGTCCTGTCAAGGCAACACCGGATGCATTTGTATTCAAAACAACATGGACCGCAAATCACTTTTTATTGTACATTACACCACATGCAGATGAACTGGGTTTAATCTATTTCCATTGATTTGTTAAAGTACTGCTAAGCAGTGGATCTCAGTTGAGAATAGATAATGGGGGAATTTGGTTACTAGATATTTGTTTCGATTTTTTTTCTCTACTTTCTAACAAGTTATTTTCATTCGAATAACAGCGTCAGCACTTTACGTCTTCATGTACGGATTCGCAACATCTGGACAGGACTCTCTGGTGCTTTCCCTATAAGGAGGCAAAGTTGACTGTAACATATGTCTGCTCTTCGGAATAAGATGCCAAAGGATGATTTCCTTCCCTGGAGCTATATCAGCACAGCCTTTCATTTCTTCATCCCACCATTTTTCTTATTATAGGATGATTGCTATACACACAGGTAGTCAGGGGAACAAGACAGTATGTATTAAATGAGCTAATCCCTAACACATATTGTCAAGAAGAGCATCCATAAGAAATGTATTTCTCCAGCAATTGAAGCACTGACGGAACACAAATGAAACGGCGGCATGCTAATAAGCTATATTAAATGCCCACCTTTCGACTTAGTACCCAGGGAGGGAGGCTTCACATGACTCTCAAACTGATGCAAGTGATTAGGGGCCTGCATCACTTATCATTGCACCTGTCAGCTACTATTTTAACACAATAAGGCCCTCAGGATATCAATTAGGGTACAGTAACCATGATTGATGGTGGTGGGGACAGCATACTTTCGCTGTGCCATTTGTTGTGTCAAACCAAGCTATTTTCAAATTCTCCATTTGTATCTGCCGAGCAGACTAGAGCTGATTTCACATCAAATATAATAGAAATTGATACAGTGCGTATTATAATTTGGGATACAGTCAGCGCCTGATTTACGCTGTAGCTGTCCTCGGTATTATCAGTAAGAAGTAAAATTGCTGCAAATTAATATAAGCCATCGTCAATGGTTTTGGCTGGAAAGGGAATAGATACAGCATTCTGATAAGTGCGAGAAAACGAATTAAGTTTGTATAGCAATTATTGGTATATATATATATATATTACGGGATTCATATTTCAGAAGCCTCAAGGCACAGATTGTCTGTTACCTTAAACTCCACCCATGATGGCACAGTAGGCACCCTTTTTCCCAGGGCTGACTTAATGCACAGGCCTACTGTGCCTATAGGTAAGTTCCACCCTAATTATACAGTGTCTCAAAAGTGTGGAAACACCCTTATAGAATGAAAACATGTTAGCAGATGGTGATCTAATTTTGTATACAAGGTGTGGGCAAAGGGGAAAACCTGTTAGGCCATTTTGAATGCTGCCATATTGTATTCAGCTCAAATTTTTCCAGTCGGAAGGTGGGTGTGCGATAAATCAGATTGGCAGAGAATTTAACCAAAAAACCAATAATGTGCTTCATTTTAAACAAAACTTTATTTGTTCTCCTGTTGACACAGTGATTTTTCTTCATTATAGGCAATGGGAATGATGGCGTTATCGAAAGGTGCTGTGTCATCAATCTGCAAATTTTATTGGATGGTCTGGGTTGTCCACTGTCAGGTGTTGCATCATCTGCCATTTCTGCATAGACAAATATCGTGCGGGGGCACTTTTACAGTTGGAAATCCCACTGTAAAAGCCCTAAAATAAGGCCTATCTGCATTTTAAAAAGAGGTAATAATTTGTAGCGATTTGTAGCACTGTCGCATTGGAAGAAAATTGCGCACTTTTGTTGCCCATGTGAAATCAGCCTTCAGATACCCAAAGTTCAACCTTGAGCCCTTTACCCTACACTTTGAGATCCTGGCACTCCTTTTGGGCTGGTCAACCCTTGCTCAAGTCAGAAGACATGCTCTGATTGGCTGAATTTATTAAGCGATTTCTTAGCCTTTAGCAAAGTACTTTGTTAGATTTGTTGGGTAAAACACCAATAGGAGTGCAGGCAATTGGAGAACAAAGAGCCCTAGTGAAAAAAACACATTAACCAGCATCATTGATGCTTTGTTTTCTCTTAACAGGAAATCTCCCTTTAAAAGGGTTTTCTCACTATTGACATTTATATCATAGGATAGATGATAAATGTCTGATCCTTGGGACTCCACCGATGGGATCCTCACCAATCACCAGGCTTGGGGTCCTAGTCCCCCCGTGACTCCTTACTGCATAATTGCACTCAGGAAATGATTGAATGGAGTGAGTTGAGCATATTGCTTGCCACTATATTTAATGTCTATTGCAGGAAAACCCCATTAAAATATACTGGAAAATATGTCATATCTGTCAGCTTGTGCCATCTAATATCAAGGTGACAATGAGCCTGAGTTAATTGATTTTTTTCCACCCAAATACCTTATATATTTTATCAAACGTCTCTTCTTGTCACTATCCTAATATGATGTATGTAATTTAGCCTGACAGCCCTAAGATATTAGATAATTTGGTCTCTTGCATCATTACAGTAATAAAAGCCAAACCAAGATCGGGCTAGCTGGCGCTCCAGGAGCTTCCACTTCCATCAAATAATGTACAGAAGTTTTAAAATTAACTCACCCTGTGACTCAGGGGGATTGGGAAGGAAAATAGTACTCCCCTAATTTTGCAGCGCTGTCTGTTTTATTTTTCTTCATTTTCCCGTTTTTTAACGCACCTCATCACCCATCACAATGATTGGTGCGTTAAAAAGCGCCGTCAAACGCGGTGATATGCGTTCAAAAATGCAGCGATTTCGAGCAATGTTTTCTGAACGCATGTGTGAGAGCCGCCGAATGGTATAGCGCTTTTAGGCTCCCTGCTGGCTGCACTGTGAGCGATCTAACAATACTTACTCCTGTGTAACAGGATGGGAGGGAGTATACACGGGGACTCGTCTCGTGTAAAAGGGCCTTAACAGTCTCCAGATTAGTCTTTAATGGATAGCAATAGCCCTTCAGGAACTAGCTGGGGAAGACAAAGTCCATGTACAACCAGAGATCAGAGTTGAAGATAAGAATGGCAGTAACACCAGCTGGAAGACAAGAAACAAAGTCACAAACATAGACAAGGGATAGTAGAAGTCAAAAACTAAAGGCCCATTTACACGCAACGATAATCTGACAAATGACTGAAAGATTTTGTGATCTAATTGATTAAAGTGTAAGGCCTCCTGCACATGGGCGGATTTGCATTGCGAAATCCAGAGTGGGATCCCGCCTCTGGATTCTGCAGCAAATCCAGCGCATAGCATGCTATAACAATATGTGCTTTCCTGTCCACAAGCGGAAATCTATTCTGATATTCCGCTCACAGGGCAGAAGTTGCAGCATGCTGCGATTTTGTGTGGGCTATGCACGGACGGCTTCCATTGAAGTCAAAGTAAGCTGTCCGTCCCTATGGCGATATTGCAGCTCCTGCAAGCATTCTGCAATGATGATTGCAGAATGGTTGCGGGAGCTGCGTCATCTATAATGCACATGTGCACCAGCACGCCAATCGGCACATCCACAACAGAGTAGAGAAGACACCGAACAGATATGCTGGGGTCACTTGCCGGGTACCGGGTCGAACTCTGCTGCGGGGATCCCACATACGGGATCCGACCCGCCCGTGTGCAGGCGGCCTTAATGGCCATTAACACTTTATAATCTTTATTTGCATATTAAAGGGCCTCCAGGAGCTGTTTGCAGAGGCCAGCCTGTGACTAATCAACACTCACCTGTGCACATCTGCATTGTTCTGCTCAAGGGCTCACAGCAGATTACAATGCTATCTGCTGCCTCCCATTGAGATAACAGCATATGAAAGATACTTTATCTCTCACTCGCTGAAATCATAGTTCAAATGAAAAGTGCACGATGCACGCGTTTACATGTAACGATTATCGCTTGTTACATGTAAATGGGCCTTTGGACGTTATGACCAAGGACAAAAAGTGGAAAAAGAACTAGAAATTGAGCAAAGATAAAAGCCCAAAATATAAAGAATAAGCACTAGAGGCATTGATAAAACAAATGCTACCTTACTGCATATATTTCCCAATAATAAGTTGGCTATATAATGACTTGTCCTGATATTATTTATTTCCTGTTGCTCATGTGACACCAACCATTGTTAGCCTCAGGGTAGTTGGCACTCTGTGCGGAATTTTTTTTCATTGCACTGATAGGGAGTCTGCTTGTATTCTGCTTGTACAGAAAGCAGCAAGAAAGCAGCATATCCATAACAGAACAGCTCATTGAATAAATACACACCGGAATCAAGTTCATAATGTAAATAGACCACCAGAACCAAGCTCAGGACATAAATACAGCAACAGAACCAAGCTCAGGACATAAATACAGCAACAGAACCAAGCTCAGGACATAAACAGAGCACCAAAATAAAGCTTAGCAGATAAACACAGCACCAGAACCAAGCTCCTAACATAAATACAGTAACAGAACTAAGCAACTGTGTTGCAGCGATGCTAATGGGCTAACAGCGAACTCTTGGAACATCAGAAGGGAGGAGACAGAAGGTGAATGATTCATGTACCTCCACAAGACACTGCTGCATGGAGGAAGACCGCACAGGTCGCACATCGCTTAGGCTTGCCTTGGTGCCAACATACTTCTCAGCGCTATAAAGAGATTATCATCACATCAATCCACAATGGTAATCACAATCTCATTTACTCTAACTCTGCCACACACATGCTGGTAGTGTGGAATGAAGCCAAAGGACCTTGAGGAAACCAATGCGAATGCTGGGAGTGCATACAAACTCCATAAAGGTGGTGTTCTCGGTTGGATTCAAACCCAGGAACCCAGTGCTAACAGTACAAATACTGAGCCACTATGTTATCAATACTGGTAATGTCTAACGATAAGTATCTCAAACCACAGTAGTGCCCAAGTGATAGATCTCAGAACATTGGATTGGATATATTTCAGATTCATTCACATTCATCATTGTTTTCATTGTGATTATGCAACAATCTGCCATAAATTTGCCATTTGTATCAATGCAATGTAAATATTTTTCAAATGATCCTCCAGGATGTTCCATTCTCACCAAAGTACTGCAAGTTATCATTGCATCTATGCCCTTTCACAATGACTGCTCCAATAAGCCAAAATGTTAGAATGCTCATATGATTAGACATAAAATCCTTGTGTTTCTGGACATGTTTCTAAATACCCTAATTCTGGGAACTATAGATGCTCCTCGGCAGGCAGGCAGACAGTGAGTGCCTATGTTATGCACTATTCAACTGCCTAGAATTATTCCCTTGTGGCTTTTTACAATGCACTAAGACAGGTGTGAGTGTAACTGGAGAATACATTCCTTTGTACTGTATGTATTACAGACCCCTCAGGAAATCAAGGCTCGAAGTATTAACCTTGATTGAAAACATTAACCTTTACACAGACCTTGCCAAATCAAACATCAAAGTTTCACTACTGAAGCTGGGGGATTATGGAAATTCTTCCACGGGTGGTTTGTTTCCCTGGTTTATTGTTTTAGCCCAAATAGCGGGGATTGGTGACACAGTCAACCAATAAACTGTGATGCTTATGTAGTTACACATCCTGAATATAAGTACTGTTGGGGGGGAGTAGAGAGAATATAAAGGGAGCTCTCAGCTTTATCAGTATTGCTATGGAATTAACGTTTATCCGGCTGCCTGGATTGTAATCCTGGGATATAATTAAAAAATCAGTATTAACAAGGAAAACGGTGTGCATCAAAATGTAATCAATTCTGCAGAAGCTTAACCATCTGCTAAAGGTTAAGTCTATGCATGGATACTGATGGCAGCCTATTTATGTGCAGGATTTGGCTCTTGGTGAGTGTTTGGACCCTTTAATCTACTACATTGATGAAGCGAACATCTGTGGACAGATATCCCTGACATGGGGCTCAGCTGTTACACTGGGCACCGGGTTTATCTTGGTTAGCAGAATAAAGTTCTAGAGCATCACAAGGCAATTTACTTCCATCTATACTTATTGTATAAGCCCATGTTATTGTAGTATTATGCTATGCCGTTCATGTAGCGAGCTGCTATTCCAGGCGCTTAGTATCTTAAGCACATTCCATCTATTTGGACAGCGGCTTATAATGAAATCTGCTTAGTTAGGAATAGCAGGGGCTTCAAACTACCTACATCTATAGATATGTACGTGCCTGTACATACATTTTTATAGATAGCAACGCTGACTTTGTCATTTAGACCTGCAGCATTGCTTCATGTATCCTGGCACCTGATAGGAAGGTGAAGCAGTTGCACTGCAGTCCTGTGTAAAACTGATTGTGAAACATTGTGATACATTTGAAATATTTGTCGGCTGTCCATTCATACTAAGATCCTCTGTTCTACTAAATGTGTTCTATTGGCTTGGGATGCAAGGACTATTCTGGGAATTGGGTTACATACAGTACAAATCACTGTTCTGTTTCAGGAACTAGTTTGAGACAAGTGATGTGCGTTGTGATCTAGTGTGTTATTGTACGGGGTGTAGAAAGGTGATAGGGCTAATGCCAAAAAAGGATGTTCAAGATCCAAAACAATACTCATGTAAGGGGTGCAATTTAAGGGCTCTTTCACATGCCGTATGCATTTTCAGAAATTGCATGAACAGAGGTTTTTCCGCGCTCATGGGCAGCGTTTTCTCGCCCATTCTCATACCCAGGAGGAATATTTTTGAGTGAAAAAATATGTTGCACCCCGGAAAACCCTCGCTCTGCCAAAATCCTCGAGGTGCCTTCCAATGCCTATATAGAGGCACCAGTAAGCTTTTCGCAGCGTCGGATGCTGTTAAAATGCCTTCCCCTCCCTTTCTTTGTCCAGCTCCCATAGGAGTCTATGGAAGCCGCTAACGTATATCGGGTAAAAGATAGTTCCAGAACTATTGTTTTGCCGAATGTATATGCATCGGCGCATATTGCGGTCATGTATGTTCAATTTATCATGGTTTGCCGTTTTTACGTGCCGTATATTCGCCCATGTGAATGGATGCATTGAAAACCAATGGCTCGGATGGTCGCATATATCGGCTGGGGGTAAAAAACGTCAATGTTCTTGCACTCGTGTGAAACAGCCTTTAGGCGTGAAAGAGGCCCTAAAGGGGCTTTCTGAGAGTTTGAGAGAGAAATAAAGGGCAGTGAATGGGTTAAAATAATAAATGAAGGGCTTCTGCAGATGGGCGATTTTGCGCGTCGACGGGCGATTCAATGATGTTATTCAATAAATGACTGTGATTGGTTCATCGAGCGCTGGCTCTGAGTGGCTCAGGCGGCGCTCGTGAACCAATCAGAGCAATCGCTTTCTGGAGGCGGGGCACTCAAGCCTCATCACCAACAAGAGATGCTCCGTCGGAGTGCCGTAGCCCAGCGGGAGAAACCCGAGCGGCGCCTGCTAGGTGAGTATTGCTTTTTTTCATGTAGTATAGCTAGGTTTTTTTCGGGGTAGGGCTTATATTTCAAGCCCCTCTGGCTCCCCTCCCCCAGGTATGTCTGATCTCAGTATTGCAGCAGGGTCTTTGCATGTTACAGTTAATGTTAAATTATTTGATTAATTTACATATGTAGCGCATATATATTCTGCAGTGTTCTGCATAGATTGTCATCATTTACATTGTCCCCATGGGGCTCACAATATACATTCACCTGTTAGTATGTTTTTGGAGTGTGGAAGGAAACCAGAGTACCTGGAGAAAACCCATGTAAACACTGAGAGAAACATAAAAATTACATGCAGCTGTTGACCTTGGTCGGATTTGAACCCAGTGCACCAGTGCTAACCACTGAGCCACAGTGATCCCACAATCTACATGGAGCAGCAAGTCAAAATTCTCTCGGGCAGAACAATCTTATTCTAGTGTTTAACCAGATTTGGAGAACCTAGTCTCTCTGTACTATTGGCTTTCTGCTCCTGTGGAACCCGCTGTAGTTATTTACTATTGAAGCCAAAGATTCACATTTCCTTCTCTAAAGGGTGCATTCAGATGACCGTATATCAAGCCGCCCAATATATGGTGTCTCTCTCTGCAGGGGAAGGAGGCTGCAAGAGCTGGGAGCAGTGCTCTGAGCTCCCGCCCCCTCTCTGCCTCCTCTCCACCCTCTCTCCGCCCCTCTGCACTATTTGCAATGAGAGGAGATGGAAAGGGGATGGGGATAAGTTTCGGGAATTAGCTCCGCCCCGACCCCGCCTCTCCTCATTGAAAATAGTGCAGAGGGGCGGAGAGGAGGCAGAGAGGGGGCGGGAGCTCAGAGCACTGCTCCTGGCTCTTCTAGCCTTCTTCCCCTGCAGAGAGAGACGCCGTATATCGGCTGGGCGTGAAAACTCAGCCGATATACGGTCGTGTGAATGCACCCTAACTTTTGGTTAACGAATGTAAAACCTGTTTTGTTCAAAAATATTCTTTTGCGCATTGAAATTTTTTTTTTATAGTTACTGCCATCTTTAAACGGGTCTCACCACCAACCTGGCACTAATCATTTCATAGTCAAAGTGACTCCTATCACATTTCTCCACCAATTCAGTGTTTGGTTTGTACAACAACTGAACCTCTTGATGCGTTGTGATCGGCTTGTGAAGCATTCATATTGATCGGGAGGGCTCAGTATGACTTGAGCAAACCTGACTTGTGAAATTATTGCCTCCATCGGTCAAATCAGTAGCTGGCTATACATGATAAGCTGCCACATGGACGCATTTGGTTAGTAAGACTTCTATGAAAAAGTGGAAGGGTCATATAGCTGCAACTTAGAAGTGCTGATCTCATGTGCTGTGGGGTTCTTAGTCCAGAGAATATGCTTGGTCAAAGTATCTTACCCAGGGGCGTAACAAAAGGCTCAGGGGCCCTGATGCAAAAGGTGAGCAGGGCCCCCCTCTATCTGTATCTGTACCCATACCCATACCTAAACCATGCTGCACAGAGGCGTAACTTGGAACTTCTGGGCCCCAATGCAAAACCTGTAACAGGGCCTCCAACTATAATGCTTTATTCATAGTACTGGGCTCCCTGTATCGAGAAGAGAGGCCTTATAGGCCCCTTAAGGCTCCTGGGCCCGGGTGCAACCGCATCCCCTGCACCCTCTATAGTTACGCCCCTGATCTTACCTAATATATGGCCGACTTTACACGTCTATTCTGCCCTTCTTTGAGGATTACAACACACAGGTGAGTATCTGTCAACTTTCAAGCACAAACTGTGTAAAGGCCCATTTACACACACAATTATAGCTTAAAATTCATTCAAACGACCACAGATGAGCGAGAATCGTTGTGTTTAAGGTGTGCTTGAAATCCATTGTTCAGCCACAGAGAGATAAAGTGTCTCTCAATAGACAGCATGTTGTGTTCTCCATGGGAGCCAGGAGATTACATTGTATTCTGCCGGCAGCCATGTGAGAACAATGCAGCTGTGTGCAGAACCCAGCCCACATGGTGGGCTCTGCAAACAGCCCCAGGAGGCCCTTTTACACGCAAATGAAGGTGATAAAGTGTTAATGGACATTAGTGTCTATTAACACTTTATGCAAAATGATCACTAAAACTGGTTTGAATGATTGTCTTTGCATATAAACAGGCTTTAAGACAATGGATAAAATAACTGGATTATTATCTAGCTTGGGGGTCATTTTGCAAAAATAGAATGTCAATTTGTGGATCCTCACTGCAATATTTCAGTTTGCATAACAAAATAAATGCCATTTATTTGCAAATGGTTATATATATATATATATATAATGTTTCTATATGACATCTAGAGATGCAGAGTCAACAGCCATGGACCATGCCACGATCTGTAAGATGCTTATGATTAGAATGAATACAATTTATTTATGATGTATCTTGGGGTGTGGGAAGTGTTTCTTCAGATACCCCTGCCAATATAGTATATTTACAAAGGGCCACAAGTTTTTGTTTAGTTATATTAGTGCTGTATATATTCCTGCAGTGTTACTTACAGTTCACTTTGAGCCCCTGTTCAGCATCGACTCTTTCTAGATGAAGAGCTGATCATGGGGTATCCCATTGCTAGAAATTACATTATCAGTTTTTAAAATTAGAGCTAAATAAGTGAAAGCAATAGAATAAAGTGTACTTACCAGGTCTCAGCCCTGGTAGTCCATCCCTGCATCCCTCATAGTCCAGCCCTGCGACTCTCCTAGTATCTGCTGACATTGGAAGTCAGGTGACCGCTGCCTGTCAATCACAGGTTGTAGCATCACCATGTCACAGGCCTCTTGCTATCCAAGCCAGAAACCTACTGCACACTAATGAGGGACAAACAGCTGAAACAGCTGCCTGTGTATGGATTCTGGCTTGTCTTTCAATTCCCAGTCATTGCTACAAGGCTTGTATAAAGAGTCTAACATTGACTTGCAGGAATGCTGTCTTCCAATAGGTGGAGCTGCAGAGGTATTGTTCCATCCCTCTTATTTGCATATTACCCAGAGGAGCATGAATGGCCTTATAAGCCTCCTCACTCACTCACTTTCTGGGTGCTCTCCTTAAGGAGAAAAGATAGCGTTCCTGTCCGTTCTCCTAACATTAGTACTCACATCCTGGGTACCATGATGCCAGGAGTTTGGAACAGTGATGCTGTGGCCTCTGATTGGCAGGTAGCAGTAACCTGACTTTCGCTGTCAACAGAGATCGGGCAAATTGTGGGTCTGTAGCACTGGTTCGCTGGGGCTGGGGCTGAGGGGGGTATTGCATATTTGTTTTATTGTGATGTGGCTCTATATTTTCTCCAGACAATCCCTTCAGGTCCTTGGGTCATAGTTGACCACACTATTCTGTCTGGTTCAATGGTGAAAATAAACAGAATCTTGCTCAAATAGAGACCTTATTGGTTTTCATTGGAGCAGTGAAAGTCTATGGTTCTGCCCAGGGGTTTCATCTGAATCCCATTTTCGAGAATTCAATTGAAACCCCGGAAGGAAATCCAAAAAGGTAGTCAAAAATGTGGTGGACATATTCCTTTATCATACTATAAAATTATGGACATATCCAATTTGGGTAAATTTCATTTCACAAGATTAATAAGTTGCAGTTGTATGGAGTCGCAGCGCCCAAGGGGGGCCAAAAACATCAATATTATAGAAAGCACATGGCAGATGGGGGCCATGTTATAGATTTGCATTTGGGTCCTGGACCCCAGGGTCAGATGATGGCAGTGCTGGTCAAGAGTTCTGAACTCCTGTCATCATGGTGCCCAGGATATGAGCGCTGATGCCAGGAGAAGAGGCAATGATGTTGAGGCCTCTAATTGACAGGCAGTGGTTACCTGACTCACTCTGTCAGCAAATACTGTAAGAGTGGCAGGGTTGCAGCACCCAATCGCCAGGGCTGAGGATTAAAATCAATGGGCCTTCCATGCAATGTAAAATAATGTATTTTGAGTTCTCCATTGTGGCTAATGAGGCTTATACAAAGAAAGTGTTGTGCAAAACAGACAACACTCTTAATTGCAATTATTTATCTACCCATATGGTTGGATTTACACAAGCGCACGCAATATGCAGTGAATAGAACCCACTGACTTAGGGAAATAGAACATATGGAGCTAATTATATTACTTGGCCAGTTAACTGACTGGGACTATTGTTCTGTATTTTTTTGCGTGCGCAAATGCAAACGATTTGCGCACTCAAAAAGTACAGTAAAAAATGCAGAGGCATGCTCAAAAACTCAACGCGCTTTAAAATGCACATACGCCCTTGTGAATCCAGCCTAAGGGCTCCTCCTCACGGGCACTGTGATTTTCGTCCGCCAGCGTTGCGGCCACATCGTGGCCAAAAATTGAATGAACGAGGAGCAGCCACAACAAAGTGGCAGCTACATCTCCCATTTTAACGCCCATTCAGACGGCCCGGCTGCTAAACTCCCTTCCCTCACCCTCTCTGCCCCTTGCCGGCTGCCAGAAAAGGGAGGGGGCAGGCAATAGTGTGTTAAACTCCCGCCCCCTCTCCGCCCCTTGCTGGCTGCCGCCAAGGGGAGGGGGCGGGATAGAGCCGGAGTTTAGCAGAGCTAGTGAGCTAATCTCCCTCCCACACCCGTTTTTTCGACAGCTCTCACTGGCTCCCATAGGAGTGTATGGGACCGGTCGGCATATTCTGGCAAAATATAGGTCCAGACCCTTCTTTTCCGGTCAGCGTAAAAGCCGCCGGCTGGGATGCGCACTGTTTGTGCTATCTTTTCCAGCCAGCCGATTTTACGCACCAAAAAAATTGCCCATCTAAACAAGTGTATTGAAATCCAATGCTTCAGATGGTCGCGGGCTGCGATAAAACGCTTGTGTGAATAAAGCCTAAGGGCCGTTTTACGCTACCATCTGAGCTCTCTTCCCCCTTCCCTCCCCCTTACCAGCTCTCTGCCTCTCTCTTCCCCTCTGGCTGTTTGCAATAGGAGGGGGCGGGACAGGGCGGAGCTAAGCTCATTGTCCACAGCCAGCAATGGCAGGGGCGGGATGGGGGCAGATCTTAGTGTTGCCGATTCCCTTGATATACGCTCCTGTGAATAAGCCCTAGGTCACACATTCTCTACATCTTGGAAAGATGCTCCAAATTGATTTTACATTATAATACTATTATTATAATACCGTATAATGAACATTATCCAAGGCTACCCTGATATTTAGATTATATCGCTATATGTGCATTCTTGACACTATCTATAGCATATCTTTCAAGTGATGGACTTAACATGCAGGATTTGTTATGTATGCATTCGCTCAACCTAAGGTTTAATATACTCCAGTCTGTTCATAGCTTGCAGTTTAAAAATAACCAGTAAAGCTAAACTTGCTGGGATTTGTAAGACTTGCATTACTATATTAAGCTATTGCTTATGTAACAAGTCTGTAAGATAGACTGATTATTGAATTTTATCCTTCTTCAAGCATAAACACAGAAGCAATGGTGGAGTACAAATTCTCAATGGCTTTTCTGCCATGGACAGACACAGTCTGTATATTGATAGCATATGTAATACTTCAAAGACTTGTAAGGCGAGAGACTATAATAATAATTATAACAATACTATTAGAGCATTACTATTTACCCAATTCCGTAATATATTAGTGTTGGTCCATAAAAAGTAAACTACCCCTCAGGCTGCTTTCCCACGAGCGTATATAGGCCCGCCGTTTTCACGGCTGGCTGATATACACTGTGATCTAATGCATTGAATTCCAAAAGTGTAAAAGCAATGTAGCACTGGGCGTTTTTAAGTCGGGCCCCAAAGATAGTCTTGGAACTATCTTTTGGGCCGGAATACGTTGGCCGCTGCATGGGCTCTTATGGGAGCCAATGACAGTGGCTGGAGGTGGGAGAGAGTTTAGCAATGTGGCTGCCAAACTTCCTCCCTCTGCTCTCCTCCCCGCTCGCTCTTTGCAATGGGATAGGGCGGGACGGGCAGAGCTAAGCGCCGCCCCCTGCCCGCCCCTTGTCCGCAGCCAGTAATGGGAGGAGGCGGGACAGGGCAGCGAGGAGTGCAGAGGTGAGCCTGTGAAGGGGAGGGAGGGGAAAGGTGCGATGGCATGGTAGCCTTGGCGTATATGCGCCGGAGCCCATGCTGTGTAAACAGGCACAAATACGTTAGATTTGTGTGCCCGTTCAGGAGCTTTAACGCCACAGATGGTAGCGCAGCTGACTGTTAAAATGGCGGCTGATATACACTGATGGGAAAGAAGCCCCAGGCCTTAGGGCTTATTTATACAAGCATATATCGGCGGTCGTTTTCACGGCCGGACGATATATGTTTCCATCTAAGCAATTCCCCCTTCCCTCCCCCTCACTAGCTCTCCTCCCCTCTGAGCGGTTTGCAATGGGAGTGGGCGGAACGGGGGCGTAGCTGAGCTCCCACCCCTTGTCCATAGCCAGCAATAGGAGTGGGCGAGACAAAGTGGAGCTTACACGTCCCCCATCCCACCCCCTTCCACTGCAAATGCTGAAGTGGAGGAGAGATATAATCCAACATGCAAAAGAGGGAGTGGACCTCAGGAACTCAGATCTTTGTTTTTTAGGAAAAGTCCATCAGGTTTATTTATAACTCCATGCAGATATGCGACGTTTCGACCTATGTGGTCTTTGTCAAGCATAAGCATAAACTGTAAACACCCACATATATATACAGACAATGTGCAATGCATAAGCCAATAGAAAAACACAGTTTCACCTCCTCAGTGAACTCCCTGTCAGAAGCATCCGCTCATCAGAAATCAATATCACATGGTGCAATATATCTAATACGTGCATTAGTGCATATATGACCATATATACGCAGCTATCAACTGTGTCCAAAAATCGTGACCATCCGAAACATTGAAATCCAATGTATTCCCAATGTATTCATTGAGATAAATGAGTTTTGGACACGTAAAAAAATCACCCCGGGAAAAATAGCACATCAGCGACAGTTTTCGATCACCAATTTTATACGCTGCGTCAAAAGATAGATCTTGCCCTATCTTTTGCAGAGGTATGCTGGAAACTCAAATAGACTCCTATGGGAGCTGAAAAAAGGGAGGAGGAGGGAGTTTAGCTTCTGGGATAAGAAGACCGCTGGCTCTATTTAAGCATTAGCAGTCATTCCAAGCATTTCTGCAGATTGAGCGATTTCCACGCTGCAGTGTATTTTTCTGCCGATACGCAGCAGCCGCCGTTGTGAACGGCAGAAAATACGCAGCTAAAGTTCGGGATTCTATCGCGGCTATTCTTCACTCATGTAATCGTACGGCGCATATGGACGACCGTAAAAACGCATACAGTCATATGAAAGAGCCCTTAAAGGCATTGTCCTATCTGGAATATCCCTTTTCTACATGCCTCCCAGTGATTAGCTGATCTTCTTTGCTGTTACCCACATTATGAACCTATAAGGGACTTTTAATATGTTCGGAATTATGCTGCAGAAAGCATCCAAATACGCAGCTGTCGAATTCCACACCAAAATCTGCATGTCTAAGGCTGGATTCAGACGATCGTATATTGGCTCGGTTTTCACGCCCAGCCGATATACGGTGTACTCATCTGCAGGGGGGGGGGGGGGGGAGGATGGAAGAGCCAGGAGCAGGAACTGAGCTTTCGCCCCCTCTCTGCCTCCTCTCCATCCCCTCTCCGTCCCTCTGCACTATTTGCAATGAAAGGAGGTGGGATGGGGCAGGGCTAAGTTCTGAGAATTAATCCCGCCCCCGTCCCACCTTTCCTCATTGCAAATAGTGCAGAGGGGTGGAGAGGAGGCAGAGAGGGGGCGGGAGCTCAGAACACGGCTCCTGGCTCTTCCAGCCTCCCCTTCTGCAGAGAGAGACGACGTATATCGGCTCGGCGTGAAAACCAAGCCGATATACGTTTGTCTGAATCCACCCGTGGGCTGCATTCACACAAACGTATATCGGCTCGGTTTTCACTCCAAGCCGAAATACGTCGTCCTCATCTGCAAGAGGGGGAGGATGGAAGAGCCAGGAGCAGGAACTGAGCTCCTGCCCCCTCTCTGCCTCCTCTCTGCCCCTCTGCACTATTTGCAATGGGGTGAGGCGGAATGGGGGCGGGTCTAATTCTCAAAACTTAGCCCCGCCCCGCCTCCTTTCATTGCAAATAGTGCAGAGGGGCAGAGAGGAGGCAGAGAGGGGCGGGAGCGCAGTTCCTGCTCCTGGCTCTTCCATCCTCCCTCCCCCTGCAGATGAGGACGACGTATATCGGCTCAGCGTGAAAACCGATCCGATATACGTTCGTGTGAATCCAGCCTAAGGCTGGATTCACAGAAACGTATTTGCAAAGTTTTTTTTATGCGCGCAATACAAAGCGAAGAGAACCTACTCATTTCAATGGGTTGGTTCACATAAGCGTATTTTGCACAATCTTAATCAATGGGAGCATGGATGCATGTTTTTTTTTTTGCATGCGCAAAAAAGTACAGTAAAATACGCACATACGCATGCAAATATGCAATGCCCATTGTGCAAATGGCACAAATGTGTGCGTAAATGCGCCTATGCCCATGTGACACCGGCCTATCTGCAAATCTTGATAAAGAATTAGAGGCAGGTTTTAAGCCATTTTCAATTCTGCATCAAAATCCATAGGTAGCCTGCGGTGTTGACCGTGGCTTGTGTGCATTAGATTGCCTATTCTGTCCTGTGTGAAAGGTCCCTACTGAGGAGTGACCAGAGTGAGGGCCACATGGACTACTTTAAGGGGTCCCTAATAATGGGCACTCCCCCAATAAAATCCTGAAATGTTATACAATACTTCAACAATAAGCTCTTGTCCACATAATTGCTGCATCTCATAACAATCAGATGTGATCACCTGAAACCCTATCAATCATTAGGAACATTTAATGGACATATTGTACATTTGTATTGATTGTTGATATAAATGTGATGCATTTGGCCCTCTGACAAATCCCATACAATTATTTATAGTGAGCTATTTGGGGATTTTTAGTTCATGATGAAGGAATGTACAAACTTCTTTGCATTGTTGGGATGAATCATTTAATTTATGAGCTGCTAGATAGCAACAAAGTTAGTATGTCATTAGCTGGGCTTGCTTTACTACATGTCAGTGCTGTGCTCCAGCTCACAATGGGTTACAGCCAGTAAAGTCTAGGCACAATTACTATAATCATCTTGTTTATTTAGCACCTACATATTCCTTCTAGCAGTAAACACACAAACACATCACAGGAGGGAGAGACAGCATTGTCCATAGGTGTGATGAAAACTGGATGTGCTTGTCGCAAGGTAACAATGAACTCGGACATCTCCTGTGATCAGTAGAGGTGATTATATGTTGACTGTCACATATGCATTCCTGTATGTGCCAATAGCCTGCCTGGAGATAGGGGTGATAACATTTGGTTTGCATTTCTGATATCTGCTACACTAGGATCGGATACAGTAACGCATCAGCTGCCAAACAGAGAGCAAGCGCAACAATATTGCAAATGCCATCCACAGCCTAAATCAACTCCCTCCCTGTGTGTAAAGGGTTAAGCAGAACAGCTGTAAACTGCAGCTCTCAGTTCACTATGTCTCTGTCCACCAATACAGAGGCTGTAATGTGAATTTGGATCCAGCCCTCTTCTAAAATGAAAATAGTTGGGGAGGGGTGATGACTGGGGAGCTGGAAGGAGGGAGGGGGGATTGTTGAAAGTATATTGAAGAAACACAAGTCTATGTAGCAAGATCCTCACATTTAGCAAAGAGCTTCCGATTTTCTGCTATCAGATTGGATTAAGAGATCTTGGCTGGAGCCAGGCTCCCCAGTGACAGAGCTGGAGGAGGATTTTTTTTTTTGCCTGAGGATTTGTTGAGTTGCATTAGTGTGACCAGAGAAGATCCTCAGCAGCAGTGGAGGAGATGTGGTGGGATATGAGGAGAGGACCCTGGTGTGCTCGGATCCTGCTGCCTGCACTGCTCACCTGTTGCCTGGTGCCTGCCTCCAGCCAGATCCGCTACACAGTCCCGGAGGAGCTGGACCATGGGGCATTTGTGGGCAACATCGCGGAGGACCTGGGGTTGGATATCTCCAAGCTGTCGGCAAGGCGCTTCAGGATCGTGTCTGGAAGCAACAAGCAGCACCTGGAGGTGAACCTGGAGAATGGGATCCTCTTCGTCAACGAGAAGATAGACCGGGAAGAAGTTTGCGAGTTCCAGCCGGTTTGTTCTTTGCACTTGCAGGTGGTGATGGAGAACCCCCTGGAGCTCTATAGGGTGGAGGTGGAGATTTTGGATATCAATGACAACGCACCCAGCTTTCCTTGGCATGATTATGTGCTGGAGGTGACTGAGTCTGCAGCTCCCGGTGCCCGCTTCCCACTGGAGAGTGCCCAGGACCCCGATGTGGGCACCAACTCGCTGCGCACCTACAAGCTCAGCCCCAACGGCTTCTTCTCCTTGGAGGTGCAGAGCAGGAGCGACGGGAGCAAATTTGCTGAGCTGGTCCTGGAGAGAGCCCTAGACCGGGAGCAGCAGAGGACACACCGCGTCCTGCTCACTGCCATGGATGGAGGGGTGCCGGAGCGATCAGGCACTGCTCTGATTATAGTCAGCGTGCTGGATGCCAATGACAATGTGCCCACTTTTGACCAGACGTTTTACCGGGTCAGTTTGCAGGAAAATGTGCCCCGGGGGACGCTAGTGATTAAACTGAACGCCACGGATCTGGACGAGGGCACCAATGGGGAGATCGAGTACACCTTCAGCGGGCATGCCCCCCAGAAAGTCAGGGATCTGTTCATGGTGGAGCCTCGCAGCGGCAATGTGAGGGTTAAGGGGATCTTGGACTATGAAAAGTCCAATCTGTATGAACTGTACATACAAGCCAAGGACCGGGGGCCCTCCGCGGTGGCCGTGCACTGCCGGGTGCTGGTCAACCTGCTGGATGTGAATGACAATGCCCCCGAAGTCATTCTCACGTCGGTGTCTACCCCCGTCATGGAGGATGCCCCTCCGGGCACTGTCATAGCTGTCATCAGCGTCATGGATCGGGACTCTGGGGACAACGGGGATGTCAACTGTGACATCCCCAAGAATGTCCCCTTCCAGCTGCACTCGTCCTACAAGAACTACTACACCCTGGTGACCACCGAGATGCTGGACCGGGAGGCAGTGCCCGAGTACAACATCACCATCAGTGCCAGGGACTTCGGCTCTCCGCCGCTGATGACCAAGAAGATCATCACCGTGCAGGTGACCGACATCAATGACAACACCCCGACCTTCGTGCAGCCTTCATACACGGTCTATGTGATAGAGAATAACCCTCCGGGGGCATCCATCTGCTCAGTCACTGCCCTGGACCCCGACTCCAACCAGAATGCCTACCTCTCCTACTCCATCCTGGAAGGGCAGATCCAGGGCATGCCAGTGTCCACATATGTGTCCATTAACTCTGACAGTGGCAACATCTATGCCCTGCGCTCGTTTGACTACGAGCAGATAAGGAACTTCCAGATCAGAGTCCAGGCTCAGGATGCAGGATTCCCCCCACTAAGTAGCAATGTGACAGTCAACGTCTTCATCCTGGACCAGAATGACAATGTCCCTGTGATTGTGTCCCCTTTACCCAAGAATGGCACTGTGGCCACAGAGATTCTGCCAAGGTATGCAGACCCTGGCTACTTGGTAGGCAAGATCTCAGCCATGGATGCTGACTCTGGGCAGAACTCTCGCCTTTCCTACCAGATACTCCAAGCTACTGATTCCACCTTATTCAGCATTGCTTTATACACAGGGGAGCTGAGGACTATAAGGGCACTAGGGGACAAGGATGCGACAAGACACAGACTCTTGATCCAAGTCAGGGACAATGGTCAACCTGCCCTGTCCACCTCTGTTTCCATAGTGCTGACCGTGGTGGACAGCATCCCGGAGACCCCATCAGAATTAAATGACCTGCCTTTAAATTCAGATCCCTCCACCACTTCTTCCCTGACTCTCTATTTAATAGTGTCCCTTGGCTCGGTTTCCTTCACCTTCCTAGTGGCTATAATTGTACTCACAATCATTAAATGTCACAAAGACAGACTGTCCCTGCAGGATTACAAGTGCTCCTCCATGCATACCTGTTGCTGCTGCTGCATGAGCTCTGCATCCTCAGGAGATGTATTCAAAAACTCCAATATCAATCTGCAGATCTCATCTGGGAATAAAGTTCAGACCAACTGCATGGAGTCTTCAGGGAGTGGTCCCCAAAACTATTGTTATAAAGTATGTCTGACCCCGGAGTCAGCCAAGAGTGACTTCATGTTCCTAAAACCCTATAATTCTTCATCCACACAAAACAATGAGAAAATCCCAGAAAAAACAGCCCCAGGAAAAGGTGGACAGAACCCCCCAGCTGTAAACAATGCAGTCAATGAGGTAAATCATGGGTTAAATTAGAAATCTACTCTGCTTTCTCCGTGGTCCACGGCCACTGTAGATTCTAGTAGACTTGAGCTCATATTAGCAGGTGCGCCTTTATCTCTTAAAGGGACAGTAAGCCTAAAATCTATCTTTTTATTTGCTGTACAGGTGAATGCAACCTATTGTGTGTAAACACTTAGGTTTGGAGAGGCAGTGTGTAGTGTTGTTCAAAGGGATTACTGACAGTGAGTCTAATAATGCCCTCCTTTACATCACATAGAGTACCTATAAATCTAAAATATATACATGTTTCTGAATGACCTTCGTATATCTCTTGGGCAGCTTTACTATTTCAGTATAAACTCTGTTCCCTCTAAACCGTGTGCTTTGGAAATGATAGAGTTAAAAATTGCAAACCCAACAGACAAGTACCATAAAGCTATGCATTGGGCTGGTTGACCCTCATTAGTACGTTGTTTAAACCCTTTCTGTTCTAGGGCACACAGTTTAAAGGGAACACTGATTATAAGGCAGCATAGTTTATGTTCAGTGTTTCTTTAAGATTGCCTCTTGTGTTGCAGTGAGCAAAGGGTTATCAGCAGGCTAGACATCACCAGTGATGAAAACCCCCTTTAACTCTCCCCATCTAACATGCTGGTGAATTAATCACCTGCGTGGAAGGAAAATCTCCAGTGGATGCTTTTTTTTACTTAATGTAACTGCTGGAAATAATGATTTAATTAAACAGCTCCAGCCAGTGTGTGCTTTATTAGGAGCAGTAAAAGCAGGGGTATAAGTAAGTGCAAGCTGCATCCTGCTCATGTATTCCTCATATGCTTCCAAGGACATTTATGGAACATCTTCTCCGTGTCCCTAGTTTCATCCTGAGTGTGTAATTTATGTCTTACAATTATTCTGTTCTAACTCCAAGGGCGTCCTTCAGGATGGACCGAATGGATCTTTTCGATGGCTGCGTTGTCATTGCTTTACGTGTGACACATGAAATCAGAGTCTGAGAGCTGTGAATCACTGATCAGTGAGGCTATAAATCCTCCCTGCTCCAACAATAGTGTATTATCTGCTATGCTGGGGGAAGACTGGAGCACCATTACTATGCAGAGCACCAGAGCTGGGGGTACATATGTCTTTCTTATACAGACACTCTTCAGATTAACAAAGCACCAGTGCCTGCTGCTTCCACTGCTGGGAATAAATGCATTGTAATATGTATTAGGAAATAAAAAGCTTAGCGGGCTATTGTGCTCCAAGGTTACTGTGGCAAGAGCACCACACATATCTCCACCCGGGTGTGTTTCAAGATAGGGAAGCATATACTGAATATATGGATGTAGCAAGCATTAACTTGACATTTAATGTGTTATGATAACTTAACTTGATTTACAGCCTTCTAGTACATTGTAGTTACACAATGCAAGAGTCAGGTTAACAATTGCATCATCTATATAGCTGTATACACAAATACACAAACATGCATCTACTTATTTTGACATATATTTGGTAAGCCTTCCCTCACCTATACATATCTCCCTCTACAATGTATCATAATATGTATCATAATTAGAGATGGTAGAATCAATTCAGCAGCTCCAAGATTAGTAGTTTGCATTTTGGAGAATGAATCTGAATTGTTACAAATATTTGCCGAGCTATATATGATAGGGGAATCAATTCAGCAGCTCTGAGATTCACAGTCTGATGGAGAATCAATGGAAAGGAGAATTTTTAAAGATTCGCTCATCTCTAATCACAATTCCTGACCAAGAGAAGGATGTGCTGTCTCTTCTTATCTGTCACATAGAAGGCCAATGACACTCAACCTGTGGCTCAGGAGAGATTCACGCTGCTCCCTGGGGCTCCTATTAGCACTAGAATAGATCTTTAAAGCATGCCGTTGACAGCTGTGACAACAATGAATTCAACCGGAAAATAACATTTAATATCTGAATGGAGCACACATATGGACTGGGCAGCAGTGACTGGGTGGTGTAAGTGGCATGACTGAGCTTGGATGCCACTACTGTGCCAGGTGTTGTCATTCTAGAATTGCACCCTGATCTGCTATTATCTTATTTTCTCTGATGCACTTGCTGTTAATTTCATGCTGAATATAAGCACAAAGGAAGGCATGATCTAAGTAGACTGTGATTTGGCAAGACAACCACCAGATGGCAACATTTCATAAGGAAACACCCAGATGTAAGTCTAAAAAAAACAGTGACAATGTACAGTATGTATTAACAAACTGGATAGAAAAAGCACAACATAGTTAATTCACACAAATCAGTTTCATCCCCCCCTCCTCTGCAAAAATCTCTTCATTTACTTCAGAAATGTTTGACTTGTTATTACCGGTTCACAAATCTACTTTAAAACAAAGTGCTTGATATGAAGGGTTAAACCTGTTTAAAAAGGCCTAATTAGTCAGAGCCTACACAGTATGTATTATCTTTGACAATTAATTAAATCTAATTTTGATGTATTACTATAATGTACCTTTCAGGACCATGTCGCTTACTAAAAATAATTAGCTGTCAGGACTAGATAAGGCTTGAACTTAGGTGAGGAGGGGGTAAATACTTCTCTTCTAATATTACTAGCTAATAATGGGTTCTGTGAGGAGCGCCTGCTGTCCCATGTAGCATTAGTTTTTTTTTAATGATCTCAAAATGAATAAGCAGCAACATTAAATTGACTTTTAACCCTATCTTCTGGATGACTTTCTATGATATTCCTCATTTGAAGGGGTTAAAAGGTTTTATATTAAAAGGGCTCAAATAAGTGCTTGTAGTTTTAAGCTCATTTTGCATTACAATTCAGTTCCGGGGAACTGATCTCAGGAACTGTCCCTATACGTGGTCTCTATGGGTGAGATGCACAGCTATGACTTATCTTGCCTAGGAAGCTACCCATACTGGAACATGCAAGGCCGGGCTTATACGACAGTAATTAGCGCAAGCACGCAGCAAGTACGCAAATGATGTGTACTTGCTCTGTGCCACCAATCCCCATGCACTATCTTGGTATGTATATGCACATAATAGACATCAAGATAGGACATGATGCAATTTTTTTCGTGTGCGTATTTTGCACAACCCATGTGAGCGACAACATGAGAGTGTATTTGTGTAACCATACACTTGTGTAAGACAGCCATAAATCATGAGGATACTTCTAAAATTTTCTCTGGGCATGTGAGCCATGTGTGTTCTGCTACTACAACCTCATATCTCCTTTAGCAACATGTTAAATCAGCAAGGAGTTCAAGTTGTCTTAGTAATGAAATGTACATATATACATCTTTCTCTCTCTGTATATATATATAATATGTTGCAAACTTTCCATAGTCTGCCTAAGTTTCATGGCCGCTCCGCCAATTGGCCAATGTACTGTACTAGGGGAGCTGGGGTGCTTTTACTGATACAGAAATATTCAGAATTGCAAAAGAGATTTTAGATCATGTTGTAATATTAAAGAGTAGCTAAGTGACTGGACCCCCACCAAGCTGACGGGGCTAATGGCACAGTGCGGGTCTCCAGGATAGGCATATGTCGTACTGTCATAGCCAACTCATCTACAGCATTCATAATATATTTCTCACTGATCCTCACCAAGACGATAGTGTTAATAGCACAGTGGGGGTCTCCAGGATAGGCAGATGTCTCACTGTCATAGCCAGCTCATCTATAGCAGTAGCAGTTTATTTCTAGCTGATTATAAGAAATAAAATATTCAAGAGTATGTTTTATTTATTGGGGATTTTGTAATATATTTTCACAGCATTTAATGACTAGGATCATAAAGATACAGTATCAGTTCTGGAGTTCTATCAACCTGTGGAGAAAGGTCACCAGCATCTTGGACGCAGCCTCCTTCGCTTAGACTAGGTCTTCATAATATGAGGCTAATGTTACCCCGCCCATTAGATTAATGTGGGTATCTGCCAACAATATGATGTGTAAAGGGACCGCCCGACTGTACCAGATGGCAGATGTTTGGGGAAGCAAGGATTGGGCATGTTGGATTTCAATATCCTTACTCCCTTGTTGACTTAAAACATGTTGTAAGAAGTGTCTGCTTCTTCTTGAGTCAAGAATATGGGGAGGTAGGAAGGAGTGATAGAGCTGTCATCCAAAGAAATTTTTGCCCAGCAGCTATCTTATGTGTATGGCCAGCTAAGACATTGTGTTGTGTGTTTTCATGTCTGGTTTCAAAATGATTTTACTTAGAATGTCTAAGCTGCATATCAGGTTTGGAGGTGCTTTATATAAAATATTAGGGTAATGCATCACTTGCAATTACTAGAGTAATTTCTCCTACAAAGAGTAGAATAGAGCTTGAAAAATAGCCGGGCAGGTAGAGAGTTTCAGATCCCTCAATGTTACTTAAGCATCTACCAGTAAGCTCTACATTGCTGTTCATTACTGCAGTTCAGCGTTCCCCAACCAGTGGGTCACAGGTAACTCTCCAGCTCTCGGCATGGGGCTTACCGGCTGTAGATACTGTTGTGCACAAGCAACATAGCATTACTATAATTTGGTTCTAGCGTCAAAGCCATATCAATGGCAGTTAACACTTGGATGAAAATCGTATCATTTAGTCATATCTTTAACAAACTTTTCACTTTTAATATGTGTTGAATATATAATATAACCTATCATGCTGATAAAGGGCTCACGACTTACAAGATGCTGGAGACCTTCCTGTAATGTATAGTCTGTATAGCCTGTAAATGTCATGGTCTGTAGTCAGCTGACCGGCTGCTGGAAAAGGCACATAAAATCTGAATTCTTCTGATATTTGTATAGATTTACCTGCTAACAACCCATATTGGTTGCACTCAAACTATATCGGTCATTTTAATGATGCCCTAAACTCCACCTGCCTTGCCCAAAGCCGTATTCACATGGCTATAATATGTGATGAACCGTGCAGAAGTAGTTGTTGTTCCTATCAACCCTCTAGTTTTATCCTATAAACTAGTAACAAAGAATGGAAGCTCTCTGTTATAAGGTAGCATAGTTTAGAATATCAATTAATCGTTAGAAAATAGAAATATAGTCCAGCTCACCAATTGCTGCCTCTAGTCACATGGAAATGAAGGATTACACCAAATGTCTTGCAGTGTATATAGAAAAGTTTAGCTTATTAAGATTAGGATAAAATCCAAGGCATTATTGAATTACTGCCTAAGATTAGAGATGAGCGAACGTACTCGGTAAGGGCGATTTCGCAATCGAGCACCGTGATTTTCGAGTACTTCACTACTCGGGTGAAAAGTACTCGGGTGCGCTGTGGGTGAGCGGGGGGTTGCAGCTGGGATTGGGGGGGAGAGGGAGAGAGAGAGGGCTCCCCCCTGTTCCCAGCTGCTACTCCCCACTCCCCTCAGCAACCCCCCGCCCCACAGCGCACCCGAGTACTTTTCACCCGAGTAGTGAAGTACTCGAAAATCGCGGTGCTCGATTGCGAAATCGCCCTTACCGAGTACGTTCGCTCATCTCTACCTAAGATCCAACATGCAAGACCAGTACAGTAAGATGGTTCAGACCATGCATGGGTCAAAACATGTTAGAGATGCTTGTTCTGTGTGTTGGATTGTATGCAGTAATGTAATAAAGTCTTGGATTTTATATTAAGGCCCATTTACATGCAAAGATAAACCTTCAAGCTCTTTTTGCATAAAGTGTTCATGGACACTAATGTCCATTAACACTTTATCATCTTCATTTGCATGTAAAATGGCTTCTGGGAGCTGTTTGCAGAGCCCAGCATGTGATTACACACACACTGGGCTCTGCACACAGCTGCCTTGTTCTTCATGCGGCTCCCGGCAGAATACAATGTAATCTCCTGGCTCCCGTAGAGAACACAGCATGCGGTCTGTTAAGAGATACTTTATCTCTCTGCAGCTGCACAATGAATTTTAAGTTCACCTTAAAATCATCGTTCCGACAAAAAGTGCATGATGGCAGCATTTACATGTAACTTTTATCACTCATTTGCAGTCGTTTGAATGAATTTTGAACGATAATCGTTGCGTGTAAATGGGCCTTTAATCTTAGATGCTGCACTTTTTTATATAGTCATCAATTAATCTTTTATCTCACATACTGGACTGAAAAACTAAAAACGTAAACTCCAACGATGCCCGCACACGGAGGGATTTATACTGCGGAATCCATGGCAGGCATCCTCACTGTGGTTCTGCAGAAAATGCCGTCCATAGCTTGCTATGGGAAATCGAATCTTACTCGACACAAGTGGAAATCATTTGGGATTTTCGCTCGCGGAAATTTTTGTGCGAATTCTGCACTGCCAGCTTCCATTGAAGTCAATGGAAACCGTCCAACCTCGAGCCACTTGGCAGTATAGATGAAAACGAAAGAACACAGGTACGCAGGGTCATCGCCGAATGCGGAATCCGGCTCTGCCAAGTGCAGGCGACCTCAAACTTTATTGTTCTTCAACTTTTTGGAATATACAGAAATGTTCCTGCATCTCTTGGAGCATTTCATAACAGAATGCTTCTCCTTGGAGGTGTACAGCAAAGAAGTTGCTTCTTATTGCTTTTCTTGACATGAATTGGTGAAGATCAGGGTCAGTGATACAATTTAGAAAAGTGCTGGGTTTAAATTCTAAGGCACTATAAAAGCAGTTGTCACTTTTAGTATTTAGGACTGCAACCTTTAGGGGACAAACTCAAACTCATAGTGTAGATCAAACAGTGTGAATCCTACTGGAGGCTTGGATTGATATTAAGGCATCACATGTTGCCTGCAGTGAGGTCTCCTCTTTCATGCCCTTTATGATACTGAATCAGGTAGATATTTTCTGCACGGGAGTCCTTGCTGAGGCGTATGAGTCACCCAATGACATACACACATTCATTGATGCCATTTAACTTCTCCCCTCTAGTGATCAGCTCTCAGAACAATCATGCTCATCATTGATATCACTGTCTCCCAGTAGACGTCTTGTCAAACTGCATATAGATTTATTAAGATGGGCAGGTTGGCAGAATAGTAAATGCCATGACCTACATAGATCTTTTTGACATGACCTATATAAATCTACTCCAAGTCTAAATTGTCACAGAAAGTAAAATTATTTTCTGCGTCCGTGTCCACTTTAAAAACTCCATTTGGACTTGAGAATAATCGGCTGTTATATTGCCATTTCCCATTGACACATAAAAGGATTAATGAAGGGATTCTGTTACATTCAAATTGTCAATAGCATTGAATGCAAATAATGTGTACTAATGAACTTCCCCTAATTATTTAATCAGTGAAATCATTAGCATTTATATCGCCAGCATTATACTCATCCACTAATTCCTTCTGCGATGTTTATTTTTTGTTTCATGCAGTCTCTATTTTTGGCATTTATTCTAGTTGTAAATGCACAAAGTTTCCTTTTCCTCGGAGATTTGAGAACTGTCTTGAGTTTCAATCAGTATGAGCCCTACTGATGTGATTTTTGCTGCCTTTCAACTTTACCGTTAGAAGGGCAGACAAGCTGCAAACTTGAGTTCAAATGTTCCATTTAATATGGTCACAGTTAAGCTGGCAGACAGATTTTTCCCATGTGGCCAATTCCAAAGACACAAGCAATTTGATGGGAAAATGCCAGTTTGTTACTGTTCTCTATACTTTTTTTTGTGTTTTACTCATTTTCTGTTTTAATGAAAATGAGAAACTTTGGACAATATAAGAAAAAGTTTCAATGCAGTTAGTAATAAAGGGTTTCAGGAACTTGACAGAATTGAAGATAATTGGCAAATGTTACTGGGGGATATAATTTTCCTTATTGCTCCTGCTAAGGAGTAACATTAGTAGGGTTTAAAGGGGGTTTGGTATTCTGTTTCAGCAATGAAGTATTATTTCTTTATAAGATGAAAAGTCATACAATTTTCTGCTTTGCGCTTTCCTTTTATATCAGTTTAATCAGTAACAAACTAATAATTCAGGAAAAGTCATGCCTGTCTATAAACAATATGTGCTGGTCATGTGATGCGGTGCGGCACCTGTTACAGTACAGTTATCAGATCTCGCTTTTCTAATAGTCCGTGATCCTGTGTGATCACCACATGACCAGGGCAGATTTATATTCACTGAGATGTTGTAAAATGTAGGAAACTGATAAAGCCAGTAAATTAAGAAATGGTATAACTTGTCATTATACAAAGACTAGTAATTATTAGGTAATTATATAGTACCAGTGTTTCTGGTGTCACAATGCACCACACAGCTCTGCTACATGTACATCACATACAGCTCTGCTACATACCATCTTCATACAACAGGGATAAAAAGCAGCACAGCAGAGTCCTGAACACACAGATCACCCCCTAGTCATGTGACTCTGGACTCCTCCCACAAATAGATTGTCCAGATCTGTGGCACTCAATGTCCAAATATAGGGACATAAGCAAAGGATAACTGTAATATACTGAGTGTGTGTAAGGTACCAATGTGTTTATAAAGTTACAAACCAGTTTGAATTTGAGCCCGGGTGGAGTAAAAGTGTATCATGACTCAACGAGTTGTTACAACTTTCTGTGCCCTGGTTTATTTCCCCTTTCAATTGCTTTACAATAGAATTTGTTATGTTAAAATAAGATAACAATAGTTTTTAATGGCTTAAGAAAAGATAAGCTGTTGCTGATAACATGCCATCAGCTTTATTTTTTTGTTTGATATTATAGGATATAGACATTAAATAACCAGCCATGTTGTTGATCCGGGGCTTGGCATCAGGTAGGAATTTTCAAAACACAGGGATTATTCTGACTGCCAATATGGAGTCGGGAAGGAATTCTTTCCCCCCAAATGCATATTAGCACTTTCTGCTTAGCTTAAGCAGTGCTGCTGATTAGAGCCACCTGATAGGCTCTTCGGCACCATGTGACTACACAGCGTGCACGCAGATTTCCTTCAGCAGCCGTGCACTACACACTACAGTTAAGCAGACGTGCACTACACACTACACTTAAGCAGCACGGGGTTAGGTTTAGGGTTACCTAAACCTAACCCCAACCCCAACCCTAAACCTAAACACTAACCCTAAAACTAACCCTAAACCCTAACCCCGTGCTGCTTAAGTGTAGTGTGTAGCGCACGTCTGCTTAACTGTATTGTGTAGTGCACGTCTGCTGAAGGCAATCCGCGTGCACGCTGTGTAGTCACGTGGTGCCGAAGAGCCAATCAGGTGGCTCTAATCAGCAGCGCTGCTTAAGCTAAGCAGAAAGTGCTAATATGCCCCCCAAATGGGTTAAATTGGCTTCTGCCTCATTGTTTTAGTTTTGCCTTCCTCTGGATCAACAAGGGGGTGGAAACAGGCTGAACTAGATTGACATTGTCTCCCTTCAGCCTAACATACTATGTTTTTTTCTGAGATAGTGGGTGGAGACTATTTGATATTATGATGCCTCCTATATACTAAACATGAAGAAAACAGCAGATTCTGTTCTTTGATTCTCTGTAGCACATGCAGAGAAAAAAACAGCATCATGGGAGACATTATACAGCAGTACTGAGCAGAGTAGATGAGATTCCATAGTAATATAGTATGTTAGGCTGAAAACAGACATATGTCCATCCAGTTCAGTCTGTTACTCCCCCAGTGTTGATCCAGAGGATGGCAAACAAAGCCCAATGAACTACAAGCCAATGTTCCCCTTTTAGGGGAAAAATACCTTCCCGACTCCAATCTGGCAAGTCCAGCAGCTGTAACACAGTAAACATCATTAGCTGCAGCAGCATCTGTGTGTGAGTATCTCTGTTTTTCACACGGCAGCAGCTTCCTCCTCCCCTCTCCATAGACTTCTATGGGCAGAATTAAATAAACATCCACCTCCACTTCCTGTTTCTCTGTCACTAGAGATGGACTTCATTTGACAAGAGACAGTAAACAGCAAATAAGAGAGAAGAGAGAACCATACTGGACAGCACTTTAGAGTGAATTTCAAGCACAAAACATCATGTCAATTAAATAAAGTGTTATACACTTTGGCTAGTTATCAGATTGGCTACCATATTTACTCAAGTTGTTCAAAAATGGGGAGACCATTTAATTTATAGCGTATTCAAAATATTACTATTTTATTTTGTAGTAGATGGAGGAATATTTTTTTGGTTGTGTTACACGGTAGGCAGCACATATCTTTGTCATTTAAATAGGAAACCTGTTGTTAAAAATTTGAATACTACTCCTGAATATCATCCAGAGCTTCCCACTCAGCACCACCTAGTAGCTTATTACATACATTAAACACAATAAGAAATCAGCAAGCAGTAAATGTCTAAACTCTTAGGTGTGGCTGCATGAAGCCACAATTTTATCCCTCAACTCTGTCTCTCCCTGCTTGTGTATAGGGAAAGAGCTGTCAATCAACTTGCTGAGGGTGGGAGTGTCTCACGTGGCCCACCTCTTTGACTTGAGAGCTCTGTTCCTGTGCCAATCAGGCAAACTTCAAAGTGTATTTATTCTAAAATGCTGCTGTGTTTCAGAAAAACTCTTAAGACCCATCTACACACAAAGATAACCTTTCAACAACTGAATGATAGAAAGATTTTGCGATCTTTTTGCATAAAGTATTAATGGCCAGTAATTGCCATTAACACTTTATCATCTTCATTTGCATGTAAATGAGCCTCCAGGAGCTGTTTGCAGATCCTAGCATTTGATTAGTCACATGCCCAGATGTGTGAGCAGCTGCATTGTTCTCACTGGGCTTCCAGCAGAATATAATGTAATCTGCTGGCTCCTTGTGGAGAACACAGCCTGTGGTCTACTGGAGATAAATGATGGATTTTAAGTTCACCTTAAAATTATCCTTCAAATGAAAATTGAACAATGGCCACATTTACATGTAAAGTTTATCACTCAAATTTGGTCGCTTGAACGAATTCTGAGAGATAATCGTTAAGTGTAAATGGGCTTTTGCATGGGGGCACAGTGCAGATCTGTCTCTGGTTCATACTGTCTGTGGTTTGAGCAGCATGAACCTGGTAACAAGTCTCCTTTAGGGCGCCCACCCACTGGCGTTTTTTTACCTGCGTTTTGCGTTTTGCGTTTTTCCTGCACAGGCATAGAGATAACATGTGTTCCTGTCCACTGGCGTTTTTTTTGCGTTGCGTTTGCGTTTTTAACATAGGAACTGTCAGTTGCACATGTGTCCTTATTTTTCTCCTAATGCACCCATGAAAGTCAATGGAAATTAATGGAAAAGCCGCGAAAACGCCGCGAAAAACGCGCAGAAAAATCGCGGTAAACGCAGCGAAAAACGCAAATGCCAGTGGGTGGGCGCCCTTAAAGTGGTTAAAAAAATGGAGGTTAAGGGCTTTTACCCACTAGTGTTTTTTTAACACTACGATATTGCTGCGTTTTTTTCAATGGGACTTTCTAATGTTAAAATCGCATCACACAAAAATGCACAAATGCGCAAATGCACAAACTGGCGTTTTTTCTGTGATGCGATTTTAACATTAGAAAGTCCCATTGAAAAAAACGCAGTGATATCGCAGCGTTAAAAAAAAACGCTAGTGGGTAAAAGCCCTAACTTTAAAAAAAAAAAAAAACTTTCACAAAAGTGAATAATTTAAACATTTTCTCACAGTATTTGATATCTCATATTTGCTTTCTATATACATACAAAACAGACTGAGAGATTGCCCTCCTAGGTAGCATGTATGTATTGACCTGCCTATTATCATGGTTGTTGCAGTATTAGCTGGGTTAGGGTCCTATGACACAGGACGACTATTGGGCATTTAAGCTCCCATCAGTCCTCCCAGCGATTATTGCTCCTGTGCTTTCACACAAGAATGAATCATTCATTGAATGAAGGTGGAGTGCAGCAGAGATCGCTTCCGGATGCCCTCCCCCATTCATAGTAAACAAGCAGTTGATCATAGATGACACGGGCCAAACGTCATTTGATTTTTTTATGCCTGCCTAAACTAAATGACAAACGATCAGCAAACAAAATTATAATTTGTTTCTCAGACCCTGGCAGCGTTCACACTAAATTATTATTGTTCAATTTTGCACAATCCAGTGATAATCGTTCAGGGTAAAGGGGTCCTTAGAATGCTGTATATCATTACAATAGCAGAAACCACAATCACTGGATTTAGATAAGTGGGATTTTTTCTGGCTGGGGCTGGGATCAGAGTGTTAAGACAACAGAAATACAGGTTAAGCTTTTGATCACGACCTGAAGGTTGTGGGTTCAATCCCCGCTTGGTTCAGGTAGCTGACTCAAGTTTGACTCAGCCTTCCATCCTTCCGAGGTCGGTAAAATGAGTATCCAGCTTGGTGGGGGGAAATAAATAAAAGTTGTCGCTATCCAAATAACAAGATTTATTAGTGCATGCTTCATTGTTAAATGTCTTTGCTGTCCATATCTTGTATGGGGACTCCATTTATATATTTTATCTTTCTCGTTAGTGAGCAGGTTCCAATGTGAAAGCTTCTGTGGTTACCTCACGTTGGTTTTATTTCTCTTTTCTGTTAATCAGTAGAAAAGATCTGATAAACCATGCATACAGATGGTATTTCTGTCCGATTTTCAGACTGAAAAATCAGTCCACAAATCGGACAGAAATGGCACCCACTCATTTAAATGCATGTGTGCACATGGTTGGAAAGTACTGGAGTAAAAAGAATCGCAGCACGTCCTATTCTTCTCAGACATAAATAGCACATGTACATGTGCAGGGTCCCATTCATCGACAACACACAAATGGGATGTCCTTGCACTGTCAGATCTGAGTTGAGCCCAAGAATACCAGGCACAACTTTTAATTCGCCTGTGTGCATGTACCCTTACTATCAAACATGCCCTATAATGGCTCACAATTTTTTTCTGGAGGCACGGCTATTACAGATTTTCATTCATTTATTCTTAGTGCTCACATGTCTAAAGGATGTAACGTGTAGATGTTGTTAAATTGTATGTTAATGTTTTATGATTGATACCATAGGCAGGTGGACTGTGTATTGTAAGTATTGAATAGCAAGCTGCTTGCATCAAGTTTCCCTCTAAGCTGTTTGTTCTTGAAATGCTTATAGTTACAACTGAGTATATTGACCTTATGTTCTAAGACAGCAGAAATGCAGTCCTAAGCTCTTGCTTATGACCTGAAGGTTGTGAGTTCAATCCCCGTGTGATTCAGGTAGCCGGCTCAAGGCCTGACTCAGCCTTCCATCCTTCCAAGGGCGGTAAACTGAGTACCCAGCTTGGTGGATGAGGGGGGGGGGGGAATAAATAAATTACTTGAAAGCGCTGCAGAATAAGTTGGCACTATACAAATAGCAAGATTTTATTTATTGTAATTTTAGAAGACTGTTTTAACTCTTCACTTTCCAGAGTACACAACTTGGAGGGAATACTGCTTTTGGCCGAAGTTTACCTCATTTATCAGGCATGCAAGTCAAATGAATACAGTTCCTATGGAACCATTTTGAGGTCCCATTCTGGGTTTCTTCACCTGAAATTAAGATTACCTGTAGAGCTCCTAATTAGGGACACAGTCTGTTTGGCTGGCAGATGTTTGCATTTTGTAGTTCACAAAAATGGCACTTAAGGCTCTTTTACATGGGCCTATGATTAGGCACAAGCATTTGTTTGCTGATCATCTGCACATGTGAATATGTCCGCGATCAGCCGACAAATGAGTAAGTATGTGGGCATAAAAATGCTCACTTGTTGGCAGCATGTCTGCCTGTGTAAGGCCTCTTTCAAACGCGCACAAAAATCATGCACGTTAAAAAGAACGCTAGTGGGTAAAAGCCCTTACTTAAAAAAAAAAAAAAAAAAACATTCACAAAAGGGAATAATTTATAAATTTTCTTACAAAATTTGATAATTCATATTTGTTTTCTATATACATACAAAACAGACTAAGATATTTCCCTCCTAGGTAGCATGTATGCATTAGAACTAATGGTTTCCTATGGGAACGTTCAGATGTTTTTTGCGTGTCTAAAATTCCTTCATCTGAACATTCCCATAGGAAACCATTGTGTCTAATAGCCGCGAGTTTTTAATATGCACGATTTTTGCGCACTTAGGTCTCTGTGTCAAAGAGGTCTTAAGAGGACGACAGGCTGGCAATGAGGTTGAGGAGTTCGTAAATCGGTGTTCAGCTTGTGCACATGGCAAGAGTCGCCGTAAGACCCTTAAGAGACCGTTAAGACCGCTGCCAGTATCTGGTAGTCCGTGGTCGCACGTGTCCATGGATTTTGTCACTGACCTGCCTCTGTCACAAGGGTGTTCCACTATTTTGGTAGTTGTTGACAGGTTCTCGAAAATGTTGCTCTGAAAAAATTACCGTCTGCCGCTGAATTAGTGAGGATTTTCCTTAAAGAGATTATAAGGTTGCACGGAATACCGGTCAATATAGTTTTGGATCGGGGGGTGCAATTCGTGGCCCAATTTTGGAGGGCCTTCTGTAAAAACTTGGGAACATCTCTGTCCTTCTCATCAGCGTTTTATCCGTAGACGAATGGGCGAACAGAACATAAAAATCAAGACCTAGTACAATACTTGCGTCTTTTTGTGGGCGAGAGGGTCAGTCGGTGGGTAGAGTTCTTACCCTTGGCCGAATTAGCCATAAATAATCGTATATGTTTGGCAACGGGGGTGTCACCTTTCTTTTGTGTGTTTGGTTGGCATCCCCGGTTCCTGACTGCCATTCCAGTACCTACAGTTTGTCCCGCAGTTGATGTTGTTACTAGTGAGTTGCGGGAGGTCTGGAATGGTGTACACAAGAACCTGGAGGAAGCAAGTAGTCGTATGCAACTACGTAGTTTTAAAAGGTCCACTGTTTCGGAGCCATTTGAGGTCGGTCAGAAGGTCTATCTGTCCACGAAGAATTTAAAATTGAAGCTTCCCTCGGTAAAGTTGCGCCACGTTTTATCGGTCCCTTTGCCATAACATTAGTCGTTAATCCTCTTGCCTATGAGTTGGATTTACCAGGTTCTTGGAGGGTACATAGGGTGTTTCATAAATCCCTTTTGAAGTTATTTCTCCCTCCAGACAAGACCTATCTTTCTGGCATATGGGCGAGAAAATGAGAGATGCAGCCCTGAGATTGGTTGATGTCCCAGCTTGCAGATCCCAACTATTTGGTTTAAGTCATAAAGTAAAGTGTGTTAAAGTGCTTATAATCCACTGAGCAATTAGTCTAATTGTACCGGCTAATGAATACCCTCATTCTAGTGGATAAATACATTTCTGTGGTGCAGAGCAATTTGTTGTAGTAAATTTTATTCACTCTAGACAAAGACTGAAATAAAAGCCTTGAACAGTGAGCCTGTATTTCTATTATTGCACATGACCTGTTGTAATAGTCTCAATGTCATAAATGCTACCCGTTGGACTGATGTGCAGCTGACGGCTCTGCTGTACAAGGGTATATAGAGCCGACAGAAGGAATAGCACGTGCCTGATCAACCTTTGTCACTCCAGCTGTTGATTAGGTTTAACTTCTTCCATCACTTTTAGGTTAAGATGGAGATAATGCAATTTCATCCAGACAGTATCATTTATGTAACTTGTTTGTCTTTGGATTGGAATTTGATTGCAATCACTTCGGTTTTTTGCATGTGTTGCTGCTTTAAACACTACATTATCATTTTAGAACAATTTCTGTTATCAGGATGTGGCATTGTGAATGTAAAAAAGAGATCGTCTGTGCAGATAATCATGCCGTCTTTTATCCTGATACAATTAATTACTCATATACTGCTTTGGATATATGCAGACTATTCTCAGCAGTCTGCAGAGGCTTGATGGGGTAATTTAAGAAGCACATGCACATATGTATGTTCCTTTTAATGTGCAATATGTCTACATGATTGGTGTGTCCGTAGAAACTCTAGTGTTATTCTTCTATGGTTTTCACTAAAAGAATGCAAAAAAAAAAAACTATGTCTGGGGGTAGCCTTATGGAAGTAATTAAGCCAATCTACCAAAGGTGGAAGCCAGTCCACCAAAGCTATTCACCTAGGTTGTAAATATGAAGAATGAAGTTCAGCCATCTATGTTTCTTTTCTTGTATATTAATGCTAGCTATACAGGTTTTACAATCATGGCTCTAGAGGTCTACGTCTGAGGGCTCCTTCACACGTGTTCTGTGAATTCCGGTCAGCCACGTTATGGCCGCAGTGTGCCAAAAATTGCATGAACATCGCATGAATTGCACGAATGAAAATCGCATGAACGAGAGACAGCCATGACCAAGTCACGGCTGCATTTCCCGTTTATGCGTCTGTTCAGACGAGTATATGTTGCACCCGGAATACCGTCAGACTAGGGGAGAGAGTTTAGCTCTGCTAAGCTCCCTCCCCCTTTCCTCCCCCTTTCTACCCCTTGCCGGCTGCCAGCAAAGGGATGGGGTGGAACAGGGAGGGTGCTAGTGTGCTAATCTCCCGCTCTGTGCTGCCTCCCACCCTTGCAATAGCCAGCAAGGGTCGAGGAGGGGAGGGAAGGGAGAGGGAGTTTAGCAGAGCCGCTGCTAAATTCCCCTCACCTCTCTTTTCCGGCAACTCTCATAGGCTCCCTTAGGAGTCTATGGGACTGGCCGCCATGTTCCGGCTAGAAGATAGGCCCCGACCTATCTTTTCCAGCCAGCATAAAAATGTCCGACTAGAATGCGCACTGTATGCGCTATCTTTTCCGGCTGGCTGTTTTTACGCACCGGAAAATTGGCTATCTGAACTGATGCATTTGAATTCAATGCGTTAGATGGTCACGTATATCAGCGGCTGATACACTCTTGTGTGAATAAGCCCTGATGTATACATACCCTACAGTTTCAACAGACATTGTGCGGATTTATGGCATAAGAGTCCATTTTTGGCATTCTTTTTACAGTTTAAGGCCTATATAGTTATAAAGCATAGGCTATTATCACACGTACAAGTCACAGTATAGCATGCATTTGGCAGATAGATTCAAATGTATGGCCATATATGCAGTATACTTTTGCATCAGGCAAAATTTAAAAAAGGCAAAAAAACTTAATTCCTCTCTCCCTCTCCAGGAAAAAGCCCATTACACAGATGTCTATTGTATGCTGCATATTTTATGGATCTATTTATGTCTTTATTCAGGAACATGCTAATGTAACTTATCACTTTTACTAAGTTTATTGTTTGCGTGTGAAAGTGCTTAATGGAATAGAAGTAAAACAGAACTCCCAATACTGAGTCATTTTATAGTGGGTTCTATAAGTCCTCCATACATTCTATACCAAGCATCAACATCCTGGTCCTCACTGTCATGTAATGTTTCTCCACCACAAAAGCAACAGAGCATCAAAATCTGGTATTCCTAATTAACTTTTTTTAAGTTAATCAGTGTCCTTTGATATTTGATGCCCCCAGAAGTGTCTGTTGATTGGTATATACAGAATTCAATTTAAACTCACTACCTTCATCCACAAAGCCCTCCACAACGCAGCACCCCCCTATATTGCTTCCCTCATCTCAATCCATCACCCAGCCTGGGCTCTCTGCTCTGCTAACACAACTAGACAGCGCGCCCCTCTAATTCGAACTTCTCATTCCCGCCTCCAAGACTTCTCCAGAGCAGCACCAGTCCTCTGGAATGCACTACCAAAGGCTACCCGGGCAATCCAGGACTCGCAGAACTTCAGGCATGCTCTAAAAACGCACCTCTTCAGGGAGGCATACCGAATTCCCTAAACAAACCCCTCTGTACTCCACCTGATAACATACTCCCTGACCTACTGACTGTAATCCCTGCTAGCCATCATAAACCGCTCCTGCAGTCATACCGATTCTGCCGTCACACGGCTAAATGTCTGACCATTGTCTATGTGTATAGCATCCCACACTCTCCACCTCACCATACCGCGCACATCTCCAGCCCCTTTACCTTCTGTATAACCCCACTATCTGTAGTATGTAAGCTTGTTGGAGCAGGACCCTCACCCCTATTAATTCCATCAACTGATTACTATGTAACCGTGGTTCTGTAGATTTTGTACTTTTGTCTTTCTGTATTCCCCCAGTCTATGTAAGCTCTGTGGAATATGTTGGTGCCATACAAATAAAAATTATTATAATTATATCTTTTGGGTGTGCCTTGGGATATGTAGCTGATCTTCATTATGCCTTGCAAATGAGTGATGGAATAATGTACTCATAACACCAACTATTGGAAGCTAGCTGTCATGGCATGCTGGCTGCGAATGAGGATCAGGACCGGGGTGATGTTATGACATCAGACCCATTCCATATGCTCCTCACTGTCATTTTGGAGCTAGACCCTGATGGGTAACACTACTTTGTCAGTCAATGGACAGATTGGTTGCCTGGGAGGTGGGCATATTTATTCCAACTTCTCCTCGACACCAGTTATACTCATAAGCCCCATTTACACACAAAGACAATCTTTCAAACAATTGAAAGATTGAAAGTTTTAGTGATCATTTTGCTTAAAGTGTTAATGGACACTAATGTCCATTAACACGTTAACATCTTCATTTGAGTGCAAAAGGACCCCCAGAAGCTGTTTGCAGAGCCCAGCATGTGTGACTCTGCAACCAGCTCCTGGAGGCCCTCTCACATGCAAATGAAGATGATAAAGTGTTAATGGGCATTAGTGTCTATTAACACAATGCAAAATAATCCCTAAAACTTTCAATCTTTCAATCGTTTGAAAGATTGTTTTTGTACGTAAATGGGCCTTTACTTTTAGGATAAGTCTGCTGGAGATTTACTGATTTACTTATTTATCTGGAGTGTTTTGCATCTTATTCCCTGTACTCTTGTGGTTTGATATTTATTTAATGTGTTATCTAACCTTTGTTTCCTGTCACCATCTAGGGAAAGTTAGAATTTCTCCAGGTTCCTGACGTGGGGTCACCCTCATCAGGACGAGCACTCTACTAGTAGGTAGGGTCTTCCCATATCTTAGCGTTTAGAGTTAGATTCCCTGTCTTCCCCCGTTTTGTGTTTCTTTCTTACATTTTTGTCTTCTGTGTTTATACTGTGCATGTATATTCATGTATATTTACTCATCCTTTTAGGACGCAATAAATATGTCTGGGCTGGACGTAATAGTAGCTATCATATAAGATATTAATATCTGACCTTTTAACAGGCCTTGCAAAATGACTCGGAATGTGAGCCACATAGAATACCTATGCACATACAGCTGTTTTGGGGTATGCACCCGGGCCCAGAAGCCTTAGGGGGCCCATAAGGCCTCTCCTCTCTTTATAGGGAGCCCAGTACTATGAATAAAGCATTATAGTTGGGGGCCCTGTTACAAAATTAAGCATTAGTGCCCCGAAGCTTCGAGTTACGCCTCTGGGTATGTACAATGGGTACTCTGGTTTTGCTTACATCTCAGTCATGTTGCAAGCTTGGATATTGACTCAGGATAGCTTCCCTCCAATAAGTGGTACTATGGGGGATTATTCCATCACTCATTTGCATAGCTTTTTCCCAGAGAGCATTGCATGGCCTGTAAGATACACTACACTCGCGTGGCGCTCTCTATAAGGAGAAACTTTACCCTCCCAGACTGACTTATTAATGTCTTTAAAGCCTTTCTCTTATATTTTAAGCTGCTGATTCCCGGTTAATTGCTCTCGGGCTTTTATTCCTTCAATAGCTCATATATATCCTATAGTCAGGTATCTAGAATGGGGTGGTTAACAGTGGAATAAAATAATATATGATGTCAGTTGCGGTTTCTGTTCTAAATCTTTTCAGACTGAGAAAAGAAACCTAAAATTGTACAAATTGTAGTTTGTTACTAAAGCTCATACATTGCATTTACTGAAGTTATGCAACTTCATAATACTACTTTGTCTTTCAGTTCTTCCCCATTGTCATGTTATCTACTTGCTGTCAATGAATAGAACAAAGTGATCATGTCCAAAAACTAGCAACTTTCACCAGTTTTGTATTATGTGTCAGTGCAGTTAAGAGTTATCAGCCTGTAGTCCATAATTTTTACAAAAGATTGCCAATAATTGATATATCGTAGCTAAGTCTCAGCTGGTAGAAGTATTAGGACTGTTCAGTTTTCAGTCTCTGACTGAAGACATGACTGTGTCTATTCACTGACAGCAAACAAACAAGCTGTGAGCACTCCAAAATATATGCAGGGTTATTTCAAATGACCTTTCCCATTTGAAATCCTCATAACTCAAGTTTCAGGAAACTCAGATACATACATTTGATATAAATGAAAAGAGAAACTCAAAAAGTTTAGTTGTACAACATCAAAAATGTTTTCCACATCAGAGGTGTTCGATGTGAGCCCCTTTTATCACTCGACACACATGGAGCCTGTAGTCCAGTTGTAGTGTATCATGACTGACTGAGGCCATGGCTTCTGTGATGTGTACTCGCAGATCGTACATGGTGGATGGTAAGGGGGGCATGTAGACTCTATCTTTAATACTCCTCCAGAGAAAAAAAATCACAAGGTGTAAGAGACGGGGAACACACAGGAAGAGGTTCACTATCATCATGACCTACATGGTCATGGGATAGAGTTTAGGACTGCATTTCTGTTCCCTTAACAATCTGTGCCACACAAGGCTCAGCAAAAAAAAACCAACTAATTGTGTGCCCATTGAGGGATCCTCACCAAACCTGTTAGAAAATGACATTGTACACCAATAACAGACTAGTAGACATGAAAATCAAGGACACTTATATTCTCCTAGCAATGACTACGGCTGAATAAATCAACCAATCACAGCATAGCTTTCATTTTACTCAAGCAGTTTGAAACATTAAAGCTGTGCTGTGATTGGTTGCTATGCGCAAAAAGGGCACTCTTACTATTAGACAGTTTTGCTAAATGAAAATTATTAAGGTTTCTGTTTCCATTTACATCATATTTAAGGTATCATTAAACATGAGTTATGAAGGTTTCAAATCGGGAAGATCATTTATAATAACCCTGTATTAGAAAGTTGTATATCCTTTAGATTAATGTCTAGCATAGGGAATTGCACCAGTACAGGGACTGACGATGACTTGCTAATGTAGTACAGGGGTATAGGGGAAAAATTTGGCAGTAACAACTCAAGAAGTGAGGGTCCCATTTCCATTGTAATATCTAGTGTTCAATCTAATGTGTAGCCTCTCCCCTTTCCTGGTAATTACAGTAAATGCAGCGAGTAGCCATGTGAAAGCGGAGTGTTCCCAGCAAGAGAAACCAAGTAATCCAATATATATATATATATATATATATATATATATATATATATATATATATATACATGCCTCTTTGGATCTATTTCAATGCGCTTGAGGAAGAACCCTGAGAGGTTCGAAAGCTTGCAATAACATCATGTATTTTTGTTGACCATTAAACATGCACACTAAGTTTACCATTTTTGTGCCCTCCCATGTGATCATGTGTATTCATTAAATACGTCGTTAGATTTGTTCCATTATTAGCCCGAGGAAGGACCCTGCGCAGGTCCGAAAGCTCGCTATAACACCGTGACTTTTTGTTAGCCACTAAAAAGTATCATATCTACAAGATTACGTTGTTTCTCTTACTGAGAACAATCACGCTTTGCTCTACTGGCTAACACGGTACTAAACACCCTTTTTTTTTCTATTTTACCTAAAGTGTCATGAGCCATGTTAGATGTAGGCTGCTGTCACAAACCTTATTTCAGAAGACATTCCTGGTTCTGATGAACATTAACATGCAGAAATACACTTAGTAAAAACAGAAGACTTGCACGTTCCTTGGTGCAAACACTCATCAAAATATAACAGTCGCCATATAAAAATAATTAAACACTACAAAAACAATGACTAAAGAATGAAAGATAATGTATTCAAAGGAGCAGAGAATACAACAGAGGGAGCACGTAGGATGAGTTTTATGTTAGAAGTGAGCGGCGGTACATTTAAGGAACATTTAATTAGAGAATTCCTGAAAAGAAGTGGTCTCCTGCTCACCTACATTAGAACGTGTTATAGTCCCACGTGCACATTTTACAGTGCAGAATATTACGCACATCAATATGTTTTATAAACAAACAACAGCCTGAACTGTTCTGATAACCCGAAACATAATTACCATGCCTCAAAAATTAATTACGATGTTTTTACGCTCAGTGCCTTGAATCTTGATGCATTGCAGGAACTATTAGTAATAGATTGCCCGCGCTATGCTGGCAGCCATATATTACTAGATTAGGTTGTTGATGTTTTCTCATGTTCTGTTGTCTGGGCTGTAAATGTTTTCTCCCTGTAAGGAATGACAAACATAATGTTCCGTTTCACGTATAAAAATGATTTTACTAGGGAAAAAAAAAAATGTCATGAGGCCACATAGGGGAGACAGAAAATCAGACTCCAATTATGCACTGCTGTGACAGAATTAAAGACGGTTGAACAAAAATCTGGATTAATTAGGTATTAATGCTGGAAAATTAGATTGGGAAGCAGCAACTGAAAAAAGTAAACACAGTCTGACTTCCATAAAATGAGTCGTAACTCTTCTACAGTAACGTCCATTTACAAGGTTATAAAAAGGCAAGAAAAATGTGATGCAGTGTGAGCAGGCGTCCATATATAACACCATAGTTTGACAATAACCGGAGTTCTGCTTCTGCTTTCTTAGGTTGTAACTTTTGTTAGCTAGTAAAATGAAGGGTTTTAAAGGACAGCTCCACATAAAGCTGGAAGTTCATTTTAGTTGAAGTTTTTATTGGGATAAATCCTTCAACCATTTTATTTACCCAGGATCCTGCATTTAAAGGGATTTTCCAGTTTTAAGTAAATAGACTGGTAGAGTTGGAAGGGACCTCCAGGGTCATCGGGTCCAACCCCCTGCTCAATGCAGGATTCACTAAATCATCCCAGACAGATATTTGTCCAGCCTTTGTTTGAACATTTCCATTGAAGAAGATCTCCCCACCTCCCGTGGTAACCTGTTCCACTCACACTCATTGATCCCCCTCACTGTCTAATATCTAATCTGTGTCTCTTCCCTTTCAGTTTCATCCCTTTGCTTCTGGTCTTTCCTTGTGCTAATGAGAATAGGGCTGATCCCTTTGCACTGTGACAGCCCTTCAGATATTTGTAGACAGCTATTAAGTCTCCTCTCAGCCTTCTTTGTTACAAGCTAAACATTCGCAGATCCTTTAACCGTTCATCATAGGACATGATTTGCAGACCGCTCACCATCTTCGTAACTCTTCTCTGAACTTGCTCTAATTTGTCGATGTCTTTTTAAAATTGCGGTGCCCAGAACTGGAGGATTCTTTTATTCCTTCAATTGCACAGAGAAGATCAGTTGATGTTGTATTTACTTTGTGAGAGAAAACAGATACAAAATAGGAATTTAAAATTTTGGCCTTCTCAACATCATTTTGGCCAATTCACATTTCCAAGCTATTCGTTTGCTGTCAGTAAATAAGAACACTCATGTCTACATCTAAACCAAGCGATTCTGTCCAGTCTATGAAATGCAATGTGAGATAAATACAATACTCTGACTCCAGACTGATACATGGCAGTGAACTATTAGATAGGTTTCTGTGGCTTTTTGTGTATTTATATTTCTTTTACTTAAAGTCATACGGACATTTCTATTTAGTTGCAGTGACTATTCTGCTAATGGGACAATAGAAAGTGCAGCCATATAGTTTGTTATCTGGGAATTACCTTCACAAAAACTGATAGTAAAACTATCACTTTGTTATTGACATATTGATCTACTGATTTGTGGTTATTTTTATGTTTTGTATGAAAATCCCATTTTATCATTGTTGTTGCATTTGTGCAGGGTGCAAGTATGTGTATTACCAATGCTTCAGACCCAGATTTTATAAATATCCACAAATGACCAATGCAGACAAATATATTACTAGAACATGCGGAAAACAAGATAGGCAAATAGCGGTAACAGAAATAACTTATTCCTAACTAACTTTGGTGCGGCAGACCGTGCCTAAGGGTCCATTTAGACAGGACGAATGTCAGGCAAATGATGCCCGACACTCGTTCCCGTGTGTCCTCACTCCTGTGCTGTTGCACGTGAGCTAGTAGTACTGGCTCGCTCACGGAGCGACCAGCAGGGGGCGGGGAGACTGCAGGAGATTTCTCTCCTCACGCCCCCCTGCCCCTCTCTATTGACATAACATAGTGGCCGTTCAGTACTGAACTGCTGCTATTTACACTGAGCAATCAGCTCATCGCCCATTGTTTATGCAGCATAAACGATGAGCTAATCGCTGATCGTTCAGTGTAAATAGCAGCCGTTCAGTACTGATCGGCAGCTATGTTAAGTCAATGGAGAGGAGCAGGAAGCGCAGGGAGAGAGCTCTCCTCCAGCTTCTCTGTGAGCCAGTGATACTAGCTCCTTTGCAGCAGCACGAGAGTGAAAATCTGTGGGTACAAGTTTCGGGCATCGTTTGCCCGACATTAGTCCCATCTAGATGGGCTTTTAAAGCAAGGTGATCACCCCAATAATGATGGCCCCATGTCTAGGCAATCCTTGTGCCCCATACACATTATGGGAAGATTGGAGTGAACTACTACAGATATGGAGAAATAATTAACTGGTGAGATGCTGTCATTCCACTTCTGGCCTGTGTGTGGCCCTTGGCTAATACAAATAATGCATGGAAGGCTTGTCAGTATTTTTAAAGTATAGGTTATGTTTGGGGTTTTCTAAATGTATTAATTAGAGATGAGCGAACGTACTCGTCCGAGCTTGATACTCGTTCGAGTATTAGCGTGTTCGAGATGCTCGTTACTCGAGACGAGTACCATGCGATGTTCAAGTTACTTTCACTTTCATCTCTGAGACGTTAGCGCGCTTTTCTGGCCAATAGAAAGACAGGGAAGGCATTACAACTTCCCCCTGCGACGTTCAAGCCCTATACCACCCCCCTGCAGTGAGTGGCTGGCGAGATCAGGTGTCACCCAAGTATATAAATCGGCCCCTCCCGCGGCTCGCCTCAGATGCATTCTGACAGAGATCAGGGAAAGTGCTGCTGCTGGTGCTGCTGCTATAGGGAGAGCGTTAGGAGTTATTTTAGGCTTCAAGAACCCCAACGGTCCTTCTTAGGGCCACATCTGACCGTGTGCAGTACTGTTGAGGCTGCTTTTAGCAGTGTTGCACATTTTCTTTTTTTGTATATCGGCCGTGCAGAGCATTGCGTCCACAGTCTGCAGTCATTCTACAGAGTATAGGGCCAGTACTGGTGAGGCAGGGAAAGAGATATTCAGGCTGTATAGGCAGTGGGCTTTTTCCAAAAAATTGATCGCCGTCATCCCGCCAGAGGGAAAGAGTATACATAATATTATACGCTGCCTACAGTATCTATCTGCTGGGGGTAGTAGTCGTAATTAATACGCAGCTAAGCGTTACAGCAGGCTTGCGCAAAATTGTTTCCTGGATCTGCTGTCTCTGTTACATGATCGCCGTCATCCCACCAGAGGGAAAGAGTATACATAATATTATACGCTGCCTACAGTATCTATCTGCTGGGGGTAGTAGTCGTAATTAATACGCAGCTAAGCGTTACAGCAGGCTTGCGCAAAATTGTTTCCTGGATCTGCTGTCTCTGTTACATGATCGCCGTCATCCCGCCAGAGGGAAACACTATACATAATATTATACGCTGCCTACAGTATCTATCTGCTGGGGGTAGTAGTCCTAATTAATACGCAGCTAAGTGTTACAGCAGGCTTGCGCAAAATTGTTTCCTGGATCTGCTGTCTCTGTTACATGATCGCCGTCATCCCGCCAGAGGGAAAGAGTATACATAATATTATACGCTGCCTACAGTATCTATCTGCTGGGGGTAGTAGTCCTAATTAATACGCAGCTAAGCGTTACAGCAGGCTTGTGCAAAATTGTTTCCTGGATCTGCTGTCTCTGTTACATCAGCGCTGTCATCCCGCCAGAGTGAAACAGTATACATAATATTATACGCTGCCTACAGTATCTGTCTGCTGTATCAGCTCAGCATTTTAAAAAAGTAGAAGCAAAATACTTAAGGCCTACTACTGGCCTTTGGCCACTTGACTGCTTCTGCGCTGTGAATTCCACTAGCTCAGTCATACGCACCTACGTGCTGCGGGATTAGGAGAGAGGCACATTTCTGGCGTCCCCACATTCATCTCACAATTAATGGGTCCACGCGGTAGACCTTTATTAGAAAATGAGCAGTGTGAGCAGGTTCTGTCGTGGATGGCAGAAAGTGCATCCAGCAATCTATCAACCACCCAGAGTTCTGCGCCGTCCACTGCTGCAACTCTGAATCCTCTGGCTGCTGCTCCTCCTTCCTCCTAGCCTCCTCACTCCATTACAATGACACATTCTGAGGAGCAGGCAGACTTCCAGGAACTGTTCCCGGGCCCCTGCCCAGAATGGCCAGCAATGGTTCCTCTCCCACTGGAGGAGTTTGTCGTGACCGATGCCCAACCTTTGGAAAGTTCCCGGGGTCCGGGGGATGAGGCTGGGGACTTCCGGCAACTGTCTCAAGAGCTTTCAGTGCAGCAGCAGGGCAGGTTGGAAGAGGCAGTGCGGTGGCCAGGGGTAGAGGCAGGGCCAGACCGAATAATCCACCAACTGTTTCCCAAAGCGCCCCCTCGCACCATGCCACCCTGCAGAGGCCGAGGTGCTCAAAGGTCTGGCAGTTTTTCACTGAGAGTGCAGATGTTCGACGAACAGTGGTGTGCAACCTTTGTCGCGCCAAGATCAGCCGGGGAGCCACCACCACCAGCCTCACCACCACTAGCATGTGCAGACATATGATGGCCAAGCACTCCACAAGGTGGGACGAAGGCCGTTCACTGCCTCCGGTTTGCACCGCTCCTCTCCCCCTGTACCCCAACCTGCCACTGAGATCCAACCCCCCTCTCAGGACACAGGCACTACCGTCTCCTGGCCTGCACCCACACCCTCACCTCCGCTGTCCTCGGCCCCATCCACCAATGTCTCTCAGCGCACCGTCCAGCCGTCGCTAGCGCAAGTGTTGGAGCGCAAGCGCAAGTACGCCGCCACGCACCCGCACGCTCAAGCGTTAAACGTGCACATAGCCAGATTTATCAGCCTGGAAATGCTACCGTATAGGGTTGTGGAAACGGAGGCTTTCAAAGGTATGATGGCGGCGGTGGCCCCGCGCTACTCAGTTCCCAGTCACCACTACTTTTCCCGATGTGCCGTCCCAGCCCTGCATGACCACGTCTCCCGCAACATTGTACGCGCCCTCACCAACGCGGTTACTGGCAAGGTCCACTTAACAACGGACACGTGGACAAGCACAGGCGGGCAGGGCCACTATATCTCCCTGACGGCACATTGGGTGAATTTAGTGGAGGCTGGGACAGAGTCAGAGCCTGGGACCGCTCATGTCCTACCCACCCCCGAATTGCGGGCCCCAGCTCGGTGGTGGTATCTGCGGCGGTGTATGCTTCCTCCACTCAACCACCCTCCTACTCCTCCTCCTCCTCCTACGCAACCTCTGTCTCGCAATCAAGATGTGTCAGCAGCAGCACGTCGCCAGCAGTCGGTGTCGCGCGGCGTGGCAGCACAGCGGTGGGCAAGCGTCAGCAGGCGATGCTGAAACTACTCAGCTTAGGAGAGAAGAGGCACACGGCCCACGAACTGCTGCAGGGTCTGACAGAGCAGACCGACCGCTGGCTTGCGCCACTGAGCCTCCAACCGGGCATGGTCGTGTGTGACAACAGCCGTAACCTGGTGGCGGCTCTGCAGCTCGGCAGCCTCACGCACGCGCCATGCCTGGCCCACGTCTTTAATTTGGTGGTTCAGCGCTTTCTGAAAAGCTACCCACGCTTGTCAGACCTGCTCGGAAAGGTGCGCCGGCTCTGCGCACATTTCCGCTAGTCCCACACGGACGCTGCCACCGTGCGCACCCTGCAACATCGGTTTAATCTGCCAGTGCACCGACTGCTGTGCGACGTGCCCACACGGTGGAACTCTACGCCCCACATGTTGGCTAGGCTCTATGAGTAGTGTAGAGCTATAGTGGAATACCAACTCCAACATGGGCGGCGCAGTGGGAGTCAGCCTTCTCAATTCTTTACAGAAGAGTGGGCCTGGTTGGCAGACATCTGCCAGGTCCTTGGAAACTTTGAGGAGTCTACCCAGATGGTGAGCGGCAATGCTGCAATCATTAGCGTCACCATTCCTCTGCTATGCCTCTTGAGAAGTTCCCTGCAAAGCATAAAGGCAGATGCTTTGGGCTCAGAAACGGAGGCGGGGGAAGACAGTATGTCGCTGGATAGTCAGAGCACCCTCATGTCTATATCTCAGCGCGTTGAGGAGGAGGAGGAGGAGGGGGAGGAGCATGAGGAGGAGGGGAAGAGACAGCTTGGCCCACTGCTGAGGGTACCCATGCTGCTTGCCTGTCATCCTTTCAGCGTGTATGGCCTGAGGAGGAGGAGGATCCTGAAAGTGATCTTCCTAGTGAGGACAGCCATGTGTTGCGTACAGGTACCCTGGCACACATGGTTGACTTCATGTTAGGATGCCTTTCTCGTGACCCTCGCGTTTCACGCATTCTGACCACTACGGATTACTGGGTGTACACACTGCTCGACCCACGGTATAAGGAGAACCTTTCCACTCTCATACCCAAAGAGAAAAGGGGTTCGAGAGTGATGCTATACCACAGGACCCTGGAGGACAAGCTGATGGTAAAATTCCCATCCGACAGCGCTAGTGGCAGAAGGCGCAGTTCCGAGGGCCAGGTAGCAGGGGAGGCGCGGAGATCAGGCAGCATGTACAGCACAGGCAGGGGAACACTCTCTAAGGCCTTTGACAGCTTTCTGGCTCCCCAGCAAGACTGTGTCACCGCTCCCCAGTCAAGGCTGAGTTGGCGGGAGCACTGTAAAAGGATGATGAGGGAGTACGTAGCCGATCGCACGACCGTCCTCCGTGACGCCCCTGCCCCCTACAACTACTGGGTGTCGAAGCTGGACACGTGGCCTGAACTCGCGCTGTATGCCCTGGAGGTGCTTGCTTGTCCTGCGGCTAGCGTCTTGTCAGAGAGGGTGTTTAGTGCGGCTGGGGGAATCATCACAGATAAGCGTACCCGCCTGTCAACCGACAGTGCCGACAGGCTTACACTTATCAAGATGAACAAAGCCTGGATTTCCCCAGACTTTTCTTCTCCACCAGCGGACAGCAGCGATACCTAAACAATACATAGGCTGCACCCGCAGATGGAAGCATTGTTCTCTATTACCATCAAAAACGTGGACCTTTTAGCTTCATCAATCTGTGTATAATATTCATCCTCCTCCTCCTGCTCCTCCTCCTGAAACCTGACGTAATCACGCCGAACGGGCAATTTTTCTTAGGCCCACAAGGCTCAGTCATATAATTTTTCTAAACAATTTTTATACGTTTCAATGCTCATTAAAGCGTTGAAACTTTCACCTGAACCAATTTTTATTTTAACTGGGCTGCCTCCAGGCCTAGTTACAAATTAAGCCACATTAACCAAAGCGATTAATGGGTTTCACCTGCCCTCTTGGTTGGGCATGGGCAATTTTTCTGACGTACATTAGTACTGTTGGTACACCAATTTTTTGGGGCCCTCGCCTACAGTGTAATCCAATTAATTTTTTGCCCACCTGCATTAAAGCTGACGTTACATCAGCTGTGCTGGGCACTGCAATGGGATATATTTATGTACCGCCGGTGGGTTCCAGGGAGCCACCCATGCTGTGGGTCCACAGGGAGTTGTAACTGCATGTGTCTACTTCTAAAGAACCCCAGTCTGACTGGGGCATGCAGTGTGGGCCGAAGCCCACCTGCATTAAACATGACATTACCTCAGCTGTGATGGGCAATGCAATGGGATACATTATTGTACAGCCGGTGGCTTCCTGGCACCCACCCATGCTGTCGGTCCACACGGAGTTGTAACTGCATGTGTCCACTTCTAAAGAACCCCAGTCTGACTGGGGCATGCAGTGTGGGCCGAAGCCCACCTGCATTTAATTGGACGTTACCTCAGCTGTGATGGGCACTGCAATGGGATACATTTATGTACAGCCGGTGGGTTCCAGGGAGCCACCCATGCTTTGGGTGCACACGGAATTCCCATTGCGGAGTTGTACCTGCCTGTGACTATTTATAAAAAAACGCAGTCTGACTGGGGCATGCAGACACCTTGACAGAATGAATAGTGTGTGGCACATAGGTTCCCCATTGCTATGCCCACGTGTGCAGCTCCTGATGGCGATGGCACAGGATTATATTTCTCATTGCTTCTGTACAGCATTGTGGGCTATCGCCCCGCCCCTTTTAAAGACGGTCGCTGCCTAGCCGTGCCAACCCTCTGCAGTGTGTGCCTGCGGTTCCTCCTCATGGCAGACGCACTTATAAATAGACATAAGGGTGGTGTGGCATGAGTGCAGCTGAAGGCTGCGCAGGGACACTTTGGTGTGCGCTGTGGACACTGCGTCGTGCGGGGGGGGGGGGGGGGGGGCAGCATGTAACCCAGGAGAAGTGGCAGTGGAGTGTCATGCAGGCAGTGATTGTGCTTTGTTGGAGGTAGTGTGGTGCTTAGCTAAGGTATGCATTGCTAATGAGGGCTTTTCAGAAGTAAAAGTTGTTGGCTTGCCGCTATTGTGGCTTAATAGTGGGACCTGGGAACTTGAGATGCAGCCCAACATGTAGCCCCTCGCCTGCCCTATCCGTTGCTGTGTCGTTCCCATCACTTTCTTGAATTGCCCAGATTTTCACAAATGGAAACCTTAGCGAGCATCGGCGATATACAAAAATGCTCGAGTCGCCCATTGACTTCAATGGGGTTCATTACTCGAAACGAACTCTCGAGCATCGCGAAAATTTCGTCCCGAGTAACGAGCACCCGAGCATTTTGGTGCTTGCTCATCTCTACTATTAATCAATTGCTGTTTAGATTTCATAATTATGAGGCAGAGTCAGTGTCCTACATGTAAGAGACTCTATAGCTGAAGGTGGGATGAAGTGGTGGATTGGGTGCTTCGCAATGAGCAGCAGCTAGCAAGCCTTTTTCATGCAGCTACTTAAAGTGGACTTACATATCACTACTACGACTGTAGTATATTTAATTTGAAGACCTCTTAGCATCCAGAAAAATAAATCATTTTCTAAACATAATTTATTTTAAAAATGCTTTTCACTTGGGAATTACAGTGTACGAATTATCCGGATCTGCAGCCGAGATAGGACTGATCCTCCAGACAAGGAGCTCCCACCATGCCCAGCAGCACTTCCATGTTTTCCTATCACCCTATACTGTGTCAAAGTTGCAAGATCTTGATAGTTATCATGGGATCTCGCAGCAATGACTAAAACAGCCCTGTCTAGAGCATCTATATTGCAGTTATTGGTGAATACTTACAAACTGATAGATTGGCTCATCAGAGTATTAGATGCCCCTCTGGTGGGCCGACTAACACAGTAATAGGCTTCAGAGGTCCTTTCTGACGATGATATGTCTTGTGCATTCATAACAAAAAAGTCTATAATGCCATTAAAAGTGGACCTATACATATCATGTATAGATGCATGCTGGACTCTCCTGGAATAGAACATATCTTTGTTCCTTAAAGGGGCTGTACCACAAAATTAAGTTATCCACTATTGACAGGATAGTGGATGATTAACTGATTGGTGGGGATCTAACCACTGGGTCCCCAAGGGGGTCCCAAAAGCACATGAATTAATAGAGCGATGGTTGCACATACCATTCATTCATTTCAATGGGACTTTTGGAGATAGACAAATAAACTCAGCTATATTTGACAATCTCGTTTGGGGACCCTTGGACCTCAGTTGCCATGATCAGTATGGGTCCCAGTGGTCGATCCCACTGATCAGATAGCTATCCCCTATTCTGTAGGTAAGGGATAATTTAATTTTGTGTTAAAATCTCTTTAATGTCTAACTGGATAAATTCTTTTTAGGGAATAGTAGTGCTGGACTATGGATGATTATGTTCTATTACAGGGGCATTGTGGCTGGCACATTTTTACGGGCATTACTCTGGCTAGTAGAATAGCTTAGGCAAGTTTTTAATGGTCAAAATGGTAGCATTAACAAATCTGTGGACACTGCTTATAATGAAAACTATGGTATTTTATGGATGCTACTGTATATTGTAAACTCTATAATGATACTTTGGTGACACTATTTGCCCTATACTTCTTGATCAACACCGCAGTTGCGAGTATCTGCATGGTTGACAGGTTTAATGTGGATCACGGATGTTGGCAGTATGTTCTAGACACTAACATCTAAAACGTTTACATCCCTAGCTACAGCTGGGTTTTGTGGGGCCAGGGTAATAAGGGTGAGGTTGGTCAGCATGCATCTGAAAAAAATGGCTGTTACATATGCTCCTGTGTCTATAATTAAGGGCTGTTTGACATGAACATACTTAGAAATGGGCGTTATTTGGATCCGTAATGCATCAGGCTTACCGATCCGTAATGCTAATGATGTATTCCAGGGCTAAAATTGAATGACATAAAACAATCCCTTTTGAATACAGATAATATATTGAGGAAGTCACCACTGTATACAGATGCATCTGTACTTTGACAACTCTCCATAGACTTAAGTGGAGATTTCATCTCCTGTAATACGGATAAAAGTAGCACATGCTGCATTTTTAAAAATATGCAAATCCTATATGAAGACAATTATAATCCCACCAAAAAATGTCAGTCCCATACATCAACCGATATAACAGACCCAAAAATGAATATCCAAGACAGGACTGCAGGAATTTATCATTAAAAATGATAATTGAAAATTACAAATATAATAAAAACATTTAAAAAGCAGAACATAAAGGAAATGCAGCATCAGTACAAGGGAAATCCATCACCCCAAGTCACACATATAGGAAGTTCCCAAAGAAAATCATGCTTACATAAACCTGCAATAGGCGCAACCAATCTCAATGTCATGCATATAGTAAAGTGTTACTACGTGACCGAGGATCTGGGAATCCCTGCGCCCCGACGCACGCGTTTTGCCCTCCTGTAATACAGATAAAAGTAGCACATACTCCATTTTTAAAAATGTGTTCATCCTTTATATGCCCCACGGAGTAACTTTGACTCTACGTCTTGGCCTTCCCATTCAATTAATAACAATAAATTAAGAAATAGCTTTTAAAGTAATTCCCTAGTTCTATATGCAAAATGCCTCCAAATTGGACATAATTACAGCTAGGATATAATCTCAGTTCTGCTCTAACATACAACAATTTGCACAGAAGAAGTGATTTGTATAATAATAGGCCTGGATTGTTGGATGAACCCTCCCTTGGGGCTCCTCTGCCCTGATGTATAACCCCCCTCGTGCCTCTAACATTCTGTTCTTCTTAGATATACACAGACTCCTCTTTTATTGGCGCCTCGGTACGGCAGTATTCTTTCTCGTCCTTTGTTTTTTCCTATCTTTCCATCTCAGGCTGCTTCTTGCTTTGTGTTTGTTTTAGTATCTGCCTCTTCAGCTGTCATTCCTTTACAATCACTCTCTATCTTATTGGTGCCTCTGTATTAGTAACTACCTGTTTCTTGAAAGTAATGCTGCTCTCAGCTGGGGTTTCACATCACCCCGGGGTGCAGAAAATTGAGTAATGGGAAAACAAATGAGAAAAAAAAGATTATTACCATAATATCATTGTAATTTGTTTTAACTACCAGTAAACCTTGTGTGTCCTTGAGGCTTTATATGGCATCTGTAAGAGCAACAGATCTCTATGGGGATGCAAAATGCCACACGGCAGAAGATCAGTGCTTGCAATTTCAATGTTGTGCTTGTTCTGTTATGCAGAAAATGGTTGTGCGGGATAGATTTAATGTCCCAGTTGTGTTCCTCTCCATTAAGACGTATGACTCACATTGCAGATGAATATCTTACTAGTACGGCTAATCATTACTAGTTACTGCAGCCAAATGACCCATGCCACAAATACATCCTCCGGCACAGAGATATGCTGTCTGGGGGCATCAGGTGACATATTGAATGAAAACTCTAAGTCGCCATCATTTTTATTGTAGAAGCACATCAATTTACAAGTTGGTTTATAAACGTTATTCTTAAAGGAATAGAAAATCTACAGTCAGTAGCTTAAGAAAGAGCTGCAAAATCCTCCGCAAATATACAATACGTGAACTGATTTTCAGAACTGCGATATCAGATAATGTAGTGACTATGAGAACGAGGAGTTTTCTCGCCTTTTCATTTAAAAATGCTACATTATGCAGTACCTTCTCCATCCTAGTAAGGCCGATGCCAAGTAAACAGATTGTAGTTAAGAAGGGGTTCCCCTATCAGTACAGTCGAAGTTATTAGAGGCTCCCATGTTCAGAACGTATTTTGCAATATATGGAAATGCACAATCAAGGATGTTAAATGGCATTATGTATTGGTTAATATCCCCTGACTGACGCTTTGCTCTCACTATTTCAGCTATTATAGGGCATCATACAGATGAACTAATGTAAAAGGCGACTGCTTTCTTGCAATGCGAGAGTGAGTAAAAACGCAGGATTATGAAACCAATGATTTTCAATGGTTTCATACTCATTTGTGATTTTTACACTCAAGCCTCGCTGAGCAGAGAAAAATCTGCAATATCACTCATTGCTCTCAATGGGGCCAGCCCCATTGAAAACATAGAGAGTACATCCCAGACTTCTGCCACAGCTGTGACAGCTATGGCAGGGGATTCCTTCATCCCCGCGGGGACCAAAGGGATGAAGGAATCCACTGCCATAGTTGTCACAGCTGTTACAGCTGTGGCAGAAGTCCGTGATGCTATCCCATTGCTTTCAATGAATGGCTAAGCGCTGTGATCAATCACAGGCAGCGCTCAGCTGTCATTCAATGGCTTAGCACTGCCTGTGATTGGCTGAGTGCTCAGCCAATCAGGCCAGCGCTTTTTGGGGGTGGGGATTTTTCAATCCCCGGCCTCCAGAAGACAGAAGACGATTGCCAGGCTGGAGAGAAGAGCCGGACGGCTCTTCTAGGTGAGAATTTTTTTTTTTAACCTTTTTTATCAGCTAGGAATGATTTTTATATTTCAAGCCCTTCCCCAAAAATCATTGGTGCAGGGGTTGCCTGCAACCCACTGCTTTCAATGAGGCTGCAGCAGCACGGTCGCGACAGGGATGAAGGAATCCCCTGCCATAGCTGTTACAGCTGTGGCAGAAGACCGTGATGTACTCCTTATGTTTTTAATGGGGCTGGCGTTTCTGCTGCCGGCCCCATTTAAAGCAGTGAGCCATATCGCAGAGTTTTCTTAGCACTGTGAGGCTTGCATTTTCACTTGCTCTTGCATCGCAAGAAAACACATCACTAGTGGGTAGGAGCCCTAACTCTTTGAACACATAAGAGACAATTAAAAGGGTGTTCCGCCTTATTTTTTTTAAACGTTACTCACTGTGGCGCCAGAACACAATTTCGGCACTCTGGCCCCAGTGATGTCCAGTAAACAGGTCACATGGGCTTCTAATATAAAGGCCCTTTTTCAAGGGTTTCTATTGGCTGCAGTAGTCACATGGGTACACAACCACATCACAACTGATGCTAAACAGAGATTGGCTGGAAGATGGAAGTGGCAGTGCGGTAGCCGGGGGTCAGCAAAGACTATTACCTTCTATAGACTTCTTTAACTTTGGTCTTTGAGTGGGAAATACCAGTGTTACACTGGAGTGCCAAGCAGTAAAATTCATTCGGTAGACCCACTGTGAAGATACATGCAAATATTGTGTTTCCCTAAAAAGAAGATGCTGTCATAATAATTTTTGCCCCAAAAGCTCGGGGTGTTATTTTCAGGGGTTGTCTTATACTTACCTAGCAGGGGCTGTCCGGGTCCTTCCAGTTCTCAGTGCCGACAGAATATCATTTGCTGGTAACGGAGTTTCTAAACCACGCTGTGGCTCAGCCAATGATTGACTGTGATTGGTTCATCGAGCCCTGGCAATCGCTTGCTGGTGGCGAGGCTTACAAACCCCTTAAGGCCCATTTACAGAGACCAAAGATTTGGAACAAACATTGAGCTGAACATTTAATATCCTGATCACTGTCCCATGTGAATGTGTCGGCTATAGGCCTACAAACTGGCAAATGCTCATTTGTTGGGTGATCGCATGTTTTATGTGGCACGAAAAGTCACATTTGTTGACAGCACATCTCATAAACTGAGATGTGTTGCAGACAATGACCAAAGTGTATGGGGGATGAATGATTGTTCGGCCCATATACAATCTGCATCCACCTATGTGTAGGCCTATTAAACAAGCACCAATATTGTCATTTGGCCGTCTGCCAGTTCGCTCAGTTTGAGCTGTGTAAAAGAACTCAAAGGGTATGTTCACATTTAGCAGAAATGCTGCGGAGAATCTGCATAAAAACAACATCCAAAATTCACACCATTGGTGCCAAATTTGACCCTAAATCAGCTACAGATCTGCAGCTGTTTTTAGCCTATGCTGCACTCCTTTTTCCTCCCAACACTGCTATATGTCACAATCCAATTAGCTGAGCTCCTGTCATTGAATTGCGTCCGTCAGGGAGTGAGCGCTGTGGGGGGAGAAGCTGTCTGCAGATTAGAGTAGCTTCCCTTTACAGCACCTGGCGACATCGGTGCGTGAGCAGGACAGGAGAGGAGTAAAACACACGGGAGGTGGTGTGAAAGACTGAGAGTGCAGGGCTATTAAAAAATAAATTATATATAATACAGGCACTTATTAAACTGTAATATTGGAACAGAACAGTTGTGTGTGCAGCTGTTCTATAGAGAACAGATGTATACACATCTGGATGCAGCACCCTCTACTGTTATTCAGTTAGGTGAAGATGAATTTCTCAATCATGTCTTCACCTAGCTGCATAATCTGTACATTTAAAGAAAACTATGCAAGTACTCCTTAAAGAGGGTAGTTTATGAAATAAATTACCCCGTTTGTTCTATAGAAGCATCGGCTGGCTGATATGTTGCCTATCTATATGTACTGCAACAAGTGCACTGTGCTGTATGCTACCCGTGCAGTGAATGGGGACGTGGTGTTTGGTAGCCCACTCCTGGTTTAGAGCCCACCAGATGACTGCGAGTTACTTTATGGAATACTTACAGTTCAGAGCATAACTTTGCGCTTAAAGACCTATATATGTTATTATACATCTTAGTTCAATAGCCAAGAACCTCGGTAGTAGATCACTGTACAATGAGGTATGGACAAATCAGTTCATTAAAACAGAGTTGCTTACTGAGGTATCCCAGTATCAATCATGTCTTTCATCATAATGAAGTCCACTTCATAGGTCAATATAGCAATTGAATCTGGGCATTATGGATTTTTTCTCCCAGAATCCTCTCTGCTCAGATAACTCACTTGCTTTCGATAGCTCTCTGGAAGGCATGTCATGCTCCCTAAAGTGTAACTCTGTATTGATTGCAAGTTCTAAGAAAAATGATGTAGCTGTGCCATCTCAAGGTTCTTTTTTTAACCATGTACTGTTGTATGAGCCATCAAAATAAAGGTCAAGGTTGTTCCTCCCCATCTATCAGTGAACTACCTTTATGAGCTTCATTAACTTGCTTCATTAACTGACTTAGATCCTTCACACAATGTGAAGCCCATTTAGAGCGGCTTTAGCACATACTAATTTATGATGCCGGTAGAATCCAGCAGAGCTGGCGGATGATTTGTGAGAAGTAACCTATCTGTATGGGGGACAGAGCTATGGTCTATTACCATTTTTTTGATAGAGTTCAGATGTTAATACAAAGCCCCTGGACTTTGCAAAACATAAGGTGCTGGCAGTAACGGAGAAAAAATAAAAAGCTATGAATACAGATTCTTCTTATCTTCGCATCAGCAGCAAATTGTAAAACCAAAGCATGATATGATGATAAACATTTGGCACAATGTTTTCGTTTATTGAGGGCATATTCTTGTTGTGTTTCGGGGCATTGAAAAGCAAACGGTGCTGTTGACCATTGTCTGTAATAATAGATGTGATAGTTTTGCAATAGAAATGCATGTATAGTTCTGCAGTATAAACTATTCCTTCAACTATTTCTATAGCCAGATAATAGGAGTGGCAAAAAGGGAAATTCCACATTCTTCCCTCCTTCCGTAGGATGACACAGTCAGGGCTAATGATATGTTCTTTCTGTATAAGTATCTTATTTGAACACCAAGTGGCACTGCTATTTGGGGGGTATATATTCAAACATGTAATAACCGCAGTTGCAGGAGTTACGACTGCTACTGGACCTGAATGAGTAGAGAAGTCTGTGCCACCGTCCACAGAAGTAGCAGCACTCTCTAGTTTTGCCTCGTGCATATGCATAGTGTCTAAAAATGGCTTTTCAAAGAAGAGGAAGACTCACCAGCAAAAGTGTGTACTTTAGATTGTGTACTAATTGGTAGGCTGATGGCAATGTGAAAAGGTACTCTTACACGGGACGGGAGATCTCAGTTCGCAGTACAGATGTAGGAGGCGAGTAAGGTAGTCAGAAGGGAAGCCAGGGGTCAGCAACAGGAGGTCTCAGTTTGCAGTACAGATGGAGAAGGCGGGTAGCATAGTGAGAAGGGAAGCCCGGGGTCAGCAATGAGAGGTCTCAGTTGAATAGCAGAAGTAGAACTAGATCAAGGCTTGGGAGACAATAATCACACAAGGAAGGAGTATCAGGGCCATGCTTTTATAGGAAGTCCTAATCAGGAACAGGCAGAGCTAAAACAGGGGCTGGATAGTAGGATCTGGAAACAAGGTCAAGGCATGAAGGGGATCTTGGCCAGAGGCCTGGATGGCTCAGTGAAGAGAGTTGCCAGCTGGAGCACAAGAGGTCTTGGGTTCAAGTCCTGACTATGTTTTGGACTGGTCGGTGGCAGCGTTTACACTAGACATTAATGATTTGGTGCATTAAATATCTCATCATCTAAAAGTGCAGAGTGGGAAGGGCATATGAAAATAATATTTTTGGGTATACAATAATGCAAGGGAAGGGAAGCAATCCAAAGTGTGTTCTGGGGCCTCTGGTTACACCACTGTATGTAGCACTATTCTTTGGGCAGTATATGGTTATGTTACATAGGAACTAGATGGTATTGTTGTTTGTTCTCTGCAGAGCACTGCTTTTTGAGTACCGTATGGTTACATTATTTTGGAGTTTCCTGCTACCTTTTTTGAAAACTATATGGGAGGTTAATATGGACACTTTCTGGTGCCATTACTGAGGCACAGTATGAACACTATATGAGAGCATTATTTGAGTAATTTATGGCACTTCACAGCACATTTATTTGAACACTATATATTGCTATTATTTCACCACTGTATGATGGTATTATATGAGCTCTGCATATTACTATGATTTGAGCACTTTACAGTATGATTACTATTATTGTATTGTATTACCATGTCTAATATTTTAATATATTGTTGCAATATAAATGTAATTATTTACACTTAGGATATATTTTCGGAGCTATTCTCTCTACCCATTGTACCAATAGAAGAATGAATCACCATACAATTCCTTGTCAATATATGCCTGTAGACATTGATCTAAACTTAGCTATTTCAATTCATCAGCGAGAGACAATGGTCAAAATTAAGGTGGAAAATATTGCTTGGCTTTGTGTAGAACCTGTACTCGGTCTGGAAAAATCACAAGATTTCCAGACAGAATTAAAGTGTAACCGTTATTTACATTTTTCTTTATTTAATGCAAAGAAGAGCTGATTTGAAAACCTATTACCAGATTCAGAATAGTTGTAATAAAAAAATTTCTCTTGAAAGCCTACCCCTATCCTATTCTACTATGCAGCTGATGACTTTTGCTAAGGAAAATCTGTATTCAGCTGCATAACTGAATACAGTAACTAACTATGAAGATGGCCTGTTTTCACAGCTCCTAAAACAAAATGCAATGTGCCTCAGTGCGTCCGGTGTACCGAAATTGTACTGAAATATGCATTTAATAGATACCCGATTCACTGTGACACATTGCATCAGGTACACACAATGAAAGGAGTGCACAGAGAAATAAAGTTAAGACAGATGTAAAACCATCATTGATACAAAACTAAACTAAAATCTCCAGGACTTCACTAGGAATAGTGTTGCAGACTGAGGGCACTGAAGAGCAATTGTCCCTGTAGCGAGTTGCCATATTTGGCTTTGAAGCTGAATATGGATTTTCCTTAGCAACAGTCAGCAACTGCACAGCTGAAAAAAGTTAAATGACAGTTCCACTTTAATAATCCTCTTCTACTAACTCTAAAACATGCCAAATATGCAAAAGGTCATGTATTATTGGCTTGACTTGCAGACCAATTAAGAGTTTAGCTATAACTACATATATTTGTACTGATACGCAAAACTGAACTTTAATTAATTAAATAGTAGGCTGTTGCAAGTGGTTTTGTAGGTGCATATGATATGTGTAGAGATGAGCGAGCACCAAAATGCTCGGGTGCTCGTTACTCGAGACGAACTTTTCGCGATGCTCGAGGGTTCGTTTCGAATAACGAACCCCATTGAAGTCAATGGGCGACCCGAGCATTTTTGTATATCGCCGATGCTCGCTAAGGTTTTCGTTTGTGAAAATCGGGGCAATTCAAGAAAGTGATGGGAACGGCACAGCAACGGATAGGGCAGGCGAGGGGCTACATGGTGGGCTGCATCTCAAGTTCACAGGTCCCACTATTAAGCCACAATAGCGGCAAGAGTGGGCCCCCCCTCCCAACAACTTTTACTTCTGAAAAGCCCTCATTAGCAATGCATAACTTTGCTAAGCACCACACTACCTCCAACAAAGCACAATCACTGCCTGCATGACACTCCGCTGCCACTTCTCCTGGGTAACATGCTGCCCAACCCCCCCCCCCCACGACGCAGTGTCCACAGCGCACACCAAACTCCCTGCCCAGCCTTCAGCTGCCCTCATGCCACGCCACCCTCATGTCTATTTATAAGTGCGTCTGCCAGAGGAACCGCAGGCACACACTGCAGAGGGTTGGCACGGCTAGGCAGCGACCCACTTTAAAAGGGGCGGGGCGATAGTCCACAATGCTGTTCAGAAGCAATGAGAAATCCAATCCTGTGCCACCTCCATCTGGAGCTGCACACGTGGGCATAGCAATGGGGAACCTATGTGCCACACACTATTCATTCTGTCAAGGTGTCTGCATGCCCCAGTCATACCGCGGTTTTTTATAAATAGTCACAGGCAGGTACAACTCCGCAATGGGAATTCCGTGTGCACCCACGGCATGGGTGGCTCCCTGGAACCCACCGGCGGTACATAAATATATCCCATTGCAGTGCCCAACACAGCTGATGTAATGTCGTGCTTAATGCAGGTGGGCTTCGGCCCACACTGCATGCCCCAGTCAGACCGGGGTTCTTTAGAAGTGGACACATGCAGTTACAACTCCGTGTGGACCCACAGCATGGGTGGGTGCCAGGAAGCCACCGGCGGTACATTAATATATCCCATTGCATTGCCCATCACAGCTGAGGTAATAATGTCATGTTTAATGCAGGTGGGCTTCGGCCCACACTGCATGCCCCAGTCAGACCGGGGTTCTTTAGAAGTGGACACATGCAGTTACAACTCCGTGTGGACCCACAGCATGGGTGGGTGCCAGGAAGCCACCGGCGGTACATTAATATATCCCATTGCATTGCCCATCACAGCTGAGGTAATAATGTCATGTTTAATGCAGGTGGGCTTCGGCCCACACTGCATGCCCCAGTCAGACCGGGGTTCTTTAGAAGTGGACACATGCAGTTACAACTCCCTGTGGACCCACAGCATGGGTGGGTGCCAGGAAGCCACCGGCGGTACATTAATATATCCCATTGCATTGCCCATCACAGCTGAGGTAATAATGTCATGTTTAATGCAGGTGGGCTTCGGCCCACACTGCATGCCCCAGTCAGACCGGGGTTCTTTAGAAGTGGACACATGCAGTTACAACTCCCTGTGGACCCACAGCATGGGTGGCTCCCTGGAACCCACCGGCGGTACATAAATATATCCCATTGCAGTGCCCAACACAGCTGATGTTACGTCAGCTGTAATACAGGTGGGCAAAAAATTAATTGGATTACACTGTAGGCGAGGGCCCCCAAAAATTGGTGTACCAACAGTACTAATGTACCTCAGAAAAATTGCCCATGCCCAACCAAGAGGGCAGGTGAAACCCATTAATCGCTTTGGTTAATGTGGCTTAATTGGTAACTAGGCCTGGAGGCAGCCCAGTTAAAATAAAAATTGGTTGAGGTGAAAGTTCCAACGCTTTTAAGCGCATTGAAACGTATAAAAATTGTTTAGAAAAATTATATGACTGAGCCTTGTGGGCCTAAGAAAAATTGCCCATTCCGCGTGATTATGTGAGGTTTCAGGAGGAGGAGCAGGCGGAGGAGGAGGAATATTATACACAGATAGATGAAGCAAAAAGGTCCCCGTTTTGGATGATGATAGAGAACGATGCTTCCATCCACGGGTGCAGTCTTCGGCCACTAGCGCTGTCGGATGGGAAGTTTACCATCAGTTTGTCCACCAGCGCCCTGTGGTATAGCATCATTCTCGAACCCCTTTCCTCTTCGGGAATGAGAGTGGAAAGGCTCTCCTTATACCGTGGGTCGAGCAGTGTGTACACCCAGTAATCCGTAGTGGCCAGAATGCGTGTAACGCGAGGGTCACGAGAAAGGCATCCTAACATGAAGTCAGCCATGTGTGCCAAGGGTACCTGTACGCAACACATGGCTGTCCTCACTCGGAAGATCACTTTCAGGATCCTCCTCCTCCTCCTCCTCCTCCTCCTCCTCCTCCTCTGGCCATACACGTTGAAAGGATGACAGGCAAGCTGCATCTGTACCCTCAGCAGTGGGCCAAGCTGTCTCTTCCCCCTCCTCCTCATGCTCCTCCCCCTCCTCCTCCTCCTCCTCCTCCTCCTCCTCTGGCCATACACGCTGAAAGGATGACAGGCAAGCAGCATCTGTCCCCTCAGCAGTGGGCCAAGCTGTCTCTTCCCCTCATGCTCCTCCCCCTCCTCCTCAACGCGCTGAGATATAGACATGAAGTTGCTCTGACTATCCAGCGACATACTGTCTTCCCCCGCCTCCGTTTCCGATTCCAAAGCGTCTGCCTTTATGCTTTGCAGGGAACTTCTCAACAGGCATAGCAGAGGAATGGTGACGCTAATGATTGCAGCATCTGGGTAGACTCCTCAAAGTTTCCAAGGACCTGGCAGATGGCTGCCAACCAGGCCCACTCTTTTATAAAGAATTGAGGAGGCTGACTCCCACTGCGCCGCCCATGTTGGAGTTGGTATTCCACTATAGCTCTACACTGCTCATAGAGCCTGGCCAACATGTGGAGCGTAGAGTTCCACTGTGTGGGCACGTCGCACAGCAGTCGGTGCACTGGCAGATGAAACCGATGTTGCAGGGTGCGCAGGGTGGCAGCGTCCGTGTGGGACTTGCGGAAATGTGCGCAGAGCCGGCGCACCTTTCCGAGGAGGTCTGACAAGCATGGGTAGCTTTTCAGAAAGCACTGAACCACCAAATTAAAGACGTGGGCCTGGCATGGCACGTGCGTGAGGCTGCCGAGCTGCAGAGCCGCCACCAGGTTACGGCCGTTGTCACACACGACCATGCCCGGTTGGAGGCTCAGCGGCGCAAGCCAGCGGTCGGTCTGCTCTGTCAGACCCTGCAGCAGTTCGTGGGCCATGTGCCTCTTCTCTCCTAAGCTGAGAAGTTTCAGCACGGCCTGCTGACACTTGCCCACCGCTGTGCTGCCGTGCCACACGACACCGACTGCTGGCGACGTGCTGCTGCTGACACATCTTGATTGCGAGACAGAGGTTGCGTAGGAGGAGGAGGAGGGTGGTTTAGTGGAGGAAGCATACACCGCCGCAGATACCACCACCGACCTGGGGCACGCAATTCGGGGGGTGGGTAGGACGTGAGCAGTCCCAGGCTCTGACTCTGTCCCAGCCTCCACTAAATTCACCCAATGTGTCGTCAGGGAGATATAGTGGCCCTGCCCACCTGTGCTTGTCCACGTGTCTGTTGTTAAGTGGACCTTGGCAGTAACCGCGTTGGTGAGGGCGCGTACAATGTTGCGGGAGACGTGGTCGTGCAGGCCTGGGACGGCACATCTGGAAAAGTAGTGGCGACTGGGAACCGAGTAGCACGGGGCCGCCGCCGCCATCATGCTTTTGAAAGCCTCCGTTTCCACAAGCCTATACGGCAGCATCTCCAGGCTGATCAATTTGGCGTGGCGGCGTACTTGCGCTTGCGCTCAAACAGTGGCGCTAGCGACGTCTGGACGCTGCGCTGAGAGACATTGCTGGATGGGGCCGAGGACAGCGGAGGTGAGGGTGTGGGTGCAGGCCAGGAGACGGTAGTGCCTGTGTCCTCAGAGGGGGGTTGGATCTCAGTGGCAGGTTGGGGCACAGGGGGAGAGGCAGTGGTGCAAACCGGAGGCGGTGAACGGGCATCGTCCCACCTTGTGGGGTGCTTGGCCATCATATGCCTGCGCATGCTGGTGGTGGTGCCTCCCCAGCTGATCGTGGCCCGACAAAGGTTGCACACCACTGTTCGTCGGTCGTCAGGCGTCTCTGTGAAAAACTGCGACACCGTAGAGCACCTTGACCTCTGCAGGGTGGCATGGCGCGAGGGGGCGCTTTGGGAAACAGTTGGTGGATTATTCGGTCTGGCCCTGCCTCTACCCCTGGCCACCGCACTGGCTCGGCCTGTGCCCACACCCTGACTTGGGCCTCCGCGTCTTTGCCCGCGTCCACGTCCTCTAGGCCTACCCCTACCCCTCAGCATGGTGTATTACCAGTAGTGCAGAAACAGAACGCTGTAATTAAATGTGCTGCTTATTGGCCTGTGGTTGGAGGCTGACTTCGTTTACGGAACGCCAGGAAATAATTTTGCGCAAGCCTGCTGTAACACTTAGCTGGCTGCGTGTGATTTTGTAGAACTACTACACCCAGCACAGACAGACCCAGAACACTGAGCACAGTGACAGGCAGGCCAAATAGATTTTTTCCAACAAATTTTTTTGCAAAGGCCCACTGCCTATATTCAATCAATAATATGTCTTCTGTCCCTGCCTCACCACTACTGGCCCTGCACTATGTCTAATTACTGCAGGGCGCAATGCTCTGCACGGTTATATGTGGCCCTAAGAAGGACCGTTGGGGTTCTTGAAGCCTACAATAACTCCTAACACTCTCCCTATAGCAGCTCCAACAAGATACCACTTTCCCTCAGCTATGTCAGAACGCATCTGTGGCGAGCCGCGGGAGGGGCCGATTTTTATACTCGGGTGACACCTGATCTCGCCAGCCACTCACTGCAGGGGGGTGGTATAGGGCTTGAACGTCGCAGGGGGAAGTTGTAATGCCTTCCCTGTCTTTCCATTGGCCAGAAAAGCGCGCTAACGTCTCAGAGATGAAAGTGAAAGTAACCCGAACATCGCGTGGTACTCGTTACGAGTAACGAGCATCTCGAACACGCTAATACTCGAACGAGTATCAAGCTCGGACGAGTACGTTCGCTCATCTCTAGATATGTGTCATTCTGTAATAGAATGTTTTGAATGTCAGAAAATAACATTTTATCACAGTTTCTGGCATATATCAACATTTTTGTGTTTCAAGTCTTGCAAGACACTTTAATTTGTGAATTATTCCACCTACTTGCACACCTGGTTAAATGTAGGCTCACTTAGTGTAAGATGCTGGAGCCTTAAAACACACATCTATATGTTATATTCCCTCAATGTAAAATGTGTAAGTTCTAGTTTAAAGGTTTAATGTTGACCTTATGTGCTTTGTATGTCCCACATTTGTTATTCATCTGTTAGCACTTAGGTGTAAAGGGCTGATGAGCTGCTTTAGGCCGGCTGTATGCGACCAGATCGAATTCTGGCTGTGGGATCCCTGCAGCAGAATCTGACTCTGTGCCAGGCTGGTGACCTCGCGTTCGTGTCATTTCTTTTCTCCTTCTATACTGTGGATGGTCCGAATGGCTTGCCGTCGGATATGCGCAGTACAGATTTTCCCGCGCCGTCGCTAAGCAATGACGTGCGTCCTACGACCTTTCCACAATGTTAATTTTGCAGAAGAGCCACGGGTTGGATGGCTTCTATTGACCTTAGTGCAAGCCGTCCGTGCGGAGTCCACACAAATACGCCCCGGATTCTGTAATTCGAATCCATCCGTGTGCAGCTGGCCTTACACAGCAGAACTCAATCAGGAGATTGCTCAGAGTTCATGAACACAACTGGCCTGAGTTGAGAACAACAGAGTGCCTTGTGAGAGTGGTGCAGTGTGGTCCAGTGGAGTTGATGCAAGACTGTTGATAGGCCAGAGAAACAGACCAGAGGTTCTAGAGTCCTTGAGGGGTGTTGCATAAGTAGGCCCTACTGTTGTCACCAGGAAGCAAAGTTGCTGAGGGAGACTGTTACAGTTTGAGAGCCATTGCTGAATCACTGTAGGCTGTGGAAGTGTTAGCTCTTAGTTGGAGAAACAGGCCAGTGGTAATAAGAGACTGGCTACCCTGAGGTCTATTGAGTGATCTGTGCACTCAAGTCCAGCAAAGTGAGTAGGTTGGTGTGTTCAAGAGGAACTGTATTGAACCTAACAGCTTCTTAGAAGATCATCCAAGTGGTCCAGAGTAATCCTCCTCTCCTACATAACAAGGTGCAAGATGAAGGGCAGTTGGCCTATGATGGTACTTCTGCTTCACAGAGTATTGAGTGACACATATGTTCCAGAGACCAATAAAAGCAATTTGGGACAAGCAAACGCCTGTAGCCACTTTGGGCAGAACTTGAATCTGGTTGACCTGTTGGAGCATCTCATAGTACCCTAGGCTTGTGAAGGACAACTCAGAAAAAGCTGTTGTGCCATTGTTAGAAGAAAATAAAGTTACTTGTTCAGCCATAAAAGGTCCGCATAATTCCAGCAATGAGCTCCCCTTAAACATCAGAGTACCATAGAGTTTAGTAAGGCTCCAGTCACACTTTACATTCTTAGGTAGACATTCATTGTAAAAGGGATGATATTTCATACTTTCATATTCATTCATTTCTTCTTCCCACCTTTTTTTAAACTGCCACTGCCCTTGTATGGAATTCAAATATATTTTCTCTGTACGTAGCCACATTTTAAGCACATTACTTCAACCTTTTTTTTTGCTTTCTTCTCTTACCAAACCAATTTCTTTATGGTACAATCAGTGGCATTCTTACAATATTGACAGGTCCCAAGTCTTTTTATGTGGCTCTTGCTGGTAGGGGACCTGTCATTAAAAATCTTCCCATGACTCTGTCATAGTTGCTTCCGTACAGTTTCCACTTTGCGGAGGTAACAGCATACAGATTTTTGCAGCTCATATTAAGTTCGATTGATACAAATCGATATGCAGTTAGCACTCATAGTTATGGCTGAAGGCAGTAGAGCCATATTATTTATCAGCTCCTCTATACAGTTACATTATGAAATTAAAGTGTCATTCCAATTATTTCTTTTTAATATCTCAGCTGTAATATAAAAATGCAGCGTTAGTGATTACCCCCATTAGCAGTACTGCGCCACCTTGTCTCTGTTTAGGCGGGCTGCTCCACACCCTCCCTCATGATGTAAGCAGTTCAGCCGCTCACAATCTGTGGTCGATGGCCGCACCGTAGGCTTTGTAATATGCTGCTATACTGAAGTCATGCCATCTAGATAGCCAAGAGTTTTATTTTTTTTCGAAAGATATTTTATATTTTAAAAGTAGTATGGCAAAAAAAAGCTTAAAATATTTTGTATCATAGTAATCGTACTGACCCACAGAATAAAGCTATCATGTCATTTTTGCTGCAGTGTGTACACCATAGAAACAAGACCCCCCCCCCCCTTCCTCCAAAGATGTTGGAATTTCATTTTTTTCCATTTCAATCCCCTTAGAATTTTTAAAAAAATTTTCAGTACATTATATGGTGTGGTGTATTAAATAGTACACTGAAAAATACAACTTGCCCCGCAAAAAAGCCCTCATACAGCTATGTTAATGGGTAAATAAAAGAGTTATGGGGGGGGGGGGGGGGGGGGGAGAAACTAGAACAATATGGGAAGGTAAGGGAAAGGCCAGGCAAAAATATACAACTAATGAATACAATTGAGAATATTTGTTATTAGAAGTGGAAAGAAAGAACAAAGACAAAAAATTCTGAAGTACAGTAGAGAAGTAAGAGACACCGATCACAAACAAAAATGTTTCTGCACAAATGCACAGAGCATGGGAAACAAACATGGTTGAAATACAAGATTTGAAGACTATAACTTATTTTAAGAAACCGAGGGCTAAGTTCTCAAAAAAGTATCACATAGTGATAATGTGAGATTTTAATTATCCAGACATTTGTTGGGAATCTCTCTCATGCAAAAGTAATGGGTCCAACAAATTCTTATCTGCTCTTGTTGATGAATTTATCTTCCGGAAGGTACAAGATAAAACAAGGGTATCTGCTAACTTGAACCTAATTCTAACCAACAGGGAGTGAATGGTTACGGAAGTAAGAGTGGCTGGGACCTTAGGAGGCAGTGATTATGCTATCCTTGAATTTTGAATAACAAATAAAGGAGGACATGAGAGAGGACTCAGACTTTCAGATTGGGTTTCAGAAAGGCAGATTTTAATGGACTCAAAGATGGTAAGAATGACTGCATGTACTTAGGACAGAAATGTACAAGAAGGATGGGAAATTTTGTGAAATTAAATTCTCAAAGTGTAATCGTTAACAATCCCTAAAAGAATGAAATATTGGAAGCATTTAAAAAGACCAGGATGGATGAACAAAAAACTTAAACACATGTTAAAATGGAAGAAAAATATGTTTAGCAAATGGAAAGAAGGGGCCATATCCAAAGAAGAATATAATACAGTCTGTAGAAAATGTACAGCAAGTCTCAGAAAAGCTATAGCTAATAATGGGTTGAGGCTTGCAAGAGAGGTCAAAAGCAATAGAAAGGGATTTTGGGGGTATGTCAAAAGCAAAAGACAAGTCAAAGATGCTATCAGATATTTACAGGATGAAAATGGTGAATTGCTTAAAAATGATATTGAGAAAGCCGAACTTTTAAATTTCTATTTTGTGGGAACACTTGGATAATTTAAATGAATTCAAGTCACCAGGTGCAGATGAATTACATCCTAGAATACTAAAGGAAGTAGCAGAGGTAATTGCTAAACCACTCCCCCTAATCTTTGAAAATTCCTGGAGAACAGAAGTCCCAGAAGATTGGAGAAGGTCAAATGTTGTCCCTATATTCAAAAAATGGAAGAAGGTGGACCTAGGAAACTACAGGCCTGTGAGCCTGACTTCTATACTGGGAAAGATCTTTGATCAAATTATACAACAGGTAGGATTGAAGCACATACCTCGAGCCCTCCATACTCAAAAACTACTGCCGTTGGCTCCAAAACAGAACCTGAATTCATCACTAAACACGATATAGTTCCATTCTCTAGCAGTCCAGGTTTCTTGTTACTGACACCACTGCAAATGAAGGCGATGGTGCTGGGGTGGCAATAGCAGGATATGTAATAGGCACTGTGACACCAAATTTCCTTCTGCTAATCACCTGTGTAAAATGCAAATAAATATAAATAAAAAAAGAATGCAATGATTTGGAAAGCTCATATAACCATATTTTAGTCACAATAGAACACATATCTGAAGTTGAAAGTGAGATATTTTTCCATTTCATTTGAAAAAAATATTAACTAATTTAGAAATTGATGGCAGCAACAAATCTCACAAAGGTTGAGACAGAGCCATGCCTACCACTGTGCAGCACCCCCTTTTCTTTTTACAAAAGCCTATAAATGTCTGAACTCATGAGAATAATTGCTGGACTTTTGGTTGAAGAATGTTCTCCCATTCTTGTCTAATGTAGGATGCCAGCTGCTCAGCAGTCCTGGGTCGTCTTTCACAGATTTTTTGTATTTCATAATGCGACAAGTGTTTTCTACTGGTGAAAGGTCTACATTGCAGGCGGCCGGTTCAGCACCCGGATTCTTCTTCTGTTGAGCCATGCGGTTGTGATGGATGCACTATGTGGTTTAGCATTGTCTTGCTGAAATATGCAAGGCATTCCTTGACAGAGACGTTGTCTGGATGGGCGCATATGTTGTCCTAAAACCTCTATTTACTGCCCAGCATTGATAGTGACTTTCAAGATGTGTAAGCTGCCCATGCCACAGGCAGTAATGCACTAATCATAACAAGCTGGATGGCATCCATAATTTTCAAAAAGAATTGAAAATTGTGATTAATCCCACCTGTTACTAATATATATGTCTGTTACAGCTGGGCATTGCATCTATAGGTCCATGTATACCTAAGGACACCAGTTGTGTAGTGAAACATGTCGAGGGAGCGCTAGTGTTAAGTTTTAGTTTCCGCTCTTTGCTGTAGACGTTTATCTCCTTACCACTGATTGTGGTGCTTTCGGTATATCAGTATAACTGAAACTAGTAAGTGACAAGTGTCATATATGCATTAGTTCACATGGTCATATTGGTTTCTATGCCTCAGTGTGCATAAGCCATCGTGTTGAAGTTGGTGGAGTGAGCACTAGCTCCACCGTTCCTAATAAAGTCTATATACACCTAATGTATTTAGTGAAGCAAGTAGTTTATAGACTCTTGAGTTTGTATAACTATTTATTCTTGCTGTTATAGCATATCTGTTTTTTTTTACATTTCATTGAGGTGCCATTTTATATATGATTAATAAAAGTTTATTTTTAAGGGGATCCACTCAGGGTTGTTGCTTTTGGTAAATATATTGGTTTTGGTATTGACTATAGTGGGACACTGTTGGACCCTGAGCCTTTTCTTTTTTTTTTTCAAGATGTGTACGCTGCCCATGCCACAGGCACTGATGCAACCCCATACCTTCAGAGATGCAGGCTTTTGAACCGTGCATTGATAACAAGCTGGAAGGTCTCCCTCGTCTTGAACATGGCGTCCATGGCTTCCAAAAAGAATTAAACATTTTGATTCATCTGACCACAGAACACTTTTCTATTTTTCCTCAGTGCATTTTAAATGACCTTTGGTACAGAAAAAACACCGGCGTTTCTGGATTGTGTTGGTATATGTTTTTTTTTTTTGCATGATACAACTTTAACTTGCATTTGTGGATTGCACTACGAACTGTGTTCACAGACAATGAATTCTGGAAGTATTCCTAAGCCCATGCAGTGAATTGCATTACAGAATCATGCCTGTTTTTAATGCAGTGCCACCTGAGGGCCCTTGAGTACATGAATTTCTCTAGATCCTCAGAATCTTTTGATGATATTATATACTGCAGTTGGTGGGATATTCAAAGTCTTTTCAATTTTACGCTGAGGAACATTTCTCTAAAGTTGTTTCACAATTTGTAGATGCAGTTCTTCACAGACTGGTGAACCTCTGACCATCTTTGCTTCTAAGAGACTCTGCCTCTCTAACATGCTCTTTTTATACACAGTGATTATTTTCATTCCAGCTGTTTTTCATTAGTACTGCTTATTTTCCAGCCTTTTTTTTTTTACCTCTGTCACAACCTTTTTGTAATGTGTTGCTGCCATCACTTCTTAAATTAGGTAATTTTTTAAAAATAGAATAAAAATATGTCTCACTTTCAACTTCTGATATGTGTTCTATGTTCTATTGTGAATAAACTATGGTTATATGAGATTTCCAATTTATTGCATTCTTTTTTTTTTTACATTAATTAACATTTTACACAATGTCCCAACTTTTTGGGAATTGGAGTTGTAGGTTATTTGCCATAAAGAAATTGGATTTTTTTTAGAAATTATGTATTCTTGGTATTTATTATTTTATATTATCTAGTCCATTGCTGCATTCACATTTGTGGAACTACTTCTTCTAGTTCTGTTTTTAAACATAAAGTCCACATTGATCATAGAATACTATACAGTTGGACTTTGTGAGCCTTTAACTTTAATTTATGTGGTCATCTGGACACTCTTGGGTTTTAATACCTTTAGTCATTGCGATATTGAACTGTTCCTCCACAGTTGACAGCACAGCAAAAGTTCTTTTTCTACAGTATGTAATTATAATGGAGGGCAATGAGCTTGATTTAGACCCTTTGGCCAGAAAAGAAGAAAACATTTTTCTTCCCTCAGTCTGTTATCGGATAGAAGAAGAAAATAGAAATAGGCAATTACATGGAGCATCTATAGGATACAGCAAGAGTTCCAATTCAATAAGTGTTCAATCATTATGATGAAAAGCAAGAAGCTGGGATCAGTATGAGTGGAGCATTTTGGATGGGATGCCTCCAGGATATGGTGAAAGATCTCAAGATAAATTTAACAAAACTTGTCAAACAGAAAAAAACTGGACTTGTTGCCCATTCCAACCAAACAGAAATTAGTTTTTATGTCAGCAATCTATCACCAAGCAGACTCCTTTAACAAAGAGCATCTATATGATGTTTATAGTATTGTGATTTGTGCACCATTTGTAACCTTATCTCCTATGTTAAATGCATCATCTCCTGGCCTTCACAATTTTTCAGTTAGGCCATTATGATAAATGAAGGCCCTGGATTTATCACAATTAGTGCATATGAAAAGTGCAGCATCTGCCCATAGCAATCAGTCGGATTGCTGCTTTCATTTTCTAGTGAATATTGAGAGCTGGAATCTGATTGGTTACTATTTGCAACTGCTTCACTTTTCGTTTTACATCAGTTTTGATAAAATCTCATCTGTTAATAACTTTATGTAACGGTTTTTTTCTTTATAGGAGAAGGATACAAATAAGAACATTGGCAGAATGTTTAAGAAACCAAATTGTACTTAGAACTATTATAAATAAAAGTTGCAGTGTATAGTAGTCACTTAGGCTCCACACATCATATGAACACCTTGCACTATTGGTTAACATGGACAAGCACCATTCTTTCTTTCTCTATTTATTATTCATGACATCCTCATTCTTTTATGTAGTTCGTAGTGTTCCTTTTAATAAGCCATATCTCATGTTTCCATAGCAGCCTGTCCGAAGCAGCAGGGTAAGCTTTGATTCTATGCTGTCCTTTAAGCTGCATATTCAAAACCTTAACATCTCCTAAGAGTCCACCTCAAAAATATTTCTCAAATGCACTCCCTACCTCAACAATTATGCTAGTGTATCATCCCCTGTCTAGACTACTGCAATATGCTTCTCTGTGGTTTCCCATCAAAAGGGCCCATTTACACGTAATGATTATTGCTAAAAATTCAGTCAACTGAATGAATTTGAGTGATAATTGTTCAGTGAGAATGCGAAAAAAATCACTCACTTCTCAGTCACAGTTGTTTAAGTTGACTTTTTAAGTATTGTTGGCTTGCTGGCTAGAGATGAGCGAGCATACTCGCTAATTGCTCCAGCGAGTATTGTCCTTAGTGAGTACCTGCCTGCTCGGAAGAAAAGGTTCGGGTGCCCGTGCGGGTGAGCGGTGAGTTGCGGGAGTGAGCACAGGGGGGAGCGGGGGAGAGAGAGGGGGAGAGAGATCTCCCCTCCATTTCCGCTGCTCTCCCCCGCCGCACCCCGCACCCCGCCAGCACCCGAACCTTTTCTTTCGAGCAGGCAGGTACTCACTAAGGACAATGCTCGCTCAAGCAATTGTCCATAGCGAGTATGCTCACTCATCTCTATTGCTGGCTTCTCATCCTCTGTAAATACTCTGCCATAGGAGGTGAAGCACTGAGCAAGAAGCGGACGAGAAGGCCGCAAGCTGGCGGCAAGTATTTCCGTTTAAATGCTCTGCACGAGCGCTGGCGACCTTAGAGGTGATGGTCCTTAACACTTAAAAGGGCCTTAACACTCTTGCACCCCTACAATCCATCCCCATCTCTGCTGTCCATCTAATCCTTGGCCCTCTGCCTATTCCTTCCCTGGCTATCCCTATTCCAACCAATTCAGTTCAAAATATTAACAATGAGCTATAAACTATCCACAACCTGTCCCCTCCATATCTCTGTCCTGATATCCTGATCTCAAAGATGTCTCTCATGTATCTCCCATACACTGAAACTCATTATCCCAAACAAATACTCTTCCCCACCTGTACCTCCAAAAGCAACCTGAGAACTCACCTCAGAGAAAAGCATACAGTCTACGGTAACCGTGCTGCCGCTGCACTGACATACGGGCAGCTTCTACATTTACCTATTTTCTCCTTCCACCTTGCCTTCTAGATTGTAAGCCTTTACGGGCAGGGTCCTCTCTCCCCCTCTAATAGGTCACCTGCACATGGCTGGCTCGGATTCTGCATGCAGGATCCCACAGCAGAATCCAACCCTATGCCTGGCAAGTGACCCTGTGTACCTGTCCGCAGTCTTCACATTCTGTATTGCGAATGTGGCGGCCAGCGCTCCGACGCACATGTGCAGTACAGATTATGCCTCGCCATCACTAGGCGATGATGCGGATCCCACGATCTTTCCGCAATGGTGATTACGGAAGAGCCGTGGGTCGGATGGCTTTCCTTGACTACAATGGAAGCCATCCGCACGGAATCCGGCTCAAAATAGAGCATGCTGTGATTTTTCCACCATGAGCGGAAAATCACAATTGATTTCCGCTCATGGGCAGGAAAGAACGCTTTTCCATAGCATGCTATGAGCGGTATTTGCTGCGGATGCTGGAGGCGGACTCCTGCTCCGGAATCCGCTATGCAAATCTGCCCGCATTTAGTTCCTCTTTATTGCACTTGTGTTTTCTTATGTCATTGTACTGTAATGCTTTTCATCTGTGCAGCACTCTGGAATTATTAGTACTTTAAATAATAATAATAAGAATATTAGCTCCCAAAGTTAATAAAGCAAGTTATTTTCTCTAATACATAAAATTATGTTTTATTAGGAGGCTGATTCATCAACTATTGAGACACTTTACACATTTTGATTATTTAGCCCCCAGAAAATATCTTGCCATGAAATGATATTTATCTCATTGAGCGAGCTTATGCAAAAATGTTTAATTAGCTTTAGCCCCATAGTGATTTAGTGTGCTTCGAATGTTTGGATAGAAAATAATTGAGAGCTGCAGTTTTAAATTTTAATCACTTTCCCACCCATACTGTAATTTCTGAAGTTAAGAAAGAACTGAGAGCACAACAGCAAGTCTATGCAACAGCTGCCATAACTCACTATGTCAGCTGAGACTGGAAGTCAAAGGCGTAACTTGAAGCTCCTGGGCCCCAATGCAAAACCTGTAACAGGGCCCCCAACTATAATGCTTTATTCATAGTACTGGACTCCCTATATGGAGAAGAGAGTCCCTATGCCATAATTCCCTGCATCGTCCGATGATGTGGTGCTTCAGATCATGACCATTTCTCTTGCTTCTTCATTCAGTTCTCTTCCCTTCATTCTACTACAAGTTAATCTTGGTTTCGTCTGCCCTAAGAATCTTATTCCAAAACTGGAGACTTCTTTAAATGGTTCTGATGATGATTATCCATTTAGTCGCATCCGAACTTCGGTCACTCTATGGATCAATGTTCTGCACGCATTCCTGTCTTTCACGGCTTCTTTCAGTTCGGCGATTGACATGTTCATGGTGGCTAGAGATGAGCGAGTATACTCGCTAAGGCTAAATACTCGAGCGAGTAGTGCCTTAGCCGAGCATCCTCCCGCTCGCCTGTAAAGATTTGGCTGCCGGTGCCGGTGACAGGTGACTTGCGGTGGTGAGCGGGGGGGGGGGGAGAGAGGCAGAGAGAGATCTCCTCTCCGTTCCTCCCCGCTCTCCCCCGCCGCTCCCTGCTCCCCGCTGCCAAATCTTTAGAGATGAGCAAGAGGATACTCGGCTAAGGCACTACTCGCTCGAGTAGTTAGCCTTATCGAGTATACTCGCTCATCTCTAATGGTGTCCTTGATTGTATCTCGCCATCTCGTTCTTTGTCGTCCTGATCTTCTCTTTCCACTGACTTTGCCGAGCATCAGTACTGTTTCCAGTGAGTTAGCGTGCATCATGTGGCCAAAGAAAGAAAGCCACTATTTGATGATTTTGGCCTCTAGTGATATTTTAGGTTGGACGTGTTTGTTGTCATGGCAGTCCAAGGTATCCACAGAATTCTCCTCCAGCACCATAGTTCGAATGCATTGATTTTCCTTCTGTCTGTTTTCCTGAGCATCCGACTTTCACAACCATACGTAATTATGGGAAAGTCGATTGCAAATGTTTCGAGCAAAGTTTTATCTGGTCTTTCTATTCTTGAGTGGTTTGTATCTCGAGATAAACCTTCTCTATTTACATCCATGGAGGCATGTCTTGATTCTAGAATTTGACAATGATATGCCGATTACCTCCTTGAAAGTATTCTTGACGTCTTGAATTATGTAATCATCCATTTTGTTTTCCATGTTCTTCCAGGCCTTTTGGTGTTGTTGAGCTTAGTGGTACTTTCATTCTTTCTAAGAATGTGCCAAATTGTTGATTTGGCCACTTCTAAATTTTCTGCTATCTCTCTGATAGATGTACTTGACAGTCTAATGATGGCCTTTTTCTTCTTGCATTCACGCGTCTTTACACTACATATTGAGAGTTACCATGAACACATACCAAATGCAAATACAATGCTTTATTACGCATCTGTCCAACTTGAATCTGCATAAGGCCTTAAATGGCCAGCCTCACCAAGGCAACCCCTCATGAAAATAAGGTTGATGTAGTGATCTGCTGATTGGTATGAATCTGGCTTCTCTAACCCCATGATAAGAGTTGATCATAAAGAGTTAAAGAAGGTGGGCCGACAAGAGTTTTTTGCATTACAGCGAATAGCCGTCCATAAAATGCATGTCTTTTTGACACAATCCTGTTAAGAAAGTATAACCAAATTTCATAAATTCCCATTTATCATTATTGCCATTGTTGTAAAATATCCCAGCTACAAAACCATGGCATGACAGCATGTGAACCCAAGAGGGCAGCAGGAGAGGGTGTACAGAGGTGCATTTAACTACATAGATTAATGTATCATTCAGGGTCTGTGAAAAGCTGGTTAAAAACCTCTTTGGGCTCTGTACTGTATGCCATTAGTGGTAGAATACATAAAACGACTGAAAGGGGTCTTAGGAGATTTCATCCTCGAGGATAACTCAAGAAGTTCTATTTTCAGGTATTTTTTTTTACTGTACAGTGAAATGTTCCTTAATGGTTATACCAGATAGTTGTAGTGTGTAGGACCAGTCACAGGAAGGGTATTATACATTTATAACATCTTATCAGTTCACATATCTGAAATGAATGAGTCTGACAATAGTCTTTTAAAGGGTTTTTCATGTAATTATAAAGTGACAAGATATAAAGCATCCAAGACAGGCATGAAAATAATAGACAGTCCAACACGAATATATTATTCATACTGATGTTACTTGCAGAAGTGTGGAGAAACACATTGAGAGTTCTTCTACCCCTCATGTTATATTAGTCACTCATAGCAGAACAGATCTTCAAAATCAGTCGTATTATGTACGTTACAATGAGCATTTGTGTTTTCAGTAAATACCATACAAATGGCATTAAATAGCCTGATGTAGAAGAATCTGGCTTATGGGCATGTAAGAAGGTCAGAAAGTTATAAATGGGGCCCATGACTGGTACACCACTCAACAGACTCTTGGTTAGAATCTTACACGGAGGGCATAAACTTGAGGGTTACAAACAATATTGCGGCATAGAGCTTGCTGGTTACTAATAGTAATGGTATAGTATTTCACTATATATATAGTTTGCAAAGCAGTTTCTGCAGCGGTTATTAGCAGTAATAGGACCTTCTTGCTCCCCATAAACAGTGTAGCTCACAGTACACTGAGAGTGAACAGTTACAGTTCTGGTTGGGTCACAGTCACCGGTCACCAAATAAATCGAGGATATCTAGCTTGCGCTTTCCCATGTTACAGTATCTAGTCCACAAGTTGTCCCAAACCAGAGCAGAAAGTGAGGTCTAACTTCAGTGGATCCAGTCATAAACTTATTAATATCACTGCTTGGCTTAACTAATGCAAAGGGAAGGGGAATGAGGAGCTTGTCTTATCAGAATGTAGGTCTCTTTCATGAAAAAATGCCTGTGGGAGGTAAATACAAGAATCTAATACATTCCAGTGTATAATATGAACAAGCTAACCATTTAGCTGCTGCTATTTACTAAGAAGAAAGATATACCTATATATATATATATATATATATATATATATATATATATATATGTGTGTATATATATATATATATTTATATATATATACACACACACAAGTGTTTGCATAGGCCGATGTGAAAAACTTATGAAAAGATATATACTACAAAAATACATATATTATTACATTATGTTCTGATGGTCTTCTTCATGGTACCCTTTACAGGCAGCACTGTGGTTCAGTAGTTAGCAATGTTGCCTTGCAATGTTTGTTCTCCTCTGTAGTAGTCCTTAAGATATATAAATAGGCAGTGACAGTGTTAACATATAGCGGAGAGGGTCGCACCACACTTTAGAAGCTGACCACAGGGTACGTCACCGCTTGGACTCCCATTGATTAGCTGTAATGTAATTTGTAAGGAAACTTGGCAGCAAGTGTTCAATTTCCCTATAACATCACCACAATAGAAATGAAATGCAGTGTTACACAGTGCCCATTGAGAAAACCAGTTTGTAGACACTGTGGCTAATAGTTCAGAATGAGGAACTATGCATTATTAATATAGAATTCTCTAATAGGGTATTCGAACATTTCATTTTTAGACCATAGACCTTTAAACCCTTTTTATAACTGGTTAATAAGAATTTTATAAAAGTAACTGGAAGTGGGAAGTCTGGGACCGCACACTGAATGTGAAGCCCCAAGTCCTTGTTCTCAGCCGGAGAGCAGGATGTCCATGCTCTGTCCCTCTCCTACAGCTGAATGGAAGCGTTGGAAATATCCAGCTACTACAGACAACCCAATTTGCAATTCACTATTCCTGCTATGAAAAATACTGGAATCCTGCCAGAAATCAATGGGGATTCTTAAGAACTGCCAAAAGATAGATTCGACACAGTGTTCATTACTTTGTTGTGGAGGGAAGTAATGTTGCTGGTATGAACAAAGCCTATCGCTATTTGCAATTGTTCTGTCTATGGCCAGATCTTGTGACTGCAGACACTATAAGGTTGAGGTCACGCAGGCTGGCACTTGCACAATGGCAATAAGGGCTGCTGCAGTTTTCAAATTGATTGTTAAATGCAACCGATTGTAATGTTGTGGCTAATTGCAAAGAACCTAGTGACTATTAAAACATAATGTGAATCATGTATTTACACTTGATGAGTATTTACCATTTTGGCATCTTATAAATTCCATATCAGCAGGAGGTTAAATAAAGATATTTCTTTAAAAGTGTGGGTGTCTAGATATAGAATATTGGCAGATGCTCAGAAAAGCTTATTTTGTACATTATAAACATATGGTCCCCATATGGGGGAGGGCAAATTATCAGTTAACATAATTGGCAGGGCTATTTTTGAAATAGATGTGAAGAAGTTGTTAATTGGATTGTCTGGGTATAATTAAGTTATTTTAATGTGATATCACTCCATATCAGTTTCACTGACCATTTTAAGTTTACTGAAGAAGAAAACGGTATGCACATATTATATGTCCAGCAGATGGCAGCATTGTATTACTTATAGAAGGAAGTCTTTCATTCCCCAGTTTATTTTTTTGTGTGCAGATATAAAACCCCATGAATCAGAATTAATGGTTGTCAAGTAACACAGAAAACCATCCATTTTTTCTAGCACCCTGAAAGAAATACTTGCATTCATTTACAAATGCATTATTTGCCATAAAAGGCAATTTAGAACACCATGTTACCGCTTGGTCTCATCACGTAGAACAGAAAGTAACGCAATCACAGCCAGAGTATTGTTCATACAGCGAACCGCCGTCCACTGTAATTGGTGAACACAGAACACTTATAATCAGGTGAAAGGGCAATATACCCAGTGATAAGGCAGCCATAGTGTTACGTCATCTTATGGAGATATTCACGTTTTTTGCTCCATGGATGTAATCAAACCATGTGGGTGTTAAAGTCATAATAGGGTTGACACTATTTTTTAATTGTTCTTAAGTACCGTATATATTTGAGTATTAGCTGACCTGAGTATAAGCCGAGACAATAAGTTTCACCACATAAAAATAGAAAAACGTATTGACTCGAGTATAAGCCAAGCTCTACTCGAGTATATACTGGGTAAAAAAAAACCTCCACACTCACCTCCCAGACACAGTCGGTGTCTGTGCCACAAGCTGCTTGAATTCTCCCTGCTGTCATCCCCCGCCGTGCTCTCTGCTTGGCTCTGTCAGTGCTGTGTAAGTAAGCGCTGTGACTAGATTGAGCGCCAGCCAATCACAGCCGGCGCTCGATCCAATCATAGCGCTTACTTACATAGCACTGACGGCAGGGGATTTGAAAGCCGAGCAGAGAGATGTCAGCGGGGAGAATTCAAAAGCAGCTTGATTGGCTGTGAATGATCGAGTGCCGGCTGTGATTGGCTGGAGCTCGTTCCAATCACAGCTCTTACTTACACAGCGCTGATGACAGAGCCGAGCAGAGCAGAGAGGACAGCGGGGGATGACAGCAGAGAGAATTCAAACAACCTGCCTCACCACCGCTGGAGACACAGGCGCCGGCTGGGAGGTGAGTATAGAGGGTTTTTTTAAGCCTTCCCTGACTCGAGTATAAGCCGAGGTGGGCTTTTTCAGCACACAAAAAATGTGCTGAAAAACTAGGCTTATACTCGAGTATATATGGTATATATAATCAATATAGATATCTTATGTATACCTTTATAGATTTCTCTGTGTTTGTGTATGTGTTACATCTGACCTGGACATATTAGTTGCATCGTTAAATGACACGAACAAATAAGAAAACACAAAATGGAGAATTTAGGGAAACTTACCCTAAATACTCTGATATGAGAAGATTCTACCTACCAGCGGGGCACTCACCCTGTTGAGGGCAACCCCACGTCAGGAACCTGGAGCAACCTGACTTTCCCTAGATGGTGACAAGGAACAGTGGCAAAGAAAAGTGTTACTAAATTAATAAATTAATAAATAAGGAACCACAAGATTACAGGGAACAAAATGTCAAACACCCAGATAAATAAATGAATACCTAGCAGACTTATCTTAACTAAGATGCAAGTCAGGACAAGGAGTCGCTGACAGGACCAGAAACACCTTCAGACAGAAGTATAACTGGTTTCCTCTGCGAGGAGGTGCAGGAATAAATATTCATAAACTTAAGTCTGATTGGCCGACTGGGATAGCTATCTCTCAGCCAACCAATCAGTCCATACACCAGCAGAGATGTGTCCTCAACATTGTTCAGTGCCGAAATAACAGAAAGCATGTGCCTGCGTGAGGATAACATCAAGAAGTCAATCCGATCCAAATCTCCATTGACAGAACCTCTATGTTGATTACCTTAAGCTCTTCTTTTTGAGTGGTCTTCTTCTTCACAAAGGACAAATTTACCTTAGACCCATTGTCTGACATGTCAACTCATTAGGGAGCCTAAATCAATGTGACGGTGTACAGTATATAAGCATATAGTTCCAATATGTCTAATATATTTGACAGTTTGGGAACAGAGGTACTGAAGTTGTCAATCGGATTGTGAGGACATAATTTAAAAGCGCATGGCTTGATGCAATTGATGGAGCAGTGGTACAGGAAGTATGCTGGAGATTTCCAGTGGGAAGATGGATTTTGGTGGATTTCATCCTTTCAATAGAAAATAAGCTAACTCCAAAAAAGTAATCCTCAAACTTCTTTTGCATGGCAACTACTCTATTGTATTCATCGGTATGTCCTTTATTAGTAATCCACTCCACTTGGTTTCTGCGGTGGCCAGCTCTGTATCCATACACTGAATGGAGCAGTGGCCTCTATGTTTCACAGCAGTAAATCCCAGTACAACCTAACGCATCATAAGAAGCTGAGATACATTCAGTCAAGCTGTTTCTAAACCCAACCCTATCCTTCCCCACACACTGAAAATAAAAGAAGTTGCATATTGACAGATAGGGGGCAGAATTTTCAAAGTACATTGTTTGATCTGTATTTGCCTACGTATTTGCTGTCATTAGTTTTACTTTTTTGCTAAATATGGACTTGTTTTTGCCCAACAGAAAATGGGCATGCCATGGATTTAAAATACACAACATACTGTATGTCAATATTGATGTAATTTCTTTTCCACACTTTGTGGATGAGGTTTGTACTGTAAATGCTGTGGTTTTTCCCTGCAAAAATTTTGCTTAGCAGTGTGTAAACCAGGCTCATCTGACCAAGCCCCAAGTCTTATATTTAGATTTTGATGCATTTGGAGCAGATTTGTCACAATACAAAGTGTGTAGTCTGCAGCAATTCCACGCCAGAGCCCAGGAGTTTGAAAAAAAGATAGGTGCTGCCTGATCCTTACCACATGTAATTTAAAGGGGTTTCGTCATTAAAAAAAAATCTATACTTACCTATTCCTCCCCAGGCAGTCTACTTACCGCATCTTCTACTCACCGATCTTCTCCTGGCTCTTGCAGTCTCCACATCACCACACCACAAGCTGATTCTTCTTCTTCGATTATGCAACTGCAGTCTTATTCCTGCAGGTCAGTGTAGACTACGTCATAGTGACGTAGCATTCACTGCCTAGTAGGAAGCATTGGATTCTATGTCGGGCCAATGCCAAGACTGACGCATGTGCTGTCTCGTGGCATTAGCATAGGAACTCTCACGGCAAGACTGCACGCATGCGCAGTCTTGGCATTAGCCTGACATAGCGTCCAACGCTTCCTGCTTAGGTAGTAAACGCCATGTCACTTGTGATGTAACATACATTGACCTGCAGGAAGAAGACTGCAGCTAATGGAAGCTTCGTCGTCGGAAGACAGAGAAACGGCCGGCTGGCGCTGAGGTGAACCAGGGGAACTGCAGGAGACAGGAGACAGGAGAAGATCGGCAGAGAGAAGGTGCGGTAAGTAGGCTGCCTGGGGAGGAATAGGTAAGTATTGATTTTTTTTTAATGACAGAACCCCTTTAACTGTCCATGGTGTACAACTAAGGCATGTGTGCATCCCACCCATATCTGTAATCAGCAAACTTGATACTATGTGGGTAGAGGGCACAATATTTGCAAACAGTTGATGACTCCTGTTACTTACTTTATGATGCCTACTTTAAAAAAGAAAGAAGTGTTACAGTCTCTTGTTAAAAAGGTGTTTTACAGTTTCTTGTTATCCACAACAGAAATCCTTCCTGTAACATATCAGATTTTCATTATAACCAAGCCACCTGCAAATCATCTCCATTTAAATGTAATTAAGGATGAGTGTATGCAAATTGGTCTCATGCAGCGATATGCTAAAAATCTTGCCAGTTGGGGGTCAGAATGAGATTGAAGCTAGTAAAACACTTGTCTAAGCAAAAATTCATCGCACGTTTATCAGGCAGGAACAAACGTATAATGTATATGATTTCATTGTTCCCCGATTCTTTGTTTTATAGATAAAGCTTCCAAATACTGACTGGTCACCGCACAAGACACAGAAACCAGGCCTTAAAAGGTACGCTCAGCAGTTTCATTAAAATTCTCCTTTCATTACTGTATCAAACAATAGCTAATATATTGTGTGATGAAGTATAGATAATGAATAGTGATTACATGGAGAATAGCACGAATAATGATTATGTAATTAACAGACAATTACTTCAGAAATGAAAACACAATAACTATCCAGGACCAAAATTCCGTGCTGATTAATTGTATAATATATGTTTAAAGAGCCAGAAGGCTTCATTCCCATGTGCGTTTGGGCATTCCATTTTCCTCTTCTGTTATAGAAGTAGGAGAACTGAATGCCAGCCGGGGTTGAATCCATCACATGATGGTAACGAACAGCGCCTGACTGACCCTACAGAATCTTATGGGATCCATCAGGCTTCTTTCATGCTGTCTAGCATTTTTCCAGACAAAATACTGTAGAATTATGCTGGATCGGTGCTGAACCAATACAAAACTACCCAGAAAGGCAAAGGTCAGCTCAATAGTAGCATCCATTTCAAACTAAGACATAAGGTTTATTGATCCTGTTTAAAAGCCTTGTGTGGCGCAGAGTATTAAGCTCTCGCTCACGACCTGAAGGTTGTGGCTTCAATCCCCACGTGGTTCAGGTAACTGGCTCAAGGTTGACTCATCCTTCCAAGATCAGTAAAATGAGTACCCAGCTTGGTAGTTCAAAACTACCACATTATAGAGCTTATTAAAATATACTTCCAATGTATGGCTGTGTTTTACTATATAAGACCATTAGAACCCTGCTTGAGCTCAAATAAGTCACACTACGTATATTAGTCAATGCGTGGATCTTTGCTGCAGCTCATAGATCCTTTTAAAATAGCTGCTGTGCAGAAGCTAGCTTGTACTAAAATTAATTATATTCCCCGACATGTTTAGCCTAGAAATGGCTTAATTAGGTACCTGGCTATAGCCCCAGTCTAGTCCACTGATGATGTCACTTTCCAGCCTCCACACAGTAGCGCTCTCAAAGAGTTCTCTGGGCAATCTTGTATTGGCTTAGATATATCGCCTTGTGCTATCTCTAGGCCTTCCTCCTTTTCTTTCTTTTTTGGGATCTGTGCTGGAGGCTTTGAGTGGAGTCTCTAACCTAGATAAATAAATAAAAATCTTGTTATTTGTATAGCACCAACTTATTCTGCAGCCCTTTCAAGTAATTTATTTATTACCCCCTCACCAAGCTGGGCACTCATTTACTGACTTCGGAAGGATGGAGAGCTGAGTCAACCTTGAGATCACTACTTGAACCATTCAGAGATTCAACTCACAACCTTCAGGTCATGAACGAGAGCTTAGAACTGCAATTCTTAGCACTCTGTGCCAGGATTAGAAAAACACATATACTTTCTTCCAAATACTGCACCATTCCTGGGTTCTGTCTGGAATCACAGCTCAACTCCAGCAAACTGAATAATGCCGAGTTTAGAATGCAACCATGTTTTTCTAATCCCAGACAATCTTTTTAATGGCAGACTACTTTCCTAGATGCAACTATAACTTAGAAATGGTTGTATAGAATTATAGGAAAGTTAACAGAAGGGGATGACAGGCAGGCGGTATATTTACAGGGGATTGTTTTATCTTAGGTAGAAGTGCTTTTCAATATCTCATAAGGGAATACAATAGAAAACAATTTGAAAAATGGCATAACTAGCATTAGGTTTCCCAGTAGGATTCTCACAATTGTAAGTGGCCTAGTTAGAATTCTAAAACTATTTATGCTGAAAGTGAAGCACTTGTTACCCAAATCCATTATTTATGTCGCTTCAGTAAATGTTGGTAATATTATATCATACATTATGTATTGTAAAGAGAACAAGCGTTATGTGCATTGGCAACATAATCCTACAAGCTTACGTGTAATTACTTAAGAAATATGGGGGCCAAAAGATAGTTTCGCTATATAAAACAGAAAAGATATAAAGCTCTGCCAAGATAAACAGATAGGATTAAAAACGATTCAAAAGATTTCCATTTTCTGGAAATGGTGCCACTCTTATAAGTAGGCTGATTCTGTATTACAGTTTGGTTCTATTCACTTGAATGGAGTTGAGCTACAAAACCAGAGATCACTCATAGGCAGGAGTGGTGCTATTTTTGAAACAAAGAAGACCCTTTTTTCTAAACTGAGACAATCCCTTTAATGGCACTCATGCCTTTCGGCTATTTGCAATTTTGCAGTTATAAAAGCCCCAGTGTTTTAACTCTTAATAACTATTGTGTTGAGAGTATAGATTCTATATATATATATATATATTCTATAGATCATATGAACCCTCTATAACTAATCCCAGTTTACTCTATGGACTGATGCAGTTGCTTAAAGGGGTTTTATCCTCAGGATAGTTCATCAATAGTTGATCGTCCTGGGTCCGCCACTCAATACCCCCACGATCAGCTGACAGGTGCAAGCTGTCAGTGCCACAATAACAAAGAGGTCAGAGTGAAAGCCTCCACGCCGACCTCCTTATAGTGGCCAGTGCTTGTAACTGCAGGCACTGCTTTCATTGAAATCATTGGGAGCCGTGCCTACAGTTACAAGCGCTGGCCACTACATGGAAGGTCGGCGCAGAGGTTTCTGCTCCGACCTCTGTTATTGTGGTACTGACAACAGCTGATCAGTTGAGGCCCCGAACGGCGGACCCCACCCAATCAACTGTTGATGTCCTATCCTGAAAACTCCTTTAAGTGAACCAACACAAAATAACTATGAGTTGCAGAAATGGCTTCATTTGCTGTAATTAAAAGGCTTGTCTGCTTTGGACAATCTATTTTTACTAGAAAATAACCTAACCACAAAGTTGGCCCACAAGAAATAGTAGTTTGCAGGGAACACTGGCATCTGGTGTTCAGTACCCCTGTAGCGCCACCACAGGAGAAATAAAACATTTCACAGTAATCACTAAAACCAATAGGCTGTGTAATGCATGGATGTTCCAGGTCCTCTAAAGTGAATGGCCTTGTAAGTCTTCTCACTCACTCACCTACCTTCTAGGTGCTCTCCCTAAGGTCTCTTTCACACGGGGACCAACGCATGCAAAAATCACACGCGTAAAAAACTTGTGGCTATTACAACCAATGGTTTCCTACAGGAATGATCAGATGTTTTTTATTCCGTCTAAAATTCCTTCATCCGAACGTCCCCATTGGAAACATTGGTTCTACTAGCCGCAAGTTTGCGTGCGTAGGTCCCCGTGTGAAAGAAGCCTAAGGTAAAAAGAAAGCATTTCTGACCAAGGTCCTCTAGAGTACAAGTTGCTCTTTGTAGTTGCTCTCTGTTCCAGTGAATTGCTGAAAGATCCCTCTATTGATTAATAATCCTAATAAGGTATTTGAAAATGGAGATTTCTAATCCAGACAAACCTTTTAAGTGTAAAGCCTACCATCATAATGATACATGGGATAATAGACTACAGATATATTGATTGCTACAGTGCAATTAATGCTCAAGCCTTGTTAACGAGATTTCATGCAATAGCAAATATACATAATACTTAGGAAGTGATTATGAATGTCTTTTCTCTATTCATTTCCAGCTCGCAGAGTCTCGAAGACCTTGGAACTCGAAAAGGTGTGAAAACAGATCACGACAGACTACGTTCACTAGTTTCCCCAGTGACTGGTCTGTATATACACATTGCCACTTTCAAGTGGTTTTAGCCCAGCACAAAATACTTTGCTTGTAAAGGTACCCGTACACATTGTGGTTATTCTACTGCAACCACATATAGATCACCGCTAATTGCCTGGTGGAATATGGACTTCCAAAATAAAACAATCTGAGGCCTCATGTCCACGGGCAGATCGGATTCCACATGCAGGAGCCCACTACGGAATCCGGCCCTGCCCGCGGCCAAGCAACCCTGCGTACCTGTTCGGGTCTTCTATTTCCTGCACTGCGGATGTGTGCATTAGTGCCGACTGGCACACCAGCACGCATGCACAATACAGTTTAAAAAAAGCCCAAAACTCCTGCTTTCCCGCGGGATCTGTGGCTCATCCACATTGTCAGCTGCGGATGGGCTGTGGATCGTACAGCTTCCATTGACTTCAATGGAAGTCATCCATGCGGGAGCTGAACTAAAATGGAGCATGCTGCAATTTGTTTTCTGGACCAAAAGGTCAGCATGCTTTAATTCCAGAGCTCTTGCCATGCTTCCCTATGGGCGGCTTGAATTGCAGATTCTGCAATTCAATTCCGCCCGTGGACATTGGGCTTAAGGCTGAGTTTTCCCACTGTGGTAACTACATGAAACCAAAACTTCGCCCATCTGCAGCAGCCAAAAATGTATAAGCATGACGCCTTTATTGACCGTTAGATGCCACAGGTGGGCAGGGTTTCAGACACATGTGGTTACCACAGTGTGGATACCCAGCTTCAAAAGTTTAGGTACCATCTGGCAATTAGTGGTGATCAGCTGCAGTTACAGTGGATCAACTCCAGCATGTACGGGCACCATAATTATGAAGATTTTTAAAAACTTCTTGCCACTTTATCCATTGTAGATAATAAAATCTGGTCTGTCTTGGATGTGTGCCGTACTTATGTATTTGTGGAGGACACGGTGCGGACCACTTCTGCATTGTTGCCATATGATATTGTATGAGTTGTCTCAGGTTATATTGACACGGCTGAGAATGAGTTCTCAGAGATTCAGAGCACATGGACACTCCATGTGTGTACTCTATAATGTGCGGGACGCCACATATTACATGTCCTATACTAGTTTGAGACTCGCACAAAGATAGGTTGTGTGACAGACTATCACTTCTAATGAACCGATTCAAATGAACGGGTCTCTTATTGTGCGAGTTCTGCCCATCTTGGGTCAGGAACGCTATCTTTTCTCCTTATGGAGAGCACCTAGAAGGTGAGTGAGTGAGGAAGCTTATAAGGCCATTCATGCTCCTCTGGGTAATATGCAAATAAGGGAGATGGAACAATACCTTTGCAGCGCCACCTCTTAGAAGGTAGCATTCCTGAAAGTCAATGTTAGACTCTTTATATAAGCCTTATCTGCCCATCTTGGACATAAAACGCTCGCTTGTGTGAATACACCCTAAGGCAGATTGGCTTTTTAGAGTATAGGTCTAAGCTCCTTAAGATTTTTCTACATGTAATCTAAAATTTCAGTTACATCATACTGTTGTTATTACTAAGTGAAACGCTCCAGAATTATGGTATATGGTGCCAAATAAGCGAGGTATGTAGTGTGCACCAAATTTATTATTTGTTGTAGACACTTTAGGGAAGATTTATCACAAGTTTTTAGCATAGAAAAGTTGTAAAAGTTATTGCAAGCCATTCTTGCTGAAAAAATTTGTTACAGCTATGCTGCTCCTACAACACTTTCCAGAAAGGGGGCGTGGCTTGCCAGGAGGGGGTACTGATGTAAGGTATACTAGGAATCTACGCTTCAGGCTGGTTAGATGCACTTAAAGGGGTTGTCCCGCGCCGAAACGGGTTTTTTGTTTTTTTTAACCCCCACCCCAGTTCGGCGCGAGACAACCCCGATGCAGGGGTTAAAAAAACAAACCGCTCAGCGCTTACCTGAATCCCGGCGGTCCGGCGTCTTCATACTTACCTGCTGAAGATGGCCGCCGGGGTCTGCTCCCTCCGTGGACCGCAGCTCTTCTGTGCGGTCCATTGCCGATTCCAGCCTCCTGATTGGCTGGAATCGGCACGTGACGGGGCGGAGCTACACGGAGCCGGCATTCTGCACGAGCGGCTCCATTGAAGAGAGCAGAAGACCCGGACTGCGCAAGCGCGGCTAATTTGGCCATCGGAGGGCGAAAATTAGTCGGCTCCATGGGAACGAGGACACTAGCAACGGAGCAGGTAAGTAAAAAAACTTTTGATAACTTCTGTATGGCTCATAATTAATGCACAATGTACATTACAAAGTGCATTAATATGGCCATACAGAAGTGTATAGACCCACTTGCTGCCGCGGGACAACCCCTTTAATATATGAAGGTGCATGCACCTTTTCATATATTAGACGCACTGAGCGCCAAGAGGGATTGTATTATGACTGGCCTGTAAACCATGGTTCCTAATAAATCTTCCGTTTTGTATGTTCCCCTTGACAATTTTGAAGGCTGTAGTAAATGTTGCATGGCTAAGAAGATTTCATAACAGCGTGCACCATTGTTTCGGTATAAAATATCTGAGTAAAGTGCGCTAGTAAGAGGTGGCATAGGGAAGAGAAAAATGTCCACCGTTTCTAGCAGATTAATCCCAAGTTTGGTGCAGTTTCTGCCTGTCGAATCTATTTTTATCCATTCTTACTTTAGCAAATTATTAATAAATCTGCTCCAATTCAATTTTACAGAGGGGCAGTTCAAAGCTATTCCCTAGTTGCTTCTTTAAGGAGAATTTCCACAAAAAATTGAAAATCGCTATATATATATTAGTAGATCAGAAGTTAGACTAATAGTCAAAGTTTATATTTTTAGATTACAGAGATCTTGTCAGTTGTCCATTTTGCTGTAATGTGGCAGAGCAGGGGATGCAGTTGCACCCGAGCCCAGGAGCCTTAAAGGGCCCATAAGGCCTCTCTTCTCCATATAGGGAGCCTAGTACTATGAATAAAGCATTATAGTTGGGGGAGCTGTTACAGATTTCGCTACAAGTTACGCCTGTAGCTGTACCGCTTGTTGGCACTTTTGCAAATATGGAATATGTAGCAAAACAGAAAGCTTCCAATATATCTGCAAATGATAGGCAGCCACAGTACACCATGATTAACTATTTCTATAACTTCCACAGAAGTGAATGTATGGAGTCACACAACCACTTCTTTATCCATTTTCACCTGAATGGTGGGGATATACAGTAGGTGGTGGGTATAGATCTGATCCAAGAAGTTAAATCCACGTCTATTATATCTTACTGAAATTCCATTAATATCTGTAATAAGAATACTCATTTTGTAAGATTACCCATTTAATTGGTATGTGGAAGAAAATGTGATTATTATTTTTTAAAGTGTTATACCTTTTCATTTCTTGTAAAGACTTCCCTGTGGTTCGCCATATTGGAAGAACTTATGTCCTTTCTTCCTTTTCTGTATAAAGAGTACAGCAGTGCTTGTGTGCTTTATGGTAGCTGCAATCAATGGAAATTCATGGTCAGAAAAGTCTCAATAGCCTATTACAGTCTTCAGGAAGTTGAAGAATACTGTCCCTCCCATAGAGACCAGAGTAGAAGGCGAGATGCAAACATGGCCCACACTATATCTATATTTTATACTGTTGCCAGACCTCCAGAGTTTCAATAGAGCTGCCATTTACCCTGCCCTCTCATGATACTGAGATGACTGCTCAACCTGCCTAAGCATACACAACAAAGCTGAAAAGTGATCTGTAGAAAACAGGAAACAGTGGTAGCTGCGCTATTTTTTATTGCAAAATTTACGTCCTTTTAAAAAATGGATAATCAAAAAAAAGTTAGTTGTAAAAATTAACCGCATCTTGCCTTATGATGTATTATTACATTACGGAAACTAAGCAGTTTTGAAGTAATAGTATTCCATAGTGATCAGGTGGACACTACTGGGGCAGCAACTGTAACTTACAGCCAGGATCCCACTGCAATGGCCAAGGTCAGAGATCAGTTCCCACTGTCAACCCTTTAGATGTCAATGCAATTTAATTGCAAAGAGGCGATGGGTTGCAATGGATGCTTAAAGGGGTTGTCCCCTTCGAGACAACCTCGATGCAGGGACCTAAAGAAAGCTTACCGGAGCGCTTACCTTAATCCCCGCGCTCCGGTGACTTCTATACTTACCGGTGAAGATGGCCGCCGGGATCCTCTTCCTCCGTGGACCGCAGCTCTTCTGTGCGGTCCATTGCCGATTCCAGCCTCCTGATTGGCTGGAATCGGCACGTGACGGGGCGGAGCTACACGGAGCCGGCATTCTGCACGAGCGGCTCCATTGAAGAGAGCAGAAGACCCGGACTGCGCAAGCGCGGCTAATTTGGCCATCGGAGGGCGAAAATTAGTCGGCTCCATGGGAACGAGGACGCTAGCAACGGAGCAGGTAAGTAAAAAACTTTTTATAACTTCTGTATGGCTCATAATTAATGCACAATGTATATTACAAAGTGCATTAATATGGCCATACAGAAGTGTATAGACCCACTTGCTGCCGCGGGACAACCCCTTTAAGACTGGCCTCTCTGTCAGTGTAAAAGATAATACACTGCAATATTAAAGTTTTGCAGTGTACTATATGAGTAAACATAAGATCACAGGTTTAAGTTTCTTACAGGGACATAGATAAAAAGAAAAAAAAACACAGTCCCCTCTAAAAAACCCTTGCTGTGCACTTCTTCCTTTCTTGTTAGAAAAAAGTAAAACATACATATTTGGTATCACTGCAACTGTAACTAATTGCACAGTAAACAAAATGCATTTTGTATCCCACATGGTGAGCAGTGTTAAAAAAAACCTAAAAAGACCAAAGCCTGAGTACTCATTTTGTCCACTACACCTCCCAAAAATATAATACAAGGGATCAAATACGTTGAGTGTACTCCAGAGTGGTGCCAATGACAATTACAGCTCATCATGCAAAAAGAAAATCCTCATTCAGCTTCCTTGAAAATAATAGAATTAGGAAATCTTAAAGGGGTTGTCCCGCGCCGAAACTGTTTTTTTTTCTTTTCAATAGGCCCCCCGTTCGGCGCGAGACAATCCCAATGCATGTGTTAAAAAAAACAAAAACGTTTAGTACTTACCCGAATCCCCGAGCTGCGGCGACTTCTTCCTTACCTTACTAAGATGGCCGCCGGGATCTTCACCCACGATGCACCGCGGGTCTTCTCCCATGGTGCACCGTGGGCTCTGTGCGGTCCATTGCCGATTCCAGCCTCCTGATTGGCTGGAATCAGCACACGTGACGGGGCGGAGCTACGAGGACCAGCTCTCCGGCACGAGTGGCCCCATTCACCAGGGAGAAGACCGGACTGCGCAAGCGCGTCTAATCGGGCGATTAGACGCTGAAATTAGACGGCACCATGGCGACGGGGACGCTAGCAACGGAGCAGGTAAGTGAATAACTTCTGTATGGCTCATAATTAATGCACGATGTACATTACAAAGTGCATTAATATGGCCATACAGAAGTGCTGAACCCCACTTGCTTTCGCGGGACAACCCCTTTAAGGATCATAGAAAGGAAGTTAGATGGAAAAACAAATCCGAGACCCTTCTATCATGGCTGTTAAAATCCAGGACCTTAATAAGGGGCTTGTTTTCATCTTTGTTATGTTTTATAGTAATGCATCTCACTATGAAATAAATGAGCTCTCATGCCTATGTTCATGAAAAAGTTAACACTGAAGAAAGCTAAAGTGAAACATTCTTTTTTTAAAGCATTTATTTTTATTGAAAATAGGAGGTAATTGAGTACTTGAACATATTTTTTTCAAGAACAGAATGCATTAACAAACCGTGTCAGATGCAGAGTGTATAGGGTAGGAAAGGATAAGATTATTCAAAAGTAGGAATAATGCTCAAGATACAAGAACTTGCAAGAACAATAACTGAATAAAAACACTGTCAATGACATATCATGTGATACTACTCAAATATAGCATGGATCCATAGTAAGCCAAAGTAAGCAGAATTCTTAGGCTGTCCTACTTAAAGTAGGATTTTCAGTACCTCTAATACTAATGGCATAAAGAGAAAGAACTAACTCAGAAACATTACTAAAAGAACGAAAAGGAATACATGGCAATTGGTATAAAATCAAAAAAATGAAGATGTCCAGTGTATTACCCACAGGAGAATTAAAGTGGTCAGGGTTTCTAAAGCCAGGAGCTGAAACTGAAATTGATAGTTGCCTTACCAAGTAGGACTCCATATCCAAATTCCCCACGTGAAATTATATAACCCATATTGCCCTTGTTGAGGCTCAATTATACTTTCCATAGAGCAATGTATAATTAATGTGGTTAAACAGTTCTGCAATGTTAGAAATGTTTTGTGACTTCCAATTGTGTGCTGTTAATAAGTTAGCCACCACCAGGGTGTGAACGATAAGAGTTCTGTCTAATGGTGGAAGGTCTTCCAGGCCTATATTAAGTAAGCATTATGCAAGAGACAAAGGCAGCTAATATTTCAAGAAATGGGTTAAAAAAGACCCAACCTCATCCAAGGAAGAAGTCAATACAGGCCAAACTTCAAAAATGTGCATTATATTCCCTGCATCTGACTGGCACTGCCAACAGAGGTTGAAGCTTTTAAGGAAAAATCAATGAAATTCTACATGGTTTATAATACCATCTGTATAGAGGTTTTCTTGTGGCTTCTAAATGTGATGAACAACGAGAGTATTTATTTGCTGATCAAAAGGCCAGATAGCAGGTAGGTACATCCACAGAAATATGTAGGCCCTTTTCCCATTTGCCAACCAATGCTGGTAAAACGGGAATAAGATTATCAGAGATAGCACAGAATATTTTAGATAACGCTTTTTTGGGTTGTACTGAAAAAGTGCAGTTCACATGGAGATTTAGCAGGAGTGGGTCATTTAAAATGGACATGTACAATGTGGCGCAGTTGAAGGTTCTTGTAAACATCTACTTTAGGGATCTGTAATTGTTTCATGATATTTGAAAATGAGGTTAACTAATGGTTTCCCTACATCCGACTTAAAATGAAAATGTCTGCCTCATGCCAGTTCACAAAGTTAATATCAGGCATAAAATGCTTGACTACTGAGAGAGGTAAATCTTGAGGACTCAAGAATAGTAGCGATTTGCCAATAGCAATAGAGATCCAGGACTTCAATCTTGCTTGGATAGTTAAATAAGAAGAGGGAGTCAAATTATAAAATAAATATAAATAAATCTTGGTATTTGTATAGCGCCAACTTATTCCGCAGCGCTTTCAGGTAATTATTACTTATTACCCCCCACCAAGCTGGGTTCTCATTTAACTGACTTTGGAAGGATGAATCAACCTTGAGCTGGCCACCTGAATCATGCAGGAATTGAACTTGCAACCTTCAGGTTGTAGGTGAAAGCTTACACTCTGCACCACACAAGGCTCTAAATTATGGACCAGGGCAGTAGTGACCATATTCAACAAAAAATGGACTAGCTCAAGCATGCCTGCATGATAGCAGTTATAAGCGTTAGTCAAGGCAAGCACTCCCTTTGTGACTGAGGAATATAGAGTGGAAGCCGCTACTCTGGGCGTTCCCATTTTCAATTGGAACGTTCTTAAAGGGGTTAAACCAAGATGTAAATTTACCTCCGATCCACAGGTTAGGAGAACGGGAGTCCTTACGTTGCTCGCATGAAAGAAGCAGATGTCATGGATGTACACTGCAGCTCCATTCAATTCAATATGTTATTGAAATAATAGAGCAGTGGTATACATACACATTCTTTGCTCCTAGGATTGGTGGTGATCTCAGTAGTCGGAGACCACCTATCATAAAGTTATCCCCTACCCTATGGATAGGGGATAACTTTAGAACTTGGTACAATTTCTTTAAGGACTGGGATATATCTTTAAAGCGATGAGGGAAGATTTATAATAAAAATCTGATTTAGATAACATGAGATTTTATGATGATGCGTTACCTAATTTCTGGCATATTAGAAGTAGGGACTAGCTGGTGTGTTTGGTTCATCTGTATCGTAATGGCTAGAAAATGTTGATAAAACTATGGTAAGTGTTACGTAGCATTACCATATATTAGGATCTCCTGAAATGCTGGCCCCTTTGATGAGACAAGAGAACTCTTTTGATGTACTATTGAGTGTCATTATAGTAACATAGTATATTAGGCTGAAGGGAGACAATGTCCATCTAATTCAGCCTGTTTCCACCCCCCTTGTTGATCCAGAGGAAGGCAAAAAAAAACCTAAAACGATGAGGCAGAAGCTAACAGAAGCTTGAGAATGTTATAATTTGCTAGAATGACATACTTGGTTTCGATGATCTGCGGTGGATAGACCGTTTTGGATAGACATGCTGTAACTCAGCCTCGAGGTATAATTTGCTCTTCATTGCAATTTTTCTCTTAGATATTCGAGGAATGGATAGAGGGCAATAGTGGAAAATTGACTCTGCTGTTGTTTCGTAAATAGGCAAATCGCTTTGCCAGAACCGCAGCAGCACTTGACAGATAAGCTGCTTAAGACAGACATATTTCCTTTAAAAGGAACTTGCTATTCAAAGCAAACTTTGGTTTGTTGTATTAACCGCGCACAAGAGCTGGTAAATGCAACTTTCATTTTCTATACGTGCTGTCAAACTATTTGTTTTTTCTTCGGCTGCGGAATGCAAATGAGATTTATACTCGGTATTCTCTAAGTGTTCAAAGATATGTGACAGCTGCTGAATACAGAGAATACCATCTCCGCCCGATGCTTTATGTAGTCTAACAAAAATGTTGCTAGATGCTATTTATCTGGTTATTTAAGGAGACATTTTTTAACTTTGGTTTTTAAGGGATATATCAAAATTTAGGAAAAAGATGGGTTTATGGGCAGTTTCTGCTGATTCGATTGCTGAATTCATGGAAATGGTTCTCCTGGTATATAAACAGCATTTTATAGTGTAGGTGTATGTTTGAATTTCCTGTGTAATTGATGTCTACTTGTATATTTTGTTGATCAGATTTCCATAGCACTAGCTGTGCTATGGAACCATAATTCTTGCGCTATTTGTAAGGCCGTGGTTATTACCTGCATCACTGTACTTTGAGATCACTTGTGTTAATATTATAGCCAATGTGATAACTAGCAAAGGTGCAAATAATTTTATCTAAAATTATGTTTTTGTGCTGAAAATTCTAAAGTGCTGGCCATTTGGGGGTCTCCCTTCACTGTCCACTGCCTGTTGTCCAGCAAAATCCATCTCTAGTAACAGAGATAACAAGATGGAATACAGAGTAGTGGCTTACACTGCTCATAGAAGTACGTATATGGACAGGAGAGTGAAAAGTAGGAGAGACACCCACACAAATGTTGCAACAGCTGCAGATTTAGCTATTTTAAATCTAATGCTGATAACTTGCTGCAACAAGTAATTTTTATTCTAAAAATTAGGTTTTTATTGAGGTTTTTTCAGTTGTACATGAGAGAAAGAAAAAATAATAATTCAAAACAGATAATAATAACGTAAGTATAATGCTCAATCAATCAGATAGTCATAATAAAAAGGTCAACATTATGCATAAAGGTGGGAAGGCATAAAACTCATCTTGCTGGACAACCATATCTCCCATTTTTGCCTGAATGAACCTGCCTGATTAGCAGCACTTGTACTCATATATTCATGCCAACAGTTATGGTTTATAGATCTGACTATATCTAATAAGGCTGGGATAGAATTAGATTTCCAATATTGGGCAATATTCAGTGTGGTTGCTATGAGACTATGTATGACCACAGTATGGATGGTATGGGGAAATTGGTCAATGTTTATGCCTAATAAAGCTAGAGCATCTGACAGATCTTAGAAATTAACGGAAAGGCCTGTTGCTAATTTGGTAAGATATAGGGACAATTCCACCACATATGTAGATAATTACTATCTATTGAACCACACCTCCAGCAGCATTTGGAGAAACGAGGGATCCATCTATTCTAAATTGCTGGATTGAAATACCATCTATATAAGATCTTTCAGGAGTTTTCAAGGTGGTTTACACATTTGGAACTCATAGAAACTCTTACGAAGGCATTATGCCATTGATTGTCAGAATTTGTCATTTTTAAGTCTGTTTCCCTTTTTGTTTTTAGCTGAGATAGCGGGTCAGAGGAAGGAGAGCTCAAAATGTGATAACCCGCTGACAACCCTTTGCTGGAACCTTGAATGGAGGACAACCAGACATGGAGTTTAGAGGGTATATTAATTCTCCATGGCGGGGAGAAGGAGCTCAGCAAATGTCTAATCTGTAGATATTTATAGACGTCTGTTCTGTGAGCACAGTAATTTGCCATTAAATCAGAAAAAGATTGTCTTCCCAGAGGTGACCTATCTGGGATAATACCCTGTCCCCATATTCCAGACATGAAATATAGGTGACAACAAGACCGACGAGGCAGAAATCTTTGAGTTGAAAAGCAGGTGTGCCACTAAGTGAAATTTTAAAGAATATTTTCCTAATAAAAATCTTTCAATTGAGACCCAAGAAAAGTTGTTTAGCCACAGGGACCTAAACTGATTCAAGATAATCGCTCTATAGTAGAGCACAATTGGGGTTAAACTAAGTCCTCAGTCTCTTTGATGGATATATAGGATGCCTTCCTTAACCCTTGTTTTTTTCTTACACCAGATAAAGGCCTGAATCAAGAATTGAATGTTTTTTTTTTTAAAAAGATATGGGTAATAGAATAGGCACATTTTGGAAATAATAAAGCACTTTGGGGAGTAGGATCATTTTAATAGTGGAAATTCTTCCCAACCATGAGATACCAAATGTTCTCAATTGGTTTAATTCTGCTTTTAGTGACTATACAAAGAGTTTGTAATTAAAGGGGTGGTCTCGCGGCAGCAAGTGGGTCTATACACTTCTGTATGGCCATATTAATGCACTTTGTAATATACATCGTGCATTAAATATGAGCCATACAGAAGTTATTCACTTACCTGCTCCGTTGCTAGCGTCCCCGTCGCCATGGTTCCGTCTAATTTCGGTGTCTTCTTGCCTTTTTAGACGCGCTTGCGCAGATCCGTCTTCTCCCTTCTTCTCCCTTCGGCTCCGCTCGGCAGCATCGGCATTTTGGCTCCGCCCCCTTGTACGCATCATCGCGTAGCTCCGCCCCATGATGTGTGCCGATTCCAGCCTCCTGATTGGCTGGAATCGGCACGTGACGGGGGCGGAGCTACGCGATGATGCGTACAAGGGGCGGAGCCAAAATGCCGATGCTGCCGAGCGGAGCCGAAGGGAGAAGAAGGGAGAAGACGGATCTGCGCAAGCGCGTCTAAAAAGGCAAGAAGACACCGAAATTAGACGGAACCATGGCGACGGGGACGCTAGCAACGGAGCAGGTAAGTGAATAACTTCTGTATGGCTCATATTTAATGCACGATGTATATTACAAAGTGCATTAATATGGCCATACAGAAGTGTATAACCCCACTTGATTTCGCGAGACCACCCCTTTAACTGAGATTAAATCAGAAGATGGAAATGTTAACAAAATCTCCAATAGGTAATTTTTTTTTGCCCACTTGAACTTGTATTTTTGTCCTTATTTTTCTCCTAATGCACCCATGAAAGTCAATGGAAATTAATGGAAAAGCCGCGATAACGCCGCGAAAACGCGGCAAAAAACACTGCGAAAAACGCCGCGAAAACGCAGCGTTTTTCACGCACGAAAATCGCAAACGCCAGTGGGTGGGCGCCCTTAGGGGGTTTTTACAGCGTTAATCATGCAGCATAAATGACAGACCATTTTTTCTGTGGGCCGGTGCGATTACAACGATACCCAAATTCTTACATTTTTTGTAGGTTTTTCCACTTTTCTGCAATAAAACCCCTTTTTTGGAAATCTTTTTTTTTCTAAATCCCTGCATTCAATGTCCTGTAACTTTTTTATTTTTCTATGTACGGAGCTCTGTGAGTGCTTATTTTTTGCGAGACGAGTTTTAGTTTTTATTGGTACTATTTTAGGGTACATACGGCTTTTTTAATCACTTTTATTGCGTTTTTTTAACGCTTTTTTCCGTGTAGAATAAAAAACATATCCAACTTATTGTGCGCGTCGTTACGGATGCGACAATACCAAGTATGTGGGATTTTATTACCTTTTTTATGCTAATTTTTTTTTACTCTGTTCCATTTTGGGCATTTTTATTATCTTTTTTTACATATTATCTTTTATTTGTCTCCCTCTGGAGGACTTACAGCACAGCACTGATGATCGCTGTGATAAGGCATTACAGGACTACTGTCCTGCAATGCCTTATTGCTTATTACAGCGATCACAGGCAAAGGCAATACAGGACGCCAGTGTCCGGCATTCTGTTGCCATGGCAACCAGCTGGGTTCTCTGCGATTACATCGCGAGAGCCCAATAACGTCACAGAGGGAGCGTGCTCCCTCTGTGAACCCTTCCCATTCCGCGATCTACATAGATCGTGGCAGGGAAGGGATTAACAGCGGGGGACGCATCTCAGATGCACCCCTGCTGTTGCAGTGGGAGGCCGGCTATCACTGACAGCTGGCTTCCGCTGCCGGATAGTGCGAGATCACTTATGATCTTGCACTATCCCCAGGATGTAAGTTTATGCCCTGTTGCGGGAAGTACCCCGCTACCAGGATGTAAATGTACGCCCTGGAGCGGGAAGGGGTTAAGGGCTAAAGATTATGAAAATTTCGTGTAGTATTCATATGTTGGTCGGACCATCTGGGCCGGGAGATCTATTAAGAGGCTCTTTTTCTTCCTGTGATACTCTGGAGAAGGAACAAGCGTGGTGACTCATTTGTTAGCACAGTGCTGGAGACCAAGGGCAACATATTGAGTTTTTTATGTTCATTCTTTATCTTCTTTTTCTCCTCTGGAGAAGAAGGAAGAAGTATGATGACACAGTCATTCGTACTGCTTCTTTTCAGTGCAGGTGGAGTTCTAAGTTGAAATCTGACCAAGGACAACATCTGTATGGGATTTTTCAAAATTCTTACAGATGTTGTCTTGGATCAGATTTGACACTAGGACCCCAGCTCTGCAAGCTAACAATGCTAACCTCTGAGCCATATTCAATACATGCACACAATATGTAACACTAATTAGAACCAATATGATGTGTGCCATCTATGAGAGACTGTAACCAATGCGCTGCAAGCCTTCTTCGAGAAATTGTTTTTTTGCCATTAGTAACCGCCAAGCTCTGCGCCTTTAAGAGACTTTGTGACCATCAAGCTCTCTACCACCAATCCTTGTGGCTTGTACTGCAACCAATAAACCTTGAACCTACTGTTTGAATAAATATAATTTGCCTCTTCACTATGCCATCCTAAGGTTTAAAAATCACACACAGAACTGACCCTTGTACAAGCAACCATATTTGTCTAATCATGAGCAATATCTTTAAAAGCAATACTGCTCTTCAGGGGCGTAAACTGAGGTGGGAAACACCCATAGGAGAAGCAAAGTGTGCAAATGGTGTCTGCAGAATCCCATGGTCCAGTTATCTATATAGTGTCCAGCCATAAAATTGCAGATCATGAGATGGAGGCAGGAAGGGGAATAGAGCAATTGTAGAAGTGCATTTTCCTCAAACACCAAAGTCAGAATTAGGAAATGGCACTTGGTAGAGGAGCAGGTTAGTGTTGTCATGAGTGATTAACTTTCATAAAAATATCACAAGAAAATTCAATAGAATAACTTACACACTAAACTAAATTAATGGTGAAGGTCCTAGAGCTACACGTGTAAAAGGACTATAAAACACATGGCTTTGGATTTCAGAATAATTCACTAAGAAAATTTGGTGGTAAAACAGAATTTGTAAAATAAAGGATTTAGCAAACTGAATAGACCAGAAAATTTGGAGCCCATAACACAAAGCTAACTACTCTAAAATGGGCTTTGGTGTAAATTGTGCAAGTGGTTGCTTACAGCTAGATTTAAATATAGCTATGCTACATAAATGATGCTAGCCATCGCAACTGGTTAGACAGAGAAAGGGGATTCCCTCAGCTAACCCATCACCCTGAAACACAATTACAGGTTGCAGATGGGTTGCCATGGCACGCGGGCCCTAACAAAGGTTCTCACGTCTGCCATGGCTATATACCTGTTAGGAACTGACAGGCAATAATGCTTTGACATACTAAGTATATTCTCAATATTATATAAGTGATGCACAGTTTGCATTGTAAATTCCCTTAGCTGGACTAAAAAATAATTACATACTATTTAGTAGAATGTAGTTTAAAAAAAAGTTCACAATAAAAAATAGCTTTTTTCCGATCAAGACTGGTTTTATGTGGGTCAGGTGTTATTATTGTTGCTATTGCCACAATTGTAATGACCTGTGTAAAGTTAATGTGTTATTTAAACCAGTGGTTCTCAACCTTTTTCAGCCCAGCGCCCCCTTTAGGTATTGGGATGTGGCCAGCGCCTCCCAAGCCTTACTAGTTTAAACCCAATCAAAGTTTACCTTGTTTACAAAGTTAAAAGTACACATTAAAATACCGAATCCTTTTTTTTTGGAAAGCTTGATTGTGTTTAACAAATTAGCATTAATTGTGAAAACTTGTTTCTAAAAGTTACCAAAGACGCATCTTAGTCAGCTAAATCTTAGCTGCTAAAATGTAGGTGCTAAATGTTTAAAAACAGGTTAATTGTGGAAACAATAATAAATAGGTTTTATTGTAGAAGGTATTTTTTTGGGGGAAGCAAGCAATAATACCATCTTTACTTATCATTCGATTGAAACGTACAAAATATAAAGAAAATGCAAGATACACCTTAATCCTTAATGGTCAGAAGGCTAATTAGCCCCTTAGTGACAGAGCTTTTTTGTTTTTTTTCATTTTCGTTTTTTCCTCCTCCCTTTTAAAAAATTGTAACTCCTTTATTTATCCATCGACGTCGCTGTATAGGGGCTTGTTAGTTTGCGGGACGAGTTATATTTTTCAATGGAACTATTTAATGTACTATCATATAATGTACTGAAAAACCTTTTAAACATTTCAAGTGGAGAGAAATGGAAAAAAAACAACATTCCACCATCTTTTAGTGCGTCCTGTTTCTACCACGCACAGATTGCAACAAGAATGACATGATAACTTTATTATATGGGTCAGTATGATTACTACTAGAGATGAGTGAGCATACTCGATAAGGCAATTTACTCGAAAGAGCATTGCCTTTTTTGAGTAACTGCTGGCTCGGGGGGGCTGCGGGGACCGGGGGCGGCGTGGGGCTGCGGAGGGGAGGGGAGGGGGAAGAGATCTCCTCCGCAACCCCCACAGCCCCCCTGAATCTTCAGGAACGAGCCAGCAGTTACTCGAAAAAGACTATGCTCTCTCGAGTAAATCGCCTTACCAAGTATGCTCTCTCATCTCTAATTACAACGATACCAAACTCATAGTTTTTATTTTGCTGTATTTTTTAAAATGATATTACATTTTTAAAAATGATTTTCTGTCTCCATTTTTTTGCGCACAATAACTTTTTTATTTTCGCGTCAACGTAGTTGTGTGAGAGCTAGCAATGCTTTACTCACTCCTGCATTACATCATACTGCATTCTGACAGGCAGTCTATCAAGCCACCACACGGGCCCCCGTCAGAAGGCCCCCATCTGCCATGAAACCTGCATGGCTCCCCCGATCTCTCCTTGGGGAAGGGCCGTACAGTTGGGGAAGAGTTAATAGCCCTGATCAGCCATGCGGCCAATTGCAGCTATTGCCCACGGGTGTCAGCTGTAATAAACAGCTGACACCCACGATGTATGGAGGGAGATAGCAGCGCTATCTCCCTTCATACACGTCCTGCAATGGCAGGACATAAAAACACTATAGGGCCGTCACTAAGGGGTTAAAATCCAAGAACAATGAAATTCGACAAATAATAATGTTTGCCACAATCAATCTGTGTCATTAATGGCTGCCTTATGCCTGATGAGCAGACGGCAATTTCGCAATATCTGGTTCTATCTTCGTCAACCACAGTCTCAAGTTGACCCTTACACATATCTGCAGTTTGTTTCTCGCTTTTGTCAGGAGCTGCTGAACCGCGCTGAAGCCCCTCTCCACTAAGTACGTGGATGGAAAAGCTAACACGAGCAACTTAACTTCCTGTCACAGGATAGGATAAGAATTCTGCACTTTCACCCAAAAAACATTCATAGCCACATTGTTGGAAAAGTGCTTGGGCTTCGCTATCGTGTTTTAAGTCGATCAACTGCTCTTGTAATCTGGGACGAAATTCTCCTACATCTGCTGAAAATCGATTAAGTACCCACATTGGTATTTCAAGGTTACATAGATCATGGAACCTAGTTTGCATGTCTTCTTTGACTTGTTTGAGGTATGAGCAAAAAAACCATCTAAGTCTGCATCTTGAAGTTTGTCTCTGGCTTCGCGTGCAATTTCTTGAAGACTCGGAAACTGACAGAGTTCGCATTGACTCAGGTTATTGGTATGAAGGTCCAGTTTGGCAGTAAAGAGAAAGAGATTTTACCTTTAGCCTTAATGCAATTCATTTTGTTTCCTTGTAGCTTTGTGTTGACCTCTTTGAGTTTGTCAAATATGTCTGCGAAATATGCAACGTCAAAATGTGGTAGTTCGATTGCATCACAAACGCTTGGGTCAATCTGCTGAAGAAACTCCACTACTGTGTCAAAGGCACTTTCCTCTTGACAGCCACCTCACTTCGGTGTGTAGGAGTAGAAATTTGAATTCTTCGTCATGGTCTTGACAGAGCTTGCAAAAAAGATGTGCGTTCAAAGAGTGCGCTTTTATCTTGTTAACAGCATTAATTACATAGCGCAGAGAATCATGCAATCTCTCACATAAATGTTTAGCAACAAGGTGCTGCCGATGGATCACACAGTGGATTGCCATTATGCCAGGTATATAAGATTTTAAATGTGCTATAAATCCGCGATATCTACCAATCACGGATGCAGCTCCGTCAGTTGCACAAGCAAGTACATTTCTTGAAGGGATGTTTTTTTCTGGGAAAAATTCTTCCACTCTTCTGTATATAGGGCAGCCTGTTGTGTCAGTGGCTAAATTTTTGGTAAACAACAGTTCCTCTACTACCTCTTCATACCGATTAATGAAACGAATGTAAGCTAGCAGCAATGCTTCATTGTCTCTAACCTTTGACTCGTCAATTTGCATGACAAATTTTGTGTTCTTTAACACGGCTAGAGATGAGCGAACGTACTCGTTTAGGGCATTTTTGCACTTGAGCACCGCATTTTCAGAGTAACTGACTACTTGTACGAAAAGATTCGGGGGGCGCCAGGGGGCGGCGTGGAGGAGTGGGGGGTAGCAGTGGAGAACAGGGGGGAGCTCTCTCTCCTCCCCCCCACTCCCCTCTGCAACCCCCCCCCCCGCTCACCCCCGACTCCCCCCGAATCTTTTCGCCTGAGTAGTCTGTTACTCGGAAAATGCGGTGCTCGAGTGCAAAAACGCCCTAAACGAGTAAGTTCGCTCATCTCTAAACACAGCCAAAAGCATTTCTTCCACATCAGCAGCCATCTTGTTAATTCTTATTGAAACAGTGTCATTACTCAAAGGAATTGATTTAACCATGCACATGTGTCAGGCCTTAGCGTAGTACTAACAGGCTCTTTAATGGCGGGTAACACAAATAGTATGTGATTTGCGACATTGCACTATTAATAAAGAGACTTTATAAGAAGCAGGGAGGTCTTTGTCAGCATTGAAAGCAGATTTTCCAAACAGCTTGCCTACAGTGTTGCGGTTCTCAAACTTTGACTTTAAACCTTTGAAAGATGAAATAGGCTTACCCACTTCTCAGTCTTGAAGGCTTGATATCTTCATTTGAAAATGCCTTTTCACAAACGAGGCACAAGGGAAGCTGTCCATTTGTAGGAGAAGGAATGAATCCCTATTTCAAGTACTCAATTGAATATTGATGGGATTTTGTTCCTCTCGGCCCTTTTTCTAAAGTATGCTACAAGGATGCACTGCTTATGTCGCTATATCATATAATGATGTATGACTTTTATAACTCCATGACTCCGCTACAGATCAATCATACTGGATAACCTAAAGAACAACCTAACTCGCTGTATTCCATAATGCCGCTGATTGGCTGGATCGTTCAATTATGTGGGTCTCTGGGAGTTGTAGTTTATATCAGTGTTCTGAAAAGACACTTGGTGTCCACTAAGACTACAACTCCTAGAGACCCACAGAAGTGAAAGTTTGAAGTGGTTAAAGCCAATCAGCGGCATTATGTAATACAGCGGGTTAGGTTGTGCTGTAGGTTATCCAGTGTTATGAAGTCTGAGAGGGTCAGGGATAGCGCTCCAAAATAATGGATGGAATAATAGATGCCACCAAATGCACCCAAAATCCACAATGTATGTGGAGAGCAGTCAGCCCGAGACACCAGAAGGCCCAGCCGGCGTTCCAGGAAGTTATGCAAAAGAGAGCAGAAAAAAGTAGGCTGCACTCATTAGGTGCAATAGGGATAACACATTATAATCACAGCATCGTGTCAAGATGCAGTGTAAGATGTCAAAACACGTGAACAAGTCACTTACTGGTTTACTGGTTCTAAAGTCGAAGCGCGTTGCTGTATACTCGATTGTTGACTGTAATCCCACTGAATAAACTGGAACTTTGGATACATCTGTGGCTGATCAAGTTCGATTTCTTATCACTGTGATATGCCACAGGGGAAGTCCAAGGAGGATTCCCCCCTAAACCAGTAAGTGACTTGTCCACATGTTTTGACATCTTACACTGCACCTTGACAGGATGCTGTGTTTATAATGTGTTATCCCTATTGCACCTACTGAGTGTGGCCTGCTTTTTTTCTGCTCTCTTTTGCAGTGTTATGAAGTGCGATTGATCAGTAGCGGAGTCAGGGAGTTATAAAAGTCATACATTATATGATAGAGGCGTGCAGGCTGCACACAACTTCCATTACATAAAAATGATTCATATGGAAATAATTGCCTCGGTTTTCGGATTTCACGATTGTTTTCGGATGGATTATCAATGAAAACTGAAGTATCACTACTAATTTTGAGGCCTCAGTTAGACGAGCTGCGATGTGGGTGTATTTCTGCGTGGAAAAATGTCTGCACCGCGTGCAGATAAAAATCCGCATGACCACGTCCATCGCCACCCATATGTTCCTTATTTGGCAGGTGCGGATTTTCGTTCACACCTGCAGGGGTTTCTTTTTCTGCGCTGAAATACACGTGAATCTCCGCTCGTGTGATGAAGCCCTTAGAAAAATGTAACTACTAGAGAAAAAAAATCAACAAAGCAAACACAGAAAACCCCCTTACCGCCCCCCTTATGTTCCAACGCCCCCCTACCGCCACTTTTCATTCCACCACCCCCTTGAGAAGTAAAAATGCCCCTTAGGGGGCAATAATGCCCATGTTTAGAACCACTGATTTAAACCACACGGTGAATGAAGTGAAGTGGGCTACTACAGCAAAAACACATTATTTCCATAATTGCATCCTCACCTGATTGTCTATTACACTCTGGGTGTGACCTATGTCTATTGCAGTTACTTCCATGCAGTGCGGTACCATGTCTGATACATATTAGGCATCACCTGGGTTTTGAGATTTCTCCAGTATATGTAGCTGCTGGAGGTTAGGTGATGTCAGGCATCATTGGCTTAGTTGCAGAGGTTGTTCCTACTCATTCGCAAACCTGGATGGCGTAGATCAGCAAAGGCCATTATGAAGTTGATGCTTCAACACAATCTTAAACAGCATATAGTTACCTTATTGGCATTGGAATGACAATACTGCTCTTTTATATAGTTAGAATTGTCTCTATCAAAGTTACGTTAATAATTCAGTGTATCCCTTGTAAGCATCACCAATTTTCTATATTTTGTCACATAGATATGTGACTTTGAATGATCCCTTCATTGCTTGAAGGGATATGCTTCACACATCATTTGGCTGCTCTTGTTGGTTAGCCTCATCATTGTAAGCACAAAGGCAGAGTGCTTCAGGGTCTTCTGTCAGGGTAGGGTTAAGGCTGCCATTTTAGCTTGTTGTCTGATCAGTAACTTAAAAAAAGACAAAACAAAACAGTAAAATAACAGATTTAAAAAAAAGTGCAGCAAAGTTACTAGAGGTCAATCCATAATATCCGAGATGTCCAACTAGCAGGATATGTTCGATTATGGTTCTCCATGTGTGTCTCGTATTGCCTATTTCTACAGAAATTAACACTTTTTTTGTTTTTTCTTATTTTCTATAATTTTTATTGGGTTTTATAATAAACAAACAAATAAATCCCTGCCTGCTGAAATTACTTCAGAGAAGTGCAGGAGAAGACCCGGATAGACTCGCCTGAGCCTCGGCAGCTGCGGAGACGTGAGTATATTTTTTTTTACACATTTTAGGGATGTTTTTCTGGGAAGAGCTTATATTTAAAGCCCTTCTCCGAAAATCACTGCAGGCCAATTACATTCAATGGGAGAACATTGCGCTCCTGTGCCACAGCTGTTACAGCTGTGCCAAAGGATTGCAATCTTCACTATATGTTCTCAAAGGGGTTAACACTGATGCCGCCAACCCCATTGAGCCCAAGGTGAAGCCCCTGGATGCGGCAGTGCTCAGCCACTCATTGAATTCAATGAATGGCTGAGCGCTGCGTCTGATTGGCTGAGTGCAGGGACAACTCACAGGCAGCGCACAGCTGTCATTCAATGGCTGAGCGATGCCTCTGATTAGTCACAGTGCTCAGCCAATCAGAGGAGCCCTTTCAGAAGGCAGGGTATCTAAATCCCTGCCTGCTGAAGTTACTTCAGAGCAGTGCAGAAGAAGACCCGGCTGGACACGCCTGAGCCTCGGCAGCTGCGGAGAGGTGAGTATGTATATTTTTTTATTTTTTACACATTTTAGGGATGATTTTCAGGGAAGGGCTTATATTTAAAGCCCTTCTCTGAAAATCACTGCAGGGCTTGCCTGCAGCCCATTGCTTTCAATGAGAGAACATCGCGCTCCTGTGCCACAGCTGTCACAGCTGTGCCAGAGGATTGCGATCTTCACTATATGTTCTCAGTGGGGTTGGCACCGCTGCTGCCAGCCCCATTGAGCACAAGTTGAAGCCCCTGGATGTGGCAGCGCTCAGCCATTCATTGAATTCAATGAATGGCTGAATTCAATGAGAGTCTGAGCGCTGCCTCTGATTGGCTGAGCGCAGGGACCAATCAAAGGCAGCGCTCAGCTGTCATTTAATGGCTGAGCTCTCCCTATGATTGGTCACAGTATTCCCCCCCAACGGTATCCTGGGCTGCAGGGTATATATGCTGCAGGCCTGGCCATCTGAATGGGAATTAAAACAAGAGATTCAGGCGTGGCTTGGTCACAGCTGCCTCTTGTTCATGCGATTTTCGGCTGCGCTGTGGCTATGTTTTCGCCGGTCGAAGATCGCAGCGCCTGTGTGAAGGAGCCCTTAGTCTGAAGAGGTAGTTTAACAGTTGGGGTTACTCACAAAGGCAGAATACGCTTGCTGGTTCTATAGTGGGCACAATTCCTAATTACATTCGCTTGCAAACAACAATTAAAGGTGATGAAGTTCTAAAAAAATGCTTGTAAAAAAAAAAAAGACATGTCAGAAGGAACAGCAGATCCTTCTTCCGGTGTGATCTAAAGTTCTCTGATTTAGAAATTTGAAAATACGTAAAACCTGGAGAAAAGACTTGGAAGAACCCATTATACTTTGTTCATTACGCTGTGCCACCACCATGAAAATTGGTTAACATGTAGGGAAAACACACAGAAAACAACATTTAGAAATTTTCATGACATGTTATTTTCCACACATAGGGACATATTTATTATGTTATCATAGCTGCCCTTTAAGTAAAATATTGTTTTTAATTATTTCTGTGATAAATGTTATATTACCTTTTTAGACGCAGCAAATTTCCTGTGCTGTTCCACTCGCCCGCATCTTCTTTTGCATAGAGCTGTAAAATTGTAACTTTAAAAAAAATAGATGATCTTATCAGTTGAACCTGCGATCGCTGCATATACATAGAGTACATTTCACAGCTGACTGCTTCCGCTGGGCACAGAACCATTCTTTCTGCAGTTGCTTAAATATTCTTTATTTAATCACCAGAACTGACCCTCACTTATTCAATATTATTACACATGTTTTAGTGAAAGTCCATTAGATTAGTTCTGCATGTACTGTATTAGCAATTAGTAATTAGATCCCCTCCCTGGTTCCTTTTCCTAATGTAAACAGTTTTAATTTGGATAGCCTTTCTTAATTTAGATCGTCTTCCTTTAGAAAATTAAATCAGCTTCAGAGTAAACATGTTACCTATTACATTGCTGCGGATAATTAATGATTGTATTATCACTGGGCTTTCTGTATTTCTAATCATATCTTGTAATAATTGCCTCATAATTGCTTAACTAACACATGTAAATTTCCAATTCCCTTTCTGTGACTTACAAACAACCTTTCAGCTAGGAATAGTAAGCAGCTTGGTTTAGAGAATATCTGAAACCTAAAGTAAAATTAAAGTTAATATGTTTGTTTCATATCACCAATATACAGCAGAAACAGTATATATATATATATATATATATATATATATATATATATATATATAGGAAGCAGTGCTAATTTATTTGACAAAGTATCATGTAATGATATTTAACTCTGATGGTGTTGAATTGATGTCTCATTAGGCTTGCTACTGATTAAACAGAACCTACAAGAATAAATTAAGAAAGGTCCTGTGGTGTTCATTAAAAAGTGTAAAATTATCGCTTCTGTGGAGGTTGAATGAACCATAATGGAAGACCATGTAGCTTCTATGAGGCCCTTGACAGACATGTCAACTCACCTGGTTTAACCAGGAGTTACCCTACTTTTAGCTTCCCTCACATGGTGATATATAGCGTTGACCTGATTGCTGTGGAGAGAGTTCAGTGAATAAAAAATCAACCATTATCTATTGGCCAATTTCACCTTACTGCAGCAGAGCAGTAGTTAGTGATGTTAGGAGACGTGGGCACATAGTACAGGATAGATAGCAACCATTGGTAAATGTATCACTGCACAAAGCTAAGGATAACCTGTAGATGTGTGCTCTGTAGAGATGAGTGAGCACGCTCGGTTAAGGCAGATACTCGAGCGAGCATCGCTCTTCTTGAGTAACTGCATATTCGTCTGAGCAAACACGGGGGGCGGCGGGGGGTAGCGGGGGGTAGTGAGAGAAATCTCTCTCTCTTCCCCTTCCCCCCCCCCGCCTTTTCTCGGACGAATATGCAGTTACTCGAGAAGAAACTGCAAACTCCCAAAATAGTAATTTTCTCATGTGTTCTTTATTGAAATAGCTCCTGACATTAAAGGGGTTCTGTCTTTAAAAAAAAAATAAAAAAAATCGATACTTACCTATTTCACTACAGGCAGACTTCTTTAAGCAGCTTCTGCTCGCTGACCTTCTCCAGTTTCCCCGGTCACCTCACCTCCAGCCTGCTGGATCCTCTTCTTCTTGTTATGACGCATCCACTCTCTGCATTCTTCTTCAAGCCGGTCAGTGTAGGCTGCGTCACTAGTGATGTAACGTTCACTGCCTAGGAAAGAATGCCGATCTACAGCTGAGACTGCGCATGCGTGCTGTCCCACCACGAGAGTTCATATACTATTGCAGCGAGACCCTTGCATGCACAATCTCTGCAATAGCTCGAATCTCCCTGCTAGGCTATGAACGCTACATCACTAGTGACATTGTACTGCAGAATTGGGTACTTTGCCACTGGAAAACAAAGAATCGGACGGCTTGCGGTGAGGTGACCCGGGGGTCTGAAGGAGCCAGGAGGAGATCGGCGGGGGAAAGATGCGGTAAGCAGACTGAAGGGGAAGGAGTAGGTAAGTATAGATTTTTTGTTTTCTAATGACAGAACCGCTTTAAGTATAAATGTCTTTAGCCAATTGTGACCTTCATCAGGTCAATTGTTTGCCTTTAAAGGAAAACATGCAGCGTTCAACGGAAATAGTGATAGTATCTCTCGAAAAATTTGTCTGGAAATCTTAAAAGGCAAATGAAGTGTAAGTAGAAATGGTACCTTTATTTATTAAGTGCTTGACTCTCTGCAAGCACAGACACACCGGGTTGTCAGGGCTCAGTGAAATTTGTAATGTAACTATATCTGAAGAGCTGCAAATTGCGGGCAGCTTATTTATTCTAATATATTTAGTTAGGCTGCATTCACACTTCACTTAGGCTGTCAGTTGTAATTCCGTCTCTTTGTTCCATTTTTGGAACAGAGCAGTGGAATTAAAACTGGAATAAACTAATCTGTTTTTTCCCCATTTCAATGGGTTTGAATAAAAACAGAAAGCAAACGTAAAATCTGTCAGTTTGCTTCGGTTCCGTTAGTTTCTTCTTTTTTAAAATAAGCAAATAGTGCTGCAAACCGCTCTTTGTTAAATTAAAAAATGGAAACAAACAGAACAGAAGCAAACTGAAAGCTTTCCGCTTTTTTTTTTAATTATTGCAATCAATGGGGAAAAACAATATGTTTACTTCAATGTTAATTCCATTTCTCTGTTCCAAAAATGAAAGAATGAAAAAAGTTTGGTAACAGTTAGGGCTTAGTCAGACGGGCGTTTTTAGCCGGGATTTGCGCATGCGCATGCGTCCGGTGATTTTTTAAAACCATTGCTTTGCAATGGTATCGGACACATGAGCGCTTTTTATGCGCTCGTCCGATAAATTATAGAACAAAAAATCGCAGATCGCACCTATCTGCGATCTGCGATTCCTGTTCTCTTCTGTATATGCGCTCAATGGGGCCGGCGGCAGCAGCGCCGACCCCATTGAGAACATATAGAAGACAAATCATTCTTCTCTGCCACAGCTGTAACAGCTGTGGCAGAGAAGAACGATGTTTGCCCATTGAATTCAATGGAGCGGCAATACAGCCGCTCCATTGAAAGCAATGGGCTGCCGGCGTGCGCTGGGTGAATTGTCGGGAAGGGGTTAAATATATAAGCCCTTCCCTGCAATTCATCCTAAAATGTGTTAAAATAAAAAAAAAAATTGTATACTCACCTTTCCGCTGCAGCCGGAGTCCAGCCGCGGCCGCTGTCAGTTCTCCTGAACTGCTTCTCGGCACTATTCAGCCGGCGGGGCTTTAAAATCCCCGCCTGCTGAATGATCTGCCTCTGATTGGTCACAGCCCTGACCAATCAGAGGCTGAAAACACTAACACACACCCATTCATGAATTCATGAATGGGTGAGTGACTGCTGCCTTAGGGGCAGGTCTGACTCACATCCATTCATGAATTCATGAATGGGTGTGAGTGAGGCATGCCTCTGATTGGCTCAGCGCTGAGCCAATCAGGGGGCAGGTCTGACTCACACCCCCTTCACACCCACTGCAGGACGGCCGCGCGGAGCTTCGGCTGCCGGCAGAAGGTGAGTATACAATTTTTTTTTATTTTAACACATTTTAGGATGAATTGCAGGTAAGGGCTTATATATTTAAGCCCTTACCGACAATTCATCCCGGGCTCGCCCGCAGCGCATTGCTTTCAATGGAGACGGCTGTATTGCCGTCTCCATTGAATGCACTGCGCTGGACAGCTCTGGCCCGTTTCTAATGAAACGCGGCTAGGAGCAGATTTTCGGGCGATTTGCGGGCGACTTGCGCGCACCGGTCACGCGATTTGCGGATGCGCATCCGTCATGCGATCCGCAAATCGCACGAAAAAACGCCCGTCTGACTGAGCCCTCAGTCATTAGAGCATTATGTGATTGTTCCCAGCATTAGAAACCAAGTAATCTTGTAAATATGATACTTTTTAATGGCTATCAAAAATACACGATGTTATTGTGAGCTTTCAAACCTTTCAGGATTCTTCCTCAGGAATAATGAAATAGACCCGAAGAGGATCTATTTCATTATTCCTGAGGAAGAATACTGAGAGGTTCGAAAGCTCACAATAACATTGTGTATTTTTGTTAGCCATTAAAAGGTATCATATCTACAAGATTACCTGGTTTCTCTTACTGGGAACAATCACAAAAATGAAACAGAGATGGAATTATAACTGACAGCATAACTGAAGTGTGAAAATACCCTGATCCATGTGACCACATTTTCTTATGCTCCATGATTAGCAACGCTATTCAGCATATCTTACACAATGAATGCAGTTCTTCAACGGCTGTTTGAGGGTGCATACTGCTTTACGAGATGCGTGCATGTTACATATCTGAAAGCCCAGATCCTAAATCTAATTGAGCAATTCTGAGATTCATTGATAACATGGAATGAAGTCCCCTGCTCACTGAGAAGGCATTCGTTCGAGCACATCTGTAGGAAGATGGTAGCATGGAGGTGCTGGAAAATTAAGCAGCTGGTCGGGTGATCTTTAGAAGGCAGAGTAGAGAAAAGAGTGTCCGGGACGTTAGTCCTAATCTGGAACCCTTCAACAAGTTTACAGAAACGAGGGATGTCAGTTTAGCAAGACACTTCTACAGGCAGAGGAATGTCTGCTCTAGTAAGAAGTGGGGGAAAGGCGTGCAAGGCAAGCTAGACAAGTTCTGGAGGCCTTTGTTATTAGGGGAACAGATAGGGAAATCTGTCTAAAGACCGGAATCATTAAACAGTGTGTAGTTTTACTGGCAAGTTTAAGTTCATGATATCACGGATAAGGTTAACAGATTATTTGTAAGGGGTGGTGAAACCAAGCGATCTTGGTACAAATGTTAATATTAATCACCTTACATATATTACGCAGAACTTTACGTCACTGGATACTATGGGTCCGGCTCCATTGAGGCTCACAATTTTTAAATTCATCTATTAGGAAACTGGAGTACCCACAGAAAAGGCCTCATGCCCACTGCTGGGTCAGATTCCGACTGAGAAATATCGCAGCGGAATCAGATCCGGCGACCCCCAGAGACCCATACTCACCTCTCCGGATCTGCCACAAGCGTCTCGGCTAGTGAGTTAGCACGCATGCACAGTGCAGTGCATGACACACCAACACTGGGTGGTGATGCAATTTCCTGTGATAATTCTGCTGTGCTCACAGTGGAAGTATTGTGGGATGGACAGCTTCCATTGACTGCAATGGAACCCGTCCGTGCGATTTTCCGCACAAATTAGAACATGCTGCAGTTCTCCCCCGCCAGCAGGAAATAGCAGCTAATTTCCGCTCGTGGGCAGGGGAGAATCAATTAACATAGCATGTCTATGGATGGACATTGCTGCGGAATTTGCGTCAGGCGTCTGGCCGTGAATTCCACAGCGATAATCCGTACATGGGCATTGGGCCAAAAAGTAAGTGAACCACTGTAGTAATGATTTCTGCAAGCGTTCACTGGCAAAAGGTGCTTCAGTTAAAAAGATTAACCTGAAAGTACGAGTTCCACAGGTACATTGCCTATAAAATAAAGGCACACAAAGCATAGTTATTGACAAATCTGTACTTTTCAAGAATGATTGAATGGAAATGTCTCAAAGCACATACATTTTCTGTGCTACTGGGTGGTTCTTCAAAAAACAACATTGAAGGGGTTGATATGTGTACATCTATTGTAAATAACCAATACTAGTGTTGTATAATGACAATGCAGGTTTATTTGTTACTTAATATTTTCTGTACATAGTGCGCAGATTTAAACTATGGAATCCAGAGCTGGTGTCCAACGCCCATAGCATGCTATGCAAAAGTGATTCTTCATGCACACTGAAGTCAATCGGAGCCGCTCAATGCGCTGCCCTTCTGCAATTGACATTGCGGAGAGGTAGCGGATTCTGCGTCGCTAGGCGATGACGTGGGAAAAGCAGGAGTTAAAAAAATGGCTCATCATGCGGACCATCTGCAGTACAAATGAAGCGAAAAGAAACCAGGTATATGCGGACAGCTGCTGCCAGGGCCGGATTCCGCTGCAAGCTTCCGCATGCGGAATCCGGCCCGCCCGTGTGCATGCAGCCTTATGTTGTGTTGTTAGAAACATATTGCCTAATGTGATTATATAATCAGGGGTGGGTTGGGATTGTACTGGCGCTAAGATTGGTTTATAAGGAAAACCTGAAACATGTACCCGGCGATCCACCACTGTTCCATAGGTGTAAAAGAGTAAAAGGCCCTCCATTCACCTTGTAGGCCTCAGGCTAATTTTCAAAAGTTTGCTATGGAGTTCAGCATTTTCTACTTATACCCCTGACAGTCACTATTTACATAGGTAATGTATAGAGTTGCAGCGTCCGAGGAGCTGGTCCATGACCAAGGAGATAGCGGGGTAGATTGGGGGCTTGTCATGGGGCTCTACCATCTTCTCCCCTGTGGGTAGCATGGAGCCCATCCAAGTTACCGCTGGGGGAGTTTCACACGGGGAAAACCAGTACAATGTTTACCTTAAAGTCCTGTCACTTGTACTCCACTGTTCCATCCTCTGTGATGAGTTCAGAAATTGTTAATAAAAAGTCCACATGCACCCCCCTATGGCGACCAAGACATGAGGTCCACACTGAGGAGCTGGTGGGGTTGAGTTGGCACTTGTCATGGTGGCTCTACCAGACTCCTCCCCGGCGGGATGCATGGAATCTCGGACAAGGCACTGCTAGGCCTCTTCCAGGCAACGCTGGGACAGCGGTTACCTGTATAAGTGTTGTGGAAGTGAGGTTGTCACGCATGATGCCACCATTCCTTTCTCACTAAAGAGAGTCCACACACTGATAAACCTGAATACCTCAATCACTGGGAACGGGCAGTGACTGGAAACTTCACTGTAGAAGATGCAGCAAAATACAGCTTAATCGCACGTACAGGAAAGACAAGTTGCTAGAGCTAAGACAGGAAGGATAACTCAGAATAATATCGGGCCTGCAGTCTCAGTTATCTGCAGTGCTCCGCTCCTGGACAGGGAACACTCCGGAGGAGGATGGGAAAAGGGAACACTCCACTGACACTCACTCTGTACTCTGCACAGCAGACTTCTCACTCCTTTCTCTCTTCAGAGGTGGCACCTGAGATTGAAGGCCGCAGGATACATTTCCTCCTCTTCCATCCTTTCACCACATGATGGTTGAATGTACCCCCATGTGGCCGGCACTCCACTTCTCTCTCAACCGTTGAAGATCAGGAACTCTCTACCACACCCCAATCACTCACATTTATAGGGTTCAGACATTACGTGACTAGACAGATATTGATACATTTCGAGACATATCCCAGCCATCTTCAGACATTAAACTCTTGCATGCTGCAGCTGTGCAATACACATAACATGAGACTAGACACTTACACAGTGCATCCACATTGAAGACATGACATGTATGACATTTATGAAGGGGCTAGAAATAGGTGTTTTGGGCCACTACACACACAGTGATAACATTTCAGAGCAGAACCAGGAGCGGTCAATTAAGCTCATTTACTTGCATAAATCGTTACAGTTCAAACACTTGACATAAGCCATCAGGACACTGGTGCAGGCAAATTAGAGGTGTGACAGGGAGGAACCACAGGATGACAGACGAGTTCACAGTCCAAGTTTTCTGCAGGGTTCTGTTCCCGGCCACTCTCCTTCTCTCTCTCCAGCTCTCTTCTGGTAAACACTCACATTTAATAGATATGCACTCTCTGCTGTATGGCGGTTCCTCTCACTCTCTCAGTTCCTCCAGGTCAATAGCAGGAAGGCCTGGGTGAATTGGGCCCAGGGCACACACAAGGCAATCACTCAGCCTTTTCCCCCCTGGGCACCTTGTAAGACAAGGTACAGTTTCTTCTAATCACTCAAAAGTCTCCACTCTAACTTCTGCAAGAAGGCTAACTCATAGACTTCAACATAGACTCTTGCAAGACTCAGCCTCAGGCTTAGACTGACTTGCATACACCTTGCAATCACACACATATAGCATGGTCACATGACACACAACAAGATACATTTTTCACACATAACCCTTTCAGGGCTGCAGAGGTGCAATACACATCAAATTGATGCAACATAGAAGACACTTACAACACATAGGTACAAGACAAATGCATTCATACTTATGGAGGGGCCCCGTTAATTCTGGGCCACTACACAGTGCTCATCTCTGAGGAAAACAGGAGCCCACAGATGGATGTGGTTCCCTCTTGAATTCAAAGAAAGTCACTGGCTTGACTATTTCCATAACTTCTATAGACTTCAGCAGAGAGGGCTACATGAAAGAATGGCCATCACCAGTCTGCAATTGAGGTCAGGTGGTGTTTCCTCCTGCCTGGCCCTAGGCTGAAGCCAGAGACATGACTGTGCATCCGCAATTAATGTAAAAGAAAGTAATCAGCACCACTGATAGCTTGAGGGCTCAGTCACATGGGGGTTTGTAACGGGCGTTTTTCTGCACACCAAAACTTCGCACTAGATAGAACCAATGCTTTCAATAGCAGTGGTCACATGTGCGAATTTTACATGCGGAAAAATGCCTGTGGTGAAAATTATAGGACACCGGCTCGCAGAATGCATGTAACTGCATTCTGCGGCAAACCAGTGTTCTGTGTATGTGAAACCTCTGGATGCTGTCGCATCCAGGGGTTTCACCTGGTGCTCAATGGGGCCGGCAGCAGCAGCGCCGACCCCATTGAGAACATATATTGAGAACCCCATTGAGAAATCCTCTGCCACAGCTGTCACAGCTGTAGCAGAGGATCGCGATGTCCTCTGTATGTCAATGGGGCCGCTGCAGCTGGCCCCATTGACCACAGGTGAAACCCCTGGATGTGACAGCATCCAGGGGTTTCACATCCAAGAAATCCCCTGCTGCAGCTGCCACAGCCGCAGTAGAGGATAGCGGGTAGCGGTCTTTCTGAGCGGATAAACGCTGCTAGCAGCGTCAAAACGCCCATGTGACTGAGCCCTTAGGCGGAGTCCACTGTAAGTTCCTTTATATACATAAAGCAAAAAATGGCCCTTGACCCCCTAAGTTTCTTCTCCTTGCACCCAACCTGATCAGCTGACTGCATGTTGAATCCGCATACGGGCCATCACACAGTCAGCAAGCATTATAATATACGAATTCTCCTAGTAGCTAATTTATTAACTGCTCTGTTTTCAGACTTTGCTCCCATCAGTTCCAGGGCTTCTGTCAACTAATGCAATTATCGACTGATTAAACTGCATTCCCTGTCCTGCAGTCTTGTGACTATAAATTGGCACTTGGTGATTTATAGCTATTTGTGGAATCCAGAATAACATACAGAAAATCAGGATGTGCCTGGTGGCTTATAGAGAAAAAACGGTGCAGAGTCTACTAAGGTGCTAATCCCATAGCTCTCACCTTTGGGGAAATGATCACTGTAGCTGTAGGTTTCCATTTACAGATTATCTGTTACTGTAGTGATGGGACTCTGCACTAAATTGTACATTACGGATTTATTCTTTATGTGGATAATAAGAACTTTCATTTGCCTAAATGACATGATTTGAACATGTTATTATACTTGGTTTATGTTTATTTTGAGACTATAGGTGATACAAGAGGGACTTTTTTAAAGCAAGACAATAATAGTGCTGAGAGTTTGGGAAAAAACATATGAAACGGGAAATGTAGAATTAGTCAAAAGCATTTAAATGTACCCGAAACTCATATTAATAACAATAACAGTAATATATTTTTACTTCATATATGGGTATATGCATTAAATGGGTTATCTGCTTCAGATGGTCAAGTCCAGACAGTCATCTCTGTTAATTGCATCTCCTAATCTGCGCTGGGATTTGAAAGCCACACATATTTACTGAAAATAATCAAGGTTTATTAATTTAATGGATTCTCTTTATTATTAAATACATTAAGGCCTGTGTCACACGAGCGTATGTGCATTTGTGTAGTGTTTTTGCGCCTCAGGCACAAAAGCGTTTTTATGTACTTTTGTGCATGCAAGGGCTCTTTCACACGAGCATAGGCGATTTTGGGTCGGCCATGTCAAGGCCACAGTGCGACTGTAAGGCCTCATGTCCACGGCATAATTCTAATTTAAAATCAGCAGCGTTTTTCCCGCACGCGGGTCCGCGCCCCATAGGGATGTATTGGACAGCCGCAGGTAGTTAAATACCTGCGGATGTCATTTTTCCCTTCAGGCGCAAATCCGCGTGCGGGAAAAGAAATGCGACGTGCTCCATTTTAGTGCGGTTCTCCTGCGGGGACGGCTCCCGCAGGGTTCTATTGAAGCCTATGGAAGCCGTCCGGATCCGTGGAACACCCGTACCATAATTAAAACTCACCTCTCTGGACGCTGCGGTTCTTCCTTCCTTCACGGCCGGATCTTCTTTCTTCAGCCCGGCGGATGTGCCCGGCGCATGCCCGCGGCACGTTTCCGGCGTGCCGAGCACATCCGCCGGGCCAAAGAAAGAAGATCCGGCCGCGAAGGAAGGAAGATCCGCAGCGTCCGCAGAGGTGAGCTTATTCTTATTTTTAGCCTCCTGTCCCCGGGAAAAGAGGGACCCACTACGGATTCTCCATGAAGAATCCGCGGCGGGCCTGATTTTCCCCGTGGACATGAAGCCTAAATAGTGTGAATGAGAGGCAGCCATGACCAAGTCACTGCTGTATCTCCCATTTGTGCCCCTGTTTAGACAGCCCGGCTCCAGCTTAACCTAGAAAGAAGTGCAGAGCTGCCTTTAGCTGGGCTCACATGAGAGCATGATGAATGATTATTATGCATACGCTGTTCACCATGTAATACGCAGTAATTCTTAGGCAATCAATTACATTGCGTTACATAGTTCTCATCACATTCGCATGTCTGAATTGTGTAGTACGTGAGCCCAAAATAGAACGCAGCATGTTCTACTTTGCCAGAAATATACGTGCGTGAGAGCCCACTCTTCTCTATGAGTGCGTATATACATGCACCCATAATCAATGTAATTGTGTATGGACGGCATGTATATGCACCTTTGTGAAGCGATGGTACAGAAAATAGAAACCAAAAAAAAATGGGTGGACTGCGCGTGACAGTGTGCGTGTGATACGCTGTACTACGCAGTACAATTTTGCTGCCAAAAGCTGGTCACTGGGGGCCCTACAGCGGTGATGCACTGGGTGACCCATGCAGTGTTTTTTGCATACGTCCATGTGAGTCAGGCCATAGAAAGATTAAAATAGACCAATTCCCAAGTCCCAACTTTTGCGAGATGTGTTGCTGCCATCAATTTCTAAATGAGTTATTTTTTTTAATGAAATGGAAAAATGTCTTTCTTTCAACTTGAGATATTGTTCTATGTTCTATCGTAAATAAAATATGGTTAGAGGAAATGTTCAAATCATTGCATTCATTTTTTTAATACTTTTTTTTACATTCTACACAGTGTTTTAACGTTTTTGGAAGTGGGGTGGGATACGACGGTATTATAGTCTAATATCACCTATATTACTATTAATATTACTATAAGTTTTGGTTTATAGCATTATTAAAGGGATATTCTCATGTGATAAACTGGTGGTATATCTCTGATTCACTTCTGCTACTGCTTCCCTTTTTTCACTGTGCAGCGGCACTCTCAGTTATGTATGTAACTACACAGGTCCCTATTTCCTTGAATGGATCTGTGCTACAGTTTCACTGTTAACAGGGTGGGTGAGACAGGGTGACTGTGAAGGGAAAGCCTATAAAAGGGCTATATCACTGAATCAGTTTTACTGTCATGAGTTGAGCTATGGAGATGCAAGATTCAGAATATGATGCAGCAGATGGAGTAATCAAAGTATGCAATATTTACTTAGGAACACAGAATTCAAAATGAACAATGTAATAGTAAGGCCTCATTCACACGGGTGACAAAGTCGCGTAATTTTGTCGTGTTCCAACAATGCGAAAAATCGCATGTTCGTTCAGCCCATGCTTTTCAGTTGGTTAATTTATATGTGCAATGTTTTGGATCGTGTGACATACCAAATCAAAAACCTAGCGGGTCCCATGATATGCACGCGACTCAGGAGGTTTTGTAGCCCTTGCTTTCCTATGGAGCCTTCCTCTCTGTTGCATTGCATCGCATGAATACGCGATTTTAATGCGGAGCAATGCAACTTTGACAGTAGGAAATCCTACTGTCAAAGCCATAATCTAAGCCCTAGCTGCAGGAAAAAAAAAACAGTATACGTCACCTTAGAAGTGCTGTCTGGCTCCGCTGCATTTTCTCCCCGATCCCTGGCACTATTCTTCTTCATCTCTTCTCACCAGGGATTGAAAAATTCCCACTTTCTGTAAGTGCTGCCTCTGATTGGCTGATGCTTAGCTAATCACAGCCAGCACTTGATGAACCAATCACAGCCATTCATTGAGTGCTGGCTCTGATTAGCTAAGCATCAGCCAATCACAGCCAGCACTTCCAGGAGGCAGGAATTTTTCAATCCCTAGATGGAAGAGATGAAGAAGAATAGTGCCGGGGACTGGGAAGAAGCTGCAGCTGTTCTAAGGTGACGTATACTTTTTTTTCCTGCGATTTTCATGCGTCGATGCTGTGTCGTCCGTGTGAACGAGGCCAAATGAGTAAGTAATTGAATTTTCCAACTTGCTTACCTAGACACAATGTGCTGTCAACTATAACGTAGATGCCTTCTAAGCAATATCTACACTACTTTGCTAATGTTGGTCCAGTTTAAAAGGAATACAGAATTCAAAGCATATGACACAGTCTCTCTGGGCAAACACCTTAACCATTGTTTCCTATTTCCCTTGCGCTGCAGTATCTCAGTCCCCAAATATGGAGCTTTCCTCGTTCCCTCAAGTGCTCAAAATGTCTCACAGTTTAGTCCCTCTCTTGACGCCAAGAGTCATTATGCAGCAGGCCTGCTGGCTAACTATTCCTGTCCTTACCAGTGTACACATCTAAAGTTTCAACTGAGGTCGGCCTCACTTATGATTTCATATGTGGCAGTTGCCGCTTCTAATGATTCAAGCGATCCTACTCTCTGCTCCTATCTCTCTTTCAGCGCTGGCCGATCCTGCTCTTATCTGTCCCAGCAGCACTGTCTCCTACTTCTGTAGCCTTAATCTTGCGCCAACTCAGCTCAGCTGTCTAGCCTTTCTCTACTACACAGCAAAAATTGCCCTTTTTATGCCTGGACATTAACCAATAAATTAACATTCAGGGAACATGCTCAGTTCCGTTGCACCAAATTTTGCTTTCTATGGAAACATTAACATATTGGGGTGAGTCCCGTACACTACAGCCCCTTTGTTCTCAGGATCAGTGGGGGCTATCAGAGGTTGGGCCCATAGAAATCATAAAGGGATGGTAATTCTGAGTGATATACAATACCATCACTTTAATTACATTCAGCAAAGACTATCTTGTATTCCTGGGCTGGACTAGGGAGATACTCAGATTACGTAAAGAAGCTGATCCTATGGGAGGGTCTTATGGAACATAGAGAAATGTAAAAAGTTACACAATAGGGTCACCCTTTCTCTTATTACTTCACCTTCGTCAGTATATCAAGTATTTAGTTAACCTTGACATTCTCCAGTTTCATCAAAATACTTTGGTATCATTCAAGGGGTCTTCCAGTTTCTGCATAAACCTTATTAATTGTATAATGAAAAGTTCTGAAATCTTCTAATATAGTTTGTGTATTAATTTTGCATATTTTAAGAGCTCTGCTTGATTTTATTGAATGGGAACCTTCATAGATTGTTTCCGGAACATGAAAATGTGTCTTGGTCATGCAGTCATCACACAGGGGTATGGCTTGTAACAAGACAGTGGTCTGATAAATGTATTGTGAGGAGCTCCATAACTGGAACAGGACAGATTTTCATCTTCTGGAAGAAAACAGTTAAGCTTCTTATCCGTTGACTTCAGGTAGACTTTTTGGAAATCATAGGGAATTGATGAGCAAAGTATGTTATACAATTGTGTAAAGTTTTATTATTCAGTAAGTAAACTATATTTGCTATCACATGTAGTCCTATAGTTACATGATAGATGTGTGATATATGGAAAATACAGCATGACAAAGACAGGACTGACACAACTGACACCTCAGTCCCAGAAAAGGACTTTATTTGGCCACTAACATTAAATATTTTCTCTGTTCTACAGATATAAAGAAGACGCCTCCATCATCGAATGGTGTATGGAGTCCCAAGTATGGTGTACCATTTCAACAACATGTGCCAGCATTGGACTATCAACATAATGTTTATATTCCGGGGACGCCCACGCTACTGGCCAACAAGCAAGGGCACTATATAGATCACGAGGAGAAAAACAGTTTTTCCACTTTTGGAAAGAAGAGGAAAATGACATCTTGTTGTGATGTACATGATGATATGATTATTAACAATGACTTAAAATGAACAAGGGTCTAGTATGTAGACCTCTACCACAAAAAAAACAGAGGACCGAAGCCACAATCTGAGCAGACTGGAACCTCAGCAGTTAACAAACTGTGTCATTACTATGTAAAGAACACTGTCTCAACTCACCTACCTGACGTCTGTTTGTGTGTGATAATTCTGGAAACGCAATTTGTGACAGGTCCCGATCAATAAAGTGCAACGGGACAAGGAGATCTAAAATTAATCTGTGACACTTGAAATGAAAGTGCACTCGGAGAGGTAATGAAGGCGCAAAATATACGTACACAAAGACAATGAAAATAAATGACAGTGAAGCTGTGTGTTGAGTAAATGGACAGGATGCAATTTCATTTGGTAAAACAGATTCAATGTGGGTGAGAATGAAAGTCGCTTGTGTGTAAAAAGCAATTTTCTCTATCTGCAGTCAAGCGAAAGGCTTCCTTGAGGACTGGAGTGAATAAGAGGACATCCTTTCTGAAATGTCATTTTGAGTTTCAGCCTTTGGCGATTTCCATTTAGTGACAGTTCTGTCTTTCATTGTTAATATGTGAATGTATACAGTGGATATATACATTTTTGCTGGACCCGTATATCTGCGTGTATTGTACAAATGGAAGGGTGTGTGTTGAAGTCATATCATTCTATAGGGTGTAATCAGTGGACTACATTCATTGTCACTACATATGTAAGATAAAAGACATGTAAATATATGTATATGCTATTTTTCAACTACCAGTTGTATTAAAGAGTGCTGGACTCACGTTAGTGGTTTATATTATTATGGAAAATGAGTATTTTTTTTAAATACAAAGCTTATCTCCTGGGAGATGGTGGAGCGAAGGACTGGAATTAAATTGAAATAAAAAAAGGTCAGCATAGTAATTGGACAGTTAAATACATGTGATATTTTCTGCCTGTACATTTTGTCATCTGAAATCACTTCACGGTTTTAATCAGCTTTCTAAAAGCTGCAAAATATTCAGGTTTTATAATGTGAAGGGTGACTGTCAATAATATTAAAACATTTCTCAAGGCTACACTTCTCTGGAATTTCTTGCAGAAAAAAGGATTTTAAATATTATATTGAAGTGAATCTCAAGGTTTATCAATAGGTAGCTTTCAGGCTCAAAATTCAGGGCTGATGAATTTTTTTATATAACTTTAGTGGTTGGAGTTTCTATACTAGTGATACAGACTTTTAAACCCCCTGCATTTCACCTAGGTTTAAAAGTCAGAGTATATATAAAAAAAACCTTCAACAATATTTGGAGCCAATTTAGTATATTAGGCGCTGCGGAATAAGTTGGCGCTATACAAATAAAGATTATTATTATTATTATTATTATATTCCTCTGAGGATAAGGTTGGGTTCACACCAGCACTATTGCTTTTTGTTGTGTACTAGCTGCTGTAGAACAAAAAAAAACAAAGTATTTGGCACATGCTTGATTCATAGAATCACTATTTGTGTGAATAACCATGCTGTAATACCTCATCTACCCTTCAGTGGTCAGCGAAACCAGTTTTTCAGGGGTGCCAGGAGTGGGAGTTGGAGTGATCCACCCAGAATATTGAGAATTTTTAAAATCTGGTTGTCAAAGATGTGTAAACTGCAAGATATCTTCACCAATTAATCAAAATGATGATCTCTGTGAAAAATCATTCTTATTATTCAAAATATAGTGATATGCTCATGGGACAGGAACTAGTATTGTATAGAACTCCTTCAAGCCCAGCAAAGTGCAGAAACTCGACAAGGCATCGATTCCACAAGTGGACGAAAGATGTCTGGAAAGATGTTAAAGGGCTTAAAGTTAACAAAAATTGAATACTCACCTTGCCCAGTAGCTCTTTTTCTAGTGCTACAGCTATGGTGCCCGCCACATGGAACCCAGAGAAAGCACCGAGTGGTCATGTGCAATTCATTATGCGCACGATCACTCAATCACTCACAGGCTTCAGCAGTGATTCTTCTATGACCGCTAAAGCCTGTGAGTGATGGAGCGGTCAAGTGCAAAATCCATGGCATGTGACCACCCTCCACTTCTTCCTTGTTCCATGCAGCAGGCACCAAGAACTACAGCACTGGGAGTGGCAGGAATAAGTGATTATTCAATTTTTATTAATTTTCACTTCCCTCTTGACTGTATTTTTAAGTTTCTTAAAACCCTATTAAGCCATGCCATCTAGATAGCTACCCATAACTTCATGGTATTTGTAGATGCAGAATCTCAGGTGCGAATGCATCTTTCTACCACATCACATAAATGCTCAATTAAAGCTCATGCTGAGTAAATATACAGACCACACACATCATAGGAACTCTCTAGAATACTTCTCGAACCAATTCTAGACAACTTAGGCCTGATGGCATGGTGCATTATCCTGCTGGAATATCCCACCATTCTGTGGGTGCAGGAAGTCCATGAATGATTACCAAGCAGTAAAATGCAATTGGCACCAGTCAATGACATGCTTAGGCTGGCCAGTACACCCAACCAACAGCATGAAAATACACCTCACCCCCGTGTGGATTTGCAAGCAGCCTGCACAGTGTCTTGTTGACTGAGATTTATTGCTTCATTGGGTCTGTGCCACACATGAACCTTACCATCAGCCTGAAACAATTGGTACCATGAATCATAGTAACTCTTACATCTTTACCACCCAAGAAGATCAGTGGGATCCATGGCCTCAGAGTATTGTTACACATTTGCGGATTGTGGATCCACTGGACCAACCAACCAGTCTGAAACCTGTCCTCGAGTTGTTGGCAGCTGACTCCTCAGAGGGACTGTAGCCAGGAATACAGAACAAACTCAGATTCAGGAATACAGATAGAACTCAGATTCAGGAATACAGATAGCACCAGGGGTGTAACTAAAGGCTCAGGGGCCCTGATGTAAAAGGTGAGCTGGGCCCCCCTCTATCTGTATCTGTACCCGTACCCATACCTAAACCATGCTGTACAGAGGCATAACTTGAAGCTTCTGGGCCCCAATGCAAAACCTGTAACAGGGCCCTCAACTATAATGCTTTATTCATAGTACTGGGCTCCCTATATGGAGAAGAGAGGCCTTATGGGCACCCTAAGGCTCCTGGGCCCGGGTGCAGCCGCATCCCCTGCACCCTCTATAGTTACCCTTGGATAGCACTCAGATTCAGGAATACAGATAACACTAAGTTCAGGAATACAGACAGAACTCAGTTCAGGAATACAGACTCAGGACTGAGATTCAAAAATACAAACTCAGGTCTCAGGAAGTTAGACAGAACTCACGACTCAGGAAGTCAGAACAGAGAGACAGATTACATACTCTCAGACAGACAGAGGCAAGACAGACTGCTAAACACCCAAAACACTCACCAGCATACCCGCACGAATAAACGGATGGAATAGCTATAATTAGTACGAGGAATTAGTTAGCGGATTGATCAAGTCACTTAAGCCGCTAGCCCACTTCAAGGGTTCTCGCTGTCTTGCAGTCCCCTCTGTAATGAGACAACTCAACTAACCAGAGGATTCCTGCCTTCAAGCAGGATGATTGCTCTGATAGGGACGGACCCACACTGGAATCTAAAGACCTAACTCGCCCTAGATGGTAAATGATCCAAGCAGCACAGATGTACATGCACAAATATACAGATACAGAATCAGAACTGGAAACCATGCCAGCACATACAGATCAGAAAGTATTAAGTAGACCGATCACAGACACACATGGACAAATATACAGATGCAGAATCAGAACTGGTGACCATGCCAGCACAGACAGAACCAAAGGCCTTCAAAGAAGCAGGAACATAAAACTGTCACATTGCAAGAGGAAAACCAGTAGACACTGACAAAGGAGCTGGTATATATAAGCAACAGACCTGAGAGATTGGCTCACTAGAGCAAACCACACCCAGCCAACGCAATCAACCACACCTGTGGAGCTGAATTGCTGGAAAAACATGTAGAACAACAGATCCAAACAGAACGCTCTTACAGTAACGATAATTAAGCAACAGTGGATCACTACTGCGGTGTCCACCGTGGGTTGTAATGCATTCAATTACATTTTACTGGTACACATGTGACACTGTGGATCAAGGAATGTTAAATGCCCATATAATTTTAAGAATGAAATGTCCAGTTCATCATCCATTGTCATGCCTTGTTCAAACTGATAATTCAAATCGCCTTACAATAAGCATGCTGGATAGTATTCAATCTCACTCACAAAATAAGACTGCACAGCTTATATAGATATGGGCATTTTCAAGTCATCACCTGAGATGACGCCACCTCATGATCATTTTAAACTTCAACAACATGGGAAGGTAAAAGAAGAGAAAGGACACACAAACATATACAGCTAATTAATACAATTAAGAATCTTGCTATTAAAAGTGGAAAAAAAGAACAAAGACAAAAAATTCAGAAGGAAAGTAGAGGATCACAAACTAACATGTTTCTAAACAAATGCACAGAGCATGGGAAACAAACAAGGAGAATTGGAGCTCCTAACAGAGGAAGAGAAATATGATGTCATAGCATCACGGAAACTTGGTGGGATGATACACATGATTGGAATACAAAGGCTTGAAAGAATACAATTTATTTATAAGAAACAGACAATAAAAGGGGAGGAGGTATTGCATTTTATGTAAGGAAAACATTCATCTCCATAGAGATTCAAGCTTCAGAGCATGGGAGTTCTGTAGAAACTGTTTGGGTAACAATACAAGGAGAGAACAACAGAAAGGACACTATTATAGGCATTTATTATAGGTCTCCTGGACAACAAGAAGATATGGATGAACGGGTTCTCAAAAAAGTATGACATAGTGATTAGAGATGAGTGAACGTACTCGTCCGAGCTTGATACTCGTTCGAGTATTAGCGTGTTCGAGATGCTCGTTACTAGAGGCGAGCACCACGCGATGTTCGAGTTACTTTCACTTTAATCTCTGAGACGTTAGCGCGCTTTTCTGGCCAATAGAAAGACAGGGAAGGCATTACAACTTCCCCCTGCGACGTTCAAGCCCTATACCACCCCACTGCAGTGAGTGGCTGGCGAGATCAGGTGTCACCCGAGTATATAAATCGGCCCCTGCCGCGGCTCGCCACAGATGCATTCTGACAGAGATCAGGGAAAGTGCTGCTGGTGCCGGAGCTGCTATAGGGAGAGTGTTAGGAGTAGAGATGAGCGAGCGTACTCGTCCGAGCTTGATGCTTGTTCGAGTATTAGGGTGTTCGAGATGCTCGTTACTCGAGACGAGTACCACGCGATGTTCGAGTTACTTTCACCTTCATCTCTGAGACGTTAGCGCGCTTTTCTGGCCAATAGAAAGACAGGGAAGGCATTACAACTTCCCCCTGTGACGTTCAAGCCCTATACCACCCCCCTGCAGTGAGTGGCTGGCGAGATCAGGAGTCACCCGAGTATTAAAATCTGCCCGCCCGCGGCTCGCCACAGATGCATTCTGACATAGTTCAGGGAAAGTGCTGTTGATGCCGGAGCTGCTATAGGGAGAGCGTTAGGAGTGATTTTAGGCTTCAAGAACCCCAACGGTCCTTCTTAGGCCATAGAAATCGCAGATCGCACCTATCTGCGATCTGCGATTCCTGTTCTCTTCTCTATATGCGCTCAATGGGACCGGCGGCAGCAGCGCCGACCCCATTGAGAACATATAGAAGACAAATCATTCTTCTTTGCCACAGCTGTAACAGCTGTGGCAGAGAAGAACGATGTTTGCCCATTGAATTCAATGGAGCCGGCAATACAGCAGGTTCCACTGAAAGCAATGGGCTGCCGGCGTGCGCGGGATGAATTGTCGGGAAGGGCTTGCGCAAAATTGTTTCCTGGATCTGCTGTCTCTGTTACATGATCGCCGTCATCCCGCCAGAGGGAAAGAGTATACATAATATTATACGTTGCCTACAGTATCTATCTGCTGGGGGTAGTAGTCCTAATTAATACGCAGCTAAGCGTTACAGCAGGCTTGCGCAAAATTGTTTCCTGGATCTGCTGTCTCTGTTACATGATCGCCGTCATCCCGCCAGAGGGAAACAGTATACATAATATTATACATTGCCTACAGTATCTATCTGCTGGGGGTAGTAGTCCTAATTAATACGCAGCTAAGCGTTACAGCAGGTTTGCGCAAAATTGTTTCCTGGATCTGCTGTCTCTGTTACATGATCGCCATCATCCCGCCAGAGGGAAAGAGTATACATTATATTATACGCTGCCTACAGTATCTATCTGCTGGGGGTAGTAGTCCTAATTAATACGCAGCTAAGCGCTACAGCAGGCTTGCGCAAAATTGTTTCCTGGATCTGCTGTCTCTGTTACATGATCGCCGTCATCCCGCCAGAGGGAAAGAGTATACATAATATTATACGCTGCCTACAGTATCTATCTGCTGGGGGTAGTAGTCGTAATTAATACGCAGCTAAGCGTTACAGCAGGCTTGCACAAAATTGTTTCCTGGATCTGCTGTCTCTGTTACATGATCGCCGTCATCCCGCCAGAGGGAAACGGTATACATAATATTATACGCTGCCTACAGTATCTATCTGCTGGGGGTAGTAGTCCTAATTAATACGCAGCTAAGCGTTACAGCAGGCTTGTGCAAAATTGTTTCCTGGATCTGCTGTCTCTGTTACATGATCGCCGTCATCCCGCCAGAGGGAAAGAGTATACATAATATTATACGCTGCCTACAGTATCTATCTGCTGGGGGTAGTAGTCCTAATTAATACGCAGCTAAGCGTTACAGCAGGCTTGCGCAAAATTGTTTCCTGGATCTGCTGTCTCTGTTACATGATCGCCGTCATCCCGCCAGAGGGAAACAGTATACATAATATTATACGCTGCCTACAGTATCTATCTGCTGGGGGTAGTAGTCCTAATTAATACGCAGCTAAGCGTTACAGCAGGCTTGCGCAAAATTGTTTCCTGGATCTGCTGTCTCTGTTACATGATCGCCGTCATCCCGCCAGAGGGAAAGAGTATACATAATATTATACGCTGCCTACAGTATCTATCTGATGGGGGTAGTAGTCGTAATTAATACGCAGCTAAGCGTTACAGCAGGCTTGCGCCAAATTGTTTCCTGGATCTGCTGTCTCTGTTACATGATCGCCGTCATCGCGCCAGAGGGAAACAGTATACATAATATTATACGCTGCCTACAGTATCTATCTGCTGGGGGTAGTAGTCCTAATTAATACGCAGCTAAGCGTTACAGCAGGCTTGCGCAAAATTGTTTCCTGGATCTGCTGTCTCTGTTACATGATCGCCATCATCCCGCCAGAGGGAAAGAGTATACATTATATTATACGCTGCCTACAGTATCTATCTGCTGGGGGTAGTAGTCCTAATTAATACGCAGCTAAGCGCTACAGCAGGCTTGCGCAAAATTGTTTCCTGGATCTGCTGTCTCTGTTACATGATCGCCGTCATCCCGCCAGAGGGAAAGAGTATACATAATATTATACGCTGCCTACAGTATCTATCTGCTGGGGGTAGTAGTCGTAATTAATACGCAGCTAAGCGTTACAGCAGGCTTGCACAAAATTGTTTCCTGGATCTGCTGTCTCTGTTACATGATCGCCGTCATCCCGCCAGAGGGAAACGGTATACATAATATTATACGCTGCCTACAGTATCTATCTGCTGGGGGTAGTAGTCCTAATTAATACGCAGCTAAGCGTTACAGCAGGCTTGTGCAAAATTGTTTCCTGGATCTGCTGTCTCTGTTACATGATCGCCGTCATCCCGCCAGAGGGAAAGAGTATACATAATATTATACGCTGCCTACAGTATCTATCTGCTGGGGGTAGTAGTCCTAATTAATACGCAGCTAAGCGTTACAGCAGGCTTGCGCTAAATTGTTTCCTGGATCTGCTGTCTCTGTTACATGATCGCCGTCATCCCGCCAGAGGGAAACAGTATACATAATATTATACGCTGCCTACAGTATCTATCTGCTGGGGGTAGTAGTCCTAATTAATACGCAGCTAAGCGTTACAGCAGGCTTGCGCAAAATTGTTTCCTGGATCTGCTGTCTCTGTTACATGATCGCCGTCATCCCGCCAGAGGGAAAGAGTATACATAATATTATACGCTGCCTACAGTATCTATCTGATGGGGGTAGTAGTCGTAATTAATACGCAGCTAAGCGTTACAGCAGGCTTGCGCCAAATTGTTTCCTGGATCTGCTGTCTCTGTTACATGATCGCCGTCATCGCGCCAGAGGGAAACAGTATACATAATATTATACGCTGCCTACAGTATCTATCTGCTGGGGGTAGTAGTCCTAATTAATACGCAGCTAAGCGTTACAGCAGGCTTGCGCAAAATTGTTTCCTGGATCTGCTGTCTCTGTTACATGATCGCCGTCATCCCGCCAGAGGGAAAGAGTATACATAATATTATACGCTGCCTACAGTATCTATCTGCTGGGGGTAGTAGTCCTAATTAATACGCAGCTAAGCGTTACAGCAGGCTTGCGCAAAATTGTTTCCTGGATCTGCTGTCTCTGTTACATGATCGCCATCATCCCGCCAGAGGGAAAGAGTATACATAATATTATACGCTGCCTACTGTATCTATCTGCTGGGGGTAGTAGTCGTAAGTAATACGCAGCTAAGCGTTACAGCAGGCTTGCGCAAAATTGTTTCCTGGATCTGCTGTCTCTGTTACATGATCGCCGTCATCCCACCAGAGGGAAACAGTATACATAATATTATACGCTGCCTACAGTATCTGTCTGCTGTATCAGCTCAGCATTTTAAAAAAATAGAAGCAAAATACTTAAGGCCTACTACTGGCCTTTGGCCACTTGACTGCTTCTGCGCTGTGAATTCCACTAGCTCAGTCATACGCACCTACGTCTCACTACAGGCGTGCGCAAAATTGTTTCCTGGCTCTGGTGTGCGTTCCGTAAGGGAAGTCAGTCTCCAACCACAGGCCAATAAGCGGCACATTTAATTACAGCGTTCTGTTTCTGCACTACTGGTAATACACCATGCTGAGGGGTAGGGGTAGGCCTAGAGGACGTGGACGCGGGCGAGGACGCGCAGGCCCAAGTCAGGGTGTGGGCACAGGCCGAGCTCCTGATCCAGGTGTATCGCAGCTGACTGCTGCGGGATTAGGAGAGAGGCACGTTTCTGGCCTCCCCACATTCATCTCACAATTAATGGGTCCACGCGGTAGACCTTTATTAGAAAATGAGCAGTGTGAGCAGGTCCTGTCGTGGATGGCAGAAAGTGCATCCAGCAATCTATCGACCACCCAGAGTTCTGCGCCGTCCACTGCTGCAACTCTGAATCCTCTGGCTGCTGCTCCTCCTTCCTCCCAGCCTCCTCACTCCATTACAATGACACATTCTGAGGAGCAGGCAGACTACCAGGAACTGTTCCCGGGCCCCTGCCCAGAATGGCCAGCAATGGTTCCTCTCCCACCGAAGGAGTTTGTCGTGACCGATGCCCAACCTTTGGAAAGTTCCCGGGGTCCGGGGGATGAGGCTGGGGACTTCCGGCAACTGTCTCAAGAGCTTTCAGTGGGTGAGGAGGACGATGACGATGAGACACAATTGTCTATCACTCAGGTAGTAGTAATTGGAGTAAGTCCGAGGGAGGAGCGCACAGAGGATTCGGAGGAAGAGCAGCAGGACGATGAGGTGACTGACCGCACCTGGTTTGCTACACCTACTGAGGACAGGTCTTCAGAGGGGGAGGCAAGTGCAGCAGCAGGGCAGGTTGAAAGAGACAGTGCGGTGGCCAGGGGTAGAGGCAGGGCCAGACTGAATAATCCACCAACTGTTTCCCAAAGCGTCCCCTCGCGCCATGCCATCCTGCAGAGGCCGAGGTGCTCAAAGGTCTGGCAGTTTTTCACTGACAGTGCAGACGACCGACGAACAGTGGTGTGCAACCTTTGTCGCGCCAAGATCAGCCGGGGAGCCACCACCACCAGCCTCACCACCACTAGCATGCGCAGACATATGATGGCCAAGCACCCCACAAGGTGGGACGAAGGCCGTTCACCGCCTCCGGTTTACACCGCTGCCTCTCCCCCTGTGCCCCAACCTGCCACTGACATCCAACCCCCCTCTCAGGACACAGGCACTACCGTCTCCTGGCCTGCACCCACACCCTCACCTCCGCTGTGCTCGGCCCCATCCACCAATGTCTCTCAGCGCACCGTCCAGCCGTCGCTAGCGCAAGTGTTGGAGCGCAAGCGCAAGTACGCCGCCACGCACCCGCATGCTCAAGCGTTAAACGTGCACATAGCCAAATTTATCAGCCTGGAGATGCTGCCGTATAGGGTTGTGGAAACGGAGGCTTTCAAAGGTATGATGGCGGCGGCGGCCCCACGCTACTCAGTTCCCAGTCGCCACTACTTTTCCCGATGCACGACCACGTCTCCCGCAACATTGTACGCGCCCTCACCAACGCGGTTACTGGCAAGGTCCACTTACCAACGGACACGTGGACAAGCACAGGCGGGCAGGGCCACTATATCTCCCTGACGGCACATTGGGTGAATTTAGTGGAGGCTGGGACAGAGTCAGAGCCTGGGACCGCTCACGTCCTACCCACCCCCAGAATTGCGGGCCCCAGCTCGGTGGTGGTATTTGTGGCGGTGTATGCTTCCTCCACTAAACCACCCTCCTCCTCCTCCTCCTACGCAACCTCTGTCTCGCAATCAAGATGTGTCAGCAGCAGCACGTCGCCAGCAGTCGGTGTCGCGCGGCGTGGCAGCACAGCGGTGGGCAAGCGTCAGCAGGCCGTACTGAAACTACTCAGCTTAGGAGAGAAGAGGCACACGGCCCACGAACTGCTGCAGGGTCTCACAGAGCAGACCGACCGCTGGCTTGCGCCGCTGAGCCTCCAACCGGGCATGGTCATGTGTGACAATGGCCATAACCTGGTGGCGTCTCTGCAGCTCGGCAGCCTCACGCACGTGCCATGCCTGGCCCACGTCTTTAATTTGGTGGTTCAGCGCTTTCTGAAAAGCTACCCACGCTTGTCAGACCTGCTCGGAAAGGTGCGCCGGCTCTGCGCACATTTCCGCAAGTCCCACACGGACGCTGCCACCCTGCGCACCCTGCAACATCGGTTTAATCTGCCAGTGCACCGACTGCTGTGCGACGTGCCCACACGGTGGAACTCTACGCTCCACATGTTGGCCAGGCTCTATGAGCAGCGTAGAGCTATAGTGGAATACCAACTCCAACATGGGCGGCGCAGTGGGAGTCAGCCTCCTCAATTCTTTACAGAAGAGTGGGCCTGGTTGGCAGACATCTGCCAGGTCCTTGGAAACTTTGAGGAGTCTACCCAGATGGTGAGCGGCGATGCTGCAATCATTAGCGTCACCATTCCTCTGCTATGCCTCTTGAGAAGTTCCCTGCAAACCATAAAGGCAGACGCTTTGCGCTCGGAAACAGAGGCGGGGGAAGACAGTATGTCGCTGGATAGTCAGAGCACCCTCCTGTCTATATCTCAGCGCGTTGAGCAGGAGGAGGAGGAGCATGAGGAGGATAAGGAGGAGGGGGAAGAGACAGCTTGGCCCACTGCTGAGGGTGCCCATGCTGCTTGCCTGTCATCCTTTCAGCGTGTATGGCCTGAGGAGGAGGAGGAGGATCCTGAAAGTGATCTTCCTAGTGCGGACAGCCATGTGTTGCGTACAGGTACCCTGGCACACATGGCTGACTTCATGTTAGGATGCCTTTCTCGTGACCCTCGCGTTACACGCATTCTGGCCACTACGGATTACTGGGTGTAACACTGCTCGACCCACGGTATAAGGAGAACCTTTCCACTCTCATACCCGAAGAGGAAAGGGGTTCAAGAGTGATGCTATACCACAGGACCCTGGCGGACAAACTGATGGTAAAATTCCCTTCCGACAGCGCTAGTGGCCGAAGGCGCAGTTCCGAGGGCCAGGTAGCAGGGGAGGCACAGAGATCAGGCAGCATGTACAGCACAGGCAGGGAAACACTCTCTAAGGCCTTTGACAGCTTTCTGGCTCCCCAGCAAGACTGTGTCACCGCTCCCCAGTCAAGGCTGAGTCGGTGGGAGCACTGTAAAAGGATGGTGAGGGAGTACGTAGCCGATCGCACGACCGTCCTCCGTGACGCCTCTGCCACCTACAACTACTGGGTGTCGAAGCTGGACACGTGGCCTGAACTCGCGCTGTATGCCCTGGAGGTGCTTGCTTGTCCTGCGGCTAGTGTCTTGTCAGAGAGGGTGTTTAGTGCGGCTGGGGGAATCATCACTGATAAGCGTACCCGCCTGTCAACCGACAGTGCCGACAGGCTTACACTCATCAAGATGAACAAAGCCTGGATTTCCCCAGACTTCTCTTCTCCACCAGCGGACAGCAGCGATACCTAAACAATACGTAGGCTGCACCCGCGGATGGAAGCATTGTTCTCTATCACCATCAAAAACGTGGACCTTTTAGCTTCATCAATTTGTGTATAATATTCATCTTCCTCCTCCTGCTCCTCCTCCTGAAACCTGACGTAATCACGCCGAACGGGCAATTTTTCTTAGGCCCACAAGGCTCAGTCATATAATTTTTGTAAACAATTTTTATACGTTTCAATGCTCATTAAAGCGTTGAAACTTGCACCTGAACCAATTTTTATTTTAACTGGGCTGCCTTCAGGCCTAGTTACAAATTAAGCCACATTAACCAAAGCGATTAATGGGTTTCACCTGCCCTCTTGGTTGGGCATGGGCAATTTTTCTGACGTACATTAGTACTGTTGGTACACCAATTTTTTTGGGCCCTCGCCTACAGTGTAATCCAATTAATTTTTTGCCCACCTGCATTAAAGCTGACATTACATCAGCTGTGCTGGGCACTGCAATGGGATATATTTATGTACCGCCGGTGGGTTCCAGGGAGCCACCCATGCTGTGGGTCCACAGGGAGTTGTAACTGCATGTGTCTACTTCTAAAGAACCCCAGTCTGTCTGGGGCATGCAGTGTGGGCCGAAGCCCACCTGCATTTAATCGGACGTTACCTCAGCTGTGATGGGCAATGCAATGGGATATATTTATGTACCGCCGGTGGGTTCCAGGGAGCCAGCCATGCTGTGGGTGCACACGGAATTCCCATTGCGGAGTTGTACCTGCCTGTGACTATAAATAAAAAACCGCGGTCTGACTGGGGCATGCAGACACCTTGACAGAATGAATAGTGTGTGGCACATAGGTTCCCCATTGCTATGCCCACGTGTGCAGCTCCTGATGGCGGTGGCACAGGATTATATTTCTCATTGCTTCTGTACAGCATTGTGGGCTATCGCCCCGCCCCTTTTAAAGAGGGTCACTGCCTAGCCGTGCCAACCCTCTGCAGTGTGTGCCTGCAGTTCCTCCTCATGGCAGACGCACTTATAAATAGACATGAGGGTGGTGTGGCATGAGGGCAGCTGAAGGCTGCGCAGGGACACTTTGGTGTGCGCTGTGGACACTGCGTCGTGCGCGGGGGGGGGGGGGGGGGTTGGCAGCATGTAACCCAGGAGAAGTGGCAGCGGAGTGTCATGCAGGCAGTGATTGTGCTTTGTTGGAGGTAGTGTGGTGCTTAGCTAAGGTATGCATTGCTAATGAGGGCTTTTCAGAAGTAAAAGTTGTTGGGAGGGGGGGGGGGGGCCACTCTTGCCGCTATTGTGGCTTAATAGTGGGACCTGGGAACTTGAGATACAGCCCAACATGTAGCCCCTCGCCTGCCCTATCCGTTGCTGTGTCGTTCCCATCACTTTCTTGAATTGCCCAGATTTTCACAAATGAAAACCTTAGCGAGCATCAGCGATATACAAAAATGCTCGGGTCGCCCATTGACTTCAATGGGGTTCGTTATTCGAAACGAACCCTCGAGCACCGCGATAATTTCGTCCCGAGTAACGAGCACCCGAGCATTTTGGTGCTCGCTCATCTCTAATAGTGGGAAATTCATGGGAAATTTTAATTATCCAGACATTTGTTGGGAATCTCTCTCAGGTAAAAGTAATGGATCCAACAAATTCTTATCCTCTTTTGCTGACAACTTTATCTTTCAAGAAGTAAAAGAGAAATTAACATGATTTGCTAACTTTGACCTAATTCTTAACAAGGGAGCAGAAATGGTTGGGGAAGTAAGGCTGGCTCGGATCTTAGGCGGCAGTGATCATGGTATCCTTGAATTTTGAATAACAAGGGGAGAAAGACCAGAGAAAACTCAGACCTCAAGGTTAGATTTCAGAAAGGCAGATTTTAATAGACTCAGAAAGAGGGTAGGAAGAATCCAATGGCAATCCAATCTAAGGACATAAATATCCAATACAGATGGGAAATTTTGTGAAATGATATTCTTAAAGCACAATCGTTTACAATTCCTAAAAAAAGAAGGAAGAATGGGAAGCATTTAAAGAGACCAGGATGCATGAACAGAATTAAACACATGCTAAAAAGGAAGAAAAATATGTTTATCAAATGAAAAGAGAGGGGGATATCTAAAGAAGAATATAATGCGGTCTGCAGAAACAGTAGGGAAATTATCAGAAAAGCCAAAGCAAATAATGAATTGAGGCTTGCAAGAGAGGCCAAATTAATAACAAAGGATGTTGGGGGTATGTCAAAAGCAATAGAGAAGTCAAAGAGGCTGTAGGATGTTTGCAAGATGAAAAAGGGGAATTTTCATCCAGGAGTATTCCCAGAAGATTGAAGAAGGGAGAGATCTTTGAACAAATTATCAAACCGCATGTATGCAAGTACTTGGATGAGAATGGAGTCATTAACCAGAGTCAGCATGGCTTTGTAACAAACAAGTCATGCCAGATTAATCTAATTTCCTACTATGATAGAATCACAGACTGGGTTGATCACGAGAATGTAGTAGATATAGTATATCTTGACTTTAGTAAAGCATTTGACAAAGCATCTCATACCATCCCTGTTGAAAAGATCACCAAATATGGGACCGGCAAAGCAAATGTTGAGTGGATTCACTGATTGAGTAATCGTAATCAAAGAGTGGTTATAAATGGCTGTACATCCAAGTGGAAGAATGTATCAAGTGGGGTACCACAAGGCTCTGTCCTAGGCCCAGTGTTGGTCAACATATTTATAAATGAGCTAGATGAGGGACTTGAAGAGAAACTGATCAAATATGCAGATGACACAAAGCTAGGAGGAATGGCTAACACTAGGGAAGAGAGAGACGAATAAAAAGGTCTAGATAAGCTTGAACAATGGGCAGAGACTAACAGAATGGTATTTCACAGGGAGAAATGCAGTCCTACATCTGGGCAAGAAAAATAAAAAAGCACTTACAGAATGGGAGGAATTGGGCTAAGCAGTAGCAGCACATGTGGAAAAGACATGGGTATACTAATAGTTTACAGACTAAACATGAATCAACAATGTGATGCAGCAACAGAGAAGGCAAACACAATTTGGGGATGTATTAAGAGAGACATAGAGTCTAGATCATGTGAGGTAATGGTCCCCTTTACTCTTCTCTGGTCAGACCTCATCTGGAATACTGTGTCCAGTTCTGGGCATCCCAGTTTAAAAAAGACATTAACAAACTGGAGCAAGTTCAGAGAAGACTAACCCGGATGGTGAGTGGTCTGCAAATCATTTCCTATGAGGAATGGTCAAAGGATGTGGGAATATTTAGCTTGCAAAAAGAAAAAGCTGAGAAGAGACTAAATAGCTACCTACAAATATCTGAAGGACAGTCACAGTGCAGAGGGATCAGCCCTTTCCTCCTTTGCACAAGAAAAGGCTAGAAGCAATTGGATGCAACTGAAAGGGAGAAGACAGAGATTAGATCAGACAGTGAGGGTGATCAATGATTGTTCAATCGTTGGTCATGTATCCACTGAACGATTATCGTTCATTTTCACTCATTTAAACAATTTTACATAAATATAAATGAGCCTTAAGCCTAATAATAGTCTGATACTTCATTTACTGTGTAGAAAATTTTGCAGCAGCCATCTAATTTTTACCACCGACAGGATTATAATGAAAGGTAAACATAAACACCTATATACTGATAAAAATTGATCCACTATTCACAATAGAGGATACTTACAGCTCATCAACTCCCCCTCTCTGCACAGGTTTGGTTACTTTTATGCTGGCCAATAGTCACCCAAGATATTGGTCAAAAGAGAGGTTACAGGTGATTGTTGGCCCATGCAAACACAGGACCTGACAGGGAAAATAAGCAAGAATTGCTCTCCAAAAAACCGAGCGACTACTAGCCCATATATACAGGCAGCCATTTATCTATGGATGACTGCCTGTTTACTTTGAATGGAGACAGGCAGCTAGATTAGCTCTCCGGCATACTTTGCCTCCACTCATTGAATCATCACTGCTGTGTGAAGCCACAAGAGCAATAATGGGTTGAGATAGTCGTCACGTGTAACAGTATCTTTACACTACATGTCTAAAACAATCTCCTATAGAAGTAAATAGGTCAGCTCCTGACCATTGTATGAATGACCCAATATGCTGCTGTAAAACATATCTCTAAGGGTGGACACTCACTAGCGATATTTTTCCCTGCGATGCGGCAGTGATGATTATGAAACCAGTGATTTTCAGGGAAGGCTTGAAATATAAGCCCTTCCCTGAAAATCGTCCCTAGCTGCTGAAAAAAAAAAATCAATGAATGGCTAAGCGCTGCCAATCAGCACAGCCCTTTCAGGAGGCAGAGATTTTTAGATCCCCGTCTGCTGAAAGAGCTTGACAGCAGTGCAGGGGAGCCAGCTGGAGGACGCACCTGATCGGCGGAGAGGTGAGTATTTATATATATATATATATATATATATATATTATTTTTTTTTTTTTTTTCACCAGCTAGGGATGAGTTTTAGGAAGGGCTTATATTTAAAGCCCTTCCCCAAAAAATCATGCTGCGGGGGTTGCATACAACTCACTGCTTTCAATGGGGCCAGCAGTAGCAGCAGCGTGACCCCATTGAAAGCAATGGGATAGCATTCTGGACTTCTGCCACAGCTGTCACAGCTGTGGCAGAGAATTCCTTTATCCCCGTGGGGATGAAGGAAACTCCTGCCACAGTTGTCACAGCTGTGGCAGAAGTCTGCGATATACTCCCTATGCTTTCAATGGGGCTGGCACTGCTGCTGCTGCCACCGGCCCCATTGAAGGCATTTTGCGATATCGCAGTGGCTGTCCACCCTAAATCTCTAAATGCTGTTAAAAGTAGCTCAGGTTAGATGGCCGCCCCCCATAGTGCTGTGCAAACAATAGAATAACATTTTTAAAAATGTATGATTAGAAACTGAAAACATTATAAAAATGTAATATGTTTGTCTATCTAGTTTTAGTTAGTAAAAAAATAATAATAATAGGTGTTCTAAGTGATGCTTTCCCTTTAAGGAGAGTCTCCATATCTCAGTGAATTGGCAAATTTCATATTGCTGAATGATAAGAATTTTCTTTATTGTTCTCCTAGAGTTGCTGCTTCAGACACTACTACCCATGGACATATCCAGAGGTCACCGATAAATAGGCAAAAAGTTATTATAAGGAAGCAATCTTAATATTGAGACAAGGAATCAGACTTGTAATGACATAATATTAATAAGTGGTATTTTATAAAATGATACATATCTAGGTTTGTCAGCAGCACACTCACAGTTAATTTCTAGTACTAGTTGTATTAAAGGGGTTGTATCAGAATAGACATTTTATTACCCTGCCAAGCCCACTCCATACACAACAGGCATTGGACATCTTTGATAGCTGACTCGTGCCATTAACAGCCTTGATTGGAAATAACAATGATCACGGCTGTTAACCCTTTAGATGCCCTAGCAGGCTTTCAGAAGATCCCTATGATAAGATTGTGGGGGACCACCCGGGTGTCATGACAGTTGAGGGCTTTCTGAAAGCCCCCAGGGCTGCCAAGTATTTTTGCCCATTGAGATATGTCTGTGGCCTGACTCAATAGATTGCCTGCAGATATACTATACACTACAATAATGATTCACAGGGAGAAATTTAACTTTTATTTGTGTATCTAATTTAAAACAAGAGCAGATCTATAATCAAATAGAACTATGGATGGCACCAACTAATATGATGGTATACCAACTTAAGGGACTCAACATCCGGAATCCAGGAGGTAGCAAACAATAGTATCGGTGGGCATGTCTGAAAAAAATGGGGATCAGTGGGAGGTGCACCATCGCTGTCTCCTCTCTCACTGAATACCCATTCATTTTTCAAGGTAGCACCCTGCCGTACCCAGTGTATAAATCTGCGATGCTGAAATAGGTCCTTGGACCCCCATCTTGCAAATAGAAAGCTGCAGATCCACCCATGGCAATGTTGGGGGATTAGCAGACATGCGGGAGGTACACAATAAACATGGTAAGTGCCTCCCTCCCGCCACACAGCATTAGTAGAATGCTGGTCTCCTCATGTGCTGTAAAACAGCCATGATGCCCACAGGTGACCAAGTGGCGTTTTAATGGGGGTCCAGGCTCGCAGCACCGAGATAACTGAGCCAAAAATAACCTGGCGATCCTGAACCCCAAAAATTAAAAACAGTAATGCAAATCTAGGTTAGTGCAAATAGATAGGAAAATTAGCGCTAAATCTAACTATTGCTCGGGCTCAACGTGTTTCTAATAGATATGTATCTGTCTTGCCCTCAGGAGCCTAAAGAAAGCCACAGAATACTTGTGAGTAAAATAGTAAACCAGATGATCTGGTGTGCTAATACTTTTTGGCTAGCCTGTACAAGAGGATCAGACAAATAGGACTGACCTACTGGGTATGTATGTCCACCAGTAGTGTTGTTTGTCATGATCGGCCAGGTAATAAAATTGGCCAATTTTTGCTTAATTGGATCGGATCATCTCGATACAATTTTTGGCAAAAATTGCCAAAAAATTGTCTGTCTGCTATGAGCAGAAAGGATAGGTGTGTTGGCTTAGCATTGTGCCTTGTATAGTGCAGTGCATAAGGCAGCAGTATGCAGTCCTAAGCTCTTCCTTATGACCTGAAGGTTGCAGGTTCAATCCCTGTGTGGTTCAGGGTTGACTCATCCCTCCAAGGTCAGAAAAAAAAAATACCCAGTTTGCTGGGGGGTAATAAATAAATTACCTGAAAGTGCTGCAGAATAAGCACCCATAGGTTATCATCCAATTTTCATTATTATAACGATTAAAAGTGAGCAATGGTTTTGCTTTTAAAACAGTTTGCTACAGGTGTTTCCTATTTCTGATTTACATGGATTGGCCAACTTGAGAGGTGTGTTTTATTGTGCAGACTATTTAATAATAGTCAGTTGCTTTGTGCAGTTAGCTTGAGAAAGATCCTCACTTGGATCGAAATGTTGCTGCTGTACTTTTTTATCTGTACACTCATGTCTTGGGGTTAATAAAGACAAGTCACTTTATATGGACTAAGAGAAATTTTGTCTGGATTGCTGTTGGACATCTCCTTCTTTGCAAAAGTATGACATGGGATTAAAGCCCTTGCTCTGCAATCAAGCAGAAGCAGGTCGGGTTCTCGGCTGTTAGTCACAGCTGAGAACCTGCAGAAGAAGGGAGAAGCAGTTTTTAACCACTTCTGCCTTCTCCTTTTCCTGAAACATAGCGCTCAATAAGCGCTATGTACTAAGTAGTAAAAGTGGAAATGTTTCTTCCACTACATGACCCAGTGGTCACATGACCACCGGGATCCCCTAGCACAGCAGAGCTACAGGGTCCCAGCAGACCCTGGATGCCCCAGCTACAGAGGAAAAGTGCGTAATAAAAAAACATGTGAACAGGTCATGGGGGACATAGATAGTAACAAAAAATAATTACATAAATAAGAAACAAAATTACAGAATAAAAAAAAAATATATTCATAAAAAAGAAAATGCGCCCTGTTATCCAAAACCATACTTATTATATATTAAAACATCCAAAATAAAATAAGGGAACCCATTCCCATACTTTATTCTAGCGTAAATATAATAATTAAAAAAACTAATAACTATAAATGTTAAAAAAACATTTGTTTTGGCTTTTTACCCCAATAAAACAAAAAAAAATGAGAAAAAATGAGTCAGTGAAAAAGATATTAAAAAATAGCCCTATATGTCACAAGAAAAAGAACACAGCAAAAATAATTTTAATAGCTGAAGAAAAAAAAATAGGGTAGTTAAACAACCACATGGGTAAAATCCCTAAAAAGTGTCTGGTCCTTAACCCCTTAGTGACCAAGCCTGTTTGCGCCTTCGTGACCAGGCCAAATTTTGTAAATCTGACATGTGTCACTTTAACATGGATTACCACTGTAAAGGTTTTGCATATCCAAGTAATTCTGACATTGTTTTTTCGCCACTTATTGTACTTCATTTAGGCGGAAAAAATAGACCGATAGAATTTGTGTATATTTATTAAAAGTGACAAAATTGGGAAAATTTTTAAAAAAATCGTCATTTTTTCACATTTCCAACTGCAATATCTCGAATATGTGCAAACATAATATAGAAATTTCTGATAGGATCTATATCTCCATCTGTTTACTTTATTTTGGGCGCACATTGGAAAAACTTTTGTTTTTTTTTAATCATTTAGAAGACGTACAAATTTAACATTAATTATTAACATTTTGAGGAACACTTTATTTTCCTGCACCAAGCCAAGATTGGAAAGGCTCATAGGAGCCAAAATGATAGATACCCCCACAAATGACCCCATTTTAAAAATTACGCCCCTTAATGTATTCACTGAGTGGTGTCATGAGTAAGGATGAGTGAGTATACTCGCTAAGGCACTACTCGTTCGAGTAATGTGCCTTAGACAAGTATCTCCCCGCTCGTCCATAAAGATTCGGGGACCGCCGCGGCTGACAGGTGAGTCGCGGCGGGAAGCAGGGGAGAGCGGGCGGGAGAGAGGGAGAGAGAGATATCCCCCGCAGCTCCCCAAATCTTTAAGGACGAGCAGGGAGATACTCGTCTAAGGCACATTACTCGAACGAGTAGTGCCTTAGCGAGTATACTCGCTCATCCTTAGTTATGAGTATTTCGACCCCACCATTTCTTTTCAGGAATTAATGCAATTTAGAAGAGAAAAAATAAAATTTCATATTTTTACAAATATGTAATTTTAAACACAGGATGTTTTTCTATAGTGCACATAAAAATGAGGATTTGCACCCCAGAATGGATACCCCTGTTTGTCCTGTGTTCAGAAACATACCCATTGTGGCCCTAATCATTTGTCCATATGCACAACAGGGCCTAAAACCAAAGGAGCAGCTGGTGGCTTTCAGATCAGACATTTTGCTTGACGGCGTTTTAGGCCCCATTGGCCACTTGTAGAGCCCTTGAGCGGCCAAAACAACAGAGAACCCCCACAAATGACCCCATTTTGGAAACTAGACCCCTTAACGGATTCATCTAGGGGTATATGGCGTATTTTGACCCCACAGTTTTTGAATGAATCTAAGCAAAGCAGAAGTAAAAAATTACGATTTTTGTCTTTTTGTCAATTGTCATTTAAAAAAAAAAAAAGTTTTTTTTTGTATAGCATACGTAGTATTGAAGACTTTCACCCCAAAATGGATACCCCCATTTGTTCCGTGTTCAGAGACATACTCATTGTAGCCCTAATCTTTTGTCTGGATGCACAACAGGGCCCAAACGGAACGGCACATCAAACTTTAACTTTTACGTGATCGCCATTATCCATGGATAATGGCGATCACGTGACCAAGGAACACTCACCGCAGCCCCCTGTGACATCTTCAAGCTCTCAGCTACCTTTAGTAGCCAGAAGCAAGGAGATTTTAAATTTCCCCTTGGGTCCCTCAGCTTCTGTGCTTGTGACCGCCATTTTGGCAACGGGCGCATGCGCCAAAGCTGGGGAAAGGTCCACGGATAATGACCCAGTCGGGGGACATTGCTAGTGGCCTTAGTTCAGTAATTTCACCTCCCCTCAAGGATCGCTTTTTTTTACTTTTACGTGATCGCCGTTATCCACTGGATAACGGCGATCACGTAACTGGGAACCACGTTCTGTGGCCCCCCATGAAATCTCCAGGCTCTTGGCTACATTTAGTAGCAATGTGCGGGGAGATTTTAAATTACCTGCGGCTTTTGCGCCTGCGTCCACCATTTTGGCGACGGACACGTGTGCAGAAGCTGGGGTGAGGTCTGCGGATAAATCTAGGGGCCTTAGGTACCTAATTTCATCTCCCCTCACAGATATGATCCATGAGGAGAGTTGAAACAAACTTTTTTTCTTTTTTTTTTTACACTTTTTTCAACTTCTTAAAAGTTTTACATGATCGCTGTTATCCATTGGATAGCAGTGATCATATGACCGAAAACAGCATACAGTGGCTCCCGGTGACAGCTCCCTGCTCTCGGCTACTCATACTAGCCGGGAGCAGAGAGTTTCAAAATTTCCTGTTCCAGCTGGCCCTCTGCGCATGCGCGTGATGTAATGCGTCTGGCACGCGTGCACAGACGCCGGCAGCAGGTCCGGGGAGGACTCAGAAGACTCCGAACAGCGTGGAGGACGGGGTGAGTATTCTCAGCACCCATTACGGATCGGATCCGTAAGGGGAGCTGAAACTTTCATTTTTTTTAACTGCCCATAGACTTTAACGTGATTGCAGGTATCCTGTAGATACCCGCGATTGCGTGACCGGAGTGGGGTCCCGCAGCCCGGGATGACAGCTCTATGCTGCCGGCTACCTCCGGTAACCAGCAGCATGGAGCTGTCACGTCCTGAGCCTGCAGGGCTGTCATTCCCAGAGGAAGCATGTTTTTACGTCCTCTGAGAATTAAGCCCAGCAGGCCAGGACGTAAAAAGGCAATGGGCTGGTCACTAAGGGGTTAAGGTACAAAACAGCCTGGTCCTTAAGGGATTAAGCGATGTAATGTGTATGCGCTATATAAAAAAGGTAATAACAGCAGAATCTTCAGTGGTAATAGTATATTAGTGCTAAGGCAGCTACTATGCAGCTACTAAGAGAAATACTGTATCAGTCAATTATTCAGTATAAATAATCTATATTTCCTTACATGGATATTAGTGACACATTTACCTAAAACCAGGGTTTTATACGTTCCTCTTCATGCAGTGCTCACTTGAGTAAGATACAACAAAAGTGCACAGCTATTAATAATTTTGCTGCCTCTTTGCCCAGTTTGTGTGACAGAAATTCAATCATATGACAGCTGGCATTGTTTTACAGTATAATTTACGCCAGTTTCTGGCATGAATTACAGCAGGTTTGTCAGACTTGGGTAGCACCATCCGTCTCACAAAACCCTGGTTACTATTTCAAAAAGTGGCAAGGGAAGCTGAAAAAAGTCAAATAATAGCTATTTTGCGACTTTTTAACATCAGAAGTATGGCCCAAGACCATCATAAATTTTTTCGCAATGTGTGTATACCAAAATATTAATTTCTTACCATGATTGCTAATTAAGACCAAATAGTGAAAGAACTGGCTAAAGTTTTCATGGATTGTTTTATGTGCATAACTGTTTTTGAGCTAATGTACGTTTAGGCAAACATTGGAAATACTCATCACTTAAAGGGGTTGTCCCGAGAAAGCAAGTGGGGGTAAGCACTTCTGTATGGCCATATTAATGCACTTTGTAATATACATCGTGCATTAAATATGAGCCATACAGAAGTTATATACTCACCTTCCCTGCGCTGGCGTCCCCGTCTCCATGGTGCCGTCTAATTTCAGCGTCTAATCTCCCGATTAGACGCGCTTGCGCAGAAGGGTCTTCTCCCTTCTCTTGGGTCTCGGCACGAGCGGCGTTCTGGCTCCGCCCCCTTCTATGCATCATCGCGTAGCTCCGCCCCATCACGTGTGCCGATTCCAGCCAATCAGGAGGCTGGAATCGGCAATGGACCCCACAGAGCCCACGGTGCACCATGGGAGAAGACCCGCGGTGCATCGTGGGTGAAGATCCCGGCGGCCATCTTGGTAAGGTAAGTAAGAAGTCGCCGCAGAGCGGGGATTCGGGTAAGTACTAAACTTTTTTTTTTTTTAACCCATCCCTTGTGTTTGTCTCGCGCCGAACAGGGGGCCTATTGAAAAAAAAAAGCCGTTTCGGCACGGGACAACCCCTTTAACTGCAAAAGTACCCTGTTTCCCCCAAAATAAGATCTCCCTGAAAATAAGCCCTACTTCGATTTTCTGGGATTTTCTGGGAGGCTTGAAACACAAGCTCTATCTCAAAAATAAGCCCTAGCTGCATTACATAAAAAAAAAACAAAAAAACATCTCCGAGCAGGCTCAGTCAAGGTCCCTCCCGCTGCTCTCCAGAGCTCTGACATGCTTCTTGCAGTCTTTGGCAACCCACAGAAGATCACTTCCTTGTTAGGGGATTCATAAATCTCATCTCCAGGAAATAATTGGCTCTGATTGGTTCTCGAAAGCTGCATTGATTGCCTGAGCAGCAGGATTAAGGCATTAACCAATCATTGCCACGACTCAGTGCATCAGCGCTCCAGAGATCAGTGAGACGACCTGGACCGAGCCTGCTAGGTAAGTATAATAAAGACATCCCCCCAAAATAAGACCTAGCACCTCTTTTGGGGCAAAAAATAAGAATTGGAATAGAAAAAAAATAGCAGACATCTGATGAGATAAATAATTTGTAGTTACATGGCTCTCGTATGTTGCCATGATGGTACCGAATTAGTAGCATTGAGAAATTTCTCCATCCTCAGGGAAAATAATGTTTTTATTGGCTTTTTCTTACTTAAACATATTTGATATAGCAAAGCTGATGACTGTTTCTGCTTGCTGCCTTTGAAGCATACACAGTAGCAGTAGATAGAAGCTCATTCATTGCACCAGGTGTTGCTTCCATCATACCTGTATGCATCAGTAACTTGCTACTGTTACAATGAATGGGTGGCTGCACCTATGCTACTGTGTGAGCCAGTGGAGTACTTTGAATAGCAGCTTTCTCCATTATAAAAGCAGCGAAGCTCCATAGCAAACAATAATTTAGCAGAAATATTACTTCAGAGGCTAATGTGGCAGGAGCTCGGGTGTCAGTGTAATATTTTTTCTCACTTGACCTTTTAAATTTATGTGCTAACTACAATTACAGTCGTCTACCATTGCCAGCAGATATATTGCAAGGTGCCAAGTGGAAAAGAAGGGAAAATAAATGCTTGTCAAGTTTCTATTTTCATGCATTCTGGATTCAGGAAAATGAGAGACACCACGTAAAGTGGACTGCCTGCAACTGTTAGCATACAGCTTCATGAAATGTAATTATAAAAGGCATGTTGAGGGGGGAAGGGGAGTATTTCGTATAACCAACAAAAGCTGGAAATGTATGTGGCCTTCAAAAATATTGATCACCTGGTTAGATGGTGCTTAAACTTAGTGAAGTAAAGCAGCTTGAATGCACATAATACCACCATATAGTGCCAATAATGCTGCCATATAGAACATAGCTGTTGCGGCGGTCCTGGGATCGCTTTTCTGCTAGCTAGTCTGGTGCAGGTTTGGGTGTGTTTCTGTCTTCTGGCTCTGGTGGGAGTGATATTAGATCAGACATGCTTGATCTCACCTGTGGGTATTTGTCAGGGCTTTTTAGCCTGGCCTGCTGTCAGGAAACCAGGGAAAGCAGAAGTCGGGGGTCCCTGCAATGTAGCCCACAACCCCTGTCCCTGCCTACTTGCCCCCCTGGGCTAAGCCTCAGGGCGGCAACTGGGCGACAGTCCTTACACTGGCTAGGTGAAATGACGCGGAACACCACAATCCCTGGAAACAGGGAACGAACAGACAGACAGAACAACCAGAGCGCTGCACAAAGGGAAAACAGCAAACCAGTCCAGGAGTAAGCCAAAGGCCAAGCACTAAAAGTCAGTCCGAAAAAACACAGTACAGAAGGAGGAGACGAAGTCAGGTCAGGGGAAAAGCCGAGGTCAAATACCACTATCAATCAGGTAAGCAGAGGAGCACTGGTGAGTGAACGGAAGACTATTCAAACACTGGCAGTGTCAGGAAGCAACTGAGGGGTTTAAATGCTGTCAGAGCTCCCGCCCCAGAAGCTGATTGGGGCGGTGTGCCTGACCGCAGCAGAATGATCACAGAGTGCTGGGAGAACCTCCCCCAGCACTAGCAGAACAAACTGAGCCAGAGGAAATGCAACCGGCTGCCATAGCCGCAGGAATGCGGCGCCAGGCAGCAGCTGCCGCGTCCCTAGCAGCTCTGCGGCGTATTGTAGGCACGCAGCCAGGAGTGGTAACCAGCGCCGGGGTTCCCCTATGCCGCACACCAGCCACAGGAGCGACAGTGCCACCTAACCTGACACCTGCTGCTTGGCTTAGGTGCGGATTATTTTCAGTCATCTGCTGGCTGTGAAGGAAGCCCGAAGCTTGGAGCAGGTTCCTCTGTTTACATGTGACTGCACTAAGCTGAGTACAACAGTTTATTTTAATTCCATCATGTTTTCTGTGTTATTCCCCTATCCTTCATAGGGTTAACTAGTGGCCGTGGTACGAGGTCAGGTTCGACCTTGTCAGGACTGGTTATCAGGTGGTTAAGCAGGTCCCTTCCCTGGTTTAGTTTATTAGGGAGAGTTTGTTTCCTTTATGCAGTCATCCTTATTTTGTACTGTTTGATGTGCAGTAGCACAGTGTTTTCAGGTTATATATCCAGTGTGTCCCATGCAGACGTGACAATAGCAATACCACCAAATACCACTAAATGGTACTGAGTGGTTTCAGTAAGATCCTTGGGTTACCATCCTTGAGGACCTTAGGAAATTGTAGTTGCATAGTTCCACACCCTGTAAAACTGGCCATACGGGATTGGCGACAATAAAGGCCCTTGATACATAATGCTTCTTGATTCATGATGGAAGATGAAGGTACATTACAGTATAGTAAGCATCAAATTAAAAGAAACAGCTTAAAGGAAACCTGTCATCAGTTTTTAGCTTTGTAAACAAGACCAGTGCTATAATAATCTACTCTCTCACACAATTATTTTTGTATGTATGCTGGGTTATCAAAATGTATACTCTTCTGCACCGCATCTGAATGAGGAAGAGTGGTCTGGTGAGTGTTCTGGTGATGATGCCTACTATGTCTTCCACATCTGAGGAGTGGACTTAGGGGCAGAAAAAAATGCTAGAAGAGACGGTTCGGTGCACCCACTGGACCGCTCTGCGTCATTTACATGCGACACAGTGAAACTATAAACTTTGATAACCCAGATATGTTTTTATCAGCAACTATACAAAGATAATTGTATGAAGGAATTGACTCTCATTATAGCGCTGTTTTTGGTTTACATTACTAAAAATCTGATGACAGGTTCCCTTTAATGGCTGTTACTGTATACTGCTACACATATGCCATCCTTTGATAGAAACTCTTTTGTCAGTGATAACTATAATAACTTTGGGATGTCTGAAAATGATCCAAGGCTTTGTGGTGCATTATACAAGACAACCCTTATTATTTACTGTTTTTCCTAACGGTTTGACACTTGGAGAATGACAAGATAATATATGCTAATAGAACTTCATTAAGCTAACTTTAGAATTTCAATATGCCTCTGTCATTTCTTCCTTCAGCTGGCACGAACATTTCCTGTAAAGGTTTCACATGAAAAACGAGACTGTTGAATTAATTTATACCTTTCAAATCCTTGACAATTGTAGCTTTGCTTTGTTCTAAATTCTGTCTGTCAGCAATTTTTTTCTGCTGACTATTACATTAAAACATTAAACAAAGTTGTACATTGTTGCTTGGGTTTGGTGATATATTTAATAAAACAGCGCAGTAAATTGTTGTGCTAACAGTATTCTATTAATGTCTTAATCAGATCAAATTGATATTCACAGCTTCGCTTGGAATAACTCAAATGTCTTTTGTCAAGTCAGAGATCAACTATGAAGACAGCGTCATAAACATCGTCTTGTTTTCTTGGTTCTTGTCAAACCTTTTGGCACTTTACTTTATCAAGATATTCATGAAGTATAATGCAGGCAGTTAATTCAGGAGCTATGGAACCCGCTGCTTGTCTCTGTCACTCTTATGGCAGGTCAAAAAAAGGTGTTCTCTTTGATAAGTGTTCAATTAGTGAGGGTCTGACTGCTGGAGCCTTTATTGGTGGCCCTGCCGACCTCGGGTTAGATGGCACTTCCTGTGGAATTTTTTGGGTGCCTTCTCGTGATAAGAAAAAAGTGGTATATATTACACTGTCTGCCAGTATTCTGCTTGTGTAGACAGCTGCAAGATAGCAACATTCCCACACTAGAATAGCTCATCAAATAAATACTGTACTAGAACAAAGCTCAAAACTTAAATATAGCACCGGAAACAAACTCAGTACATAAATACAGTGCCATACCCAAGCTCATAACATAAATACAACACGAACCAACCTCAGTACATAGATACAACACCAGAACCAAACTCATAACATAAGTACAGCCCCGGAATCAAACTCACAACATACAGTAGTAGAACTAAGCAATTGTGTTCTAGGGGCACCAATGGGCTAACAGCAGTGCCTCAGAACACTAGAGGGGAGCCAGGAGAAGGAAGATTCATGTAGCTCCACAAGATGCTGCTGCACAGCGGAAGCTCATCTGGATAAGTGGAGCTTAGGGGAAGATTACCCCCAACTTACATTTGCCTGGTGCCCCATTTTACAAGCTGGTGGCCAGCTCCCTGTGCGACTGCATAGGTCGCATATGGCTGATGACTAAAATAAAAATCCCTGATCCCTTCTTACAAAGAACGCTCTGATGAGGAAGTGATGTAAGGTGTGGTTTTCGAGCGTGCACGCTGCTGCTCCATATAACTGGGAAGTGTAGAGCTAGGTGAAGGAGCATGCTCATTTGTCTTATGTATCTACCAAAAAGGTATATAGAACGGCAGTGTGCATGATTTACCGCCAAGAAGACTTCTATACCAAATAAGAAGTCAGCAGTATTATAAATTTGCATTGCAGAAGAGTAATGTTATTGCATGAGAACTGTACAAAGAGGTAGTAATGCTTTTTAGGATCTATTATCTATCTATCTAGAGTATCTATTACAATGTGACATTATTACACATGACAGCTAAGAGGTTCTTACAATAGACTTGGCTTCTATCTAGCTCTTATTTATCTATCTAGTGCTTCGCCTCTAAAAAATATTTTGTTTACCATATATCTTTAGGCACCAACACAGTACAGTGGTCACTGAAGATACAATGGTCTCAGAATACAATATTTCCAATATACAACTGTTTCCCAACCATTATAACATGACACCAAATTCAACATGTAATACTGCAGAAACGCTGGATCCTTGGCACATATGATTAACTGGAAAATCCAGCTGATGAGCATGGGCTTTTCACTGGTTGAACACCTGTATTACGGCTCATTTATACGTAACGATTATCACTTAAAATTCGTTCAAACGACCAAAAATGACCAATATTCGTTACATGTAAACGCGGGCATTGTGCACTTTTAGTTTGAACGATGAATTTAAGGTGAATTTAAAATTCAACTTTCAGCTAGTAGGAGATAAAGTATCTCTCAATAGACCGCACGCTGTTATCTCCATAGGAGGCGGCAAATAACACTGAAAACTGCTGTCAGCCACAAGAAGAACAATGCAGCTGTGTGCACAGCTGGGCATGTTATTAATCACATGCTGGGCTCTGAAAACAGCTCCTGGGGGCCCTTTTACATGCAAATGAAGATAATAAAGTTTTAATGACCATTAATGGCCATTAACACATTAAGCAAATAAATTGCAAAATCTTTCAATCTTTCAGTTGTTTGACAGATTATCTTTGCGTGTAAATGGGCTTTTACTGAAGTGCCTGCTCTGAATCCTTATCCAGTAGTGCTGCTCTATAGTACAGGACAATACTACATATCCTGTACTGCTCTTTACCTGCGCTAGAATGAGTCATTCCTTTGCATGCCAGGTGAGAGGGCAGATCCATTTTATTGTGTAAGACCAAAAAGAAATGATTTATGGCTTCCAGTAGTTGTTTCCAACAGTGTGTGGGAGCAGCAGCAGTGGCATTGACAGATCGCAGAGGCTGAATACCTGAGCAGAGGGGCTACCTGCAATCTGTATTGGCAGTGATAGCCTGCCAAGGAAAAGAGAAAGATTTTGCAGGAAGAACAAGAACTCCCAAAAGGAAGAGAGAGTGGCTGCATCACTGGTGACTGCTGCATTGCCTGGGAGACTTCTGTAGAACGTGGCAGCAGATTGTTTGGAGGAACAAAAAAGTGTGACTGTGTTGCAGGATTGTCGGATCAGAACCAAAGGAGGATTTTGGGGAGTGCATCTAATTTTATAAATTTATTGTGTATTACTGACATTGTAATTACCTCATACAAAGTGTGAAATACAGGGTGAGCTAAATTAAACTTCCCCAACTCAGAAGCTTCTAAAGGGAGATGAGTGCATCATCTAAAGTGGTCGTTGTCCAAATTTTGTCTCACTTAGAGCAGCATAACATCCTCCAGAGGTCTCTGAGTTGGGGAAATTTAATTTCGATGACTGAATATTGTTATTGACGGTTCCGCATAATATACGAGTTGTAGACCTTAGTCGTAGACAGGATTATATAATGGTACTGTGACAGTTTGTTAATTTTCTGCACTTTTTCTTAAATGGAATAATTCTGCTTTGCTTCTCCTTCAATTACAGGTTTCAAAATATGTTTCCAATTTTGTAACTCCATCGTCTGCATCATATTCTGTATCCTTCGTTACATTCCACATCCCATGACAAGTCCATGACGTTTATTGACCGGAGCCTCAGACTATTCTCAGTCCATCCCTAGGTAGAAATTAGAAAACAAATGAGGATGGTCTTTATGACTACCTTACTTTGTACACATTATTATTTTACACCCCTATGTTATTGGACTACAGACCATATTATAGTATACAAAATTATTTACATCATATTATCAACATAAGAAAGGTATAGCAGCATGTGGAGTAAAGGGCTAGTATTATATCCATAAAGAAATGTGAAAATGACTCAAAATAAAGATTTCTATTATGTACTGTACATTGCATAAAAAGTCTTTGTTATCCTTGTTCTATCCCATAGAGTCCCAGATTAATGCCCTGCTTATACCCACAATAAACTTATTTCTATGAAAATAATGTACATGGTTTAATATGCAATACCATGCATGATGCCATATGCCAGGTATGATGTAAAACTACATAGAAATGAGTGTATTATTCAGGCGTGATATTATCTTCTATCTAATATCAACTTCTGCAGTGTATTTCTCTAAGGCTGGTGCACACAGTAGCTCAGTGTGATAAAGTATTTTCGAGTTCACTGTTCGTCAGATCTATAGTATGCCATGAAGTTTGGCAATTTCAGGAGAGAATATCATTCCATTAGACACATACACTGTAACTTCATCAGTCAGGTGTCAACAAAGACTTATATAGTATACAGTGAATGCAATGCTTCCACAAGATATATAATGCTGTAGGCAAGGAGATCAGTAAGATATTGATCATTGAGGAATAATAGAAGAACCATTTGGAAAATTAATTTTCTACATTTGCTTTCTTTCATGGTGGCAAACAGGTCCGAGTAACAGGAAAAATGCTTACAATAATTCATGGTGTATGGTATGATCTCCCAGACCACACAGTTTATCAAAAGAGCAACATTAGATATCAAACATGTTTTACAGCGCTGTACGGTAAGACCTGATATATCACTGGAGGGCAAGATAACCAGACTCAGTCTCATGTATTTTGGCCATGTAATGTGAGCAGAGTCGCTAGAAAAATCTATAATGCTTGGACAGATCAATCGCAAAAGAAGACCTGGCTGCCAAAGGACACGGTGGCTGATACTGTCAAAGTTTATACTGGCATGGATTTCACACAACTGAAAGAAGCAGTACAAAGCCCAAAAACATGGGGGGAGCTCGCCTTTAGGGTCACCAAAGGTTGTGAATGACTAATTGACTAACAACAATGGTAAGTCATTATAGTAGATCCTATACACTAAGAGCAGTATAATTATACAGTTTAAGATAAATTATTGAAACCCAATAGTGAAATCTAGAATTTATGAAGGTTCTCCTTCTGATTAGTTTTTAGGAAATTTGATCCCAAAAACTATACTCTTTTCTAGTGGGTTGTTATGGAGAATGGATATAGCAACCAGTTTCAAGTGAATGCCTTAAAGGGGTTTTCCGAGACTTTTACTATTGAAGACCTATAATCAGGTTAGGTCAGTAATAAATAATTGTCTAGGCTCCACCACTCAGAATCCACTGATCAGCTGATCCCCATACCACTGTCAATACAGACAGCACGGGAAGCGCATAGCTCTATCAACATTGCAGTGGCCCGATTTGGTACTACAGGCTCAGCTCCTATTGAATTCAAAATTGGAAATATACCTGCAGTACCAAACCAAGCTGCTGCTATACTATGTTTGTCATCACTCACAACACCCCCTGTTCCCATTGGAACTCAATATTTAAATCCAAAATAAAGAGGTTATTGGGAGGTGGGAATATCTTACTCGATCTAGTGGTGCTGGCATCTTCACTTCTGGCCAAGTTCTGAAACTGGGAAACATGGTACGGACATTTCATTGTCAGTAATGTCATCACAGGGGGCTTAATCATTTCACCATGTAAGCCAGCCCTTTTCTCTATCATGGCTGATGCATGGCTTAGTTGTTTAACCCGTTGCCGCTGCAGGGCGTACGTTTACGTCCTGGGAGCCTGGTACTTCCCGCAACAGGACGTAAACATACGTCCTGGAGATAGCACAGGATCACATATGATCCCGTGCTATCCAGCAGCAGGAGCTTGCTGTCAGTCACAGCCGGTATCCCGCTGTTAATTCCTTCCCTGCCGCGATCTAAGTAGATCGCGGCAGGGAAAGAGTTCACAGAGGGAGCACGCTCCCTCTGTGTCTCCGGCCGGCTCTCGCGATGTTATCGCGAGAGCCCGGCCTGTCGCCATGGTAACAGGACGCCAGACACTGGCATCCTGTGTTAGCAGTTCCTGAGATCGCTGTATAAGCGATAAGGCATGGCAGAGCAGTAGCTCTGCCATGCCTTATGACAGCGATCATCAGGGCAGTGGTCAAAGTCCCTCAGAGGGACACAAATGTTGTAAAAAAAACAAAGGTTAAAAAAATTAATTAAAAAAATGTAAAAAAAGAGTAAAAAAAACATTTTTTATGCTTTTTCTCAGATTAGCATAAAAAAAGGTAAAAAAAAAAATAAAACCCCACATATTTGGTATTGTCGCGTCCGTAACGATGCGTACAATAACATGCACATGCTTTTGACTGTGCACGGAAAAAAAAGCAAAAAAACTTTTAGCATTTTGCCTCACTAAAAACGCAATAAAAGTGATCAAAAAAGCCGTATGTACCCCGAAATGGTACCAGTAAAAACTACAGCTCGTCTCGCAAAAAATAAGCCCTCACAGAGCACCGTACATCAAAAAATAAAAAAGTTACAGGACTTTGAATGCAGCGATTTAGAAAAAAAAAAGATTTCCAAAAAAAGGGTTTTTATTGCAGAAAAGTGAAAAAACAAAAAAAAAGTAAGAATTTTGATATCGTTGTAACTGTACTGGTCCGCAGAAAAAATGGAATGTCTCATTTATGCTGCATGATTAACGCTGTAAAAAAAAAAATGAAAAATCTATGGCAGAATTGATGCGTTTTCTCTCCCTGCTATCATTAAAAAAAAATAAAAGTTTTACAATATAGTTAATGCACCCAAAAATGACGCCAATAAAAACTACAGTTCACCACGCAAAAAACAAGCCCTTATATGGCCGCGTCGACGGAAAAATAAAAAAGTTATGGCTTTTGATAAACGGAGAAGAAAATCCGCCAAAAATTGTTGCGTCCTTAAACCCAAAATAGGCCGTGTCATTAAGGGGTTAAATAAGCAGAACAACCAGCCCTCTGTGTTGACATCACCGACAGATCCATTCCATGTGACTAGAAGTGGAGGTGCCAATACTGCTGGACTTAAACTAAATTATGCAATTGTTTACCTCTCTGGATAACCCTTTTCGCTGTCAGTATATTTTGGAATGTAAAAGGAAACCCACATAAGCATACAAACTATAAGTGGATTTTACTAGAGATGAGCGAGCACCAAAATGCTCGGGTGCTCGTTACTCGAGAAGAAACTTTTCGCGATGCTCGAGGGTTCGTTTCGAATAATGAACCCTATTGAAGTCAATGGGCGACCCGAGCATTTTTGTATATCGCTGATGCTCGCTAAGGTTTTCGCTTGTGAAAATCTGGGCATTTCAAGAAAGTGATGGGAACGACACAGCAACAGATAGGGCAGGCGAGGGGCTACATGTTGGGCTGCATCTCAAGTTTCAGGTCCCACTATTAAGCCACAATAGCGGCAAGAGTGGGCCCCCCCCCTCCCAACAATTTTTACTTCTGAAAAGCCCTCATTAGCAATGCATACCTTAGCTAAGCACCACACTACCTCCAACAAAGCACAATCACTGCCTGCATGACACTCCGCTGCCACTTCTCCTGGGTTACATGCTGCCCAACCGCCCCCCCCTGCACGACCCAGTGTCCACAGCGCACACCAAACTGTCCCTGCCCAGCCTTCAGCTGCCCTCATGCCACGCCACCCTCATGTCTATTTATAAGTGCGTCTGCCATGAGGAGGAACTGCAGGCACACACTGCAGAGGGTTGGCACGGCTAGGCAGTGACCCTCTTTAAAAGGGGCGGGGCGATAGTCCACAATGCTGTACATAAGCAATGAGAAATCCAATCCTGTGCCACCTCCATCTGGAGCTGCACACATGGGCATAGCAATGGGGAACCTATGTGCCACACACTATTCATTCTGTCAAGGTGTCTGCATGCCCCAGTCAGACCGCGTTTTTTTACAAATAGTCACAGGCAGGTACAACTCCGCAATGGGAATTCCGTGTGCACCCACAGCATGGGTGGCTCCCTGGAACCCACCGGCTGTACATAAATGTATCCCATTGCAGTGCCCTGGACAGCAGAGCTAACGTCAGATTAAATGCAGGTGGGCTTCGGCCCACACTGCATGCCCCAACCTGACCGGGGTTTTTAATTCATGGACCGACAGCATGGGTGGGTGCCAGGAAGCCACCGGCGGTACATAAATATATCCCATTGCATTGCCCATCACAGCTGAGGTAATGTCATGTTTAATGCAGGTGGGCTTCGGCCCACACTGCATGCCCCAGTCAGACTGGGGTTCTTTAGAAGTGGACACATGCAGTTACAACTCCCTGTGGACCCACAGCATGGGTGGCTCCCTGCAACCCACCGGCGGTACATAAATATATCCCATTGCATTGCCCATCACAGCTGAGGTAATGTCATGTTTAATGCAGGTGGGCTTCGGCCCACACTGCATGCCCCAGTCAGACTGGGGTTCTTTAGAAGTGGACACATGCAGTTAAAACTCCCTGTGGACCCACAGCATGGGTGGCTCCCTGGAACCCACCGGCGGTACATAAATATATCCCATTGCATTGCCCATCACAGCTGAGGTAATGTCATGTTTAATGCCCCAGTCAGACTGGGGTTCTTTAGAAGTGGACACATGCAGTTACAACTCCCTGTGGACCCACAGCATGGGTGGGTGCCAGGAAGCCACCGGCGGTACATAAATATATCCCATTGCATTGCCCATCACAGCTGAGGTAATGTCATGTTTAATGCAGATGGGCTTCGGCCCACACTTCATGCCCCAGTCAGACTGGGGTTCTTTTGAAGTGGACACATGCAGTTACAACTCCCTGTGGACCCACAGCATGGGTGGCTCCCTGGAACCCACCGGCGGTACATAAATATATCCCATTGCATTGCCCATCACAGCTGAGGTAATGTCTTGTTTAATGCAGGTGGGCTTCGGCCCACACTGCATGCCCCAGTCAGACTGGGGTTCTTTAGAAGTGGACACATGCAGTTACAACTCCCTGTGGACCCACAGCATGGGTGGGTGCCAGGAAGCCACCAGCGGTACATAAATATATCCCATTGCATTGCCCATCACAGCTGAGGTAATGTCCCAGTCAGACTGGGGTTCGTTAGAAGTGGACACATGCAGTTACAACTCCCTGTGGACCCACAGCATGGGTGGCTCCCTGGAACCCACCGGCGGTACATAAATATATCCCATTGTAGTGCCCAACATAGCTGATGTAACGTCAGCTGTAATGCAGGTGGGCTAAAAATTAATTGGATTACACTGTAGGCGAGGGCCCCCAAAAATTGGTGTACCAACAGTACTAATGTACCTGAGAAAAATTGCCCATGCCCAACCAAGAGGGCAGGTGAAACCCATTAATCGCTTTGGTTAATGTGGCTTAATTGGTAACTAGGCCAGGAGGCAGCCCAGTAAAAATAAAAATTGGTTGAGGTGAAAGTTTCAACGCTTTAATGAGCATTGAAACGTATAAAAATTGTTTAGAAAAATTATATGACTGAGCCTTGTGGGCCTAAGAAAAATTGCCCGTTCGTCGTGATTATGTGAGGTTTCAGGAGGAGGAACAGGAGGAGGAGGAGGAATATTATACACAGATTGATGAAGCAAAAAGGTCCCCGTTTTGGATGGTGATAGAGAACGATGCTTCCATCCGCGGGTGCAGCCTACGTATTGTTTAGGTATCGCTGCTGTCCGCTGGTGGAGAAGAGAAGTCTGGGGAAATCCAGGCTTTGTTCATCTTGATGAGTGTAAGCCTGTCGGCACTGTCGGTTGACAGGTGGGTACGCTTATCCGTGATGATTCCCCCAGCCACACTAAACACACTCTCTGACAAGACGCTAGCCGCAGGACAAGCAAGCACCTCCAGGGCATACAGCGCGAGTTCAGGCCACGTGTCCAGCTTCGACACCCAGTAGTTGTAGGGGGCAGAGGCGTCACCGAGGACGGTCGTGCGATCGGCTACGTACTCCCTCACCATCCTTTTACAGTGCTCCCGCCAACTCAGCCTTGACTGGGGACCGGTGACACAGTCTTGCTGGGGAGCCAGAAAGCTGGCAAAGGCCTTGGATAATGGTCCCCTGCCTGCGCTGTACATGTTGCCTGATCTCTTCGCTTCCCCTGCTAGCTGGGCTGTGGAAATGCGCCTTCGGCCACTAGCGCTGTCGGATGGGAAGTTTACCATCAGTTTGTCCACCAGCGCCCTGTGGTATAGCATCATTCTCGAACCCCTTTCCTCTTCGGCAATGAGAGTGGAAAGGCTCTCCTTATACCGTGGGTCGAGCAGTGTGTGCACCCAGTAATCCGTAGTGGCCAGAATGTGTGTAACGCGAGGGTCACGAGAAAGGCATCCTAACATGAAGTCAGCCATGTGTGCCAGGGTACCTATACGCAACACATGGCTGTCCTTACTAGGAAGATCACTTTCAGGATCCTCCTCCTCCTCCTCCTCCTCTGGCCATACATGCTGAAAGGATGACAGGCAAGCAGCATGTGTACCCTCAGCAGTGGGCCAAGCTGTCTCTACCCCCTCCTCCTCATGCTCCTCCACCTCCTCCTCCTCCTCTGGCCATACACGCTGAAAGGATGACAGGCAAGCAGCATCTGTACCCTCAGCAGTGGGCCAAGCTGTCTCTTCCCCCTCCTCCTCATGCTCCTCCCCCTCCTCCTCCTCCTCAACGCGCTGAGATATAGACATGAGGGTGCTCTGACTATCCAGCGACATACTGTCTTCCCCCGCCTCCGTTTCCGAGTGCAAAGCGTCTGCCTTTATGCTTTGCAGGGAACTTCTCAAGAGGCATAGCAGAGGAATGGTGATGCTAATGATTGCAGCATCCCCGCTCACCATCTGGGTAGACTCCTCAAAGTTTCCAAGGACCTGGCAGATGGCTGCCAACCAGGCCCACTCTTCTGTAAATAATTGAGGAGGCTGACTCCCACTACGCCGCCCATGTTGGAGTTGGTATTCCGCAATAGCTCTACGCTGCTCATAGAGCCTGGCCAACATGTGGAGTGTAGAGTTCCACTGTGTGGGCACGTCGCACAGCAATCGGTGCACTCAGATGAAACCGATGTTGCAGGGTCCGCAGGGTGGCAGCGTCCATCTTGGAGTTGCGGAAATGTGCGCTGACCCGGCGCACCTTTCCGAGCAGGTATGACAAGTGTGGGTAGCTTTTCAGAAAGCGCTGAACCACCAAATTAAAGACATGGGCCAGGCATGGCACGTGCGTGAGGCTGCCGAGCTGCAGAGCTGCCACCAGGTTACGGCCGTTGTCACACACGACCATGCCCGGTTGGAGGCTCAGCGGCGCAAGCCAGCGGTCGGTCTGCTCTGTCAGACCCTGCAGCAGTTCGTGGGCCGTGTGCCTCTTCTCTCTTAAGCTGAGTAGTTTCAGCACGGCCTGCTGACCCTTGCCCACCGCTGTGCTGCCATGCCGCGCAACACCGACTGCTGGCGACGTGCTGCTGCTGACACATCTTGATTGCGAGACAGAGGTTGTGTAGGAGGAGGAGGAGGGTGGTTTAGTGGAGGAAGCATACACCGCCGCAGATACCACCACCGAGCTGGGGCACGCAATTCGGGGGGTGGGTAGGACGTGAGCGGTCCCAGTCTCTGACTCTGTCCCAGCCTCCACTAAATTCACCCAATGTGCCGTCAGGGAGATATAGTGGCCCTGCCCGCCTGTGCTTGTCCACGTGTCTGTTGTTAAGTGGACCTTGGCAGTAACCGCGTTGGTGAGGGCGCGTACAATGTTGCGGGAGACGTGGTCGTGCAGGGCTGGGACGGCACATCGGGAAAAGTAGTGGCGACTGGGAACCGAGTAGCGCGGGGCCGCCGCCACCATCATGCTTTTGAAAGCCTCCGTTTCCACAAGCCTATACGGCAGCATCTCCAGGCTGATCAATTTGGCAATGTGCACGTTTAACGCTTGAGCGTGCGGGTGCGTGGCGGCGTACTTGCGCTCGCGCTCAAACAGTGGCGCTAGCGATGTCTGGACGCTGCGCTGAGAGACATTGCTGGATGGGGCCGAGGACAGCGGAGGTGAGGGTGTGGGTGCAGGCCAGGAGACGGTAGTGCCTGTGTCCTCAGAGGGGGTTGGATCTCAGTGGCAGGTTGGGGCACAGGGGGAGAGGCAGTGGTGCAAACTGGAGGCGGTGAACGGCCTTCGTCCCACCTTGTGGGGTGCTTGGCCATCATATGCCTGCGCATGCTGGTGGTGGTGCCTCCCCAGCTGATCTTGGCGCGACAAAGATTGCACACCACTGTTCGTCGGTCGTCAGGCGTCTCTGTGAAAAACTGCCACACCGTAGAGCACCTTGACCTCTGCAGGGTGGCATGGCGCGAGGGGGCGCTTTGGGAAACAGTTGGTGGATTATTCGGTCTGGCCCTGCCTCTACCCCGGGCCACCGCACTGGCTCGGCCTGTGCCCACACCCTGACTTGGGCCTCCGCGTCCTCACCCGCGTCCACGTCCTCTAGGCCTACCCCTACCCCTCAGCATGGTGTATTACCAGTAGTGCAGAAGCAGAACGCTGTAATTAAATGTGCCGCTTATTGGTTGGAGGCTGACTTCGCTTACGGAACGCCAGGAAATAATTTTGCGCAAGCCTGCTGTAATACTTAGCTGGCTGCGTATGAATTTGGAGAACTACTACACCCAGCACAGACCCAGAACACTGAGGACACTCACAGGCAGCCCAAATAGATTTTTTTCCCCAATTTTTTTGCAAAGGCCCACTGCCTATATTCAATCAATAATCAATATGTCTTCTGTCCCTGCCTAAGCGCTTCTGGCCCTGGAGTATGTCAAAGAACTGCAGAGTGTTGCACTGTGAACTGCAATACAGCGGTGATTTCACAGCCCAGACAGAGCCAGGAAATAATTTTGCGCAAGCCTGCTGTAACACTTAGCTGGCTGCGTATGAATTTGGAGAACTACTACACCCAGCACAGACCCAGAACACTGAGGACAGTCACAGGCAGCCCAAATAGATTTTTTCCCCAAATTTTTTTGCAAAGGCCCACTGCCTATATTGAATCAATAATCAATATGTCTTCTGTCCCTGCCTAAGCGCTTCTGGCCCTGGAGTATGTCAAAGAACTGCAGAGTGTTGCACTGTGAACTGCAATACAGCGGTGATTTCACAGCCCAGACAGAGCCAGGAAATAATTTTGCGCAAGCCTGCTGTAACACTTAGCTGGCTGCGTATGAATTTGGAGAACTACTACACCCAGCACAGACCCAGAACACTGAGGACAGTCACAGGCAGCCCAAATAGATTTTTTCCCCAAATTTTTTTGCAAAGGCCCACTGCCTATATTGAATCAATAATCAATATGTCTTCTGTCCCTGCCTAAGCGCTTCTGGCCCTGGAGTATGTCAAAGAACTGCAGAGTGTTGCACTGTGAACTGCAATACAGCGGTGATTTCACAGCCCAGACAGAGCCAGGAAATAATTTTGCGCAAGCCTGCTGTAACACTTAGCTGTCTGCGTATGAATTTGGAGAACTACTACACCCAGCACAGACCCAGAACACTGGGGACAGTCACAGGCAGCCCAAATAGATTTTTTCCCCCAAATTTTTTTGCAAAGACCCACTGCCTATATTCAATCAATATGTCTTCTGTCCCTGCGTAAGCGCTTCTGGCCCTGGAGTATTACTGCAGGGCGCAATGCTCTGCACGGCCGATATACCAAAAAAAAAAAAAGTGCAACACTGCAAAAAGCAGCCTCCACAGTACTGCACAAGGTTAGATGTGGCCCTAAGAAGGACCGTTGGGGTTCTTGAAGCCTAAAATACTCCTAACGCTCTCCCTATAGCAGCTCCACCAAGATACCACTTTCCCTCCTCTATGTCAGAACAAATCTGTGGCGAGCCGCGGGAGGGGCCGATTTTTATACTCGGGTGACACCTGATCTCGCCAGCCACTCACTGCAGGGGGGTGGTATAGGGCTTGAACGTCGCAGGGGGAAGTTGTAATGCCTTCCCTGTCTTTCAATTGGCCAGAAAAGCGCGCTAACGTCTCAGAGATGAAAGTGAAAGTAACCCGAACATCGCGTGGTACTTGTCACGAGTAACGAGCATCTCGAACACGCTAATACTCGAACGAGTATCAAGCTCGGACGAGTACGTTCGCTCATCTCTAGATTTTACCCTTAGCTGGATTAAAACCCAGAACCTCAGTACTGCATGGCAAAGCTGCTAACCACTAAGCTAGTGTGCTGCTTGGCTCCTAATTTAGAGATGAGCGAGCACGCTCGGATAAAACAGTTACTCGAGCGAGCATCACTCTTCTCGAGTAACTGCTTACTGGACGGAGCAGACTCGGGAAGAGCGGGGGGCGAGGAAGGGAGAGTGAGAGAAATCTCTCTCTCTGATCCGCTAGCCCCCGCCGCCCCCTGCTTACCCTCCCCCCCCCCCACTCCGAGCCTGCTCGGACCATTAAGCAGTTACTCGAGAAGAGCGTTGCTCGCTCAAGCAACTGCTTTATCCGATCGTGCTCACTCATCTCTATTCCTAATGTATTCTAATGTGCTGAATAATTAGCATACACATTCAAATTCCTTGAATAGCTATACAATTCAAAACATTATCCACATTTTTAGTATAGCATAAGCCATCAATATTAAATTGGTGGGGTGCAATGCATGGAGCACCACGCTCATAATAGTGCTTCAACTTGTTCAAGGGGTGTTAAAAGTAGAGCATCCATGATCCAATATTGATGATAACCCCTTTAAATAATATAATTCGGGGCTTGTGCAGCCACCACTAGTTGGAGCTCTGGAGCTGATTACATACAATTTTCATTTCAGGCTTACGTAATAATTATTATACAGTAAGATGCTTAGCTCTGACTTGTGACGACCATGTGATGTGAAATAGATAATCAGGAATTCTGTATGGAAAAAATGGAGCTATGACCATTATAAAGCTATGTAAAGAAATCATCAGCACAGGTTTTTGAGCAAAAAAAATGGCATGGAGATAGCGAATACTTAATTTAAGGAGGAGGCTTGCATTGGCAAAATTGTGTTTTTAATCTGCTTTATAAATCAAACATTATAGAAACTAGTTATCCTCGGTGAGGGCTATATGTCTTCAGCATTTTGCTACCTATCGACATCTGCATTTTGCAGGCAGTCATTTTCCTTGCAGAAGCATATGGATACACAACCATTTAGAGGAAAAGTGGCTGCCTGCAAAGGAGACAGTGATATGAGAGACCAAAGTCCTCAAGTCATTTCAAGGAATAATGGCTCTATTACACAGCAAATAAACTAGGGCACCTGATTTTCTGGTAGGTTCTAAATGATTATTTTGGTGGATTACATTAAAAAAAACATTGGCAGCTTGGAAGAAAGTGTATTTTCTGTAAAACATTTCTAACTTTTCAGAATACGTTGCCATGTGTGTACATAAGTAATAACACTATTTCTAACCAATATATGACTTGTATTCTGCATTTTCCCTTTCATCACCTCTGCAGCCAGCATTTGTAATTCTCAGATCTTCCAGAACTGATTTGAGTTGCTGCCTGCTGTTCTGTGTTCTATACACTTTGTACAAAAACCTGCTGATTCTGTTCTCTAACTGCAACATACAGAGAATCATATCATTATGTAGGAAAGAGCACAGCAGTAATGAGCAGTAGTGATGTGAATAAATGGCAGTAAATAACTCACCTTTAGCTCTGACAGCCCATCTTTATGATTCTCTATATCTTCTCTTTTCCCTCCTTCCTTGTGTTCTCAAACAGGATGAATCGTTTCCTCTTACTCTTCCTGTTGGCTGTCTTGCTAACTTTAACAGTATCACTTTACAGCAGACATTTTACTCTTGCTAGTTATGACAGTGGTTATCACATAAGCGCAAGTTAAGTAAAAAGACATTTAATATTTAAATCTTCATACACTACATAATACAAAAATAGCACATTAGGTTACCAGGGATGCCACTATCATCACATTTAGTCTAGGTTGGAATCATTCCCATGATTGTAATGCAGTAAACATTTGTGTGATGGTGTTGACACTTTATATGTTCATCTTTTTACTGCTCGTTATATTTTTTAAATACATTTCATTATACATCATGTATTAATTCTGAGTTTCAACCCATAGTATGGTTCAATGCTGTATGCTCTATTTTGTAGTCTTCAGAGCTGAAAACTCCCAATATTCCTTGCAGGCGCAATGTATTAAAATGGTGAATTAGTATGAAAGAGGAAAATAGTGAATTGGTTAAGAATGATGTTGAGAAGGCCGAACTTTTAAATTCCTATTTTGTATCTTTTTTTCTCTCAGAAAGTAGATGGAAAATCAGCTGATCTTCCCTGTGCTATTGGGGGGAATTAAAGAATGCAAAGAGATGGTGAGAGAACACTCAGCTAACTTAAATTATTCAAGTCTCAAGGTCCAGATGAATTACATCCTAGGATACTAAAGGAAGCAGAAGAGGTAATTGCTGAAGCGCTTGCCATAATTTTTGAAAATTCCTGAAGAACAGGAGAAATCCCAGAAGATTTGAAAAGGGCAAATGTTGTCCTTATCTTCAAAAAAGGGAAGAAGGTGGATTCAGGAAACTACAGGCCTGCGAGCCTGACTTCTATACCGGGAAAGATCTTTGAACAAATTATTAAACAGCATGTATGCAAGTACTTGGAAAAAAATGAGTAATTAATCAGAGCCAGCATAGGTTTATAACAAACAAGTCACGCCAGACAAATCCTTCCATGACAGAATCACTCATTGGGTTGGTCAGGGAAATGCGGTGGATTTAGTATATCTTGAGTTTAGTGAAGCATTTGACAAAGTATCTCATACCTTACTTATTGAAAAATGACTAAATATGGGATTAACAAGGAAACTATTAGGTGGATCCACAACTGGCTGAGTGATAGTACTCAAAGAGTGGTTATAATTAGCTGCTCATGCAAGTAGAAGAATGTATCAAGTGGGGTAACACAAGGCTCTGTCCTTTGCCCAGTGTTGTTCAACATTTTGATAAATGATCTGGAGGAGGGAATTGATGGTAAATAGAGATGAGCGAGCACCAAAATGCTCGGGTGCTCGTTACTCGGGACGAAGTTTTCGCGATGCTCGAGGGTTCGTTTCGAATAACGAACCCCATTGAAGTCAATGGGTGACCCGAGCATTTTTGTATATCGCCGATGCTCGCTAAGGTTTCCATTTGTGAAAATCTGGGCAATTCAAGAAAGTGATGGGAACGACACAGAAACGGGTAGGGCAGGCGAGGGGCTACATGTTCGGCTGCATCTCAAGTTCCCAGGTCCCACTATTAAGCCACAATAGCGGCAAGAGTGAGCCCCCCCCTCCCAACAATTTTTACTTCTGAAAAGCCCTCATTAGCAATGCATACCTTAGCTAAGCACCACACTACCTCCAACAAAGCACAATCACTGCCTGCATGACACTCCGCTGCCACTTCTCCTGGGTTACATGCTGCCCAACCCCCCCCCCCTGCACGACCCAGTGTCCACAGCGCACACCAAATTGTCCCTGCGCAGCCTTCAGCTGCCCTCATGCCACACCACCCTCATGTCTATTTATAAGTGCGTCTGCCATGAGGAGGAACCTCAGGCACACACTGCAGAGGGTTGGCACGGCTAGGCAGTGACCCTCTTTAAAAAGGGCGGGGCGATAGCCCACAATGCTGTACAGAAGCAATGAGAAATCCAATCCTGTGCCACCTCCATCTGGAGCTGCACACATGGGCATAGCAATGGGGAACCTATGTGCCACACACTATTCATTCTGTCAAGGTGTCTGCATGCCCCAGTCAGACCGCGGTTTTTTATAAATAGTCACAGGCAGGTACAACTCCGCAATGGGAATTCCGTGTGCACCCACAGCATGGGTGGCTCCCTGGAACCCACCGGCGGTACATAAATATATCCCATTGCATTGCCCATCACAGCTGAGGTAATGTCATCTTAAATGCAGGTGGGCTTCGGCCCACACTGCATGCCCCAGTCAGACTGGGGTTCTTTAGAAGTAGACACATGCAGTTACAACTCCCTGTGGACCCACAGCATGGGTGGCTCCCTGGAACCCACCGGCGGTACATAAATATATCCCATTGCAGTGCCCAGCACAGCTGATGTAACGTCGGCTTTAATGCAGGTGGCCAAAAATTAATTGGATTACACTGTAGGCGAGGGCCCCAAAAAATTGGTGTTCCAACAGTACTAATGTACCTCAGAAAAATTGCCCATGCCCAACCAAGAGGGAAGTGAAACCCATTAATCGCTTTGGTTAATGTGGCTTAATTTGTAACTAGGCCTGGAGGCAGCCCAGTTAAAATAAAAATTGGTTCAGGTGCAAGTTTCAACGCTTTAATGAGCATTGAAACGTATAAAAATTGTTTACAAAAATTATATGACTGAGCCGAGTGGGCCTAAGAAAAATTGCCCGTTCGGCGTGATTGCGTCAGGTTTCAGGAGGAGCAGGAGGAGGAGGATGAATATTATACACAGATTGATGAAGCTAAAAGGTCCCTGTTTTTGATGGTGATAGAGAACGATGCTTCCATCCGCGGGTGCAGCCTACGTATTGTTTAGGTATCGCTGCTGTCCGCTGGTGGAGAAGAAAAGTCTGGGGAAATCTAGGCTTTGTTCATCTTTATGAGTGTAAGCCTGTCGGCACTGTCGGTTGACAGGCGGGTACGCTTATCCGTGATGATTCCCCCAGCCGCACTAAACACCCTCTCTGACAAGACGCAAGCCGCAGGACAAGCAAGCACCTCTAGGGCATAGAGCGTGAGTTCAGGCCACGTGTCCAGCTTCGACACCCAGTAGTTGTAGGGAGCAGAGGCGTCACCGAGGACGGTCGTGCGATCGGCTACGTGTTCCCTCACCATCCTTTTACAGTGCTCCCGCCAACTCAGCCTTGACTGGGGAGCGGTGACACAGTCTTGCTGGGGAGCCAGAAAGCTGTCAAAGGCCTTAGAGAGTGTTCCCCTGCCTGTGCTGTACATGCTGCCTGATCTTCCCTGCTACCTGGCCCTCGGAACTGCGCCTTCTGCCACTAGCGCTGTCGGATGGGAATTTTACCATCAGCTTGTCCGCCAGGGTCCTGTGGTATAGCATCACTCTCGAACCTCTTTCCTCTTCGGGTATGAGAGTGGAAAGGTTCTCCTTATACCGTGGGTCGAGCAGTGTGTACACTCAGTAATCCGTAGTGGCCAGAATGCGTGTAACGTGAGGGTCACGAGAAAGACATCCTAACATGAAGTCAGCCATGTGTGCCAGGGTACCTGTACGCAACACATGGCTGTCCTTACTAGGAAGATCACTTTCAGGATCCTCCTCCTCCTCCTCAGGCCATACACGCTGAAAGTATGACAGGCAAGCAGCATGGGTACCCTCAGCAGTGGGCCAAGCTGTCTCTTCCCCCTCCTCCTCATGCTCCTCCACCTCCTCCTCCTCCTCCTCCTCCTCAATGCGCTGAGATATAGACAGGAGGGTGCTCTGACTATCCAGCGACATACTGTCTTCTCCCGCCTCTGTTTCCGAGCACAAAGCGTCTGCCTTTATGCTTTGCAGGGAACTTCTCAAGAGGCATAGCAGAGGAATGGTGACACTAATGATTGCAGCATCGCCGCTCACCATCTGGGTAGACTCCTCAAAGTTTCCAAGGACCTGGCAGATGTCTGCCAACCAGGCCCACTCTTCTGTAAAGAATTGAGGAGGCTGACTCCCACTGCGCCGCCCATGTTGGAGTTGGTATTCCACTATAGCTCTACGCTGCTCATAGAGCCTGGGCCAGCATGTGGAGCGTAGAGTTCCACCGTGTGGACACGTCGCACAGCAGTCGGTGCACTGGCAGATTAAACCGATGTTGCAGGGTGCGCAGGGTGGCAGCGTCCGTGTGGGACTTGCGGAAATGTGCGCAGAGCTGGCGCACCTTTCCGAGCAGGTCTGACAAGCGTGGGTAGCTTTTCAGAAAGCGCTGAACCACCAAATTAAAGACGTGGGCCAGGCATGGCACGTGCGTGAGGCTGCCGAGCTGTAGAGCCGCCACCAGGTTACGCCATTGTCACATACGACCATGCCCGGTTGGAGGCTCAGCGGCGCAAGCCAGTGGTTGATCTGCTCTGTCAGACCCTGCAGCAGTTCGTGGGCCGTGTGCCTCTTCTCTCCTAAGCTGAGTAGTTTCAGCACGGCCTGCTGACGCTTGCCCACCGCTGTGCTGCCACGCCGCGCGACACCGACTGCTGGCAACATGCTGCTGCTGACACATCTTGATTGCGAGACAGAGGTTGCGTAGGAGGAGGAGGGTGGTTTAGTGGAGGAAGCATACACCGCCGCAGATACAACCACCGAGCTGGGGCCCGCAATTCTGGGGGTGGGTAGGACGTGAGCGGTCCCAGGCTCTGACTCTGTCCCAGCCTCCACTAAATTCACCCAATGTGCCGTCAGGGAGATATAGTGGCCCTGGCCGCCTGTGCTTGTCCACGTGTCCGTAGTTAAGTGGACCTTGCCACTAACCGCGTTGGTGAGGGCGCGTACAATGTTGCGGGAGACGTGGTCGTGCAGGGCTGGAACGGCACATCGGGAAAAGTAGTGGCGACTGGGAACTGAGTAGCGCGGGGCCGCCGCCGCCATCATAGCTTTGAAGGACTCCATTTCCACAACCCTATACGGCAGCATCTCAAGGCTGATAAATTTGGCTATGTGGACGGTTAACGATTGAGCGTGCGGGTGCGTGGCGGCGTACTTGCGCTTGCGCTCAAACACTTGCGCTAGCGATGGCTGGACGCTGTGCTGAGAGACATTGGTGGATGGGGCCGAGGACAGCGGAGGTGAGGATGTGGGTGCAGGCCAGGAGACGGTAGTGCCTGTGTCCTGAGAGGGGGGTTGGATCTCAGTGGCAGGTTGGGGCACAGGGGGAGAGGCAGTGGTGCAAACCGGAGGCGGTGAACGGCCTTCGTCCCACCTTGTGGGGTGCTTGGCCATCATATGTCTGCGCATGCTGGTGGTGGTGAGGCTGGTGGTGGTGGCTCCCCGACTGATCTTGGCGCGACAAAGGTTGCACACCACAGTTCTTCGGTCGTCTGCACTCTCAGTGAAAAACTGCCAGACCTTTGAGCACCTCGGCCTCTGCAGGGTGGCATGGCACGAGGGGGCACTTTGGGAAACAGTTGGTGGATTATTCGGTCTGGCCCTGCCTCTACCCCTGGCCACCACACTGGCTCTTCCAACCTGCCCTGCTGCTGCACTTGCCTCCCCCTCTGAAGACCTGTCCTCAGTAGGCTTAGCAAACCAGGTGGGGTCAGTCACCTCATCATCCTGCTGCTCTTCCTCCGAATCCTCTGTGCGCTCCTCCCTCGGACTTACTCCAATTACTACTACCTGAGTGATAGACAACTGTGTCTCATCGTCATCGTCCTCCTCACCCACTGAAAGCTCTTGAGACAGTTGCCGGAAGTCCCCAGCCTCATCCCCCGGACCCCGGGAACTTTCCAAAGGTTGGGCATCGGTCACGACAAACTCCTCCGGTGGGAGAGGAACCATTGCTGCCCATTCTGGGCAGGGGCCCGGGAACAGTTCCTGGGAGTCTGCCTGCTCCTCAGAATGTGTCATTGTAATGGAGTGAGGAGGCTGGGAGGAAGGAGGAGCAGCAGCCAGAGGATTCAGAGTTGCAGCAGTGGACGGCACAGAACTCTGGGTGGTCGATAGATTGCTGGATGCACTTTCTGCCATCCACGACAGGACCTGCTCACGCTGCTCATTTTCTAATAAAGGTCTACCGCGTGGACCCATTAATTGTGAGATGAATGTGGGGACGCCAGAAACGTGCCTTTCTCCTAATCCCGCAGCAGTCGGCTGCGATACACCTGGATCAGGAGCTTGGCCTGTGCCCACACCCTGACTTGGGCTTTCGCGTCCTCGCCCACATCCACGTCCTCTAGGCCTACCCCTACCCCTCAGCATGGTGTATTACCAGTAGTGCAGAAACAGAACGCTGTAATTAAATGTGCCGCTTATTGGCCTGTGGTTGGAGGCTGACTTCGCTTATACAGCAGAGCCAGGAAAGAATTTTGTGCAAGCCCGCTGTAACACTTAGCTGGCTGCGTATTAATTAGGACTACTACCCCCAGCAGAGACGCAGTACAGTCAGGACGGTCACAGGCAGCCCAAATATATTTTTTGTCCCAAATTTTTTTGGGTAAAGCCCACTGCCTATATAGACAGTATATGTCTTTCACGTTTTTCACTGTCCCTGCCTCAGCACTACTGGCCCTATAGTATGTAAAATTACTGCAGTGCAGACTGTTTCCCTCTGGACAGGATGACAGCAATCATGTAACGGGCAACGCAGAGCCAGGAAAGAATTTTGCGCAAGCCTGCTGTAACAATTAGCTGGCTGCGTATTAATTAGGACTTCTTCTCCCAGCAGAGACGCAGTACAGTCAGGACGGTCACAGGCAGCCCAAATATATTTTTTGTCCCAAATTTTTTGGGAAAAGCCCACTGCCTATATAGACAGTATATGTCTTTCACGTTTTTCACTGTCCCTGCCTCAGCACTACTGGCCCTATACTATGTAAAATTACTGCAGACTCTTTCCCTCTGGACAGGATGACAACAATGATGTAACGGGCAACGCAGAGCCCAAACTCCCCGCTGCTACCCCCGCTCACCCACAGCGCACCCGAGTACTTTTCACCCGAGTAGTAAAGTACTCGAAAATCGCGGTGCTCGATTGCGAAATCGCCTTTACCGAGTACGTTCGCTCATCTCTACTAAGAAACTCAAATTTATAAATATAGCAGTAATGCCTATTCAATATTTGGTGTTGGCAGTTGCAGTGTGCTATTACGCCCTGTTTGTATGTTAGAAATATATTAATTTCACTTTGCTTTGAAGATGCCGTCTACTCCTATTTTTTTCCTGAAAGAAATAAACCAATAACAAGAAGAAGATTAAAACAGCTCAGAAATCGGTGAAGACCCAGCTCTAAAGTAGTGCAGCTAGCTTCACTATTCACAAATGTGACAGATCCTCTTTAACACAGATGTCCACTTACTTTTTCACCCTGCACTGTGGATGTTTACTCAGTAAAAGACACAAACAGTTCAACTATTTGTGTGTTATTAGTTTACTTAGATTGTGTCTATAATTATGGCTTAGATAACAATCAGATCGCATTTTATTAGTAATCAATGCAGAATTCCAGGTATTACCAAAGGGTTCACTTATGTTTTTCTTGAAACCATAATAATATGATATTTTTCCCATCTTCAGAGCTGAATACTACAGTAATAAAATGTATTAATATGCACTGTGCAGCCTTCATATTCAGAACATGTGCCGTATTATCCAAGCTGTATAGATTTGCTTCATATCTATTTTACTTGTACATTTGCTGTGTAAATTTGATATTTTCTCTCTGGATACTTTCCAGCACATTGGCTTGTTACAATTTCCACTTCAAAGTGTTAGAACACTATATGTCTGCAATACTGAAAAAGTTCCTCTGTCAAATTGCTTGAGGGCATGAAAAAAACATATAAACTGTAAATGTTCTAAACGCGCATGTACTGGTATATTAAAAGTCGTTTTAAGCAAAACGGGAAATCTTAAAATAGATGGCCAAGTGTTACTATTTGAACTCCCTTCTGTTGATACATTTAACATCGTTTAGGAAGAACAAATCTTAATTGATTAGATTTTGAAAAGACATATTGCATCTAATCAAGAAGTGTAACATCTACGCCTCGAATGTTTAAATGGAGTGCCGTCGTTTTCCCCAAATTATTTTCTTTGTTCTGTCAAGTAAAAATCTTTATTAACTTATTATGCGTATTGCATGGTTGCCCAGAAATTGTACATCCTTTAGGGCAAGCCCATATGGCTAATGCATGCTGTTTACAAATATAGATTATGCCTGCAATACGGATTTTGATAAGTAAATTAATCTGCCATAAGAAATGGCTTAATTTTTAAAGGGATGTGCTATGAAAAAATGACTAATTCTATAAATCAAGTCTTTATAATAAACATATGTTTAAAATAATTTTTAGGGATAACTTTTACATTCTTTTTCATTTAGTTTTTTTTCCTCACTTTCAAAAATCCTAACGTTTTTATTTTTCCATTTACATAGCTGTGTAGGGGCTTTTTGCAGGACGAGTCGTATTTTTCAATGGAACCATTTAATGTACCATATAATGTACTGGAACACTTTCAGTCATTTCTAAGTAGAAGGACATTAAAAATACGCAACTCCGTCATCTTGGGGGGGAATAGAGTAACATAGTAATATAGTAACATAGTAACATAGTATGTAAGGCCGAATGAAGACAGTGTCCAACTAGTCCAGCCTGTTTATCGTCCTATGTTGTTGATCCAGAGGAAGGCAAAAAACTCCAAGAGGCAGGAGCCAATTAGCCCATTTGGGGGAAAATTCCTTCCCGACTCCCTAATGGCAATCAGACTAATCCCTGGATCAATCCCTAATAGTTCCTACCTGCCTGTATACCCGGATTAACAATTGACCTAAGATTTATAACCTATAATATCCTTCCGCTCTAGAAAGGCATCAAGTCCCCTTTAAAACTCCTCTGGAGTGAGGGAGAGTGAGGGTGGAGAGAGGGAGTCTTGTTTCTACTTTTTACACATTGCAGTAAACATGACATGATCATTTTATTTTGGAGGACTGTATGATTACTTTTGCTGTACTACTTTCAAAAACTAAAATATCTTTAATAAAATAATAAAAATTATTTTCTGACACTTCCTTCTAACAGCCATAACTTTTGTATTTTCAGTTATGTAGTTTTGTGAGAGCTCATTTTTTGCAGGTCATCCTGTGGTTTCTATTGGCACCATTTCAGAGTTCGCATGTCATTTTAATTACTTTTTATTCAATTTTTTTCTTGGAGATGGCATGACCAAAAATGCACAATTCTAGTGTTGTCTATTTTTTTCTCTGACAACATTCACTGTGCAGGATAAATAATCTACTACTTTGATCGATCTGACTTTCATGGACGTGGCAATGCTAAATATGCTTTTATTTCTTTATTTTTTTAATAATGGGGAAAAGGGTTTCATAAACTTTTACTTCCTTAATTTTTTTTCCAATAAATAAAAAATCTTTTGTATACTCATTTTTAAATTTTTTAAGTCCCTTTCAGAAGGTCCCTGGCTGCCATAGCAACTGAATGGCACCCTGCAATTGGATCACAAGGGGCGCATTTGGGTCCCCGGAACAACAATTGGGGCATTTAGAGGGTTAACAATCATGATCAGCGTCAGCGCTAATCGCAGCTATTGCGGGTGGTGGTCTGCTATCAGCTCACGATCACACTCCATATAAACTCTGCGCACCCAAGTTGTAAATGTACGCTCTGGGGTTGATAAGGGGTTAAAAAATCTAAAATCCTGCAGTTTACACACTGACCACTCAGCCTAATAGCAGGCTGGCACTTACTGTTCTGTAGAGAAACATTTTCAACAGTCATACAATTATCATCACAGGCAAGACTGCAATGAAAGGTTCAACCTACTGTGTATATAGCATTCACAAAGGCAGAGAAGACCAATAGAAACATATAGCCTTTCACAATATAGACAACCTAAAACTCGATTTATTCAAAATATTAAAATATAGGGCCTGACTGACACAAAAGTGACACAGGTATCCCCAGTCACTTGACCAGATGTAAAGTGATGACAATCCCAGGGGTACCGTAATTAATGGACAACCATAAAATAATTACAACAAAAAAGATCCCTAATTGATAGAATCCACAAAACGATATACAGGATTTGGGTGATCAAAGCCACAATGCATGTGAGAATAAGGATGCACATGACAGTACTGGTTCAGAAAAAGCCTACAACCAGTCTAACACCTGCAAGGACCCTGACCCAATAATATATAACAAGATCCCACTCAAATGATTAGTGTCCAGTTCACCTACAAAAATAAATAACATTGGGGAAAGTGGCTGATCCAACCTAAAGATTTAGGTACAGGATCCTCAGGTAACAAAAAAAAAGAACCGATGACACAAATAAATATAGAATGATATCACCATCTGCTATTCAGTCCATAGCTATCTCGTTGGAGTGTAAACTAAATCCAATGGTACAAATATACCTATTGGATCTGAAAGTTCTTATTAGTTTTAAATTTCTAATGGTTTAGAAAATTCCTAATGATAAAATAAGTTCCAATTAGTTTGAAGCGTTTCCCTAGAGGATAGAGTTCATCAGGAACCAAGCTACTCCTATCAAATAGAAAATTGCTCAAAGCTAACACCTGCAGGTGCCTGTTAGGTAGGTTTAATATTAGAAGGAAGCAGACTAGACTATATCTAATATGCAAAAAGAAGCATTTAACTTCTACTAATATGGGCTCACGCACATGGGCGGCTTTGCATTACGGAATACAGAGTGGGCGCCCGCCTTTGGATTCTGCAGCAAATACCATCCATAGCATGCCATGGATAAGTGATTCTTCTTGCACACAAGCAGAAACCAATTGTGGTTTCTGCTCGCGGAGGAAAACTTGCATTTAATGAATGACAGGCAAGAGTTGCCTGTGATTGGCTGAGCGCCTCAGCCAATCAAAAGCAGCTCTTTCAGCAGGTGGGAATTTTAATTCCCTGTCTGTTGAAAGAACTTCAGTGCAGAGCCAGGGACAACGGAGACAGGACATAGCTGAGCCCCGGCAGCTGAAGAAAGGTGAGTATGTTTTTTTTTTATTTTTTACACCAGTTTGGCTTGTTTTTCAGGGAAGGATTTATAAAGCCCTTCCCTGAAAAACAATTAAGGGGTGCCGGCAGCTGGATCCTCTAGCGCAGCATGAGGGAACGCGCACGAGGGCACAATCCCGTGTCAGCAGGGAAGCGCCAGGCACCACGCACAACTATAGTATGATTCATGTTCTCCTAAATGAATTTATATTAATATAGGAGTAAGGCCGGGCTCACACAAAGACCCACAACAGTTTACAGCTGTGAGCTTGGTCGTGACCCTGTGTACAGCCGACTATGGCGGCTAAATTGTACTGCGTGTGACCGTGGACTTACACAGGGGTCATGCGCAGTACATCTGTTTTCTTTTTTTGTTTATATTTCTCGCACTGTTTAGCAATGACATGTATACCCGCAGCCTATAAGTAATGTAATTGTGTATGGACTATGGGTATATATACGGGACTGCAAAGAACAATAGATTCTATGTCACGTATATCTACGGTAATATAAAATATAAAGTGTATTGTTTTCCGCTCGCGGATTACACAATTCCACCACCCTAATGGGACTGGAACTGCATAAGACAATGCAATTGATTGCCTGCGAACTACCGCATATCACCCTGGCGGACAGAGCCCCGCAGAATCCGCAATTCAAATCTGTTCGTGTGAGACAGGTCAATTGGTAGTAAATCTTGGGATATAGATATTATTAATTAAATGCAGTATTACAGACAGCAGTAGGTGTGAATAATATCATAATACATAGTGGAAACAATAAATAGAATGATAAAAACACAATTCAACACAAACGTACATAAAAATATATAAATATAAGCACAGACATAGTGGAAGAACTATAGAATCAGTAGCTTTGTAGATTAGGGAGGTGAGACTATGTATAAATAAAGCAATATATTACAATAAAAGAAATAATATAGTATGTATAAAAAAAGGAAAGAAACTTTAGGAAGTATTTTAGACTGTAGTTCTTGTTCTCATCCTCCAGGAAGATTTCTTTTCTATTGGGGCAAAGGATGAAACAAGATTTTAATTGTGGATCAAAATACATCATTTATTCACTAGAATGTCCATGCAGTCTTAAATATGTTGGACATAACATCAACATATTGAGAATTAGAGCAAACAAACACCGCTCAACAACGTAATGTGTCAACAGTCTTCTCTATTCACCATAGCAGGGACACATATTTTATGCGTATATCCCCATTAGAGAACATTCCCTTTGATGAATCTACCGGATTACGTAAAAAGGGATGTATTAGATTTTTCACCTAGGCACACTATTCCCCAAAGGACTTAACAAGGTTTTAGAGAATATTTAACCCAAGTGGGTGGAGCAGTTTTATATTATTTTTTATATTATTCTATTAATTCTTTTTCACTTTTAATTACCCCAAAATATGATTTTTAAATTTAATTTTTTAAATTATTTATTATTATTTTCATATACCCTATGAGATAGTTTGTCCTCCAGGGGAGGGGCGGCAGGGACACACTGGACTGCAAGTTGTGGGTAAAACTCACTTCAGTTTTATTTGGCACGACACTCGAACAAAAGCAACACACAGTCCACATAAGACGTGCAATTTCTGCACCACGCAGGGTGCTCAGGTTGTATGCCTCTCCTCAGGCTGTCAGGCTGTACAGTCACACAAAAGGTCCGTATGACACAGTCCATCCAAATCTGCACCATGCAGGGTGCTCAGGTCCACCAGGCAAGTGGTAATCCCACCTCAAGCTGTTAGACGGGACACAAAGTCCATATACACACCCCACCTGGGTATTGAGATTAGGGTTGTCACACCAGGACATGGATTATACTATAGTGGTGCTTGGTGCGCTCCCTACTGATACAGGACCGCATCCTTGTGCTCGTGCCCTCACTCACTGCCTTGACATAGCCACTCTCCGGCTAAACTTCTGGTCCATGTTTACATGCTCTTTCCCACTGTATCCATTTTCTTCTGGCAAGCCGCCATGTGTTATTCATGGTGGCGTCCATTTTTTTTGGCTGTCCACCACTTGTTTCCATTAGCAGCAATTGACGCAATTGTTACATGACAGACCTACCCCATCCGTTTCACGCTAGCTTAGTGTATAATATTCCCATTTTTCCATGAGTGACTCTCTGATGTACTTGTTTGATAATGGAGGCATCCATAAACCTCAGATACACATTACAGTGCAGTATTCTTTATAGAAGGTATCATGTGTATGTTTGTATGGACCAAAGGTTTTCTGAAGTATCTTCACATGCTGATTTCTTTCCTATATAGCCACCTGGATACAGAGGAGATTTGCTGGTCCAAGCAGTCTCTCCATCCAAGTAAGTTACAAAGTTTTCCTTGGCTGCATTATTCTATTTTTCCAGCAAGTCACCAGAAGCACAGGACTTTTTTACACTCTATTTTGGGTTTTTTTAAAATCTATAATTATAGTTGTACACTCTGAGGCATATCCCTAGAAGGAATCTGCTCAGTTGCTTTATTAACCGCTTTACTTTAATTGTGCTCATAGCAACCATGTTTTTATCATTGTCTTCTCAGTGTAGACATTTCTGCTTTAATTGCTTAGTACTGTCTGAATAAGTGAGAGGTTGTAGCATGACTCACTACTAGGGAAGCAGTGCCATCTGTGCCCACGTCATTTTGTAGGAATTACTAATCCCTTCAGCCACATGACCATCATATTCTGCTGAACCCTAAACACAGAGATGGTGGCCAAGTTTATCTTTTTAGTTAGTTATTTCAAATTAGCAACAAATCATCAGTGTCAATGAACACTGCCTGTCATGGCAGAATAAATGTATCGTGTTATAAATAGTATGAACTAATCAGTTTAATTATTTCTAGATGAGAGTAGACACCTTAGTGTACAGAGCAACTTTTGACATTTTGTCCAACAGAGAAGTAATCCAACCTTGGGAAATTAAATAAAATATGACCTTTTACAGCCGACATGCTGCTTGATTAGTTAATTAGATTTTGCAATTAACAAACATGTCCCAATGTAACAATTTTCTCTTCTGTAATTCATATTTTGGTGATTGATTATATTTTATTACACAGCTAATCATGAGGCTAAAGAAAACATGCAATACAATATTTAATCAGGCATAAAAATATCCTTGTTTAAAGTCATTTGACTTAATTTGTCATCAATCTTCCAAGTAGTACAGTACCGTTAAATGAACAGGCTTCCACACTTAACTAACTTTGTCAAAACGTTTTCAATGTTCATTCATATAGAAAAGAGCAGACGGCCCCAAGTGTTTATTTTTCATTTAGTCACATCTAATGTATTATGTTACTAGAAGGGGTATTCCAGTTTCTGAAAAAAAAATAAAAAAAATGTTAAAATTTGAATAAATGAAAAATTATATAATTTTCCAATATACGTTCTGTAACGGTTCCATGCATTTTCCAGATCTCTGCTTGCTGTGATTCAATAAGAACCTTGAACGGAACCAGTCAGCATGTTCGGTGCCACTAAACCACCAGGATGTCAATATACAGGGTGTAGTCAAAAAGACTGATCAGTTCTATATCTCAATATTGGTGTTCTATAATGAAATAACAATGGCTTGGTTGCACTAAATGATGGTATGGCATACTGTGACCCCTGTAAGAAATACAAAGTAAAACCCAAGACATTTGTGTTGTAAGCTATACTTTTACAAAAATTTGAGACTATTTTTCGTTTTTTGCCACTCTTTGCTACTTTTATAAAAACTGAGTAGGGCTTGGCAGAAGGGTTGGGGATGCCCACAGCCTAACAGATTTACTGTCATTTATACCAGATATCATTTTAAATGACAGAGGAAATCTAAGTCAGCTATTAGCTGGTGTAGATTTCAGCTTACGACTCATAAATGGTCCAAGATGTGTCTCTTAACACATTTGACACATATTTCTTCAGTAAACTTCTGATGAAGAATGGCATATGAAAGGCAGATTTACTAAATTTGCCCCATAATCTGCAGCAAATTTTGTAGCAATTGGGTTTGTCTCAGATTTTGACTTTATCATTGAACTCAGTGGGGAAAAATTCACAGCAAGTCTGTGACCATCCCGTGTCAGAAACAGAAGGGCATTCGGAAGTGCATTTCTCGGGATTGCAGTGAGATACAGTGTCTGGATCCTGAACTATCCCACATTCATTTCCTATCATGTGGGTAGGGAATACATGTCTTCAGTGGTAAAAACCCTTTAATAATTCTCCCTTTCTCCTAAAATACCTGATACTAAACAGTTATTTTGCAAATACAGGCATTCCTGTGGCTAAGCTGTGTTGATGTACTATAGATCGTGCCCTTAGGACTGAGCTCTATAGAAATGCTATTCGTCCTTAATATTTACCTTTCTCCCAACATTCATATCAGATAAATATTTATATGTCTTTCTTTCCTAAATTATTTACACATTTACTGCTAACACTACTATTCATACATACCTCATGTGTACGAAAAGTTTACCCTTATGAAAAGATCTAACACCGATGCAGAGTGTGTGAGTGGGAGTTCCAGTTCGGTGGATGCTGCAAGAACAATTATGTTGCAGAAGATTTGATTCTTTGTAACTTTTCAACTCACTGGCTCAGAATATACCATGCCGAAAGAAATAGGTTTCAGCTATATCAACACAGCCATGTTACTGAAGCATGCCCGCAAAACTAAAAATGAAGGCAACAGATATTGGATTTAATTCAACTATTTACATGGTTGAACACACGCATTATGGAGTGCATTCGATAAGGTCAGTTTTGGGTTACACATTTTAGGTCTGGTGTTTAATCCATATTTACAATACTTGAAGTTTGTTCAAGATCAAGATAAGAGATTTCTGAAAAATACAGGGAAATATGAAATAGGAAGATTGAGGCAAGGTAAGTTTCGACAATACAATGTAACACTTTAAATTAAGATCAGATTCTCAGAGAAAATAACATGGATATACAAAGAACTGAAATATGCAGAAGAATTGAGGAAGTTCCCAAATATACTCATTTTTGCTATGTCGAAATGGCTAAAAAAAATTGTAGCTGAAAAAATATTTTTGTATTGAAATGATTTTTTATGAGTAATTGAATGGAAATTTCAATAAAAAAGAGATGTAGCAAAAAAGAAAAAAATAAGATGGAATTTTCAAATACTCCATGTGTGTGTGTGTGTGTGTGTGTGTGTGTTGGGGGGGGGGGGGGGCAGAGGCATATCTAGGCCTTTGCTCATCTGGATCAAAAATTCAGTTTGGTGCTCCCCCCATCTTTAGCTTGATACTCCATCAAAAAATTGCAAATTCTCTCACACTTCGCTGAAAAAAAGCCTGGCATTCGGTGTAACTTTCCTTTGAAATGATGGACACCATGATACCATGATGGACTCCATTGTAAGTTAAAGTGATCGATTAGGTGCTGTTGGTGTCCACCATGTGATGGAGCAGTCAGGGCTTGTTCGCCTCAGCATTGGATGTTCTGTTTGCAACCTTTGTCGCTGAATTTCAGTAAAATACAAAAGTAATATTGCGTGCAGTGCTGTCTCATTCCGTAAAATACCTGACAGAATGCAGAAAAATGGAGCCCACAAAGCCTATGTGAACAAGTCCTCAGCTAGTGTAGACTGATTACAGTGAGTAAAGAGGTAGGAACAGCAACGAGCAGGTTGGAAGGACAGTTGTATAGTCACTTTACTATATTATCTCACTTACTATGCTTTCTCTGGTGGCAGACGGATTCCAGTTAAAAGCAGTTTCATTGATAGTGTGTCAGGATTCGAACCTACAACCACCTACACTCAGCGCAGTAACCCTACTTATTGAGCTATTTCAGCATGTTGGATAGCTCCCCTGAAGTCCTAGTCCCATGTTACTCGTCCTTGTCTTCTGTTCCATGTTGTTAGCTCCGCGTTTTCCCTTTCTAGTCCACCCCCATATCTTGTACCTTCCTCAATTAGTCTCCTACATAAACTTGGCCCTGTTCCCTCCTTCCTTGCATGTTTATCATGCCTTTAACCAAGCTTCCCCCCTGCATACCTACCTCTCTACCATTTGATTGTCCTCCCATATTACCAGACCTTGGCTACCTCTTGACTACTCTTCTGCC